>NC_064441.1:2073750-2692500 GCF_023343835.1 Lagopus muta
ACTGCTGCTATGTCCCCTGGTTGTTCCTCTGCCTCCCTCTTGGTGGGGAGGCCAGGCTAGAAGAGCTGCTTTGCCATGGCAAACCCCACCTATTCATCAAGCAAGGCTCTGTCTGAAAGCAGGACAGCTCAATTTTCTCCTCCTATCCTTCCAGAGCTTACTGTCCAGGGATTTCTTCTGGTTCCTCCATGAGATTTCTCCTTGCAGTGAAGGTGCCAATGAACATAAATGTGCCTGCATATCCGTGCTTTGTGGTGTGCCATTTGTGTGCTGCAGAACTCTAGAAGTCAGGCCAGAATGGCACATGGCTTGGTGGCAGTGCGCATTCATCAGTCTTGTTTTGTAATGCGTGGAAGGTTGCATCTTAGGTGCTTCCTTCTGGGTAACTATAACTGTGGTCTTGTCAAAGGAATAAATACTTGCTTGGGGATGACCTGAGACTCTTACTGTATTTGTGTGGGCTCAAATTCAACCAGTTCTGAAGGGGGAAAAGTGATGTTGCTCTTACCATGCCAATATTTCAGAATGGCTTCAAGGGAGGAAAATGTTAAAGGATGGCAACATCCAGAGCAATGGCTTCTTAGTCTTTCATCTCCACCTTAGGTCAACTATTGAGAAGTGTTCTTGTTATCTGTGACTACCTGGTGAGGTAGGATGACATTTCTTCACTGTTCGTATCTCCAGCTCGCTGCCATCCTTGTCTTTAACAGCAGCGTGTTCTGGGGTGCTGAATATTTTTGGATATTCCTTAGTAAAAGCGACGAATTCATACTTAATGAAGCCTAAGTGTCAGGGAGAGGCATTTCAATTATACCCCGACTAAAATAATATTTCAGGGCATACAGAGAGTGGTGAGAAAAGATTGTACATTCCTTAATTATATGGCAACTAATAATGGGAAATAGTTTTTTCTCCCATAACTCGACTTAGACTCATGAAAACAGATTTTCTTCATTTTTCTGTGCATTGTGGTTTCAGCTGCCACTTTTTTTCGATATGGAAATCTGTTAATGAGAGATTTTTCTTCTTCGGGTCAGTTACTTTTATTAAATTCTGTGCAAAGTGACAGGGCTTCAATTTTAGCTGAATTTCCTCCTGTTCTATCCGTGGAACATAAAAATTTGTTTGGCAAATTTGCTTGGCAGATAATGGATTGCTCATTACAAGAATTAGTAAAACAAATATTGCTTTAAAAATGTCATCATTGTGTGTTGGGGGGGCTTGCTTGTGTGTGGGAAAGGTTCATGCTGCATTGCCCTTGTCCCATTGGTGCTCCCCAGCAGATCAAAGCTAAGTGCATTCCCTAAAACCTGTTTTATTGGACAGAAGAATGAAAATGAGCTCTGATCAGCAGGAAATGTTTCTGGCCCTGGTGAGAATATTCCTGCCGTTGCAGGAAGTGCACTTTTTATAGAGGACAAGCTGGTATTTTCCATATTCTATCTGGTGCCAAATACTTCTGTGCTGTTGGACTGACATCTAAGTAATCACTTCAAAACCTTTATAGTGGAGAATATTGAATCATCTTTTAACACTGATACTGAAGATTTTTTAGCTCTGGGAATCTGAAGCTAAGACTTTGTCATTTTATTTAAGGTATAAAATAGCAAAATGTAGAACTTGCATAGTATTTATTTACCTCTCAGTGATTTCTCCATGAATCCTCCCAGAACTCATCTGGGGTGGGATATTTATAAACGAATAGTGGTATTAAAAATGGCCCAGAATAATGTGGACCTTGCACAGCTTAAGAACTGTGTGCAGGTACTGAGACAAATCTGTTGCAGGGTTTAAGCATGTCCATCTTCACAGACTTGGGAGGTTTGTTCCTCCCAAGTGATTTTTGCTGCTGGTGAGTTGAGCGTGGTGCTTATACTTGACAGTCAAATTTGGACCTGGCCTAAGGAATGTGGAGGATAGGTATGATGGGAGGTTGTTCTTCTCAGTGTATTAGAACTCAGTGAGCATTGGAGGGTATGTATATAGGATATATATAATAGGATATGTTTGTCTGTTCAGGAAGTTTGGATCAGAAGTCTTTAATAGCTTCATAAACAAATCACTATTTCCATCTCGGTTGCTAATCCTTGGAAAAACTCTTGCTGATCTTCACCTTGTTAATGCCCCCACATTCCCCACCCAACAGTACAGATTGCAGCATACCCTGATGTTGTATCTTGAACTGTTTTTGGACTCACCTGCTGATCTGCATGCAAATGTGCTTTTCTTACTGGGATTTGAGTGTAGAAATTCAGAGTTATTTTCTCTTACATAATATGTAATGTTTCTTTTTTCCGGGTCATATCTGAAGTGCTTTTTGTGTTTCAGAAATAGAGTAAACAGTTCCAACTACTGCCACCAGTGTTAATTGGCACAGGTTATGCAGAAATCAGTCACCTGACTAAAAGACAAGCAGGGGAATCCCTTGGGTGGTCACAGAGTAACTGGGGCATCAGTCAAAGACTCCAAGATACAGAGATTATTCTAAATTGAAGCAGAGCTCAGACCCAGCTGGGACCTGTACTAGGAAGGTGTGATGAGATGAACTGCTGCCAGACAGTGCAAAGCAGATGGGTGCCTTCCTGCTGGAATTTGTTTAATGCACCTTTTGAGAGCTCCAGAAGCATATGTATGGACTTCTAAGCATCTTCATCTAAGACTTTGGTTCAGTCTCTTAGTTCCTTAAGGAGTGTTTTAATTAGGAAGATAGCTCCATCAGAGAGCTTCAGATTTCTGAGCTCATGATGTCCTGCTGGTGTGAGAATCATCTACACCTGGAGCCTGACAGTAGGCTGAGTAACAGCTGAGCACTGAATCTCTGCTGAATGTAATATATAATTTGTAATGTGGGGGATATTTCTAAAGATCTGGGGCATGGAGTGTCTTAAATAGAGTTATTGAGTCAAGAAAATATGGGTTCTTTTGGTCACAGTTGCAGTAATCAATAACCTTTTCCCAACCACCATATTTTTATGAAGCAAAACAGCCCTGTCCTTCCACTGAGTTACATGGACTGTTGTCAGTAAGCCACAAGTCAAACACAAACATCTCCCTGTGGCCAGGACCTTGCCTGGGGCTGAGCTCTCCCCACCTGCTCCAGCCCTGGGTTTCCTGGTGGCTCTTTTTTTTGTTGTTCACCCCATTGGGACCAATGTTTGCTTCCAGGCAGCTGGCATAAACTGGGGCTGATGCAAGTCCCTGTCCTGAGCTCAGGTACATCTGAGGTGTGAGAGCGTGCTACGGTCTGTGTTGAGGCAGATGGATGGAATAGTCTTTTCTTTGCTGAGTGGAAAGTTCTTAAAAATATATAAGATTTCAGGGACTTTTGGCTGATTCAAATCTCTGCATTAGTCTGTGTAGCTCTGCTGGCATGTGCTCTATAGCCAAATACTGGTACATATATTGAACAACACAAAGAAACAAGAAAACTTGGGGTTCTCCCAAACAGAAAACACGCAGATTTTACCAGTTGAAAAATGAAACCCAATTTCTGTACTGCTTGATACCTGAGGTTTGAGATAAGCTGCATATCTGCTTCCAGGCATCTGGGAAGATATTGGCTTCTCTGAAGCCAACCCAGCACTGTGGGGTCACTTCCCCATCTCTGCTTACTGGAACAGATGGGGGCTGTTTCATGCTCATTTGAGCAACATCAGGAATCGCTACAAAGGTAGTTGAAGAGAAGAACACTGTGTTTATTCTTAGTTTATAGAACTCTTTTATATCCTGGCAAGTGTTGTCTTTTGTGCTGTCTGGTGCCAGCAAAGCGTTCTGATCAGCTTTGTGTGGGATTTGGGTCATCAGACACAAAGGAGGGGATCTGTCCCCACATGGCTTTGTGTGGGTTTCTGCTTTGGGGTTCTGAACCACCTTCAGCTGCCAGCTGGGCAAAGTTCTTTGTTTTCTTCCTGAAAAAATAAGAGGATCCTCTTCAAATGCTTTTTCCTTTGGTTTTGTTAGAGCTCTATTTTTTTTTCACAGTACTATGCCTTTTGCTGCAATGTTATTTTTCCCATATAAAAAGAATACTAACTTGCCAGCTTTGCATCATGCTAGGTCTCTTATATGTGATTTGTATTAATGTGTGCTTCAATGAATGTTCATCCATGGAAAGTGTTTTCATAGAACAAGACCGAATTCTGCCTGGCAAAAGGATCATCAGGAATATGGGCTGATGCTGTTGCATTGAGGAGAAGTAATTGTAAATAATGGGAGGAAAACTATTCATGGATTTTTTTTTTGTCCAGAGAATCATACCCATAATTTGTTTTAATTGGCAAAATGTGGGGGCAGTGTTGTATTTTGTTGTGTTGCAAAGGTGGGAGCTGGATGCTTTGTCTGGATGGAGTTGGCCAAGCTTAGCTGCTGGAAGTGCTCATCTCCAATAGGAAAATGGCATATTAAGCTCTGCTGGTTTTTTCAGACATGGCAGTTGCATTATTTTTTGCCTCTTGCTGCTTGGAGGCTTTGCATTTGATTGTATAAATGTTGAAATTTTCTGAGATTAAAAGGAGTTGCAAGAAGTTATTCTTGAGGCTTCCCTTCCCTGGTTTTCTCTGACACTTAATTCTTTTTTTTTTTAATGCTGTATTCTTGCTTTATCCTTAGTTTTGCTAGGTCTCCTTTCTCTTTCTTTCTTCCTTCTGACACCGTAACATGTTCCTTTCAGTGTTTTTATAGATCAAAGCATTCTTCTGCCTTCCTGACACTGTCTTTAAAACAGGTATTTCAATTAACGTAGACTGCAGAGGGAAAGAAAAGATGATTCAAGAGTGCTGTAGCGTCACAGCAACTTGATTTGAGCATCTCTGAGTACTTTGCTCAGCTCCTGCTTGTTTAGGCACTGAAATACCTTTTCTTGGTCACATTTGTTTTCCACTGAATTCCTGTGGGACACATCCAGACAGCAAAAGAGCTAAGTGCTCCAAAGAAAGTAGAAGAAAAAAAGGGTTTAGAGAGGTCTTGTTTATTTGGGTAAGGCTTTTGAAGATGAGATGAATCTTTAATTGACATCTGGCTCCTGGGAATGCTGCTCTGCAGCCATGTGTGTCCTGTGGGACCCAGCCACCTCATCAGCCACTGCCTGCTTATTTTATGTCTGTACTCCACCTGCAGTGGGGTCCTGCGGGAAGCCTGGAGCACCCTGTGGTGGAGAGCAGGAATTAGTCATGCTTCTACATCTGCTGCTTAGCAGAGGAGTGTTGTATTTTGTCAGAGCAGCTAGCTTAGAGACTTGCATGTCCTCTCTCTTAATTAATGCATCTTATCAAGCAAATCCCCAGGAAGGGAATGAAGGTGAAACTTTGCAGCTTTCTCCAACATGGTGCAATTTCTCTCAGTAAAGGAGGCTGTGATGAGGTGAGAAAGTGGAAGGAAGATGAATGCAGATGGTCCTTCTGTGGCATTAGAGAAATCAGGTAGGAGTCACAAGGGCGTTCATCAGTGAGCCCCTGTTTCTGAGAATTGCAGAGCCATTAAGGTTGGAGAACACCTTGAAGACCACCAAGCTCAGCCCACCCCACCATGCCCGCTGACTGTGTCCCTCAGAGCCACCTCTCTACTGTTCTTGGGTACCTCCAGGAACAGTGGACTCCACTGCTCTCTGGGCAGCTGTGTCAGTGCATGAGTGCTCTTTGGGGGGGGAAAAAATGTTTGCTTAGGCCCAGCTGAGCTCCACTGGAGTAATGCAAGGCTATCATCTCTTGTCCTATTGCTGTCCCCTGGGTGCAGAGACCAACTCCCACCTTGCCACAACCTCCTTTCAGGGGTTGCAGGGAGTGATGAGATCTCATCTGTTCCTCCTGTAGAAGTAACCATCTGATTCCCTCAGCTGCTCTCCATAGGGCTGTGCTTCAGACCCTTCTCTGCTGTTGTTGGCATTCATTGGATACATCTAGCACATCAATGTTTTTCCTGTAGTGAGGGGGTCTCAGAAGAATCCATGAGCAAGACTTTGCTGCTATCTGAAGGAGAGGCTCCAGGGCTCAATCAGATGCAAACCTTTCTCCCCAGCACTCTTCTCCTGCAGCCGATCTTTGTGAGGATGCAGGGTTCAGAGTATGAGCGTTGTTTTGGGTTTTTGCATAAGGAACTTTGATCTCAGCCCATGTGTCTGTGGTGGTTACTTTTCATGGCACCTGCCATGTGCATTTTCCCTTCCCTTGTTGCAGGGCTTCCCCTGTAAGATTAAAATAGGAGAAAGAAATAGAAGCACATGGGTTGGAGCCTCCCATGCCAGGTTTAGCTCGCAAGTTACTGCTGCCTGTGCTTTGCTCTGAAGACTGGGATGTAGATATAAAGATGTACCTCCAGTTTAATGAAAAAGCTTAATTTTTTTTTTAAAAACAAATGGTGCTTGAAGGTATGGAGCTGGGGAATGGGACTTATATTTATAGCCAGTGTCTGTGAGTATGTGAGATCTGCAGCTGTACCACGTGGGCACTGCTGATCTGAAAACTCCTGTTCACAGCAGGTGGAACGCAGGATGGCTTTGGTTATTTAACAGCTCAGTTGGAATGAAGCAACCAGTATCTGCTGCAAATCTGCTCTGGAGTCCTGGTAAAACTGCTTAGTGTTACTGTGTTATTTCTGTAGTTCTGGTGTCAAAATTACACAGAACCATTATGGACTAGTGGGCACTGTAAATACATATGCCAATTCCTTAACACTGTTTTGCTGTTTAATGAGCTGCTGCTTTGACCTGTTGCAGTGTCAACAGGAAGAAGACAGTCCGTTTCTCCCTGAGGGCCAAGTGATGCTGAAACTGATAAGGAAGCATTTTGTTTCTGCAGCTGCTTTGGATTTAGGTTGTCATTGAGTATATTTCTTTATTAGAAAGCAGCCAGTGGAATCATGGAATCATGTAGTCTATTCTTTTCTTTTTATATTAAAAACAAGTGCAAGCTTCCCAGTTTTTTTTTTTTTTTTCCCCACAACTACTTCAGGAGCATCGCACTTGTGGTGTGTTAATCTTGTCTTCCATTCAGCTGAGATTGTGCTAGTTATAAGTAATCATCAGCTGGCAGACTTGAAAAGCTAACATTTCCTGGCTTCACAGGAATGAAAACTGGTGATAAGTGAGGCTGTGAAAAGTGAAATTAAATGTTAATTGATGCAGGGGCACAAAGCAGTGAGGTACTCAGTTTAGGTGCAGGCGCTGCGTTTATCAGACTTGACAAATTGACCACTGTGGCTTCACTGATGCTCTCCCTTTTATTTTCTTCCTTTATTTGAAGAACGTGTTGCTGGAAGAACTGTTGGCTAGACTACAGCTAAAGCCAAGCTCTTATTTAAACCGGTGTGAAACAGCAGGTATGAGTTGAATGTTAGTGTGTGCACTTGAGGTGTTTTATTTCAGGAAAAGTGATGATCTAAGAGGGGTACAATACTGCCCAGTCCTGGTAATTTGCATAGAAAGAAAGGATGCACACACATACTTGAGGAATTAAATGGAAAACCCTGTCTTGATCATATTACCTTTCTAAATTATGTGAGTTCGCATAAATCCTGGTAAATAATAAAGATTAAATGAGTCCTTTTGGAATGGTCACAGAATCGTAGTAGCTGCTTCACTATTACAAATCTAAAACAAAGAATTAAAGTTATCAAAATCAAATCAGATGCTAAGTACTGTTCATTTTATTTTTCCCCAACTCTCCTTAATAACCTGAGATGAATCACAGTCTGCTTAGAATTTCTTAATGCTTAAAATAGGTTGCAGAAGTAGGGCAGAGACACGAGCATACATTTAGGATATTTGCATTGGCCTTCAAAGTAAGCTGATTTGGCAAAAAAGAACGAGGACGGAAGTTGCCATTGTCCTGGAAATTAAATTCTTGTGAATTCTAAGTCAGTGTGTCTCTATCTTTGAATCCAGCCTCCCCCAAAACAGCTGGTATTTTCTCACTCCTCACTGCTTTGTGTTAGGAAACCCTTGGGACCAACCTGACTGAGCAGCATGAGAAGGGTTCTGCACTGAGCTGCTAATATACAGCCTTCAAAAATTAATGCATCTGTGGAGTCTGAAAGCTGCTCCTTTATAGTGATAATTTTTTTTTGTGCAAGTAAAGCTGTACAGCAGAATAATAAGGATTTAAATAATGAAAGAGTGAGGCAGTAGTGATACCTCTGGGGGGTGGAGGTGATGTTAGATCGTGGCTCCAGGATTCCATTGCTGGCAGAGATGTGAGGGGGCAGGAAACCTCAGCTAGTTCTGTGTCCCTTCAGCTATGTCACAGCCCACAGTCTGCCTGTGCTCGGGCTTGAGTCTGATTCTCAAATCTTACTGCCTTCCTTACCTTGGCTTTCAAGAATTCTGTGTTTTTTTTTTTTTTTGGCACTGTTGAGCAACCACAACTATGGGATAAGGTTAGGGTGTCCAGCATCTCTACCAGCTACATAGCTGTATGTTTATGCTAGCTTTGCCTTGTTATTTGAGACACGTATTGTCAACCTGTTGATAAAAGTATAGCATGTATTGGCACTGGAAATAATGTGTTGAGTTATGGTTGGGATTAATGTGCAATCATCTTTTAAACTTATGGGAAATCTGTGATAATGGAAGTCTTGACGTGAGTTAACACTGCTACATCTGCAGAAGCATGGATGGTACAGCTCTAATAAAATATCTTTTGTGAAGACTGTCTACCAATGTATTTAAGTGTATCTTAAATAACAACGTGAGGAAATAGCAAAGATTTTCCTGTTGTCTGTGTCTGTCTTTGCAAATTATCATTCCAAGAACTGTAAGGAGTGCATGTTGTACAGATTTGCTGCCTTAGCAGAATGTCTCAGCTTTCTGGTAGGATTAAGGAGGCTTGGAGCCAGCCTGGTATCTATAAAACCTGTGAAAATAAATATGAGAAACCCAACTTCAGCATGTTTTGTGCTAGTGACAAAGGATGCAAACACAGTGTACTCTAAGTATACAAATATTTTACATTGACAACAATTTGCACAGCAACGTTTAGATTACAGAACTGTTGAGGTTGGAAAAAGAATGCTGATATCATCTAATCCAATCTAGATCAACTCCATAATTAACTGGTACAGAAAGGCCACGGGGTGTGGACTAGGTTGGAACATAACTGTCAGTTCAGAAGTATTTTTTAATGTGATGAATTAGTGTTGGGAGTGTGTTAAGGTGTGTTAAAACATGTACAAGAAACAAAACTTCCAAGTTGCTCTTCCATGGTCCCTGCTGTCCATGACCTCTTGGGATCCTCCATCCTCTCCCATTAAGCTCTGGGGACTGTACACCCAGGTTTTCCTGTGCTGATTTCACTTGTGGACCAATTCTTGAAGTGGAAAAGAATGAGATGTTGTGGTTATCTTTTATTTAAACTCAGATAGTTACTATATGCTCCATACCCAGACAATTTTGCAAAGTCAATGGACTGTCTTGTTAACAGTGAGGCTTTTGATGGGATGTGGAAACAACTTCTAGAAGGTCTGAAACATTTTTTTTAAAAGATGCTTCCTGACTCTCCAATGCAAGTTAAGATCTCTTGGGATATTCTTCTTGAATTTGTTAGTGTGGCTAAATTCCCTCAAAGTATCCCAATCTCTTTAGCTTTTACCATTTATTGGTTGTCTCTAGTTTACCTTTTCCATACGGGTTAATCATGCAAATCTTCATTTTGTGTCACATATGCCTCTTCATTTTGCACCTCAATCAAGCTGGTTACTATCCTGTAGAGGTGTCTGATTTGTTTATTTTTTTTCCCTTTGTGGCACTGCTTTCAACTTATGTGAGTTAAGGCCTCCGAGGACCAGGTGTTTAAATTGTTTAATTTAAAATACGTTGGATCTTTCTATGTCACATCAGTGCAAGTTTATTTAAGGTTTATTTTTAAATATGTACTTCATGAGAGACAAAAAAAAAAAAAAAAAAGGCCTGGTAATATTGTACATCATATTTGAAAACCATGGGTTTTTGGTAAATGTAGGTAGTTATAGGTGGCTGTAATTGTGCCCTTTGATTGCAATAGTATAATCTTCTAAAAAAGAGAAAAAAACATAAATCAATGGGATAAAGATCCAGATGTAATAATACCATATACTCAGTAATGCCTAACAAATACTTAATGCATTTCTTCTCCCTGTGTGCCTTTCTGTTATGGAGTAACATTCTAGAATGTAATTCCAGGCATTCTAGAAGTAAGTTTCTACTGTGTATCTGGACACTCCATAATCTACCTATATAGAGGAATGCCAGGCATCAGGTTCCTTGTTGACAGAAGCCAATGATAGGGAAAAAAATGTCACTGCAAGCTGCCTGGAACTGCAGGACTAGTTCTAGCCATGTAATATGATTCTTTATGTGCTTAATACTTAACTGGCTTTCATTCTTTCCTAAGGGACTCTATTACTTAATCCAATTGTACCCTCATTTTTTCCCTCGTGTGGAGCTGAGCAAAGTAAAAATCTTGGCTTGAGTTGATCTCAGTTTTATAGCTGTATTTCTTCGTTGCTTTGTGTGGACAGGTGGGTGTTGTGTTGGCCAGAAAATCAGAATTATTTTCAAACTCTCCATAAGAAGGGTTTAAATGAGATACTAGAGCATTTGTTGTGAACTGTATTGGGCATTCTCATTATTTTTAGTGGAAAATTGTAATAGGATTATCAAGTGTCACCAAATGAATTGATTCTTTTTACATACTTCAGGTTTCAATGTCACTCTCAATGCTGTGTGTTGTACTTGGTTTTCAGTGGGACTTTTCACTTGGAGACCTCCAGGTTATTCTACAGGTACTGGAGGATACCTTCACCATTTGCATCCCATGTCCTGACTAATGTTCTGTTCTCCTAAGAGAATTAGGGCTTTTCTACAGCGGGACCAAGACAATTATTTCAGCAAAATTACAGTGCATTATCAGTGAAGTGTCAGAAGATGGCAGCCAATTTCTGCCGTTGGGTTGGGATATTCAGGATCATCGTCACTTGATAAGAGCAAAAACTCTTAGAGGAGCAAATGAGATGTAATGGTAATTTTCACATTGCCTGTCTTCCCTAAATGTGTTTCTATCCATCAAGATGGTGATGTAGCACTGAATTCTTTTGTGTTTTATAGTTAACTTGCGTAACTCATGGCACCACTACTTTCCTGAGACTTCCTAGCATCTTTTCCACACGTAATTCATAGAAAACCCTATCACATGCTGCAAACAAAGGTTGAAAGAACCATACTGTCACTGCATGACTTGCAATCTCATTATCTGAACATATTATAGTGCTGCTGCACAATTTGTGTATAACTTCCAATAACAATGCCTGCTATAAAATCAAAGCTCTCCTCAAATAAACCATACTGATGTTATTTTACACTTCCTATTTCTTTGATTGGGATAATAAATACTTGGCAACAGGGCTTTCACAGTTATTACTGGTTGGAGTTGGATGCCTTAAATGAGTGTCTGTGGTCATGTATGGGATACTGAAGTCACTGCCCCACCAGAATGAGGGCAGAAAACATGCACCAGAACAAAACTCATGAGAACAGCCTGCATATTTTCAGGCTTGTGAACTTGGCTGATATGGTGGCAATGAACTGAACTTGTAGGTTCAGTTAACATGGCAATCCCAAATGGAGCTTTAGGATGGAGTCTCAGTGGGAGTAGGTGGCAGGGGAAAAAAAGTTATTTATTTATCACTACTTCTGGTTCTCTCAGTACAGCGATAAAGAGAGCAAAAGATGCTCTACTGTTGGTGCTGCTGGGGGAAAGCAGTTGAACAGTTCTGTTTTATTTGGATTTGCTGAAGATGTAGCCTATACTTGACAGAGCGTAGGCATCCAATGTTTCTGAGCTGTGTGATAGCAGCAGATGGTCAGCCTCCAAGGAAAAGGCTTGAAAAGTGAAAGAAAAATGATCGTGGAATTTTTTTTATAGAAAAAGGAAGAGGAGAATATGAAATTTAAATGAGGAAGACGATGTTCTTGTCCTCAGTTGATAGTGAAAGAAGAAGGGTTACTATTTACTAGCTGCTCCATTCTAGAGGGAAGATGTAAAAGGGAGGGAGGAGGGTGTTGTCAGAAGGATGCTAGAAAGGCAAATGGCTTGTCTGGGAATGATTTGTGCCTATAGGGCAGAAAGAAATCTGCTTTGGTTTAGCTATTTGGTATTACTGAATGTACAAAGGGGCAGCTAATAAGAGTTGATTTTTTTTTTTTTGGCTCTACTTCTGATTTGAAGTGGCTTAGGGCATAGGGGACAAGAAACGCTGAAAAGGAGCTACCTTACACAGATCAGTGCTGTATTGTATTCCTGCTTCTGTAACACAAATGCCAGGAAAAGTTCTTCATGTTTTGTGCAGTCTGGGGAAGTTTCCTCCTCCAGTCATGTATGTGCAGCATCCCTGAATGAGGGCGTATGCTTATGCTGGTCCTCCCCATAATTTGTTGTTTTGCTGTACTGAGGGAAATGTAGTGTCTCATCTCATCTTCACTGAGGGTGGTTTAATCATATATAATGTTTCAAAGTAAACGAATCAACAGTTTAATCCAAATGATAATCCAGCTTCAGTTAAGTTTACAGTTATTTTACCCGCGTGTTTTAAGTCTGTATCCTTTACATATTCATAATACATAATGTAATCAATTATTATAATTCCATTGGGCTTGTGGTTTTATGAATCTGTTTTTAGAAAGAGATATTTATAATACCATATTGCATCTAGCTGTGAAATGGAAGAGAAAAGCACACCCAAGGAAAAAATACAGGCTTTATTTTATTGCACTGGTTTTAGCACAGCTGTTGTCTGGATGGCTACTACAGAAGATTTACTTTGACCAGCCTGGGCTGATAGGGGAACATTGTTTTTCAGCATTGTGGGTGCACTCTGAGGATTGCTCAAACAACAGCTGGAATTGGCTCAGCTCTCTGGGGATCCAATTAAACTTCTGTTCACCTCTTTGTTTAGCTAAGTTTTGTGACTGTGCAACCCTGCCTGAGCCAGTGGGTGCAGCAGGCAATGTTGGTCAATTGAATGTTTGTATACATGCTTTTTTTTTTTTCCCCTATATTTTTCCCATGAACGTTTCATGGCAATCGCTGTTTCCGTGGTGACTTTTCAAAAACCCCGTGTGAAATGGACAGTTGGCTGAGAAATTCTCTTTTGTGCATTCAACATCTCCAGAAACTTGGTTCTTGGCAGATAATCAGAAATGTCTCCTGGCTTATTTCAGTGATATCACTCCCAGGCTGCGAGCATCAGGCTGAGCACGCTTCTTCTTCTGACAGTGCAGCTTATCTGATAGGGAGGCTATCAGAGGCAGAGCAGGATCCTGCCTTCTTCCTGAGCTGTTTTTGGAAAGAGGGCTATTTTTAGTGTGTCTTGGGAGGTGTTTTATGAACAGTGTAGCAGTATAAAAAGACCCAATCCATGCCTTAAGAACTGATAATATCAATGAAGAGGTTTGAGAGGAGTGTGAGGGTGAAACATAAACGTTGGTATTAAGTTTGGGAATGGTAATTCCAGGCTTCAGGTGTGAGACTGAAGGGTGCACCCAGGCTGAGAGTGTGGATGTGGACAGACTGCTTGGTGTACTCAGAGGTGCAGGGGAGGAGTGAGAGGATGGCAGCCAGAGAGAATTACATCTCCTGAAATAGCTCTCCTCCAAGAGCGTGTTCCTGGGACTACAGGGAAGGTATCATTTTTGATGACTATTCTACCTATAATTAGGCACCTAAGCTGCTGCCAAGGAAAGTATGACTTTTTTTTTTCCAAGGGAATGTGTGCCAAACGTATTGAATTAGTTAGGAACAAATGGGTTTTGTTTACTTTTTTGAGGCAACTTCCTAATTATGTTTAGGTTCAAATGCTGAGCGTGTTAGCAAGCAAGAAAATAAATCAGTAATTTAAGAAAGCCATCAGGTACTTCTCCCTGAGTGAAAGGATTGATGGCTTATCACCAAGCAGCAAGAATATTATAGCTAAAGGTCTCAGAGTAGGTCTCTAAAATTTGATTAAAGAATAATGTCTGTATTGCTTTTATGATTATAGATTAAACACAGTTACCCTGTCTATAAACTTAATGTGAACATTAACAGAATGGAAATGCTCATACTTTCTGGTACCAGCTCAGTTTTGATTAGGACTGAGGCTCTGTTCATGCTGTTGAATTTTAGATTTTCACTGTCAACATTTTCTATACAAAAGAACACTCACCCTAGAAATAGGAATTCCCACAGGTAAGGTGTGCAAATCAGTGTGTATCTCCTCCAGTGCCTCTGTTTCACTGCTCCCAGCATAAAGGAAGAGTTTTGTGCCTTGTGATCTGATGGGCTGCAAAGTGGGATCCTGCAACTCTGTCCTAGACTGGAGATCCCTTTACACATCCAGGTCTATGTTATGCCATGCATGTGTCCATGTAGACTCAGCTGATGGTTTCCATACTCTTACATCCAGAATATTCTGATAAGGCACAGTGATTGACAGAAACATTGATTTAGTCTTTGCCTAGGATCACTGTTACTGTTTCCTCTTGTGTCTCTTGTTAAATCTCTACTTTGAGCTGCAGATAATTACTGAATCATCTTGCAACTCTCTCACTGCTCAGAAATCTTCAGTGGGACTGGAGTTCCCTAATGGCATTCCAGAGTAACCACTTCATTGGCACTATGGGAGAAGGGCTCTGGGAAACACTGAGGTAGTTTCCTACCTGAAGTACTTGTGTGACAATGGAGAGAAATTAAGAGGGAGAAAAAAAAAAAAAAAGAAATAGCTCTCATCAGTCATCAGAGGAGTAAAAATTCACCCTTCTCAGATGAGCTGCTGATTATTTTCCTCTCCATCATTCATCTTATAAGCAGTAGGTTCTTGTTACAGCAAGTTTGGCAAGACTGGGAGATGATTAGCAAGAGCTGTGACCTTGCGAGGTCCAGGGATTTGTTAAAGGCCAAGTGTGGGGTCTTAGGCAAAGAAACACACTGTGAATAGAACAGCCCGTTTTTGCAAAATCCTCAGACAGAGCTCTCTTTCTCTGCCTATGCTCATTAATCTTGACCTAGCAGCATTTCTCCCGTCATACATCATTTCTCCTGTTAAAGATGAAGATCTTTTTTTTTTTTTTCTTTTTTTTTTTTTTTGTAATGATGAGGGCACAGTTGGAGACAACAGCTTGTTACGTGCACTGGGCAGAAGTGCTGCTGAAGTGCTGAATATCTTCAAAAGAAGCAGGGTGGGACCCACAGAACACATCCAAGAGAGTTAGTAACTTTGGAAGTGAAAATACTTTGTTTTTAAAGCAGGAAAAACTTGCTGTAGAAAATGTGCTGTTTTACACAAAAGGTCTTGCAGAAAGGCTTGAATTTGTACCATAAAATCTGATACCTATACACGGTGTTATGTAGAAATCGAACGTGTTGCACCATCAAGTCAGTTTGCAGTCATGTAGGTTAAGTAATGCAACAGTAAAATGCTTATCTCGACTACTGAGGGGCCAGCAGTGCAATGTCCTGCATTAATTTTATGTGATAGATGAGTTTGTGCATGTGCAGTTTATTTCCAATACCATTTATAAATAAGTAGCTTTTTCTCATGCCAGTATGAGAGATATATGGGGTAATCCATTGCTTTCTGCAGTTTTGTCTCAAGTTTTACGGGCATGAGATAAAATGGAATTTATCTTTGTTAAAAATTGACCTTTAGAATAAGCTCCCTACTGAGTGTTTTAATTATTCGAGCAGGTATTCGCAGCTTGAGATCCATGACAGATTGATTTTTCATGACTGTGTCAAAGAGAGCAGGTCGTGTTAATCCCTGATGTCACCTCACTGAAATTGGTGCCATTTCTGGAAAGGGAGCAGTTTGAAAGTTTCCTTGTAGGAATACCATTTTTCCCAGGGGTCTCTTCTAGAAAACATCTCGAAATTGTGAATTTTGAACAGTGCAACCCTATTTGAATGTTCTTTAATTATTGGATGAGGAGTGTTTCTTTATCGAAGAGTGGGGAGGTGGTTGTTTGAGCTGTGGGAACTTGAGGTGCAGGCAGCCCCACAAATGTTTCATCACTCCATATGGGGTAAAGCAGGATGCCCAACTTCTGATTCTATCCCTGCTGATACCAGTGCCATTAGGGCAGCTTTGGCTGTTGTCCCATGCACATGTTGATGCTCCAGTGACTGCTCCCACAGTTCTGGGCAATGCGTTGTCTCTGCCTGCATAAATGGGCAAATCTAATTTCATCTCTAGAAGCGAGATCACGGAGCGGGGTTTTTAGGAAGCCCATTAGTAGTTAAACAGGAGATAATTGGATTTAATAGCAAAACTGTAAAGTGCCTAAAAAATACTCCAAAGAGGTGAGAACTGTAGGTTGTGTTGAAAGACTGATTATTGGGCTGAGGTAACTCTCAGTGGAGTTCCTGAAAAAGTGGTTTAGGACCAATATTATCTAATATTTTCATTAATGACTTTGGCACAAAGCTCAAAATGTGCTAATGAAATCTGCTGGTGACCAGGAGACAGTGTCAACACTGGGGAGGATTGGATTAATTAGGTTGAGTTGGATGGCCTTGAAGACTAGAATAATAGAATTAGGATGAAATTGAGTAGTGTTAAGTTCATGGTCGTGTCCTGAGAACTCAACAGCATGAATATTGTTCAGCAAAAGCAGGAATGGAAAGACCTGTGGGGTGTCTTGTTGATGTTTCTGACCTGTTAATGTGATGCAGTGTGTTGTGAGAGGTGCTGCTGAGTTCTCAGCTGGAATCCACCAGTGACTGTGGCTGTTCCTGCTCAGACAAAGCAAAATTTGGGTCAGAGCAGATGTTCAGAAGGGCTGCTGGGCTGACTGGGGGCAGGAGAGCTGGTCCCACTGCAGGCAGCTTGTTTGGTGGAGCAAATGAAGACTGAGAGAGGCTACAGTTGCTGTGCATAAATACATCAAGGGGTGAACTCCTCAGAGGACAGTTCTGTCAGCTGGACAAGTGGATAAAACTAGTTGCAAGTAAACTAATGGAAGGCTTCTAACTGCAAGAGGAGTGGGAGTACTGGGAGAGAAACTCAGCTAGTTTTGGGGACTGTGCTGACACATGGAAAAGGCTTTAGCTGTCAGCAGGGACAGGGCTGGTGCTGGTGGCCCAGGAGCCCTTCAACTCCATCTCACTGTGCTCAAAGCTTGGCTTCCTGATATCTGGCAGTGTTCCTTAGACCCCTGGGTAGTTTACAGGCACAGCCAAATGATCATTGCAGCATTTCACCAGCTTGTTGGTATCTAGAGGTCTCAAAACTAAAACAAAGAAGGCAGGGATGAATTTTTTTTAATCCTGCCAGTTATGTGCAGTTGGAGGGTCTAAATCTTGAATTGCTGCTGCATGCTTAGTTGATATTAGTAGTACAGGAGTGTTCTGTGTAACTTCTTTCAGTGGATGAGTTGTGAATTTTTCATGCTATAGGGCAAGTGGAAAGGGGGATTGGAAGAGGTAAGGTTCATCTTGAGTGCAATGTCTATTGTATTTTAGTGAGGAAGATAAGGTATGCAGTGCCTATACCTCCAAAAAAACCAAACCAAAACAAAAAAACCTAGCAGATAGCTTTCTGAAATATCACCAGGCTGCAGGATCATGATGTATTATGAAGAAAGACCAAGCACTTATTGGACATGTCTGGAGATAAGTGCTTTCCTGTCTTCTCCTGATGAGTGTGAGCACTTGTGAGTGGGTGTAGATGTGAAGGGCGACGTGCTGTGCCTATGGATGCTCTCATTGACTGCTCCTGGCACTTCAGGCATTTACTCAGGCATGCTCAGATTGCTGAGAGCCCCAAATTAATATGGCAAGAGATAAATACACTTAGAAATCAGCTGTCATCTGTTTCAGCAGCATCAAGATATGGAAATAGAGAAAGAGAAGGTCTCTGAAACCATGTCCTTTGGGAAGCAACGTGGAGATCTGCTGTGGTGGCACATGCACCCCAAACCTATAGAAGGTTTGGTTCATTTGTTAGATCTGTATGATGGTCCCTGCACTGGTTTTGTAACAGGGAATTAAGGTTTTGCAGATGTTGAGGCATATTTGATGAAAGAAGCATTGGGAATGGAGAGCTGGTGTGGATCAGTACTGGAGAGAAAGCCCCGCAGCCCAGGTCTACTTCTGCTTGTAGAGATTTTGCTGGAGAATGCTTTTGTATTTGGTTGGTTTCCTGACAGACCATTTAAATACCAGGTGAGTAAAAGAACATGCAAAATATCCTATATGCAATATTTATTTTCAGGTTCTACTTAAATCTTTTTTAGAATGTGAGTTTTCTGGATGTCGCCTTCAGCCATTTGCAGAAGACAAATCAGAAGTGCCCATTACTTATACATTTAGTAGCTGGCTGCAGATATCCTTTTCTATTTCCCATCCTTCCAGATACATTTATCTAAAGACCATCCCACATGGGTTCCTCAGGGTGTGGAGCTCCAGAGCTCAGGAAGGCAATTGGCTCCAGGTTACATGCACAGGTGTTGTGTAGCATCCTTCAGTGGGTACCTCTGCTCAAATATTAATGCTGTTATTTTCCTATTCTGCCTGATTTCCATGGCTGCATCTGTGTATCTGGAACAAATAGTTGTTTTTTGGGTTTGTTTTGAAACAAGCAATCAGAAATCCATTTTTTGGGGGGACGTCTCCTGTTTTCTGTGCTGCTTTGGAGATCACAGTGCAACCATATGTTGAGAAGTTCACTTAGTATTCACCATTGCATCATTCCTGTACAGCTGAACAATTCTCTTGTAAAATGTTGGATACCAAGATGTAATTTGTTTGCATACGGAAATGATTTTTGACTGCTGTGGAGAGTACATATAAACCTTTTGTAACTTGGCAAATACATATTTCAATGCTTGTTTCTCAGAAGCTATTTCCTGAGTATAACCTGGGAGTGTTTGACTTTCCTGAACGCACCCAGTTATAGCCCTGCTTCACTAACGTGTTTTAAAATTATTAGTTTGTTATTTGAGTGTAATTATATTCTAAGACCAAATCTTCTTCTCTAGAATTAGTTTTGGTGCTGCTCCTGCAAGTGGATATTATTTGCTTTATGTAATTGTAGATCTTCAGTTGCCTTGGCAATGTTAACACAGTTTTAAATTTAGAAACTAATTTGTTTTCTGTCACTTTGCTCTTTACTGTTAAGGAGACAAGCAGTTTGCTATTAAATAAAACTTAAAAAGGAGGAGAGATAAAGTGTGTATAAAAATATAATGTATAAAATATCATGTAGTGTTCACTTGTGGATGAAGGATAAAGCGCTGGTGATGCCGGGAGGAAAACTCCTCTGCTCCTGGAGGATTAGAATCACTGAATCACCAAGGTTGGAAAAGGCCTCCAAGATCATCTAGCCCAACCATCCAACTACCACCAATATTTTCCCACAGTGAATATGTGCATGTGTGCACATGTAGTTACGTATATGTGCCTGTATCTACACTCATGTGCAGTGGGAGTGCAATGAAGGGATATGCAAGAATTCCAGATTCCTGGGTTTACTGTCCCCTTTCTGGCTCTGGCTTTGTTTTCTCCCATGAGGAAGAACACTTGTCCTCTCTAACTCTTTATTACCTTTATTGCATGTATTTTTGCTGAATTTGGTACGTGGAAAATCTAGAAATGGAGTTCTGCCCACTTCTGAAGAGTGTGCTATTGCCACCTTCCCAAAACAACATTGATGCTGAGTTCAGATAAGGCTATGGTGATTGTACCTACAACATTTAATGTGAGAATGGGATTAAGTGGTTTGTGGGAGATGGGATTGCTTGGTCATTTTGCTGATGGAAAAGTTAAGTACCAAAAAAGAAATGGGTGCCCTGGTCTGAAAGCAGGTTAATTTCCTGTTTGTCTGCCCAAAATGTCAGAAGAGGATCACAGAATCATAGTGATGCAGGTCCCTGTTGTTTTTACTTTTTCCCTAAGTGATGTGATTTAGGAAGACTTGATTTACCAGCACAGAGTCATGGCTGTTTGTGTTTTACAACTGACGTCAGAAAGTTCAACCCTATTTCAGAGAGAACTTAAATGTATGCAGGATCTTGGAGTGACTTGGATACCTTCTTGAGTCAGTGCCTACATACACAGGTTGTTACCTTTAGGTTTGACTTGCTTAGATAAATTGAAATGGTGATAGGGCAATTATTTTGTTGTATTACTGTATACTTGTTTAAAAGGGGTGGTGGCGGGGAATAAAAAGGCAAGCACTCAACAAATTGCTGTTCAGTTTTTTCCACTCAACATCCACAGAGACTGTTGCAAGTATTTTGTTCTGGATGTTTTCTTGACACTTCTGCATTACAGTGCTATACTTTTATAAAACCCTATCAAAGCAGGCAAGACTATAAAATGGTCTTTGGGATAGGGCTGAGACATGCATCATCTCACAGCACAAGGCTGAACCTGGTGCTCTTAACTTTGCAGTGATGTTGGCAGAAGATTCCTGAGGAAGTCACAGCAGTAATTGTCTCTCCACGTGTGATTAAGTACACACTTTAACTGCTTCCTTAGAAGCACTTTGATTTTGACCAAAGACCCACGTATGGGTCCTTAGTTTTTGAGTGGCTTTTGGCTAACTGGTTGTGTGCCATTTCTCACCTAGCGTGTGAAACTGTGGGAATGTTTGGGAGCAGATAGGACAACACTTCACTCACACTCTTTCATGACAGCGTTATGGGGATTTGCTTCCTAAATTTATTTTTTAAAAAGGGAACCTTATTACCAATAAGTGGGTCAGCCTACAAATAGAATCACAAAGGAATGAAAAGAAGGTGGAATAAAACCTCCTGCTAGCAGAGATGGATTTCTGGGCTGAGAGTTGCTGATGATCAGCATTGCTATGCAGCCACGTTTTTAATGGCTCTTTATTCAGCCACTTAAAATAGATCATTTGTGACAATTTAGGACACTACTGAACATGCATTGTCACTCTGATGTGCCAATTATGTCAGGGAAATAAAATAATAATTTTCTAAAGTCCTTCTGGGACTTCGCTCTGTGGCGAAGCAAGCTCGTTTTTAAGGAATCTGAGTTTGCTTTATCTTAACACTTTGTCCACTGTGGGTTTTGTTGGAGATTTAATTCTCAGACTATTTCTGTAGCTTTGGATTAAAATGTGATGTTCCCTTGGAGACAAAGGTGGTATTTTGTATTACATAATGCGATGGGTTCAGTCCTTCTTCTTTTTTTTTTTTTTTTTTTTTTGAACATATAAATCAGCCTGGTATCTTTACAGCAAAAGGGAGAATATAAAATATTGATGTTACTGCTGTAAAAGTAGGTCTTCCAGATTAATTTTTTTTTTTTTTAATAAAGTAGAAAGTCAGGAATGCTTAAAGGAGTAGAAAAGTAGGCTGTGAGTTCAGCCAAGAAGTTGCACTTCTGTGGTGTAGGAAATGGTTTTTGTCCTGCTTGCATGGGTGCCCTTAACTTGGGCTGCTGAAAAGTTCAGCTGCCTCTGAGAGTCACGTTCAGGCTCTGTGAGATGCTCCGACCTGGGCTTGTTCAGGAGGGTGGCAAAAGCTTTACCAGGCCTCAGCAGAATACAAAGCAAAAACACAGGAAGGAAACATGGCTTTGAAAAATGCTCTAGAATTTTCATTGATGTTCTTGGGAAGAGTAAGCAGGAACACTCCCTGAAATAATACCTATGCTCAGAACAGGTAGTTATGTTTAAATGGCTTTAAACTCTGGTTAAAGATTTTTGAACTACTCAAAAGCACATTTATGTAACTTCTGTGCTCAAATTAAAAAAAAAAAAAAGTGAGAAGAGAGGAAAAAAGGAAAAAAAAACCTGCACATAATCTTAAACAGGAAAGAGTAGGTGTCAGTTTTGTAATCCCAGTGTCTGGCTTTGAAAGGCAAATCTGAAGAACATGCAGCATGTCTGCTTGGACTTGGAATAAGACTTGTTGAATTTTCTTCAGCCAGAGAACAGTAAGCCAGTTATAATAAATCTTACAGTTTTACTTCGAACAGAACAATACGAATGAAGTGGCCAGTGTTGCACTTGGATGTTTGTCGAGTACCCATGTGATGGAACTGAACTATGTGCATTTCCCAATGCTTGAGCTGCTGTGCAGAGTGGCACTGGAACAACACCTGCTTGACACAGCCTGTTGCTGTTGGCTTATGGCTTTTGAGTTGATCCCAGTATATGCTGCTCTTCAGTAATTTCTCAGCATTTTGTTGTAAGAGCTCTTAGGAGGCAGATGTTCTTCTGAAGGAATTGGCAAAGGGCACTAAAACTCCACTGCGTGCTGAGGGGAACTTAAATCCATTGTTGGAAGTACGGGAATACCAACAAGCTTGCATCCTCTCCAATAAACCAACATTCAGTCAGTCAGCTAGATGTTGGATGGACATTCTTTTAGTCAAACCCACCTAATGTTTCTTTTAATTTGGGTGTTTCAGATGATCCATTTTGCTGTGAAGGGATTCCAGAGATGACATGCCTGTAAAGAAAACATTGGAAATACATTAAGAAACATAATTTGCACAGATAATTTATGTATGTATTTTGCAGAATGACAGGATTTCTGCAATGTTAGGTTTTAACTTTATGCCCACTCTGTTTTCTTATCAGCTGGATGCCGGAGGCTATACGCATAATTCTCTCTTTCACTGCTTACTGGACCCAAGCCTACTCAATTTAGTTTAGCTGGCAATAGCACATCTCACTTTCTTAAAACACAGGCCTTTCCAATTTCCAAGAATGTTTATAGTCTCATAATAATTTAGAACAGGTGTTCCAACCTCTTTCCTCTGCTGCATAACAGAAGGTTTATATATTTTTCATTATATATGGAGACAAACCACATCACTTAGGATGACCATCTGTCATTGAATTTCTTCACTTTGACTATAGGCAAAATGGTGTGGTTTTTTTTTTTTTTTAATTGCAGGCACCAATGAAGCTGATGGGACGTCCCACTTCCTACATAGAGTTTTATGGTTAGTCATTTCCAGGGGATTAGCCAGCTTGATTGCCTGATGTGACTTCAATTCACGTTCAGGTAATTCAGGTGAAAACAGGCAAGTGTATGCTTCAGTGGAAGCTTCTTGGCTTCAGCTGATGAAATCTTCCTGTGAAAAGGGACCGCTTTTATGGGGAGTACCACAGGACTTCTGTTGATGCTACTGCCTAGCCTGTTATTCTGCTGTCTGCGTAGCATCTGGGCAGGTCTCACTGACTTCATTGTAGAGAAAAAAGAAATCTTTCTTTGTTTTTGTTTTGTTTTTCCTTCACCATTTGTTTCCACTGGTGTCCATGACAGCCCCCTCCAGTCAACCCAACACTCTTCTTCGCTTCCTTTCCCTGTGTCCCCTGATCCTATCTGTTGCCCCTCATCTCCCACTGTTTTCCCCAAGCTCATCTCCTGCTCACTGCCTGTCTGTTAGTAGTATCTCCTCTCCTTTTTGGCTACTGAGCAGCTCCTGAAGCTCCTTCATGACTATTATCAGGGCTGAATCTGTGCTGCTGTTTTTCCCACACAGCGCTGAAGTGAATAGGGTAAGATTTAAGATTCTATGGGAGTTAGCTGTGAAACTGGAGTGGTAACCTGCATGATGGTCTACCTCAAAAGAAGAACTTTGGTTGGAAGAATGTAAGCAAGGCTGCTGTGTTTGGAAATGCAGAATTCAAGCTAGTCTGTACTGCAAAATGGAGTATTTTCACTTAATGTTGCTATGGCCACTAAGGTGAACTATGATCAGATAGTCACCACAGTTCATGAGATTCTATCAGTTCTAGGAATACGAGTTGGACTTGATGATGCTTAAATCCTTTCCAATCTGGGATATTCTATGGCTCTAAGAGTTTAGACACTGACCTTGGGCAACTCTTAACAGCATTCCTACTCTCTCCTGGGAAGGGAATACAGCGTGAAGGATGCACCCCTTGGAGATCTGTGGCTAACCGTGTGTCTTCTGTACCTGGTGGGAGCTTGCAGTGGTGCCCCAGACTTTGGAGATCTGCTTAGCAGCTCTACCAAACCATTATTCCTTCTACCTTCAGCCCAGTGTGTCTTTCTGTGCCAGCTTTGGCAACCTGCAGAGGGCTTGTATTAAATTTGCACAAAGGAGGGGGATAAGTGAAGGGAGGGAAACCTAAACATGGAAAAGTAACATAAACCAGCAGCTTTGTTTCTGCAGTGAAGTGCTGTGAGGTTCAGAGAGACCTCAAGCAGCTCTTGGTAGCTGAGCTTCTGTCAGGAGACTGGAAATCCAGTGGGCCTGGGATGGGTTTTACAACGGTTTGCTCTTTCTTTGAACTTGCTTGATAATATAGTGTCATTAATGTGCTTCTAAGCATGCTAACACAGCTGCAGGCTATTGTTTTATGGATATAACAGATCTTGTCTCCCTGCCCAAAGAAATCTTATGGGAAAACTTCCAAGAACTCATTAATAGCAGACACTAAAAATACATTCCCACTTCAAGAAGATGTACTCTTGGGTCTAGTAAATTATTATGCCAATTAATTTTATACAAGAATACTTCAAAATGTACAGGTGGGTGATGGCTGTCAGTAGGTGAGATGCTGCACCAGTCTTTGCCCAATTTGTTCCATTCACAGTTTGTATATGGGCTGTGACGTGCCTTGATAATTGCAGCTGGAGATGATGGCTCCTTTTCCCCAGGAAAAAAGCAGCATGGAGAAAGGGTAGAAAGAGTCATGTCCTGGTCCTTAGCTCACTTCTGCCTCTTAACACTACTTCAGGGCAGAGGGAGGTGGCTGGACACACAACCTTGCATCTTTGCCATCTGTTTTTCTCAGGAATGTAAGATATGTCTCTTCAAACATAATTTAAGTGGATGCTCTAGCCTTTGCACAGTCAGATATTTTTCAGAGCTTCCTACAGTTCAGTCCCAACTGGTATTTGGAAACCATTGTGTGCTGCATTGAATGGGAATTGGGCACTCAAGCGATTTGGCAGATTTGAGCATCTCAGCTGCATAAGAAAAGATAATTCATCTTGGCTGAGTCCTCAGTGTTATTGACAGTGGAAATAAGTCCTCAAGTTCTGTGTTGGCTACAGATTGACTGGAATTTGGCTATTTATTCTCAGGCATGTCTAATTCTGATACTAAGGAAATTATTTTTTTTCATGTATCTTCAATGCATTGCAAAAATGTGAGAGGCAAAAAATATCAATCATGTTAGTAAAAAAAAAAAAAAAGAAAAGCTAGGTGAATAGAAAATAATAAAACTTAATGAATATAAAAATAATACAACTTACAGCTTCCTGAGGTAGATAAGAATTGAAATAATTTCACATAGATAATTTGATTAGCAGGTGGTGGCTGATTTCCCTAAGTCTGAAGAATGGCAGTGGAAATAGAAAGGAAATGGAAATAGCTGTGAGAGGAGCTACAACTAGTGGAGTTTGCTGGTCCGTTTCAATTCTAACTAGCAGGAACAGCATTCAGTTCTGCTCTGAGAGAGCTGCATCTTTCATCTTCCTTTTACATTAGAATCCACATGGGATAGTAACTACTGTGGTATTTTTGTGGAGTCAATGGTTATAAATACAGGCAACCACAGAGCACTGGAAAGCTTTCTTGGAGACCTGCTGTTGTTTAAGAGCTGTAATCTGGATTATATTTTATTGACATTCTTTACAATTTATGGTAAGAAAAAACAGTTTGATAGTGGTGGCATTTTCATACAGCATTTGGAAATAATTTGCATTTCAACATATTTGGTTGACTTAATTATAGCTTATAAGATTTATAATTTAGACATACGTGTGCTGCATAGTCTCTTTCTGTGTAAACATATACAAGGATAAAGAGTTGGAAAATCAATTTCTAAATTGAATGCAATTCAGCCATTTTGCTAATGAATGAGTTGCAGGACTGTGCTCCCTCGGAAGCTGTTATTCTTCCTTTGTGCTTCTAGAGCAGCTATTGATACCAAAGTGCTTTGTCAAGCTGAGCTCATGGCTGTCAGTATGGCAGGTTACTTTAAATAAATAAATAATAATAATAAAAAAAATATATATATCTTATTTAATAAAAGTGGAGCTGCTGCATCGTGAAAAGGGATCTTTAAGTCATACTCCATGGGTTTTGAGGTAGGGATTCCTAAAGAGGGGCATACAGAATCAGGAGAATTCAGTCTAAAATAATTCCTTTGTGTGTTCTTGCATACACACGATGAGTGTTTTGATCCATTCTCTTGAAATAGAATGACCTTATTCCTCTCTCACTGTATAGGACCTGCTTTAGGAACTAGGAGCTTGAATTTGTTTGCCATAGTCAGCCCTTTCTCTCTTGACTGACAGCACTAATGTTGCATGTGAAGAAGCATACGTCTTCAGATGCACACCAGAGTGAAGTAGAGTTGCAGTTTCTACAGTTGAAATCCAAAGGAAATAAATACGTCCTCAACTCTGTATACTACTTGACATGCTCAGAATTGGTCTTGCAAGAAAGTATAAAGTAATCATCAGTCTGCAGCAAAAACATCTTGCTAGTTTTAAACCCCAAATGGAGTGTTATTTAAAAAAAAATGAGACTTTTCAATTATTATCCCTCTTTTTGAACTGAATTCCACTGCAGGAAGATCCTAGTTTAGTAAGAACTCAGTTTAACCACACACGAGTGTGGTTCTGTCTATTTCACCTCTTCCATCTTGAACTCTGCTTCATAAGAATTATGGGCTTCTGAATACCTCTTCCTGAGTGGATTTTGAACTTCTTCAGGCTTATTCTGTATCTAGACATACATAAATTACTGTACACTTTAGAAATTACCTAACCAGACTTCAGTAACCAAAGGGACAGCTGAAGATAAATGACATTTATATTAAAAAATTTAAATAGAACCTTTTTTCCCCTCCCCGTTAACATTAATGGAAACTGGATCAGATGTCAGAGCTGTTGAATGCATGCATACTTCCTGACTTCTCTTAATTACAAAGCTATTGAAGAGAACTGCCTTTATCACTGGTCAGACCCAGTGAGATGTGTTGCTGATGGAGCCTTACTGGCCCAGGGCAGAGGGGTGGTTGACAGAAGTTTGATAGGGGGTCAAGGATCATGGATCTAGTATGCTTTGATCTTTGCTTTATGTCATTTTAAATAGGTTGGTTGTCTCTGCATTGACACCTTTGCACACGAGTGTTCCCTTGCCCCAGGGTCCTTTCTGCTGTCCTTGTGCTGTGGCAATGTCCTGTTGTAACAGCAGGTAGAAATTTGCTTTGTCAAAGTGTAAATGTGAAACAGTAGCACAGTGAGCATCTCCCACTTAAGAGAGAACTGTTATCATTAGAGAAGTGGATGGAGGTCAGGATACTCTGAGATAAATTCATATGCAGTGTTTTGCTTCTGCAGATGTAGAGAGCTCTGTAATAAGTAGAGCTCCAGTGATTTGGAACCTCCCATTTCACTTAAACCCTCGTATCTTATGTTTCTTACTATTTTCTCAACCTTCAGAGAGGAATGGATTAACTTTTTAAGTAGGTTGGCAACTGTAAGAACTTGCAGTTACCACTCAGAAGAAACTTGTCAGAAGAATGAAATTTAGGAGAGGAGGGAATGATTACTTCCTTAATTAAACATTGAAAAATGGTAAATTTATTCCTGCAGATTATTTAAAACGTATTATTCAGTCACCCTTAGGGAGCACGATGAAGCCTACAAAATGGGTTCTGCTTGGGTGCTGCTGCTGGAACAGGGGTGGGAGTTTTGGGGTGGGAGAGCCTGAGCAGCCAACTACCCCAGGAGATGGAAGCAGAAAATGTGTGAGGAGCAAAGAGATCACATCAGCTCCTCATCATTGGCTTTCCTGTTATCTATTGCAGCAGTGAGCTCCTTGCCCTGTACTTTTCACATAGATTAACACTACTTTTCTCTTGACTTTAGGTATGTGACAGTAGAAACCCCAAAACTGATAGCATATGTTGTGGGGGAGAGGAGAGTGGGAATGAAACACTTTCTGGGCAAAGCCTGCCATCTGAACTCTCATGATATTATCCTGACAGGATATATGCCAGGGTTATGCATTGAATGTTCTGAGAGATACCTACTGCAATGACACCATCTCTGATAAGATGATATAGGTGATCATGAAATGAGACCAATCCAGAAGTCCTTGTAGGTCCTTCTCAGCTTTGCAGTAATGCAATTTGTATCCTTAAAATCCTGAAATAAGTAATGGATTTATCAAATGGGTATTGCTGAGGGAGAGCGCATCAACTGTTGGTGGCTTCTTGTCAACGGCCTCACAGTCTAATATCCTTCCTGGGGAAAATGTTCTCCAACTAAGTTCTATGGAAACAAAATAGATCTGGATAGTGAGTTGAGGTTTCTTCGTGTGTGGGTTGTAGACAGGAGAAGCACTTGGGGAAGTTGGGAGGGTTGGCTGATGGCATGTCTGAGGTTGCTCCCTATCTTCCCTACCTGCCCACTGAGAGTTTTTTGCACTGGTTGAGAAATCTTTTTGTAACTTACTGCTCGGCTAATTGCATCAGAAGGATGGGTCAGTTGTTTCCCATGTAGCGTTCAATAACCTGGATTCTCTGTGTATTTCTCTTGTAGTTCTCATCAGTAGAAACAGCTCTGAGGGGATGGACAGCCAAACAATACATTTTAAGTATTCATTCAGAAGACAAACTTTCAGAATAATCAAAGAAGGAAGATTCTTTCTTCATATTCTTCTTCAGTATTCCTACTGAGTCTTATAAAGCCAGGCTGAATCTAGAATGTGCTTCCTTTTGTAGATTGTGTTATATATCATGCTACATCAAAAAACAAGCAACCATGGTATTTGTGAAAACAGAACTTTTTTACTTTTGTGATTAAATAAATCTTTCTGCCATCTTTAAGCCCAATTCCGAAGGGTACATAAATTATTCTCCCATCAGTTTGCCATTTAGTTTTGTTTGCAAAATGACAACACTGAGTAATCATAGAACGTTACTTACGAAATTAAATAAACAAAAGCACTTGCAATTCAAAGAATTAATATATCCACACATCAACCAAACAAATCAAACGGAATTCATTTGTTTGATAGCAGCACAAACTGAATAGTAGAATGGTAAAAAAAGCGTGAATTTGGAGGTAGTTGGGCTAGAATAATTTGAGGAAAGAAGGGTAGGCAGAAGCAAGAGGGGGCAAACCATATTTAAATGGCTGCTTAGCTTGGTGCAATCCTTCCTGGACAAACTGAATGAGGATATGGTTGTATGAGTGTCAGTGAAGCAGATGTGTAACAGTAAGGAATTTGGGAATAAATTCAGTTAAATGTTTACAAGATGTCTATTCTTTATGACAGGTTTAGAAATACTGTTTGTGATGGTTCTACTTAATTAGTTTAAAAAAAAATAAAAAAATACCCAAACTAACCACTTCCGCACTTAAAACATACAAATTTAGGGTCATCTGCTGATTTACTTGATTTCAGGCTGCTGGAAAGACTCCATTTTCCATCCTTAATCTTTACTAATGCTTGTGAACTTCATGTGAAGACAGTACTTCACAAGGATCTGATGGGGATCATGGTGTGCTGTTTGCTCTTTAAATGGTCTGGCTTTAAATATGGTCTAACGGAATGTGTTTCTGTAGGATGTGAATGTGGTACTCAACCTGGCTTTTTCTCATGCATCTATAACCAAGAGTAACCACAGCAACTCACTGAGGAAGAGAGCAGAAGGTTTTCACTTCACCTTTTGCAAGGGCTGATCGCTCCCAAATGCAAATCCTGCAATGCCTGTACCTGCACTGCAGTCCTCTCTATCATGTTTTTAGCCAGCACAGCTGGCCAAAGAACTGTTGTCGAAGGATTTGTCTTCTGTATGAGGTCTGGGCTTTGTGTTTTTGATCTTCCTTGGATGTGAGAGATGGCAATAAGGCATGATTTACACTTTGGCAAGTTATAGCTTTTGTTTGAGGTGAAAAAGGGGAGTCTGGGCAAGCTGGCAAAATTTTATGCAATAAAGCATGTCACTTCTACTTATAGATCTTGAGTTTTGTATTGCCATGTGAACTGGCCTCCCTCTCTACAAGCCCAAATCTGCAGCAGACTGAGCTTTTAGTGAAGCTTACTGTGTGGCTGATTTCTTACAGTGTCTTCTTTCTAATCAATATATGAACTAAGCATTGTCAGAGTGCTCCTGGAACTTTATTCTTATTCCAACTCAGTAAGGAAGACATTAGCAGTTCCCTGGATGGCTGAAGCTACGTGCGTGCTGTAATCCCCATATGGATTACTTACTGCTCCCAGGTTTCCAGGAGTTTTCATCTGCTTATTTTTAGTTAAATAGAAATCTACTAAAGGCAGGGGTCCTGTCTCTGTGGGCCAACACCAGCTGTGCTCACTGGTGGTTCCAAAATGAAGGACTGCTTCAGAATCTTGTTGTTTGGAAAACATAATTGTTCCTTACCACTTTCAGATGTTTTTAGGGAACAATTTTTTTGTTTTTTTGGTCTTTGCTCTCATATTTTCTAGAATTACTCAATTGTTGTTCTCAATTTATTTTTACTGAGTGCAGGCATACAGGGTTTTAACATATTTAGCAGGCCTGAAGCTATCAGTGTGGAAGTTCTGTGTAAAAGTGGCATAAAGGTGGAATTATTTCACTTTTAACTGCTTTGGTATTAGCACCAGAGCCCAATAAAAAGGGCTGAAAAGCATGACAGTTCTTCTTTGGGAAAGCCTGTATGTGTTACCAGTAATAGTATTTTTCTTATTTTGGATTTTAATAAATGCCTCAGGGCATTGCATTCGGTTAAATTAAGCAGGAGACAAAATGTAATGCACTGGTTACCTCTAAAGTGTGTGCAAAAAGTTTCTTCATAAAATATGCATGCTGAGCACAGTGCTGTAATGATAATGATCCTCTCTCTCTAGGTTATTCTATGAAAGAATTTAGTATTTTAGGGTCTGTAGTCTTTGATTTTATTTGAAGGGAGTTCCAAGTATTTTACCTCTGTATTTGTTTATTTTTAATGAACTTTCCATTAGCATATGAAAGTCACATTAACATATACTATGCTGAGCGCTCACTTTGTGTTTGCTTCTCCTCCTGGCATGTATTGAGCACGGAAAAGTTGTCCTGTAGGCCTGTAGATGGCATTCTTGTTCAGCTGTTGGTAAATCTGTGGCAGTTACAGAACCAGTCTCCCTTTTTGTGCTGATATGGAAGATATATTTTAATTTATGATGCTCCCCTCCCCCATGTATATGTTGCATATGCTGTGTGTAATCCATTCGGAGCGGCTGGCATTTCTGCAGAATATAAGAATGATAAAAAGAGCATTGAGCTTTCCTGATAACCATTTAAGTGATTTTCTTCTACAGTCTGTGCTTGACACTGACATGATCTGTAGTTAAGTGTGTGTTCCCTGTTGAAGCCTGGAATCTTCATCAGGGTCTGAGGTGCATGTGGGGCCACTCCACTTCCCTCCTCATGCAGAATGGGATCTTTGCAGGCAGCAGAAATGGTTATTTGTAGGAGGAAACTGCTTTGTGTAAACAGCAGAGTGAGATCTGGGAGCAGGCAGCATAGGCTGGGTTTGATTTTTGTTCTCTCTCTGCTAGGTGTTACGCAGCGATAGAAGGAAAATGCACAGCTTGGTTGCTGAGTAGCCTGCAGGTAGGGTTAGGCTGTGCTGAATGTGGATGCTGTATTTTGCACTGGAGTAGGGGGTGCAGGCAGCATGTGCCAGGCAGGTTATGGATGCATTTTTCTCTAAGTGCTTCCTTTGGGGATGATGCTCTGAAGACCTGCTGGGTAAGGGCAGAGGAAGAAAGCAAATTGGAGAAGGGAGCAAAGGAGTCAAATAATTGAAATTTCTTTCTAGCTCATCAGGAGGCAGAGAATCTTGAACCTTCACATAATGCAGCAGTTTCCAGGGGCTCTGTCCCTGTTAGGTTCGTTTTGTAGCAGTGACAATGTATAATCACTTTCCTTCCCTCAGATTCAGGTCTATGGCTAAACCAATGATACATCAGCTGAATGGTGGGAGCTAAGGTGTGCTTGTTGTGTGTGTGTGTGTGTGTGTGTGTGTGTGTGTGTTGGGATCTAAATCCTAACTCTTTAGAGTGTCCTTCTTGCCTGCATTTCTCTATCTTGCAGCATCTTATCTGCTATTCCTGTGCTACAGCTGCAGTGATTTTTTAAATTCCCTTTCCCAAAAGTAAGCAAACTTTGCACAGCATCAATGCCTTTCCTACCCCTGCACTGGAAGCCCTCTCAAGTCATTCCCAGTCAATTTCTTTGGGGTTACCATCCCTCCCTGAACAATGTAAGTCACAAGCAACCAATTCCTCTGTTGCCTGGAGCAGCTGAGGGTCTATTGGACCAGTGGTTGATTTAAGCTGGAGGTGACATAAGGTGGGCCTGCTCCCTGTGTCCCAGCCTTGCCTCTTCTTTGAGGTTACCTTTTTGTAATTGTCTTAAATATTGAAAACAATCTTACAAAACAGTCCCAGGAACATGCTCGGGTCAACTTGTGCCAGTAAACATCAGTAGCACTACTGCAGCAGCAAATCTTAGTGAGGAAGAATGGATGATAAATGCTCCTATGTTAACTGAAGTTTGAGGCAGAGAGTGAAACATTATTACTGAATAGACACAGGAGGGTGATATTGGGTCAGAATGAGCTACAATTTGTATGATTTTGTTGGTTGTGATTGACTTTGCTCTTGTATTTCCTCCATGGCTTCTTATCAGGAAACTAATTTTAATTGTCAGGTAATCAGAAAAGTAGTTGCTAGGTGATCGCGACAGTTCACCCTTGCCTCTTTGCTGACATACAAGGGAAGAAAAGCAGTAAAAGTAGAGGAAATTTACTACGTTTACCAGATCTGTCATTAAACTATATTATGCCAACAAAGTGTCTGTAAGGAGAAGATGGATCAAGAGTCTTTGCTGAGTCCCCTGTACACTGTATTGCCATGTTCTTGATGATGTGGGTTATTAAAACTTGAGACTAACATCACTTTCTGTTCTCTCAGAAGAGCAAAAAGGGTCGTATTAAGCCTCCTGGTTGCTGCCAGCCTTAAACACTGTAGCCCAGTGCACTTGTATAGATCTGCTTTCAGCAGAACAAATGAGGGGTTCACATAGTTTGTCGTGTAAAGCATGAAACAAATTTATTTCTTCACTTATTCTTGAATTTTTAACATCTTTCAAAGTGCAAGTAGAGTTGTTTTACACAAGCAGACACCACTTGTGCCACTTGGGTTAGGTGATAGGTGAGGAGTAGTAAGATTTTCTGACCCAAGATGGTAGTGTACATCAGAATAATGCAATGATGTTATTTGCAATTAGGTAGATTACTCCAGTTCTTTGGAATTCTGGGCATGGACTGGATAATTGCTTGGCTTTGTTACACTCAAAACCAGTGAGTTTTGCCCAGGAAGCTGGCAGTATGGGTGTAACACAGGGAAAAAAAGGGAAATACGGAGCAGAAAGAAAGAGGACAAATAGATTAAGAGGCAAGAGTTTGAATGTGTTAGTGGCCTAATCACTGTCCTGTTTCTAAGGGTGCAGAGTGAGAGGTGAAATAGAGACATGTCCCTGGAGTGCAGGGTGTGCTCAGGCATCCAGGTGCTCTGATTCACACACCAGAACCCTGTGCACAGCTCAGTAACATGTGAAGATGAATATAGGCACATTTAATTTTTGCAGTGCTCTAAGTTTGTGTGGCTTCACTTACATGTTGATAAATGAGTGAGGATGGGAGTGCTCCATTCTGCAAGATGGCTTGTGTCCCTTGAGCAGCAGCAGCACCATGTGGCATTGCTCCATCCTTGGGGACCAGCCAAGACCTGGATGGCAGGTCTTCAGAGGTACAGAGAAGAAAGGAAGGACTGAAAATGAATCTATTCCCTAGTTTTACTTTAGATAGTTCCATCTTTCTGAAAGAAAATATTTAGTAACCTGTCCTGGAAGATAAAAGTTTTATCTTTTCTCCTATTCTGTTGATCTGTTCTATTTTATGATCTGGACTGTATTCTGGGCATATCAGAGAAATGCAGAAAAGACCATAAGCATGAACGTTTGACTGGGATATCAGGAAAGGAACGATAATGTAATGCTGTCTTACTTTTTCATTTTAATCTCACTTCTGAATACGTATCACATCAAAGCAGGACTCTTGGCCTCTGCTGGTAACCATAATTGTGTTGGGACACTGCTGCTGTCCTTCTCAAGGTTGCAGTCATGTGTTAACTCTATCTCTGTTTGAAGACAAAAGGAAAATTGTTGAACAAAAGAGGAACTTTTCAGCTTCTTCACACTTGTTATCCATGTAGTTCTGTCACTATTTTATCAGGAGCAAAATATATTCCAAACACATGCTGGAATAAACAGCACATGAGTTTCCTCTGATGAATACCCAATAAAGTGCTGCCTGCTGTCTGAGCCAGACGAGTTTACATATTATGTTTTCTTAGCTATTCAAATGCGAAGACCAGGAGTCAGGGACATAGTGTGGATTTGTGACACTCACACGTAGATACTGAATTCAGAAACCAAGGAATATGTTGCTTTCATTCATGCTGTGTCTTTTGCAGCTTTTCTTCTCCTCTGACAGTTATATTATTCTGATAGTTAATAATCATTTAGATCATTTATTGGCAAAAGCTGTATTTAGTGTACGCTGAATCTCATGATAGGATTCCTGTTGACTTGGAATGGCAGCACTGAGGCTTTAGCAGCTACTATTAGAATAATTCAGTCATGGTATTAATGCATAATGAAAACTTAGGTTTCTTTTCCAATCAATATAACGAGAATATAACCAACTTTTTTGCTAAATCAATTGCATTTTGGTCAAGTGCTGTCTCCACAGATTTGAGTTTTTTGTACAGCTGAAGAGAACTTCTTCAGAGCCATTTCTGTCCTTCAGAACAGTGTGTGCCCAATGAAATCCACTTCTTGGTACTGTGAGTGTGGGGGCAGTGATCTGTGGGAGGGTTTACTAATCTGTTGTCTGCTCTCTGAGCATCATACATCATGTACACACAGAACAGCTTTCCTCATTACATCTGAGAAATCATTAAGCTCAGCTCTTATAATTACTCTGAGCTGTATGTTAGCTCTGTGATGGGCACTAAGGAGTATGAGCCAATGTACTAACCTAGCGTGACGTTTTAGGCATTCGCAGAATATTTTAACTAAGTAGTAAAAACCTGTGATTATATTTAGTGAAATTTAGGTAAAGCATTAGTCAGAAGTGCATGAAAGTTCTGGAAGTATACCTGCAAGCTGCTGGTCAGCCAACTCATTTCCAAGTATCATAGCAAATCCCTGTCTTATGCCTCTGGCATGGGTGGAAAATGAAGTTGTAGCTATTTGACACCATCAAGGTTCTGAATTCAAGGAAGTCAGTGTACCAAACTTTGTATTATCTTCTCTGTATTTTAAAAGGGAAGGAGTTGGCACAAAGTTCATGTGTCTGATAGTAAAGCAAAACTTGTACAGCTGTCTTTTTCCCCCAGATGATTAAGCCAGAAGTCAACGATGAGCAAGACCAGCTCATCGTTATGTAAAGACTGTCCCCATAATCTTGTCAAGGTCAGTGTCAGTTTGGCTTATTGGCTGTATAAGTACCAGGCGTGCAATTTAAAGATGCCTGAAGACAGCCTTAACCCTGGAGCACATTTCGGCGTAATTCAAGTGTCATATTCTTACATTTCCTACAACAGAAGCTGGTGGAGTGTAACACTGCCTGAAATACTCCCTATTACTAGAGGCTTAGAAAGTATCTCCACCTGTATGTATGCCAGTTTATGTTAATTAAGCCTCTTAAAGATGCCTCCAAGTTTAAGCAGGTTTTTTTTTTAATGTGCTCAGGTAATTAACTTTTTCTCACTGCAGTCATCTGTTGGGAAGTTTTCATTTGTGGATCCAAGAATGTGCAGTTTGGAGTTGATTTGTTTAGAGCAGCATGACTACGATTCTCAGGAAAATAATTAAAAATGGTAACATTATATTTTCTGAGGTCTCTGTGTGCATCTTTCTGCTGAGGGGATGCACTCAGAACCATGGATTAAAGTCACTATGTGGAGAAAGATAAGGAGCCTATGAGCACCCAAGTAGGATGCAGGTCTGCAGGGATGCTTGTGTTTCCTGACCACATTAGGGGGTAGTGTGGGCAGAGGCAGCTCTGGGGGTTTTGAGGTGGTGAGGAACATGTTTGTATCTAGTACTGCTCATAAAGATAGCTGTGCAAAATCACTTTTTACTATATTATACAACAAATCCAGACAGTCCTTCTCAGTAGGTGACCCTTTGAGAGCTGTCTTGTTGAGGACTTGGGAAAGGATGCTGGATGCAGGGTCTGCTGGACAAGAAATACTCATTGAGCTGTTTTGGATTATTTCTGGAAAGCACTCTGACATGTTTGAAATCTGTGTTCTGTGCTGTGTAATTTGTCAATTTGTCTTGGTAGAGACTGGCCTTTTCTCTCCTTTCGCTTTAATTTGGTATGTTTTACTAGTACTTAGCACTACTGGATAATCAAGGAAATCACTTTGTGATGTTTCATTCCTGAATGCATATGAACTCTCATTTTTCTTTTCTGAAAAAGCAGGATTAATTTAGAATTTACAGTGCTCAACAGAGCAGCCCCAGATGAATATGCAGTGAGCTCACTGGTGCACGGTCCATGGCTAGGAGTAACTTATTGCAACTTGACAATATCTCAGATTGTAGAGCATTGCTAAGCAGGATGTAGCAGAGCAGCCATTCTACTATGGGATGCCCTGAGACAGAGGATGGCCAAACCTGCTCCAGCACAGCCTACGGTGCCAGCATCAAAGCAAAAGCTGAGTATTTTGGCCCCCTATCCCACCTGACGACAATATGAAACAAAATCATACTCTGCCATTAGTATAGTTCTGCTTCTTTTTTCCCAAATAGAAAATTACATTTTGATAAATGCAGATAAACACAAATAAATTATGCATTAAAAAGTCTGAAGTGTAAAACAAGCTGTGCAGATTTATCATTCTGGTGGTGCGTGTTCAGCATAGTTCAGTTTTTCTTATCTTTAATAGAACAGCAATTTTGTATTCTCTGATGAATTGCTTCGATGACTGTTGACTTCTGGCAATTACAGAGCCACAGCAAATAAAACAAACCAGTGTGCACAGGAGTATTTTAAATACAGTGTTCTCTTTTTAGATGGCATTTGATGTCTATGCATTGCCACAGTGTATAATAGCATCCTGTGACATATGTCAACCCTATGTGACAAGCAGCATGAGGAATAGATTTGAAATATAGAGGAAATAAATGCAAGAATCAATGGCTTCTGCTGGCTGCAGTGAACTGTGCAGGCCTCTATGCTTGGCAATTTCATGTTTTATGCAGAAGAAGGAACACTTCTGGAATGCATTAGGGAATCTGTGCTCAAAATCTTTTACAGTGAGTCTTGGAAAATACGATGAAGCACAGAGAAGATCAGTGACTATACTTAGTGTGTCTGCAGGTACTGTGAGCAGTAGTTCCCAACACCGGTGGCTGTTTGGCTCTTAAAGTTTCAAAGCCCAGTGATATGGGTATGTATTTACAAAAAGAAATTTAGTTCAGTGGATTTATGTGGGCAGTACGTTTCTTCCTTATGGGAATTTAAAGATTTTGATATTGTTGCCTTAACTGCAGGAACCACAGTAAGAAAGTGAGTCATTATTATTATGGACCTCAAGAAAATACAGTGAAACTTGCCTTTACTAGTTGGCTTGGTACTGCAGCACAATTGATTGAATCAGAATCACCAAGGTTGAAAAAAGACCTCCAAGATTATCTGGTGCAATGTTGATCTACTACCAATACTTCCCCATTTAACCAGGTCTCTTAGATTGCATCTGCTGCTGACCTCTTTGGTCCTAAAGAGGAGTTTTCATTCATCTTATCTTTCTGGCATTAAAAAAGATATTTCTATTGGCCTGCATTTCAGTTGTTTATTTCAAGATGTGGACAGGATAATAGTTTCGAGGTGGCTAAACTTGAAATCTGAGCTGTAATTTTAAGTGGCAAATAACTGTGGTGCAATTTGACTGTTCCAGATTATCTATTGATATCTACAAATCAGTGAGTTAAATGCCTGTAATATACTGTTGCATTTATTGAGCAACAGAGGCCAAATAGTTATTTGGTTTTTTTTTTTTAAACTTAGACTGGAGCACAGTTACCTATTGCATCATCATCTGTCTTGATACAAACACAGTGATGCTCTTGCTTCTTCTCTTCCCTTTACCCATCCACATGTTCTCTCCTTGCCAATCTCGTGCTCAGATACTTCCCACCCTCCTACATCAGGGTGGTGATGGATGTTCCCACCCTTCCAGTGGTGGGGATGCTCAGAGATCTCTCCACTTAAAGAAATGTCAGAAAACCATGATGAAAATTTTGGGTGGTTCAGGCCTGCTAACAGCACTCCCACTGCACTTTGATTTAAAATGTCTCCTATGCTCATGGCTACTGAGCAAGGTTGTAAATGATGATACAATTATTCCAAATGCCATGAGTCCAAGAGGATTTGAGTCACTCCAGAGTGCAATTGTTTAAAAGCAGATCAGATGTGTCTGACCCCATTTCTTTACTTCCTAATTTTATGTGCCATAAATTCAGCTCTTATGCAAGTCTGAAAGCTTGCAGTGACATTGAATGTGCAGCGCAGCACTGAGCGACGATCCCCAATCCGCTTTGTTAGTGTTGCATTGGGCCTGCTGTTCAAGAAAAGACATTTCAAAGATGAAACAGAAGTTATGACCATCTCTACCCATCTGGTTGAGCATGCTTTTCTTCAAAAGAAACTGCAGATCTTGGTTGAAAATATATAAAGTGTTGCTGAGTGCAGGGTCACGCCTGCTGTATCAAGTTAACCGTCTGTGCCAAATGCACAGTGCTCGGCAATAAACTATATTGTCAACGCCAGTGTTTTCCTACTGGCTTCCTTCTGGACAATTGTAAGCACCGCCAACTTTATTTGGATAACTTTAATGCTTGTCAGATGTGCAGGATTGGCAGCCTGGGAGGGTTTGCATCTCAGCAGAGTGAGAAGCCAGAGGTGACAGCAGCATGGAGCTCTTGTGCTGATGATTACTTGTACCATCAGCAGGACTCTTTCCTGTTCCTTACACATCATCCTCCTCTTTTGTGCCACCCTTGGTCTCCTCCTGACCTCAGGCTTGTTTGCAACTGGCAGTTGATACCTGACTGCTAAGGAGTGGATGGATGCAACCAGCTCACGTGAGTTGGCATAGCATGCCAACATGTTGCAGGGAGCATTGCTGTTGTTTGACCTGAGACACGCACTCAGGTAACTGTCCAATCATGTGGATTTAATTCTTAAATCAAAGCATGTAAGATATGAGTGCAAAGCATTTCTTTTTATACAGGAACATTTTTCTGTGGAAAGTTTCTAGTCTTTTGCTCAAGAATTAGTCCTGCTTTGCATGCAAATAAGCCCTATGCTGGCTAGAAAAGAAATGATTCTTTGCTTGAAGGATTGTGCTGTGAAAATAGTCTCACATAAGAAGAAGTGGAGAGACTGATGTTAGAGTGGCTTTTTGTTTTGCTGCCAGTATGTCATACCTTACTAAAGAGCTAAAAGCATCAGCAGTGGGCCAATAAGTAACCTAGGTAAACTGATCTTGGTGAATGCAAATAAAACAATTGAAAGATAACTGCCAGCAGAATGATGTTTTATTTAGTTTTTTTTTTTTTTTTTTTTAAGTCTATATGGAGTAATAAGATCTTGAATGTTTTCTTCTGCATCCCAGTTTCTCCTGTGCTGCGGTTCTGACTGATGTAGCTAAGATTGAGCTTCCCACTCTGAATAATGTATTAATTTCTCTGCAAGGAATAGAAGTCACGAAACTAATTTTTGCAAGCGTTGTGCTCCTGGTTACCTTCAACAGAAACGTTTTGTTCCAGCTGAATGTCAGATGGCAGCCTCAGATATCTGTGTGCAGTCGCACAGTTTGGCCATTGAGAACACCTTTGTTAGATGCACACACCTCAAGCAGAAGGGTGAGGAGATTGTCCTGCCTGGAACAGATGGCACCTGCTTGCTGGTGCTTGGATATTTCACTGTTTTCCAGTTGCTGTATGTCATTTAAATTGGTAAAATACTGCGTGAGCAATGAATTGTAGGTAAGCATCGAGTTGATAAATTCTGTTCACTGTGGATTTGCTTTAAATTCAGTGAAAATGCTACTTGAGGGAAGTTGCATGCACAGGAGATAGAGAACCCTTTAAAAAAAAAGAATGAAATAAAAATGAAAAAGAGATTCATTGAGCTTATGTGATGTTTTTCTCCTGTTTTGATAGCTGAAGTGACACAGCCTCCCCAGAATGTCATTTTGGCCTTGCTCTATGGGCAGGTGATTTGACATCCTGGGACAAGTGAGGGATCTGGGAACCTCTTGCAGAGAAGCTCCAGGCTGATGAGCCAGAGTGCATCCTATCTAGAGCCCTTATCAGCAAAACAAAGGGTTCTGAGCCAGAGTTAAGTGCTTGCTCTCTTGGATCAAAGATACTTTTGATAAATCCTCAAAAATGGAGACTGGGCAAATTAACTAATGATGCTGCTGGTTATAATTTTAGCAATGTCACTGTTTTGACAGATTCATTTCTTTTACCCACTTGGATTGATAAGTGTATCTGTCTGGGATTAGAGAAAGTTGTTGGGGGGAGTGGAGGGGGGGATGAGTGCTTGAAGGTCAAATTGCTGTAAGGAGACATTATATTTTCCTGCCTGCCTGCTTGGTAGGGTCAAGGCTTTTTTTCTTCCTTCTATAAAATGTAGAAAGCAATTAAGTTTGATTCATGTCACAAGCACTTCTTTTGGTTTGGTTGCCTGTAACCATTCTAGCAGGAGAGGAAAACAAACCCGCCCTGTCGCTTGGTCTGCAAAGCTGAAAAAGAGCTTCCAATGCAGTGGGCATCTCCATTCTGCTCCAGAAAAGATGATGTTTTGTGTCTTAATTTGTAATTTACATAGGGAAAAAAAAAAAAATCAGTAATGTGTAGTTCTACCCAGGAAAATCATGGAAAATTGAGCCAGTGGAGTGTGCACGTGTAAAAACTATTTAAGTATTGCTTAAAGAGGACAAAATATTGCCATTGCTTGGGTTTGAAGGAAGCCATTTGTTATTTTGCTGACAGAACAAGATCCCAGAAGATATATGTGGAAACGTCTCTGCTGTTGGGACAAGCACTACTTGTTTGCAAGTAATTATGTGCAAAATAAAGGATTACAAGCAAAGGAACAGGCCCAAACTCTAGAAGAGCCAACTTGTAACTCGTTCTCTTATGTCCAGTGTAGGAAATGTTTCATGCAAAAGGCCAGTGGAAGGCTGTTCTTTGGGGTGGATGATTGGAGCCAGTTGTCCTAGCTAGAGCTGGTTGTTTTGAAATGGTCCGTGTCCATTGCTGTGGATGCCAAGAGAGATAATTGCTAGTTATTTTCTCTTGGGAATTCAGTAAAGGGATCTAAATCTGTGTTTTGGTTATCCTTTTTTTCTTTTTCCTTTTTTTTTCCCCTAAAAGGAGGTGGGGAATTCTTACCTCATCTCCTCCCATTTGTCATAGTTTCTTTCCCTCTCTTAAATGTTGCCCAGTTCTTTCCATCTAGTCTTTCTTTCTCCCTTCCCCAGTCAGTTCTTCCTGCCTCGCGTTGGTTTATGCCTAAAGCATTCAGGTACACTCCCCATGTGTGAATGCAGCCTGCCCGAGCCCAGAGCAGCTTTTGGGACAGCAAAGGCCAGGAGAGGGCTGCTGCCAGCTGGGTTGCTAAATGAGCTAGGACTACAAAGCTGCATTTAGTGAATGCACTCAGTGAAAAACGGCAAATAGCAAGAAAGCCTTCAATTAAGAAATGTTAAGTAGAATGACCTCTGAGCAGTGCAATCTTTGTATTAATGGGGAAGAGAAATTTTAAGTACTCAAGGCCACACAAAGATTAGTATCAAGCTACCCTCAATGTTCATGCCTAATGGCATCTGAAAAATGTAGCAAAAGCATCATTTTATCAACTTAATTTGTGAAGCTATTTTTTGGAGTCTGATTCTTATTAAAGTGGGAACTCACTGGCTGAGGCCATTAGCAGCCAGGAATTATGTGCTGCTTGAGATGGTTTGGAGGAGTCTAACTTGGTCTGGTTCGGCACAGAGGAAATTCCATACTGATGCATTTGAGACTTCCCCTGTTCTGTTTGGAGCTGGGTGGGTCTGGACAGGATGGGGACCATTTTTTCTTCTCCAGTTAACTCCTCTTAATGCAAAGAGCTGCTCATTGGCTCTAAAACTGCTTTGTGAGATCCAGGCAACCCTCTTAAATAATTCCATGACTTAAGGTGTACAGGAGCAGGAGCTTGAATTCAGCTCTTTTCCCAGACTAACTGACTCCAAGATCAGGTTATGCTGGAGATGTGAGGAAGGAATGTTGGCACTGCCTCCTGTATGAACACTTCTACTTTGCTTAGGAGAATAACACGTTCTTTGCTGAGTTTGAAGTTTTAAGAATGACCTTATTGCTGGGTGGCTGTGGGAATGTTTAGATCCCAGTCCATGACTCACCAGTTTCTTATTGTACAGTGCTATTTCCTTAATATAACATAATGAAAACTTGGGGAGGCAGGGACAAAAAGCCTGTCTCAACCCATTAAGGTACCTCTCATCCAAGGAGAGTTTGAGGTTAATGGTACAACTTCAAACGCATCTCTGTGGTCCAAGTATAGGATTCAGGGCAGAAATTGGGATTTTCAACCCTCGGTAGGGATGGGATCTGTCTGCAGCATTTCCCTCTGATGATTTTCGTAGCTCCTTGCTCCGTATATTGGCTTTTCTAAGTACCAAAGTTTGCTCATGATATTTGTACTCTGAGTGTTGTGAAGATTGTTGGGGTGGTGAGAACCAGTATACTTCTAGGACCTGCACTCAGAACTGAACCTTTATTTCTTTAAGGAAAGCATGTTGTTCAACTCCCTTCTGAAAACCTGGTCATTATGATTCACAACAGGAGATAGAGAGTGCTGCGCACTGTGTTTCTGACAAATTTCTAATTAAGGGACATGAAAGAGAACTTACAAAGTTCTTGATGGCTCATCTGCTGTAGGCTTAAATCTGCTCATTATAGGAACTCAGGTACGTTTGTTTCAGCACATTTTGTGTCCTTTTGGAGGTACCTGACCTTTTCTCTGGGGTTATATGGGGGCCATGCCTCTCAACTTACAAACAGCCTGGTGCCAGAGTCCAAGCGCCCCTTCCAATTATCTTGCCTTTCAAGTTGGGAAGACAGAGGATGTGGTAAAAGCTTTTGCTTGCGTGAATTGGGAAGTATGAATTGAGCTTCTTTTGCCAGTGGTGAAAGCGAGAAGTCAGCCTTAAGATGTTTTCTCTCTCTTTCTTCAAATTGCTGAATGTGGGAGCGTGCTGCTGGGGGCTGTTTGCACGGTCCTGTGCAATGATGCAATGAGCGTTGCAGAGCGCTTGCTTGATGTCGGTGTTCAGAGCTACCCGTGCTCCCAGCTGGCTGGGGAGCCCCGCTGGTCACGGCTGATGCTATTACAGCTCCGCGAAATGTGAGAAGGATGAAAGGTGTTAGGTGCACAATGGGATGCGCGCTATAAAAAGCCGGATGGGTAAGCTGAGACTTTGAAGTGCAAAGAGGGTGAAATCGTCCTTGTGTAGGGAACTTGAGCGAGTGGAGTGTACCATGTAAATTCCTGTTAAACCATCAAAGTAAGGCTTAAGTTGAGCTTAAGTGAATGGCTCCCGTGTGAGCTTTCTGCTTGCGGGTAAACTTCGCCCTGGCTGCTTATTTTTGGAAAATAAGCTGTTTAGAGGAAACTGGAAAGCACAATGCTCAGGCTATGAACAGGTAGCTCTTACACAGCTGCACAAATCGGGATCCAAATCCATCCTTTAGCCCTTTGGCTGGGACATTATCACTTCGGAGAGGACTGCAGTTTATAGACGGAGAAGAATATGGGGAGGGCACAGGAGGACGAGAAGAGGGGAAGCAGCAGGGGATGGAGGGGAACCTGACATGGGAGGTGGTGATGCTTGGGAATATTAGTTTCTGTAGATATTAGTTTGTTGCATAGAGAAGTCAGGGCTGCAGCAGGAAGGGGATCGTAGAATCATAGAATGGCCTGGGTTTAAAAGGACTGTAATGATCATATAGTTTCAACCCCCTTGCTGATGGTTGGGTCGCCAACCAATGCACCAGGCTGCCCAGTACCACATCCAGCCTCACCTTAAATATCTCCAGGGATATCATGAAATAATCCTCTTGAAAGCCCAACTACTCCTGTTTTTAGAAGAGAGTGGGGTGGAAAACCCCATGCAAACCTCCAGAGTTAAAACAAGCACAAAACTGCAATGAGAATGAATGCTGGCCAATATTGTTTCTAAACATCAAGTCATTTTTTAGCTGCAGCATCCCAATAAAGCCTCTGAAAGTAGGGTTTTCTCCCTCCTCTTTAGAGGAAAAAAAAAAAAAAAATTCTAAAAAAAATGCATCTATTTCTTCATTAAAAGAACTGAAATCCTTAGTGTGGCCTCAGAACCAGACTCTGCAGTGTTTCTGGGGCTGCCCCAACACATCAGCACTATGGAAGTCAGTGCTGTGGGTGCTGCAGTACGGGGTGCTGGCGGTTGGGGTCATCCCACTACTGCGCTACAGCGCTCTGCGCTCCTGTTGAAGCGCTTAATGCATTGTTCTGTAGTTTTTGTCTTGGAAGTAATGAAGCCTGACAGCATTGGCTTGTGCATGATAACAATCCCACATTGGTGCCTTTTGAATCCTTCATTGCCAGATTCATAAAGGAAGAATGACTTTTCCAAAACGACAGTAAACATGCTTCATTTTATAAGACATTGTGGTTAACAGTCTGAAACAACAAAGTGTTGTGTCTTCTTTTTTTTTCTTTTTTTTTTTTTTCCAAGCTATAGCTAAACTAATTTGAGCTGTATTAAAAGTGCTGATCTGGAAGCTGAGCCACTTTTTGTAACACAGCAGCAAAACATGTGTGGTTTAACTTGCATCGCTTCCATTGGGAGGGGGGAAGCAAATCTGAGAAATGTTCTCTGTGCTGCTGCATCCTGCATAGTGAATTGGTGAAAAGTCATTTGGACTTTTGCTTGCTGTAGGATAAGTGTGACTTAATTGGGCTGAAGTCAAGTGAGTTACTTTGAGACTACCTTAATATAAATGAGAGAGTAATTTGTCCCCCTAAGACTCTTAACTGTTGCTTTACATTTATTTTATTGTGTGATAGTTCATTATTTCAAGTGTACATGAGAGGGTGAGAGGCAGGGCAGCATTGGTCAGGCCCTGTGTTGGGCATATTTGAGCTGGAGGTTTTGAATCCCTGTTTGCATTTCAGTGAATTGATTGCTTGTTAACCTGATGTAACTAATGTGTGTAAGTGCTCCTCTACAGACACTTGTACCAGGAGATGATGCTGAGCTGGGTTACAGAGAGGCTAAGCCAGTTTGCTTCCATTAGCACCCCCTTGATTTCTGCTGAAGGGGAGCAAAGCTCTACTGACCGAGGGACTTTGCGACTGCTGCCGGTTTTGAGCTGTGCAGTACTTTAAGGTTTCCTTTTTTTGCTCCTTATTTTCGGAAGAGAATTAAGCAAGAACAAACTGTAACTCATCCAGAAACATATTAAAATAAGTCTGTAGCGATTTATTGAAAATATCATAATCAAACTGGGCTTGATTGCGCCTGGTAGGCACACAGCTGCTTCGGGGGCATCCCAGCGAGCTGCATCCAGCTATGCTTCCTGAGCTGTGCTTTGACTGAAAACGGTGCCAATAAAACAACACAGAAGCGAGCAGGGGAAGAGCAGGAGGACAGAGCTGGAGGGAAAGGAGGGACTGGAGCGCTGCAAACTGACGATGTAACAGGCAAAGTCTTCTTTCTGCCACTTCTCATGAATTCGTTTCACTTTGAAGAGCATGAGAAAGCAACAGAAGGTCAGAGGAGATGATGACTTTTTTTTTTTTTTTTTTTTTTTTTAAACTGAAAATGTAATTGCAATTTCCCTCTGTGGCTTGTAAATACGCTCTCAGCTATAAATAGGCCATTTCCATCAGTTTTATAAGGCACTTAATTCATTTATCAGTGATCACAGTAAATGCAGCTCTGCACCTTTCCGACTCACTCAGTGCTGTCTCCTTGAGGTGCAGTGCAGGACTTGGCAGCAGCAAATCCTGACCTCAAAGGAAGGAGGAGAAGGAAGCTCATATTTCCAGCCACCGTTTTTTCCCCTGCCCTACAGTTTAGCACCCACTATCAGGCTGTGTGATGTGAAAGGGTGTTATTCATATCCCTAGAAAAGCCCTTCCACAACAGCAGTCTGCATTTTGTTGCCTATTGATGCAGCAGCACTAGAGATGATGGGTGCTTGAATTCCTACACTAGTACTCAGAAAAACTATTTGTTTTGTTTGCAAAATCACTTGTTTTTGTTTGTTTTAAATACAAAACCAACTAGGAATGTGACAAGCTGGCTGTGAAGTATTTGTGAAAACATAAAATAGTATGCTATAAAGAGTGCAGCAAAACAATACTTGATTAATAACAGCCATAAGCATAAAACCATCAATTGGTTAAGAGTCTCATACTCTTATGATTAATAGTTCACTCAAAATCTAGGGAGAAAGACTGCAAAATTAATCTTGAGAAAAATTTAATGCTGTAGATGAGTTGTTGAAAAACTCTTGCTGGAATAGCTTTAGAGCTGTTTATATTGTAAAAGCTAGGGCAGGTTGAAGACTTAGGGCAGAAATGTGTGTGTTATTTCGGTATTTAGATATAGACAGGCAGGACAACTTGTATTCTGAGGAGCATAGTCAATATAAGGCAACTTACAGACTAAGGGAGTATGGAGATTTGGTAACTCCTCGGAGGCAAGATGCTAAAAGCCCTTCCCAGGTTGCACCCATATGTGGTTGTCTTCACTACCATTCCAAATGTGTGCTCTCCTTTTCCAAAGGGACTTCCCAAAGGTACAAAAGGGGAGCTGGGTGAGTCCCAAGACCTTTGATTCCTTAATGTGAGACTATCATTCTTGTTCCAAGCACTTCCAATCCTTTTTCTTTTTGCTGAGCACTGGTCTTTATGGTTGCCCCAGGAGCTGCAGATGGCTGCACTGGCAGTGACTCTGGGTGCTTTGCTTGACAGCAGAATCTATTATGATCACAGAAGGGACTGACAAAATTCATCAGAATGGCATGGGTTGGAGGGGACCTCAAGGATCATCAAATTCCTCCACTAGGGTCTTTTGTAATCTTTGTATTCACTTATGCTATCCTCACAAATACTAAAGTTTTCCTGAAATTTACTTGGTTTTACAGTCTTTTGCTGATTTTGATGATGGTTATTTGGCATTTTTAACAAGGTTTTTTAAACTTGTTTGTTCCTGTTTGTGTTTGGGAGTAGAATGCAAGACATAATACCATAGAAGCAAGTGCTGCTCCAAAGTCATTTAAAAATCCTCCTGGGAAAAGCATCTCATCCTGGGTGTCCCATCATTTATTGTCATTACAGCATCATTTCCTACTGAAGAATGTGATTCCCCTTGGGAAATAAAGCCCTGCATCCTGGCACTGTGCAAATGCCTGTAGTTCCCCATCCAGCATGGCTGCTGTACATACATGTTGAAGCCCACAGACAAGCACTGGTGTCCTTGTGCTAAGATGCCATGGTGTTGGCATGTGAACACATCCGTGTCACTCTGACTCTGAATTGTCTTCAAGTAGCTGACAGAGGTTAAAGCTAAGAAGCCGGATCTCAGCCATCAGAATCTGCATGTGAAAATAAAAATAACAATATGCAAATTTCCCTGAAGAAAAGCAAGGATCCAGTGTTCAAAATCTAATGTGTGCCTTAATTAGTTTTGTCTCTTGTAAGGAAGTAGAAAATAAACCTTGTCCAGCCTGAGAAGGCACATGCCATCTCTGAGCCTGGTGCAATTTAAACTGTCAAGTTATGAGACACAGGGAAGAAAATGGGATGTAATGAAACATAAGGAGGTGGTGTTGGCAACAGCAGTGCTGTGGTGTGTTTCAACATCTCCTGAGCTGTTCTTTGGAGGGGGGGGAAGGGGAAGAGGCAAAACTGGGGCAGAGCTAGGCTTTTCTAGGGCTGTTATTCAGAACAAAGCTGCCTTTACCCTTCTAAAGTCAAATGCTGATCTTGAGGGAGAAAATGCATCCTTGCCTTCACCCCCTTGTTTTGTTCTGAGCATCCTGTTTTGCTGCAGTTGTGCTGGGCAGGAGCACTTGGCTGACCAAGCCTTGTGCCCAGGGTGTACACAAAGCACAGCCATGGCTTCCCCTGTGGGAAGGAGCTCTCTTTTTGTCTTTCTTCTCTCTTTTCTCTCTGCCACATGCACCACAGGTGTGAGCTAGGCGGTCATTTTAACTGCTGAAATTTTTCATGTGTTCTTTTCATTTTTCTCATGTCCTTTTATTTTGTGGGTGTGCCTCATTTTCTCATGTGCTGCTGCTTTTAGCAACTTGTGAATCTGTTTCACTTCTTGAAGATTTATATATTTATAGTTCAGTTTAGTGCTGTATGTCTGTTATGACAATTCATTTAATAACCTTGCAAGAAACGTCTCGAAGTTTGGGCGTTTGTTTCAGTGAGCACAATGTGTAAGTCTTAATCTAAAGCTATTTCAGACTATAAAGTGATCCTAGAGAATTCAGTGGTCACAAGTGTGTGTCTTTTCTGGTCTGGTTTCTGTGCTGTGCATGGAGAACATTGCAAAGGTGAGCATAGAACGTGACTACAAAAATTGGGTATGACAGTAAATGTGGCTTTCAAAGGGACCATAGAAGCTTTTGAGTATCATAGGGGCTAAGAGTATCTTGGTGTTAAGACTGAAAGTGATCTGGCTGATGGTCAAATAGGCTCCGAATTTTAGGAGAAATGGAAAACGTTGTGATGCTGAAGGGTGGGAGATAAACTCACCTGCACAAAAGGTTTACATATATGCTATTGTTTTTATAAGAACTTGACTTCAAAATATGGAAATTACACTACATTCTTAGAAATTGCCATGCTTGTAAATTGGCTTGTGTGCTTATGCCTGGCATGGCAATTCAGCTTTCAGAGTGTGAGTGCTGTGGCTCTGCTGCCTACAGGAGGAATTTCAAAACTTAAATGTGTTCCAAGGTGAGCTGGACAAGGATATGTCTCAGTTTGTGTGTTTATGGCAGTCAGCACCGAGCAATTTAGCTAATATTTCATCCAGATCATGGTGATAGCTCAGCTCAGCCCACGCTGTGCTGGTTGTCAGCATTAAGCAGTGTCCACTATAATCCTTTTAATAGCTTGAACTACATCAATTTTTACTCCTGAACTGTTGATAAACTCCTTCAACACAATCTGCCAGATTTTATGAACCTATCCTTCATCTCTGGACTTCACATTGAAGTTCTTTTCTGATAAACTCTCTTTCAGATATATGTGGGGTCCTCGGAGTGGCACAGCTCACACTGAGAAGGAAATGATGCAGATATCTCACAACTCCTAACCCTTCACTGCTGTAATACAACATTTACATCAGCTTTTACTTTTTAATTTATATTATTTGTTTTAATGAGTTCTTACCACAATGTCCTACATGCTAGACAAAATCTTCAAGCTGTAAATAATGCTAGTGTTTACCAATCTGTTCTGGAAATGTACAGAAATTTTGAGTAACCTCTTTTTCTCATTTCTTCTTGGATGGTGATGCCACTACCATCCAGCCATATAAGGACAGGTAATCTATTTAAAAACGTGTACTGGGACATTGAAGAATGAAGATCTCTTCCAGGATGCCATCTACATGTGCATTAGAGACTGGGCAAATAGCTGCAAGCTGGTGGATGGGGCAGTTTAGATAGGCTTGTGCTTGAATCCATTGAATGACCTTCCTGAAACTGAGAGCTCAAGCGTGGGAAATAGACACAGAGGGAGTCAGGCTGAAGAACAGGAGTGAAATCCTACCCTTGATCAAGAAAACAGGGAATATCTCAGTAGTTATTTCTTAAGTGTATGTAACACTGAGGAACTGCAGTCACAAGACATCCCAAGACAAGGCAGTTATTCCATATGTTGTATTGGTACAGGAAAACTGTCCCTTGTGTCAAAGATCTCATTATCGAAGACAAAGTGATCCAAAAAATGACCCCAACAGAGAGAATGACTGAAAATTTTCTTAATTAACCAAAAAAGAAACTGTTGATAACAGGTTTGTACTGTGGCAAAAAAAGGTTTAGTAGGGGGATTAGAAAATGAATAGCAAAATAAATTCCATCAGAGTGGAGAAAAAAGGAAAATGGGTTTTAAGTTACAGTTCTAATTCCTGTGTGTCTGTTATCTATGAACCCAGCCTGCTAGGACACAACTTGGAGGCTATCTCCATTCTCTTTCAGAACACCTCAGCACTCAGATGCTTCTGTGGAAATGTTGAGCTGTTGTATTTTTTTTTTTTAATGAGATATTATTATTAACAAGTGAATCTCAACAGAAATATGCTTTAGCTCTTCCCCATGCTAATATCACCTTAAAAAATTTAGTGAGTCCTGCTTTACTGAAGATTGTTCAATTAGTGAGTGTTCTTTACTGCTTTGGGTGGGGTGTTTTTTTATTTAGCCCATTAGCTAATTATCACTTAATGCAAGCTTTGTGGATTTAAATATTTCATAGTTGGATTTTAATTAAGCAGAACAGTAAGAAGCATTTCATTGTGGAGGCATTTTGGTGAGCCATTTGTCACATTGCTCCTTTAATGTAGGAGGATTCATTTCTTCAATAGCTTTTCCTTGGGGAAAAAACTCTCAAACAAATACTGTAAACTTGCAGTTGGCAGAATACTGGCCAGGCAGCATCTAGGCTGCTTTACGTGCCTCCCAGTGCTAATTAGGAAACCCAATTTTTGTCTATATAAACACAATAATAGCTTTGTGTAAGCACTTTCTCAATGTGTGAAATACCTTTCTAGCTGAAACAGCTGTTAATTTCCGGATCCCTTCTTTTTTTTTGTACTTTTTTTCCTTAAAGAGGATTTGCAAAAAAAAAAACACCAAAGTTATAAACATATGGTCAAAGTTTTTAAGTGCTTTTGAAGCACAATTTTATAGCTAATGTCATCTTGCCAGGGAGGATGTAGACTGTTATTCCAATGGATGCAACTCTAGAAAAGGTTATAGGCTGGCGAGAGGGCACATTAGTGGTGAACTGCTCCACATGCTCCAGATGGGAGCACTGGAGCTGTTTCCAAGGAGCCCAAGGGCTCTGTGCAAAGTGAAGATGGAATTAATGTTAATTAATCAACTTCTCTGATGTTGAGGCATTTTGATATCCTGAGCAACTGCCTGCATGTAAATTATGGCTGATGTGGTGCAGCTGTGAGCATGAAGGTGAAATTCACTCTTGTCAGTAGTTTCTGAAATGAGTTTCTGAACTTCTGTGATCATCATCAAAGCATGCAACTTTTTTTTTTAACCTCAGAATACAGGTTGAATTCTTGTAGACTTTGGCAAAGTATTATAATTAGCTGAAGATTTGAATCTGTTGGATGAGTGTTGGGTTTGGAAATTTTTGGTGGCACGTGTTTTTTGAAAATGCTCACTTTTTGACCAAAAGGAACACAGTGATTTGAGTAATCCTATAGGCTATCTTAGGCTTACATCTGAAATCTGCTTGCCTTCACCCTAAGCCCATGCACGAACAAAATCTCTAGCTCTCCATCTCCCTGCAGAGGTCTGAATGAGCATGTGAAGTTTCCATGCAAATCACTGGGGAAAAACTGAGTTTCTGATCCCCACAGCTTTTGGACAGATGTGGCTCTCTGAGAGGATGGAAACACATCCTCACAGCGTCACCGACCCTGTGGGTGTTCAAGGAAAGGCTGGATGTTGTGTTGAGCGACATGGTTTAGTGGGAGCTATTGGTAATAGGTGAACAGTTGGACTGGATGATCTTTTAGGTCTTTTCCAACCTTGGTGGTTCTATGATTCTATCTCCACAGCAGACAACAGACCTGGATGTCTGGGTGTTTTTATCATGGTTTGGTATTAAATTCTGTATTAAGTAAACATGAGAAACTTTGTGCTGACCTGTTGGGTTCCAGCTTTCTTACATAAAGGGTGATCTATGGAGGAAAGCTGCAGTTTAACACCACACAAAATAGTGTTTGCACATGCAAAGTGTCTCCCTGGATTTATCTGTTCAGGTACCGTATTCTGTTTGTGAGGCTTCACAATGCTGCTGGTTTCAGTTGCATCATAATTGCATAATAACCAGAAAGACTGTATTGAACATATGCAAGCAAACAAGATTTTTTTAAACAGAATTTTTGAAAGACTTGGCAACATTGAAAACAACTGTTCTAAAACGTTTTATGCAATTTTCTTTATTTAAATATTTACAAGGATATGTTTATCAAGTTGCTTTATTCTGAAAAACCACTTAAATTGAAAGGATTGTTGTTGTTTGTGAAAAACAGCAAAGTATGAAAAGCATGAGAGTATTTCTGGTTTATAGCCTTGGAAAAGCAAATGAAATTATCTTGAAATAATTCTTAACATTGCTACTGCAGTCAAATATAGGCAGTATGTGCTGCTTCTACCAGAAGATACCAACTTTCCTGGTTGGCTTCATGTTTGCTTGACTCAGTGTAATTAAACTCGGAAGTGACTGTGGCTCTTACAGGAGTAAATATTGTTAAATAGAAGAGCCACAGATTCAGGTCCCTTTTTAAGAGACTGAAATAGACTGCCATGCAGGTCTTGGTGCAGTTTCCAAGACAATAGAATAGGAGTTCAAATATTTTACTGTTCAGTGTGAATTGTATCCAGTGTCCTTTGGCAGTGCTTTGTGCTCTGCAGCCTTGTGTGTGCTTTGGGTGACTTGTCTGCAGTGATATTCTGTGCAAAATGGTCGGTGGGCCTGAATGATTAGCAGTCTAAATTCTCTTTGCTTGTCATATTTATCTCTCTTTGCTAATATGCCTTAAAGAAAATCATTGCAGATGGTGTTTTCTAACTTGGAGCCTGCCCTTGCTTGGCTCTTATGACAGGTTTTTGGAGGAGGGTGAGGTTCTTGCTTGATAGAGGTCTGCTTCAGAAGCGTTGAAGCGTTAACTGAAGGCAGTTATCAGCTTAACCATTTTTCTAGATCTCTCTTAACATCTTTATTTCCATTAAGACAAGAATCAGTTTTTTCCCAAGGAAGTCTGGCAGAAGGTATGACCTTGCTTTCTGGCCAATATATATGCATATTGACAATGCACTGAAGAGTCTTCTCTTGAGGTGTCCCAGGGCAATTCTGTACTGTGGCTTCTCATTTCAATTCAGCTTTCTCAGTGACCTTTTCCAAGACAAAAAATAGACCTTTATAAATCTCTTACCCCTTGAATCTATCTTCTTCTGACCCATGTTTAACGCTCAGCTGCGTCCCTTTTTCTACTAAATCTCAGAAGTATTCACCTCTGTAGCACTGCCTGCAGTGAATATTGCCAGAGAAGACTGGGATCAACGTACAGTGGTTGTAGATATTCCCTTGGGGGTACAAATATGTCCATGCTATCCAATTTGTTAGCTGCATCCATCCCCAGGTGAATTTCATGTAAGAAATAGAAGGAAAGTTTGTCTGGAAGATGCCTGGGCTCCCTGTATGGTTTATGCAATCTCATCTAAGTGAGTCGTATCAGCAAAATTCATTAAAAAAAATTCATTAAGGTCCCTGAAGACTTGATTCTGCTTCCACTAGCATCTGTGATTAACAGGAATAATAAATCAGATTAAGTCCATGGAATTACACTGGTCTAAATCAATATGGGAATGAAGTGGCCCTTCCTTACGTTGCTTGAAATTAATGTAACGTTATGCCAGATACTATTTGTTATTTCTGTGAATTGCATTTAACTTCAATAGAGAGATAAGGGAGAGAACAAGAGATTGTGAAGGACCCTTGAGGTATAATACTGTTATCTCTTTTTCCCCAAGAGATGACCATTCACATACAAGCAGTTGTTTATAGGCAGCAGTCTTTGCCAGCTTTTGTGACTTAATTTTTAACCTTAGAGCAGCTGTTTTTCCCAGCTGCCCGACCTACTTAAGAGTTGGGGAAAATCCATTTAATTATTTGATTTTGCTTTATTTTGTTTTCAAAGAACAGATTTTAAGACCTGGAATTAGATGCAAATTTGACAAGTGAGACCACCGGAAAACAAAGAATATTCTAAGTCTGATGGGCTCTGCTGTCTCTGAGGTATCACCAGAGAGCATCCCATCTACTGGGGATGCTGTGACAGAGATGAGGGCAGGATCTGGGCTGAACATTTATTTTGAAGTTAAAGCCTTTCTGGGTGGTAATCCAGTATTCCTCACCTTCTTTTAAACCCGAGGTGAGAGTCAATCCTTGATGTCAATCTCAAAAATCACATTGTTGCAGAAGAGGTAATACGGTGACTCCAAGCAGTGATGTACTGACTGAAGTTTTGAAGTATGTTGCATCTTCCCACTGTCCCGCTGGTTAATTTGTCAAAATTTCAATGGAATAAATTGTTATCAGGAGGGATTCCTACCAAGCAAAACCATCTCATTTATTTTCTAAACTAGGAGCTGAAGTTCTGTGGGAGAAAGCCTCAAAGATAAATTTATTTCCATTATGGCAAAAGGCTGCTGCAGATGCATTCAGTGAGTAGGTGTTCTTCAGTGACGCTTCAGCCATTTTAGAGTGGACTCTGCTGTGGACAGAAAGGTGATCTTACTTTCAGAAAAACTTCACATTCAAAGGTGTAAGAATTCTACAAGTGTGATGGACTCAAACTTTGTTGCACTTAATGCTAATGTTTCTAACAACTTCAAATGAATTTGGATGCAGACTAGAGAAATTACTTTGAGGACTTCAGCCCGGTTATTTGAGCAGCATCAGTAGGTATGACAAAACATAACCTGATTACCTGGCAGCTTTTGATTTAGTTCACACTTGTTTGGACAGAATTTAGCTCAAAGAAATGAACAGATTTCCATCAGCTTTTGAAGAAAGACCTTGCAAGCTTGCGAGGAGAATTAAGAAAAGATGAAAGAGGCAGCATAATGGGTGTTAGATGGAGCTGAACTGTGGGGCAGATTCTCCCTAATTAGTTTAAAGATTGTTTACTACTCCGTATTTATTAACTTTCTGTGCAAAATCTCTAGCAACGTCTTAGGGTTAAGGACTTTATGGACTCTGCCCCCTGGAGTTGAGGAACCTGAGAGAAAAACTGTCAAAATTATTGGGGTAATACTTTGCATGCAGTAACCCCTAATTACTAATAATTCTCAATTTTCTAAAACTTGCATGTTGAAATTCTTGTTGTACCCTATTTTGGGGGGCATTTGCTGCATTGATTGAAGCAAATCGTGCATCTTGGTGCTTTAAATCAGTCCTGTTGTCTCTGATAGTATCTACAGAATAAGACCTTGTCACAGGATAATGGTGGTGTTGCCAGATACATACTGAAGCAAAGGTGGGACATTTCAGCAGTATGCATCAAAGCGAAGCAGACACATTTGACATATTTATTTCCAAAGCAGGAGACTTTTATCCTGTCAAAACCTACCATAATCTTTTTTCTCTTATTTTTTTTTTTCTTCCCCCACCCTTTATGTGCATCTAAACCAAATGGCAATGGCTTGGATTCTGACATTCTTTTTGTCTGACTGATGCTAGTGGAGTTGTTTGAGGGTCTTCGGTATGTGTTTCCAAGCTGTGCTCTGGGTGGATCGAAAAGACAACGTTATGTTATAGGAATGGAGGATGCACTGAGTTTATGTTCCTTGGATCTTCAAAAGCAGTTGTATGAAGTGATATTTCTATCCTATCAAGGCATGATAATTCTCATGCCTTGATCATCTCCACCTCATCTTCACTAACTTATTAGGAAAAAAAAGTGAGGAGCCACACATCCATGCCTATGTTCAATGAGGTTCAACACAGCAGCAGTAGGGTCACATACCACATGTGTGTAGTCTTGCTAATTAGCTCAAGAAAAGTCATTAGGCTGTTGTTAACTCCATGTTTGTGTTAATTAGGTAAGCAGATATCTCCTGTGTGAGACAGGAGAAAAATCCAAGATTTATGAAACATTCTGAAGGGAAAATTCCCTGGTCTAGAAAATTATTTCATGGTTAATTCTAATAGAATGAGTACTTTTCAAACTCTTATCATGTCTAGCTGCCAGGGATAAATTCAGCCTCTGATACAAGAAATCCAGCAATTCCTACTGATTGGGCATACTAGCAAAAGATATAGAACGATGGAATTTTGGAACGTGCTGCACCCAACTATTCAGTAGGTCATAAATGTTGGTCAACCAGACTTGTAAAGCTTCACCAGAAGCCTGGAAGCTAAAAAGCGTTTACTTAAGAAGCAAGCAGCTCTGTAGGTGTCTTGAATTTCTCACCTGTCATGTCTGAAGTAGAAGCTTTTATTCATGTTCTTCATTGTTTGTGGATTTGGGTGTTTAATCCCCTGTCTGGGAGTCAGGATTTCCCAAAGCTAAGCACCATTGCATTATTCATTATGTAGTGTCAAATCCTTATGAACTTGCTATTTATTTAAAGCGTTTTCATCTTCATTTTTAATATAAAGCGCAGTGAGAATGACTAATGCTTCCCCTCATCTCCAAGAGGGGATGGTAATCATTCATCTGCTTGGGGAGGTTTCAGCTTCCTTGAACTGGGTGTGTACTGCACAGGGAGAACATAGGTTTGTCCTAAACTTTTCCTGAATTAGATTTTCTAATCTCATTGGTTCGAAGCTATGGGCAATGCTACTTCAACCTAAAGAGTTTTTTTTCTTTTTTTTCCCCCTTTTCAGCAATCACAAGAGCTGGGCTTCCAAAATGAGGTGGGCAAATTGCCAGCTGCATTTACAAATGTGTACAACCATGTCTGGCAGCAAATGATTCGTTTCAAGTGCTGGCATGCATTTCAGGTTCAATCTTCTGTTGGATATATACCTGCTCATCATTCAGTCCACTTCAGAAATGATTTGGCTGATATTTTCTTTTCTATTAAGATTTCAGCTGTACTTCTGCTGAATGCTAACTGCTCTGCATTCAGCAGAAATAGACTATCAGTCCCAACCAATGCATTCTGGGGAGACAAACTGGATAATCTCCTTATATGTGAGTTTTCTGTACACTTGCTCTTAGAGTACTTACCAGCCTGTCAATCAGTCTGACCCAAAGCATTGTCTAGAATTGCTAGGTTTTGGCAACTTACTAATGTATGAATCTTTACTTTTAGCAATAACAGTTAAAAAATGAAGCATGATGCCTAATACCTAATAGCTCTGACAGTAGAACTTGTTTAGGATTTATTCTATTCCCATTCATTTATATGTAATGAAACAGTGATTTGTGACACTGATCTAGATGGTCTAGCCTTACAGATCCTGTCAGGAGGTGATCAGTTCTAAATCTTTCCTGTGTTGGTGCTACTTTAACAGTAGTTCAAAGGTGTGCTTGGCCTTCCAACCTCTAAGTACAGTGGACCAAATTAAATGAAGCTCGTGATTGCAGTGTGTCATGTTTAAGGTGCTGATGGGACAGAAGTTTATGGTACTTATCTGCATGTTTCCTCAATGAATGGCCAATCTTGGCACCTCTCAGACTGGTTTTGTTCTAGCTAAGGAGTGTATAGATTGCCTAAGTCTTGATTGGTGCATGTCATCTGAAATACCTTCAGCCTGAGGGGCACACAAGGGGACAAAAAAGTAGTGCTGTGAATTTCATGATGTTAGAGCAGTGCAAAGTTAGCAGAATGAGGTGAGTAGAGAATGACTTTCTCATGTACAAAGACTGACCTCCATTGTCAGGGAAGAGATGCCTCTGCTTCCTCCTGGCTTTATCACCAGCAGAAAACTCATTTCCTGAGGGATTGTGCTTCCATTTTTCACTTGCTATGGAGAAGGTTGGTTCTAATAAGATTGGATCTGAAAACCCAGCAGCCAGACAAGGAGCACCTGGGGAGGCAAAGTTGAGAACGCTGTGCTTTTGTTGTGCCACAAATACAGCAGGTTCCAGTGAAGACTTCAAAGGTTCCAGTACCGTTTGCTGAGCAATTCCCACACAGCCAGGCTGCTGGGGAGAGCCTTTGGTGTGCAATTTATGTGCCAACCACACTTGGGAGCTGAGGTGCAATGTTCAACATGAGCTTGTTGATGTTGAGCATCACAGCTTGCTCAAGAGGGTGTTGGATTAGACTGGGATCCAAGAGGACTTTATTGACTCTGTTTGAGATGTACGTGTACCCTGAGACTGAAGAAATGACTGGGGAGAGGTGTGAGGAGTCTGTATTCAGAGATTTCCTATTCTTGAATGTACTTTTCAGCAATTCTAGATAAATATGCAGTGGTAAATGGTTATCTTGCTGATGTCTGTCGTTATTGGCTATCAATAGCTGTTGAAAGAAAAAAGAAGCATAGGCAAAATGCAGAATTTTTGGATGTGTGAGCAAAGCTGTTTTTAGGAACTCTTGATCTCTGTTTCCACTTAAGAAATCATCTAATATCTGTTAAACACCACAGCTGGGATCTTTGCCACAAGCACACACACTTCTATCCGCATGGGAAAAGTGAATCCCAAGTTTGGACTGGAAGGGAGACACAGGAAAGGGTGATGGTCTCTCAAAAGCATGCCTGAGGTATTCCTCCCTTTATCTCCCCCAGATATGGGGAGAGATAAGTTCTGGGGGAGAACTTAGTTCCTGGGTCCTGCTGAAAGTGCAGCTGATGTGGTGGGGAGACAGAAGCCATGGAGTGAGCAAGGGCACAGCTCTCAGTGTCACTGTGGAGGTGGTAGCACAGGGCTCAGTGCTTTCATGGCATCACTGCAGAGCATGGCTCTACTCCAGGGATGGCTTTCCAGGGCTGTATGTTGCTTACAGAGCTGAAGCTGTTAACCTGAATGACTTGGCACCTCCCCAGCTCCTTCCCTGTCCTGTGATCCCTCTCCTAACTGCAGGCTACAGAGCCAGCAGAGTCCTGAGGCTGCATGCACTTAGCAAGCCCCTACAACTGGCACTCCCATTTTCCTACAAAAAGGAGCAGATTGCAGCTTCAGTGGCAATGGCAAAGCAGCTATTCTCTGAGCAGGTCTGGAAAGGAAGAAGATTTTTAATAACTGAATATTGATTGCTCCTCTCTTGGAGCTGTGCTCTGCAGCCTTACCACTGCTTTGTCTTTTTCGAATGAAAGAGGCCTGTACTGGATTGAGAAAAAAAACATCTTGCTTTCTCATTAATGAAATATTAATTGCATGTTTGTATTTTGGTGTGGCCTAAAGTGAATATTAGAGTGCACATAAATAAAATATTGCCAACTTTAATACAAGATGGGGTTTTCTCACACTTGTCTTAAATGAGCTCATTACACTGGAGAAGGTAATAAATATTTGATATCGTGGCATGTTAATGAGGTGCTTGCTTGTGAATTCAAAGTGTTTAGCATAGTTTTCTCTCCCCTTCAAACATGTTATATAGTACAAACATTTTGAATTATTTAATCAGGAGGATCTTTAAGCGCTGCGATGCTGTGTTTAAAAACCTAAACCCACAAAACCACAAAAGTAATTAATGGTTGCATCTTCCAAAATTGACTGTAATTCCTAAAATAATATTGTTTATTTATAATTTGGAGTTACTGTGGAAGAGTAACTCCATGCCATAAAGGAGCAGCCTTCCCCCATTGCAGGCAGCACGATGTTGGTAGCAGTGCATGCTCAGCACGTGCATGAGGTGCAATTTGGGAAGTGCATGCAAACTTGTCTCACTGGAGTTTTACCCACTGGGTTTAACAGTCAGAGTTGCTTTAACAGGTACAGACAGATGCATGGATATGATGCTCCATCTCTGCTGCCATGTTTCTTGCTGTTTACCTCCATGTCATCATGGAAATGTTGCAGATGTTGGGTCTTTGGAGTAAAGGGAAGCAGAGGTGGGCAAATCCATCTCAGTGGAGCTTTATTTCTTTCCTTGCAGATTATTCTTTCTGAGAGCTAAATGACATTACAAGCGGTGATGTTTTGGGTCTGTCTAAGTTATTATATAGAGGCAATAGCCAGCTAAAAGCAGCAATCATAAATACTTAATTTTACATAAACTAGTTAGATTTTATAAAACCACTTCATTTCACTGAATAAGTGATGCATTTTTTACAGTTTTCTGCTCTGACTGTGAACTGAAATGTGCTTCTGGCTTTTGCACTTTCATGAGAATGTTTTCCAGTAAGTACTGAGATGAGAGCAGCTATAGAACTTGTTGATGGAGCAATGAGTTGCACCAGTGGGGAAGTGCTCAGTGAGAAGCAGCTTCCTTTGTAAGAGGTCTGCTGCTTCTTGTTGGATGTTAAGAACAGAAGAGTGATTGTAGGCTCTTCAGATATGCATTAAAGCTGCAGACATAATTTTCTTCTGTGTGTATCAAAGAAGAAAAAAAATGTTGTCATCCTGACAAGGACGTGTTCAAAATCTCTGAAGACCTGAGAAGATAGGGACAAATGTAAATGCTTGTTTCACTTTGTTGGCTTCAGTAGGAAGTTTAAGGGCAATTCAAGCTGTCACCTAATTCCAATGTTTGTGCTCAATAGGCAGTTTGGAAACAGTATATGGAATCTGTAGGGTCGTTTTTTGACTTGATTGAAAGTCCTCCCAGGACAGGCTTGGTTAGAGAAGCTTCTGATTCAGTTCCTCAATCTCGAGTGCTCTTTGCTGCACATGTGCTGCCTGTGGACATACTTTGAGGGCCTTCAGGGTCATTGCTGCCTGACAGGATAGGGAAGAAAGGACACGCATTGGTTGAGCTGGCATAAACGCTCTTCGCCCCTTGGCCAGATGTGCTGGTTGCTTCTTGGCTGAACCATCCATATACTTGGGTTGATAGTTTACTTGTGTCTTGTGGTTAAAGGGCAGGTCTCTGCTCGTCTGTTCTCCCAGATAATGAAACACTACCAGGTAACAGAGGGATAGAAGCATCAGTAGAAATGTTTCTCACATCTTCAGACTTTTTCAGAGTATAATTTCACCAGTAAGCTGTGCAGCTTCAGGCTTTCAGGAAGGTGAAAGCTCTCAATGTCTTTAGAAGATGTTCTTTCCTTTGACTTTGCTTCCTTTAAATTCCTTTTCATAGCTCAACTTTTAGCAGAGACATATTATTTCTAAGGCATTAAGTTCTACAGTTTCAAATGGAAAAGTCTTTAATGAAAACATAGCATGGGCACTAATAGAGACATGTCTTTGAGTGCACAATTGTGCAACGTTTTAAAATAGCTTTACTTTTTGCTGATGCAAAAGGGATTTCCAGATCAGGTCTGGCGTGCAGACACTACATCTTTGTTACCAAAAAGTACTCTATGGTATAACCACATCAAGGTTAATCTCCTTTGATAATAAAAGGTATCTTCCTCAAATCTTGTTTCAAAACCACTTACCATATCCATTCAGAGTTCTCTGTTTTTCTCCTACGTGTCTGTGTTGCCTTGATGGAGAGGATGATCCATATTGTTCCAGGTATAAGTGCACTGTTTTGCACAATGCACCACAGTGCCCCAGTGTTTCAGTAGCTTTAATCCCAGTTTCTAACTTCGGTTTTCCATCTTGGAAAATGAATGATGAGATGTTTGGTGTCATCCAGTGTTAACCATCTAAATTCTGTGATAGTTAAAATGGTAAATATTTAAATTAACCCCTCTCTCCATCATTTAATTGCTAGTAAGAGCACAACTGATTTTGGAAATTGAGAAGCCTACTCTGATTTTTGGTATTGCAATTTCTGTACAGCAGTGATGTGTATTGCTGAAAATCAGGGCATGAATCTGTCTGAGTAAAGTGCAGGGTGATGGCAGAGTGATGTGTACACTCCTGACCTCTTTGCAGTGTTTTTGACATTGGTAGGTAGGAAAGACAGGAAGGAGAAAGATCCCATTCATTATATTTTGATTTAAGGGGAATATAAAATTACTTTTTTTTTTTTTTTTTTCCTACTTGTAAACCAGCATAATAAAAATGGCACAACCCCATAAGGACAGGTGCTAGGTAATCAAAGCTTGTGGCCCGTTGAGCTGAAGGGTTGTGCTGAGCATCAAGGTGCTGAGTGCTACTGCTCCAGGAGCCATTGGCTGTTCAGCCCCAGAAAGCCAAGCATTTGCTTGCTAAAAGGTAAATACATTAGGTTTAGTCTGGAATGTTTATCAGAACAAACAAAACCAACAGAACCCAAATGATACTCCAGTGATAAATGGTTTTAATTAGAAATGGGTAGCAAACACTCTTTAAAAGGTATAATTTCAAGCCGATTCTGTACTTTAGTGCTTCTGGAAGGGAAATAGTATTTATTCTTGAAGTAAGGATTGGAGAAATAATTGGGCCTATCTTTAATTTAGTGATGATGCAATTAAACTATAATTAAACTGGAACAAAAAAATTCCAGATAACAAAATGTAGTTAATTTAGGTACCAACTTGTTTTTGTTCCTCTATACTCAATTTGCTCTTCAAATGGAAAAGTGTCACCATCCATGAAAAAAAAAACCAAAAAATAAAAATGCAGTCAACAGTCCATAACATTCACAGTGTAACTTAAATAGTTTGACAGAGGGAAAATTGTAGGGTAACCCTTTAAACTGAGGCCATCTGACTCAAGTGCTACTTAATTGTGTCTTGGTTTCTACATCATTGACTTCATACTGGTTGAGTGGGCCTAATTGTGACAGAAATTGGCCCATTACAATTTTTATGCTTTGGATTCACTCCTTTACAAGATGGAGAGAATCCAGGTATTCCATAATGCTAGATTTTTGGAAATCTAATTTTTAGTTTCCTAGCCTATGCAGATTGATGATGCGTTTGGAAACTCTAAAGTAACTTTCAAAATAATTTGAGAGATCAGTCATAATATCTCTGAAAATAAAAATTTAAAGCTCAGAGTCGCAGCATTTACATTCCTTTCTTCACTGAAGCTAGAAGGATCCATCAATCAGTAATGAGGAATTACATTTATTAAGTTCTAAAATTTATCTTCAGGAGCAGCAAGTGCTTCTCTGCATGCATCTGGATAATTTGGCCGTATCAGTATTGATCCACTCTTTGCAGTTGTTGTTAATCCCTCTGGGAAATTGATTCTTTCAGTAATATTTGTTGAACAGATGTTGGTTGTTGATTTTGCTGTTTTATTCTCACTACTTTGGTTTTTCTCAGATGAGGGAGAAACTTCTTTCTTAATCCTATGCAGAGATAGAAATAGGAATGACAGCTAAAAATACGCACAATTTTCTGTCCTTCTGCAGCTCTCGGGATACACACTGCGTTGAGCAGGGAGGATAAGCATGACTGCATGTATCTCTTTGAAGTACTTTATCAGCATTCTTAAAAAATATCAAAGAGCAGGCTTATGCCACGTAAGAATAGTTATGATTACATCCTCTTTGCCTGGATCTGATACAGTTCTCAGGCAGTAGTTCTGTGCGATGACTACCTGAGTATGCAGGGGAGAAATCATGGGTTTTGGGACAAGACTGTTTCCTGCATTTTTGAGGACGTTTTTCATTTCCAAGGCCGTCTTGTACCTCTGTTATCATTTTGTTTCAAGGGTTATGGACTTATCCTCAGCGAGCTGGCTGTAGCACAAATTTAAAAGCTAGTTTTAAACATGGGAGTTCTATGGGTTTTCATTTAACAAAGCTTCTGTAACTTATTTTGCTTTGGTTGTAAATGCCTGGAATTCCAGATTTTTGGAGCATTGAGGCACGCATTGTTCCCTTTCTCTCTAAAGACCATTAAATGCTGGTGACACGTGTGCTCCTTCACAGGGTTAATTTCAGCAAACTCATGCAAGTCACCAACGTGGTCTTTTTATTCTTGGTGAATATCTACAGCTAGGAAATGATAATGCCTGACAGGAAAACAGTAGTAAGGGTAGCAGCCGCTTTCTGCTTTACATAATGTTATCTGTTGATAAAGAAACTCAACATTTTTTTCATGGAAGTGACTTCTCAGCTGGACCAGGTGGCAGAAGGCTGCAGGAGCTGCCACAAGCTGCCTGCCATGAATGGTCCCTCTGGGTGCCACTCTGCTCCATCCCTGGTGCTGCTTGCATTTGCAGGCGATCTCTTTCTTAGGACTCCAACAACTATCTGACATTTGTATAATGTTTTGAAATGTCTCTAAGAACTGCTACGGCTAAGAAATTTGAGGTCAGTTCAATATTTGATGCTGTTATTTGGTTCTTTTTGATGATAAGCAGCACTGTTGTTGTGCAGGCTTTGGTTTAGTTTTCTCTATTTCTCAATAAAGAAAATTCTCAATTCTTTACTATAGTTTGTTTTCACTTGGAGCAAAGACAATCACATACATAAGACCAATAGAGAGGCACATATTTATGTGGTAGAACCTTGTGAAAGAGAAAACCCTCCAGTCTCTATGCAGTTAGGAGGTGTTTGCATCAACCCTGCATGCTGCCTAGACACAGGGTGGCCCTGAGGGCTGTGCAATGGAAACAGCTGTGCAACAAGTCCTGCCCTCAGTGGCTCTCAGTTCTTTCTACTGGCTGCATCCTTTGGCATTACTCATGGCTTACACTGGGTTTAATTAGGGAAGAATACAGTCCTACGCCATCAGAACATGCTAATTACTGCTTAATGATTGACAGAAAAGAATTTGTGCAATTGCAATTTCTTGCTATCTTTAAATGATTTAATATTTAGTGCAGAAATATGATTTCAAGAATTTCAGTAATGATCTTCAGCATCTGTTTTTTGTTGGTGGGTTCTCATAATTTTTTAAATTTACTTTTTTTTTTTTTTGTATTTCATTTCCAATTCTCCATCCTTCAAAAATCTATAAATTGCTACATAACAAGTGCAAATTTCCCTCCTCTTCAATGGAAAGTACCAGGCTGTGATGGCTGTGACATCTCTTAGGAGGGGAGAACAAAGAAACCGCTCAACTCTAAATAATCAAAGTCTGGCTTGTCAGAGTTGGGGTATGTGGCCTATTAAGCTTTATTGAGGGCACATTGTGAAAGCAGTGGTGCTTAAATAAATGTGCAAGCCCTTAAGTGATTAGTTATGCAAGTGGCACAGTGATCTTGTTAAAATGAAATTTTATTCAAAGAAAGCAGAACTATCTCCAATAAAAGTATAACACGGCATAAAATCACACAGTGATTCTTTGCAAACTGAAAATGCCTTATTCCTGCTTCTGTGCTTTCATTCTGGAATGTTTAGCGGAAGGAATCCCAGGGGGATCTTAGCCATGTGCGTAAGTCCTCAGTGGGAGGGAGGGAAGAGGATGGAGTCCAGGTCTTCTCATGGTGCCCAATGATGAGACGAGGCAAAAGAAACAACCTGAAACCATATCCTTGAGTGACGTGATCTTGTGGGTGTGGGTGATGGGTTGATGGCTGGACTAGATGATCTTAGTGGTCTTTTCTAACCTTAATAATCCGTAGAAATACAGGAAAGCCCATTTAAACGTAAGAGAACGCTCTTTATGGTGAGGGTAACTGAAGGCTGGGGCAGGTTGCCCACTGAGGCTGTGGTTCCATTTTTGGAGATGATGCAGCATTGAACCCTGAGGGACCTGCTCACCTGCTGGACTGAGTGGTCTCCAACCCCTGTCCCTCTGCAATGCACTGTGCAGTAAAATAACTACACTGAGACTGTGCAGCACATTTTGGTACACACCCTTCCTCATGTGTTGTTTTCAATCTACTTTTTTTTTTTTTAATAGAGGTCTCTTGTTTAGCATTTCCTCTGTTGCTCTGTTTTTCTCTGTTAAATGCAGTCAGGTTTCCTGTCAGAAATGCAAGATGACAGTTTATCCAGAACTAAATGCTGCTTTTGTTCTCTTTTGCTGAACCTGGGGACTTTCATCATTAGAGGTGTGCTGCTAGCAGGATTCCCTGGTCCTGTCAAAACCAGCAGGGCTTTTCTGTCAAACAAGTCATATAACAATGCAAGATTGTTGTTGTTATTGTTGTTTTTTAATAGAAACAGTGCAATACTTATATTTTCCTATGAGACAGGTGGAAAGCACAAGGATTCTATTCACCGTCTTTCTCTAGCATCACCCCTGCACTTTGTGTTTCTCGATCAGATCCTCTATACAGCAGTGCTCCAAATGTGTTGTTTGCAAGGCACCCAGCTCCCTGTCACCCCAGCTGGATGTTTCCAGGTTTCATGCATCAGTACAAATAGAAATGCCAGCCTCACCCCCCTTCCTTGATTAAAGGAGCAGACATGCACCATAGCTGACCCATGGTCCCCAAGGACAGTCCTCATCCCAAACAGGGATGGTGACACACAGCCCTGCCACCCTCTGCAGGGCAGCCCCAGTGCCTCTGGAGGCAGCTGCTGCCTTTCATCAGTGAGTAAGTCATAATTCTCAGGCACTTTCCCTCCTGTGAATAGTCATGTTATTTATCTCCATCTGCTGTGCTGTTTTTTCCCCATCTCATTTGGCGTCTCTGTTTGGTTCTTTATTTGACACCCTGGCTGCTGACATACCTTGTTTATCTGTCAGCCCAAATGGCAAATACCAGCCTCTGACGTATGGCTCCTCCTGCTGATGCTTGAAGTTAAGCTCAGGTTTCTTCCAACTTTCAGGGCTCTCTTGTATTATTCACAAGAAACCTGCATGCTGTGAATTCTGTCATTTGCAGCTCTGTCATCATTCCCAATCCTTTAGTCCACAGATTTAAACTAGATGTTTTGCATGCAAACTGAGCTTTGATTATTTTCCATAATAACCATTGGGTGTGCACCTAAGCTTTCATTATGAATGAAATATTGTGCATTTTGTCTGGTCTCCTCCTGCAAAGAGCACTCCAGTGTTGTGCAGGTAAGACTTTACGCTCTGGATTTCAGCCTGATCAAAATCAAAGGAATTATTGGCTTAATTTAAATAAGTCTATTTGTCTTGTAGTTATTTATTGCTGAGTACTACTTCATCCTTCCAAAACATTATAATACAGAAGAAATTCAGCACTATCTCACAGCAGTTCCTACAACCCAAGATAGCATCCTTGACAGGTCAACAGCTATGGGGCAAAAAAGAATCAATTCCTTGGTATTATAAAAAAAAAATAAAATAAAAGATCTCATTCTCTGCCCCTGTGGACAGGCTTCCTCATGTTATCCCTAAGGCTGTGGCAACTGGGTCTATGGAGCTGTCAAGAGAAAAGCAGGGTTTCCAGGAGCACTGGCCCACTGTTTCGCTGCAGCAGGTAAAGCAGAAAGGGCATTGTGGTGATGGTTTAGTAGCCAAGACGAAAGGAAATAAAACAGCTATATATGAGATGTCAAAAACCTGCTGAAGTCAATGAGAGACAGAGACATCACTGGAAATGGTATTCGGTCTTTCAATTTATCTTCAGTTTTTCTGGTATTATAGGGCTGGTGTAAACATGCACTGATGGCATGTGGTTACTGAAGAAACTTGAGCAGGTCTGAAAAATGTCTGAACCGATCTATTTATTGCTTTTACTGATCAGGAGAGAGGATTTTTTTTTGTTTCTCAGTGTTTCCAAGGGTAGCCTTGGCTCACTTGTTATGAGCCTACGTAATTCTACAAAATCCTATATTGGGTTTAAAGAGCCAGAGTGAACTGAAAAGGATGCAAATGTGTTTTATTTTGTATACCAAAACATTAATTTGCAAATTGCAGTATAAATGCAAGCACTTAAATCTGAAAGCATTGGCCATTACCTGTAAGATATCCACGAAGGTTGCAGTTCTCCTATTTTATCACACTGTATTATTTATGTTATGTCTTCACTTGTTGATACATGTAGTTTCTGCTATTTCTGTAGTTTTATCTTCTTATTTACCACCTTTTCTCACTCTTCCTTTAAAAAGACACAGAGATAGAAGACTGGATAGACAGATCTCTTCAGAGCAGGAGGTTGACTTGACCAAAGAGAAAAGGTCTTACAACCCTATGTAAACTTCTCCCTGCCATGAGGAGAATGCCACAGGTTTGAAAAGATCCCAGTGTTCTCTGTAGCTGACATCGTGTTTGTACCTCAAATCAGAAAGTGTACTGTCAACTTAAAGAGGTGAGAAGGAAAATGCTTCCTTCTGGGAAGACCAATTAGGCAGATAAATGGCACAGATGACTTCACTAATTTATGTTCCCTGTGATTGTTGTGATATAACACAACACGCATGCTGTTCCCTCTGTTCCTTAGAGCTTTGGGTAGTTTACTGTTTGAGGCTGTAAAAACACAATAGGGAATACCTTAACATATGCTGGAGCTAAACTGAACGAGAAGCAGCAGTAGCTGATCTGTGAAACGTAAAATGCATCATCTTGAAGTATTTGTGTAGGGAAAAAAAATAGCCATTTTGTCTTCATGGTTTTCAAAAGCTGTTGGAAAACTCTTCATCAGAGGTACTGCCTCTTAAATGCATAATTTACCATAGAAATATCTTTTGCTTCATTAAAGTAGTTTCCCCACTCGATGGGTTCTTCTGCAAGGGCAGAACTGGATAGTAGTCAGACTGCCACTCCACTAACCACAGGGTTTCTCATTTATTCAGCATTTCTCTCAGCATTAGAGTAGGGAAAAACAAAACAAAACAAAAACCAACCCAATACCAAAGGAAATAATTCTGTAGCACTTACAGTTTTTCTCTAATGAGATGTCATTTTGCCAATCGTTTGAGTCTCCACTTCCATTCTGTTACCACTCAGGATGTCCTCTTTAAGGATGAGCTGAACACCTGAAACAAAAGTGCCCTGAACAAATGCTACTCAGGAAATTCAGCTTGATAACTCTGGTTAAAATGCTACTGGAATGATAAACTTACCATCAAGTGAATGCCTGTGTTAACATGTTTGGTAACAATAGGCAGATTTTGAAATTATGATAAAGGTTTGCCTAGCATGGGATTCTGACTGGGAAAGAGCTGGAAGCAAAGCTGAAGTGATTGAAATATTCTTTCTTTCTGCCAGAAGGAGCCTAACTATTGGAACTCTCAACTCAGTCTCTGATTCACAGAGAATTTCCGGGCTGAATTTTTGTTTTAGTATTTCAAGACACTGAGGTAATTTTTATACCCATTTTAAAATGGCTTTCTGAGTCAAGTAGTTTGAATTTTACCTATTTTTATGGCCATGCTGGAATTAATAATTAGGAATCTTCTTAAAAATGGTCCCAAGTGTGACCTTAATTTCTTTTGTACTTGTGATATGGTAGACTTAGTTTGTGTCTTGCTTGCTATGTTATACTAATAAGGCTAGAGCTACATTATGCTTTGCTTATTTGATATTGACTGAGTTGCTTGCATTGGTCAGCAGATGACACTTGTAGATCATTTTCCCTCATTGTGATTCTTAAGTTATAGTTTCTTGCTCTTCCAGAGTATATTCATTTTAATTATTTTTTTTTTCCTGTATTTCAACTCTATGGTTGTAGTTTTTAGTAAAGGTCTAAAATGAATCATCTGTTTCTAGCATTTGGTTCTGTATTATAAAATCTACAAAATCATCTGTTCCACTGAATTTTGGAGTACACAAAATTTCTCACATCAATAGAATACTTCAGGTTTTGAAGTAGAGATGAATTTCCAGTGAAAATATTGATGTATTTTAGCAGCTTTACAATAGTCCTTATTTTGAAAAAGTGTCCTCAAAATTTAGTGAAGTTACTATTTCTGAAAAAAGACATTATGATGAGAAATGATCCCTTACAGCTATATCTGTGTCTTAGAGCATTGTGATCGCATGAATTGCATAGGGCTACATGGGACATAGCTGGAAATGGATTTTTAGTAGAAGAAAATGATAAAAAAAAAAAGCACTATCAGCAACACTGCAGTTATTTATTTGGTAGAGTGATGCTGCCTATTTTATGCTCCATGTTTCTTCAGAAGAACACAGTGTTATGTGTTTATGGCTGGTGGTTCTCAGGCATAAATTTGGTCTGTCCTAAAAACTGGGCTGTGTTCCAAAACGTGCCCAGGAGTCTGAACCCCATGACATGGGATGGAAGGGAAGACATTGGGTTGTGTGATTTTCAGGAGACCTCCCAGGGGATCGGACAGGCTGGATAATCACATGGGGTTGTCATGGTTGTCACACTCGTCTTAAAAGCTGCCTTGCCCAGCACCACATTGCCTGGTTCCTCAATGCTGTAGTCACCCCCTGATAGCAGGTGGAATGCAAAGTTCCCTCTGACACTGCAGGATCCTTCAGACTTCAAAAACATAATGCCAGCCTGATGCACCATTAGGGAGAAAAGGGCATTTATCTGACAGCTGACAGTAGGAGCAGGGAGCGTTGCGTGCAGGGCTGGTGTGCATCCCAGCATAGGAGCGATGGCAAAACGCGTCAATAACGAACACATAGCAAGCAAACAGCTCCAGCAGGGAAGAGCAGAGGGAGCAAACCTCATCACCAAGCAGCTCCTGTACATTGCCAAACTGCAGTGATAGCAAAGTTTTCTTCTGTTTCGAGAGCTGAGTGAGGATTCGCTTTTATTTCTTCCAGATGTTTACTTCAGAAAAGCTTTTCAGCCTGAAAATGAGAACAGCCTCACTTATCAAACCGCTAGGTATGGGGCAGTCATTTAAATTTTACTAGAGGAAAAAGCGGATGGATTTTGACTTTGAAGCTATAGGGGGAAATGCAAAAGAACACTTGTCAGACACCTGTAGTTTGAAACCACTTACATGTTCTCACTGTCTGAGCTGTTGCTGCATAAGTTATCCTCATTTGCAATTCATCAGCCCCCCTCAACTCATGCATAAGCAGTTACCTTCCATTTAGACACCACAGGGGTGTTATCACCAAAAGGGTGAAGTCAGCTCAGAGAATCACTCGAGTTAATGCAGAAATGAGGGCAATATATTAATATAGCAACAGGACTCCTAGCCTTTTATACTTAAAGCCGTGAGCCTAGAATTACAGGTATAAAGGATACTTACTGAGGATCAATGCGTCTTTGTTAAAGAATGAAATGAATCTCGAGAGAGTGAACCTGCATTTGAATTGGGTGCAGCACCCAAAGTACAGAGGGTTTGGTGCTTTCGAAAGGAGCACTGAAGTGATGAAGACTGTAGGGAGTTGGATTTGGGGGTTGCTAATGCATATTTAAAGTAGATTCCTCTTCCCTGTGACTGTTGTTTTTGAAGAATTCGTTACTTAAAACAATGCAGCACCATGAACAGTTATGGGGTGATCCTGGAAAACGTCCTGCCCTGCCCCTTTCCTTCAGCTCCAGGGCTTACTGTTGGAATTTCCAACCTTTCTTTGGACAGGGGGAAAGAAGTTAAACAGATTTCAGCAGTACAGAACATCATGGAATGTTTATTTACTGTTTGATTTTTCTGACTGGGCCCTTTGTCTTTCTGCTAGAGCTTGGCATTTAGTGCTCGTGGGAGTCTTCAGGGTATCAGGGCATTAAGAAACACTTCTGCTGAAACTCGTCAAGGGGAAATAATATCTGTAATTGCTCAGCTTCCTGATTAAAAAAACCCAAACTGTAACAGTATCTAAGCAAGAGCAATGTTTTCTCAAGCATGATTAGTAATAGTTTAATTCAACACAGCAACAAAAATGGATTTTATTGCTCTCCATTTTATGGATCATGAATTTAACTGAACTAAGTAGACAAAGGACAGCAAAATAATACAGATTTAGTGAGATGTTGTCCACATTTACTTCTGTTTTTCAATAACTTTTTTTTTGGTTGTGCTTATTCAGCTTTTCACATAACTCCAAAGCCCTAAGGATCATAAAAAAATAAAATAAAAATGGCCAAACACTCAGCTGGTCTATTTACCTTGCTGCCCTGACCGCTATTTTACTCACCTTCCCTTATATGTTTCTGGTAGATTCTTCTCTTCTGGACTTCAGCCATATTGAGAAGGATATCAGTTTTTGGAACCTAACAAAATGTGACTGCTTGGTAGCTGTGTTAAGTAGTGTTTTCTATCAACTGGAATCATTACTGTCATGTATTTTGAACTGTGTCTGAAATACCCATTGGGATGTGTATTGGATGGGTTGTATCAGGGGCTCTCCCTGCTCCAGAAAGATTCTACTATTGATAAAATGAGAGAAGTGGGAGCTGATGTGCTTAGAGCTGCTCTAACTTCCACAAGTGATCAGGGCTGAACTAGAAATGCAAGTTGTCTGTTGTAATAGTAAATAGTCTTCAGTCATTTACTGTAAGTGAATCGACCAATCCGGACTATTTGCATTGGGTTGGTTTCAATATCAGATAATGATTTTCTAGATTTAAAATCAAGTCTAGCATCTCACGTCAGTGCAAATACAACTCTAAGACGTTTGGGTACAAGTCAGTTCTCTATTTTCTACAGCCTAAGATTTTGTCTGCTTTGTTAGATTTTCACCCAAATCACCGTGCTTCCAGAAAGAGGAAAACCTCTGTACTGAGCTGAGATGTGCAATAAGATGGGGCTGACATGGATAACATGAGCTCTAGGTTTCTCTTCTCTTCTAGATGGGAACCTGCTGTTGCAGTAAGAGAAGAAAACCACCACGTTCTGCTGGCTGGTCATCTTCCTGCAGCTCTCCTCAATGGGGAAAAGGCCAAAAGGGGACTAGACTGGCCTTGCTGTAAATATCAAGTAGGTTTGGTGGGCAGAGCAGCAGTGATTGAGGTGTAGAGAACAGGTCACTTGGCCACAAGTCAGGTTTTCAGTACAGCTAACTAGTTAAGGCAAACCCTCAGTGTTTTGCTCAGACTGATGGAAAAAATCTTCCTTAGAAATGATAACCCTGAGATTTTTACATAGGCTGCTATCTGTTCAAGTTCTCCTGTGTTTTTCTCCAGTAATTACCTTTCTCTAGCTGTTACTTCAATAAAAGGCCTCTAGATCCCATATGGGATAGGAAGGCACACAAATTACTCATGCTCTGAAAGGAAAGTAACTAATTCCAAAGCTAATGATACATGCTGAGTTTCTCCAATCCGTATAGTTAATTTGAACATGAGTAAAAGGTGCTCTGCCTGGATTTTTTAAATGCCCCTGAGGTACCCATGTGGAAAAAGTTTTCTCTGAAAAAGATTGCCTCCTATCCCTAAGTAAAGATGGACTCATTTAACCCACAGCACCGGTTTTGACAGTAGAGATCAAAGGAGCTGAAGGATAATTTTATAATGGAGAAAAAAACCACCAAGCTTTAATTTTCTTCATGCTCCGAGACAGCTTTGCTTCAAGTGTTCCTATGAAAACAGCTCTAACCCAGCAATAATATTGCTAGAGCTGAAATTAACGCTGCACAAAATTCCAGAGAAATGGGGAAATGCCACAGATTTATATCAGCCCGTGGGGTCTCCGCTGGCAGTAAAATGAGTTACCCTTGTCTTTCATAACGTATATTGCAATGTGTTTTACATATGTTTCCATAAGAGAGAAACGCTGTTGCAAAAATTAACAGCCTACAGTGAAAAAATCTATTTAAACAAGGAAAATTTAATTTTGCTACGTTTATTGCCTGCCTCTATTTTGCAACAGAAAGTCGAGATGTTAACGCTGCTGTTGCAAATTAGTTCAGATGATCTGCAGATCTTTTCAGGACCAGTTCTCTGGCAGATTAAAGAGAAGCAAATTTTGTAGGGCAAGCAACCATTCTTACCCTTTAAATGCTGAGCATCCCATACAGGACCACAGGCACAAAAGGCACATAATGAAGTCCTGCAGCCATGAAAACAACAGCACAAAAAGGAGCTTTGTCTCCCAGTTTAATTTTCCATAGTTACAGAAATGAGGCTACCAGCTGCTTGAATTACAACGTGCAGTGACACAGTAATGAGAAAGTTAATCTCTTTAAGTAGCTATCATATTCTGATTTTCCATTGGTAACTCCTTGCCCGGTTTTCCCATTTACCTGTAAATCTGCATCTAAATGTAAGCAGCAATGTTCTTGGTACAGGTGGGGAGAGCAGAACACCTGCTGGCAGCTGCAGAGAAGATATCTATGCAGGAAAGGCATTTGTGCAATGCATATATATGTGTGTTTTATAAAATTATAACAGGACCACCAAGTGCAACCTGAAGGAAACACGCTGTTTTTGTTGTGTTCCATCTACTTTTCAGCTTGAGTTAAAAACAATAATAATAATAATAATGCTGTTAGGTGCATCAGTTAACAGGCATGGTATGGTCTGAGCTTGGGAGGTGCATGGACTCAGTAGCACGTGGTCCGTGGCTGTTGCATGCTGGAGAGGTGTCTGCAGCCCCAGGGGCTTTTTGGGGATTCTTGGGTGGGAGATCAGTGGTGTGCAACCTCTCAGGTTTTCAATCAAGTCAGCTCCCTGAGTTGCGTTTTCTATGAATATTTTCCAGAAAAGTGATGGATTTGCAAACCTCTGAAGGGCATCTCAGAGTTCTGAAGCTTTCTGTTATGGAAATAAGTGAGAGCCCAGGGGGAACGAGGGCTTTTTCCTGTAGTGTTTAAATATGGAAAGGAGCAGGACTCCTCGAGACAAGGAAAAGACATTTTGTGTTATCTGCCTCAAAATGCCTAGAGTTAAAAATGGCCTCTCTTTCTCAGCTTGGCTTAAATAACTGGGGTATTACTTCACTTGGGCCTTCTGTGAACAAATCAATATGCAAGTGAATGAAACTTTGTAATGACATAATTCCCCCCTCTCTCCATTCTTTCCCTTCTTCCTTCACTCTCTCTTTCCCAGCAGCTCTGGTACTTGGGTCATGGTACTGTCTTCTGGGCGTGCTGCAACATCCAACAACATGTTTGTTGCCTATTGGACAAAATGCTGCCTCTGTCTCCCACAACTCATCTTGATATAAAACCAGCGTGAAATAGGGCTGCATAATTGACTGCATTCACATCCCCTCTGTAGCCTGAACTGGGGTGTTCAGTGGATGATTCACATTTGTCAAAGAGCATCTAGAGAGACAGAGTTCAAGCATCACACAAACAAGAAGCGAGTATTTCTGCACAGTTTCAAATCTTATATTTATTTCCATTTTAATTGAAATGCTTCTTGCTTATGTAATGCAATTTTTTTTTTTTTCTTTTTTAGCTTAAAGGAGTTACTTTGTAAAAGTCAACTTTTGTTGTTTCAGTCCTCAAAAATTCAAGTGAATCTGAAACTGGGTCAAACTTCAGCACTACTGTTGTTTTTTTTGTTTTTCTGGCAATGATGCCTTCTTGAAATGAGATTTAATGTATATGAGTTCCAGTGGCACGTGGGGCTTGGTGCTTCTGCCATAAATGTTAGTACATTCCCATTGTACAAAATGCTGCCCTGCTCCTGCTTTTCCCAAGCAGTTCCCCAGTATGGGAAATGGCCCCTGGCCATGGTAGAAGCTATTGAGGAAAATACTGTAGTAGGTTGGTGATGTTGGTGCTTAAGACATCTCAGTCTGGGGACATCAGCTCCTTTAAAAGGATTTGGGGCAACTGCCCCCAGAAGCATGGGCTTCTGTTCCTTTCCCTCATCCTGCAGCAGGAGCTCTGTTGCCCGTGTGGATTCCCATACAGGGAAATACAGCCATTGCAGATGCTCAGATGAGGATGGCTGCTGTGTATGCAGGTCACTGCTCATTTAGACTACATTTTCTGAAATGTTGTTTTGGGAATATTTGACCTTTGGGTGAAAGACAATTGGATTAACTGCTTTCAGATGTATTGTGTGCCCAACTCCTTTAGCACAAAAAATGTTAACCCCTCCCCCTCCCCAAGCCTTGGCAAAATGATCAATTATTGCTAAGAGTTTTCAAAGGACATACAGTGCCATGTAAGGTCGTTCTCAATAAAAGTGCTTTAAAAAGAAAAACCATCTTTGTATAAATGTCAAAAATCAGATGAAATTTTGAGGCGCAATTCAAAGGAGCAAAACGAGGAATCGAAGCTTCTCTTGTACATAATGGAAGAAGGGGGAGAGAATATCTGGGAGGCAATTAATAGCAATTCTTTGTGCTTAGTGGCTTAAATTAAATTATTGGACTATTGCTCCATCCTTCCTTTCTGTTTTCAAAGCTGCTTTTGGTTACCATAGATCAGGCCCGTGGATGCTTATTCATAGTTTTGAAGGTAGAGCAGTAGTGGTGTATGTCCATGTATATCCAAAATTCAAATCCAAGATTTTGTCTATATCTTAAGTGTCATGGGCTGAGGAGAAGGTGTAAAATATTGTGAAAAATTGCTACTTTTCTGCTAGAAAACCTTTGGGGCACTGTATTTATAGTTCTAGGTGCTATTTCTACATAACAGGAATAGGTACACCTGGCAGGAGTGAAGTGAACTGTATGATGATCCTGCATTTTCTGGGGTACTTTGTGAAATCTGGGGTGCTCTGCCTGGTGGTTTTAATCCTACAGCATTTATGAATGTAGCTGTGAGCTGTTCTGCTCTCTGTGGCTCACAAGTATAATTCTAAATATCCATTCATAAAATAGGACCATGTTTTAACTGGTTTTAGTGTGACACTTTTTTCCAGTCCTTAGCAAACAGCTTTAGACCATAAATGCCCAGAAGCAAGGATAATGAAAAACACTACAATGGAAAGCCTGAAGCTGTATCTATTGTTTTGGGCCATAGATGTCAAGCGTGGAGGTGTTGGGTCTGATAAAACCACCCCTTTGTCATTTCTCTGTTTTAGTGTTATAACACCCTTGAGAACTAAGTACTTGGTGGATGCATTATGGATTTATGTAAATTCCATACCTCAAACTTGTTCCTGCTCTCTGGAAGAGTGGAAAATGATTTCTAAGCTGTTGGTGCAATGCGCTGCCAAGGAAAGCGATGGGAAGCACAGCTTCTGCTGATTTAATTTGGAGTAGACCTCACTGAGATTTGAAACTGGCTTTTAAGAAATTGTTCTCAAAAGCATTTCTTTGAAATTCTGGGCAAGCAGTTTTAATGATGATATCTAATGATATTTTTTTCCCCATGTTCTGCAGTCTCAGAACCTTCCAACACAGCTCCCTGTTGGGCTGTCCGTGGCAGTGAGCAGTATGAGCCTGCCCTTGTGCCACCACAGCTGAGTCAGCACAGGGAGGGCTGTGAGGTCATTTCTTGACTGTTTGACTGCAATTCACTCAAGTACTTAATTATTTGTTATTAAAAAGTAATTGATTTAAACATCCCACAATACTCTAGGGCAGTATATGCACACTCTAGTTCACTACGAACTCCTCATTGCTTGATAGTATTCTGCATGCATATTTTTTTAGCTTACACATCAGGTGAATTTTGCCAACTAGTAGAGGTTACCCAGTGCTTCCCAGCTGCCCTGTCCTGATTTGAGGCACTCTGCAAGATAAACCCCAAATTTCCAACCCAAGAATAAAATACCCATGTTTACCTCTCTCCCCATCTCTCCACCCTTCCCTGCTTCCAGAATTAATACAAAGCTCCAGCGCAGAGAGTGGCTGTGCTCACTGGCTTTATTCATTGCCTGTGCTCAGAGTTTTTGCAGCAGGCTCTAAACTGTAGGAGCTGGAGCAGCTGCAGTGATGATCCCCAGGCAGCCTTTCTTCATGGAGCCTTTGCTGGTGTCTGCTGCCTGCTGGCCTTCATTCCTGCTGCTTCTCCCCGGCCCATCTGCAAAGTTCTGTGTCTTTTAAGAAGTAATGAAGTTTTCTTGTTCCATGTTATTTTTTCCTTCTTTAGCAGCAGGGTACGAACCACAAACGCACAGTGGTTTCTGCTCTGATTTTTAGTGAAGCTGGGGGGCTTCATCTGAGTGGATTTGGAATAGACTTGTGGATGATCCACATAAAACCACTAATATTTGTCCTTTTTTACGATAGCTTTTGTTTGGGGAGCGGGGTGTGCAGTGCTACAGGTGAGTGATGAAGTAGAGCATCTCTCCAGCTCACCTTTGGGTAGTCCTGTTGAGCAAGCCAAGCCTGTGGGATGCCAGTCTGTGAGAGTAGTTGGCTGTTTGCTGCAAGTTCATCTTCTGTTCTGCATGTTACTTCTTGTATTAGGATTCCTTTGGGCCAGTGGAGGAGACTTCAGCTGCAAAGTACACACACACACACACAATGCAATGACAAGGTTGTGTTCCTTGCTGGCTGGTGATAAAGAGGCACAGAGACACTGACCAGGCAGTCCCTTAGGGCATTTAGGAGCATCTTTCTGCATGTCTTGAAATGTATTTGATTTGTCATTAGTTTATTTTTCATTATGGTCTACAGTGATTCTTAAATATCTTAAGAAATAAGAAGTAATCACTGGTGGATGAAAGAGGTAAGATGGGTTGCTAAAACATAAAAACTAAAAAAGTGGGGGTCTGTCTGCTGTCGTTGCTCATTTTAGTGCTTCCTACATTACTAGATGCTGTGACTGAAGTAACTAGGAGAAGTTAGAATTAAATTGGCATAAACACATTCACTCTAAAGGATGGATTTTAATTGTGTTAATCTATTTTGCCATTTAATCTAAAAGCAGTCTGTCCCCTTGTGGTCCCTAATTTGTTTCTCACTGCCACTCTTTAGATGCACCCATTGTGGACAGGGTGGTGGTACTGAGCTGAGCACTGGCCTTATTCAAGGACAAATTAAAGCTTAGCAGGTTGAATCAGGTATGAGCTTTCCAAAACAAGGAGGGCTTGCAGTGCAAAGCAGTGCTTTGGTCTGTGGGTACCTGAAGGTAAGCTGAGATCTGGTATTGGTGCAGTGTTCTACTAAATACGGGCTTCTGGCTCCAGCCCTGGAAGCATTTCAAAGGCAAGTTAGCATTTGCTGTCTCTTCAGAGGATGGCAAGAAAGAGAAGACTATTGCTTCTTTCATGGGAGGAAAGGAATAAATGTGGCTTTACAAACAGTATGAAGTGATTTCACTAAAGTGCAGCCAACAACTGAAAAGACCAGAGCTGTGTTCTCTGACTTCCCCAACCCATCTGGCATTTGTTGTACAGCTTTCTGATGTGGAGCTGATAGAAAAGCTGCTCTGCTCCCCGGCAGTTGAGTCCACTTCTGCAGATCTGATAAATGCACATTGGTAGGCAGCATTCAGCTAACGCAGGAATCCATTTATAGAGTGAGATCAGCATTCCTTCTGCTGTATTTCTCTTCTCATAGAGCAGGGCTGCAGAGCACGCTTCTCTTTTGCCTGTTTTCCGGATCATTGGGGTGATCAGTTTCTATAAATGAAAACCTCCTCCTTTTATTGTGCCACTGTTAAATGATTCTGATATCTGAGAGAGAAAACGTAGTTCTCAGGTTCCTGGAGCCACGTTATCTCCATGAGCGTAGCTGCCATTAACCCTGTAGTCCATTTGGCAATGCTCTCCAAACAAGGTCTGTGCACACCCAGCCAATTCTGGATAACTCTTCAGAAACCAGAGCTTCACTATCTGCTCTTGTCATTTGCCTTCATTATGTTCCCATTTACCTTCTGGGTGTTCCCCAGCAGGTCTGGAGGAGTCTGCTTCCAGCTGCTCTGGGCATTGCAGCACTGCCATGAAGGATGGAAGGGTCTCACTCAATGCCTCTCCTCCTGTTGTCTCCCTCGACAGCTGTTTCATGAAGACTCTGGAAGGAGCTTGGCTTGTTCTTAAAGAGATTCATTTTCAATTTGCAGTCTTTGAAGCAGTACTTGCTCTGCCAGGTAAAATAATAGGAATTTAACACAGAACGTGGTTACTTTATGACTTCTGCAATACAAAGTGGGATAATGTATTCTAGTACATTCGCTCAGTCTTTCCTTTTTTTTTTTTAATCATAATTATTTTCTGTGGGCACCCTCACACAACGTTTTTTGGAAGAAACCCTTTTGAGAATAAGCAATAAATATTCGTGGTAGTCATAACGATGATGAACTCCTCACTGCTGGTGTCAGCCTGATCACCATTGAGAAAAGAGATTTTAATAGCAGGCTCATTTTAATACATCTTCCTTTTTTCTTTGAAACGTGAAACGTGGATGTATGTTGACTGCTGCAGTCTCCAAACAGAAGGCAAGTTTGTGCTGGTTCTTTCCTGCAGTGCTTACTGCCCATGACGGCTCGGTTATAAACCAAAGCTCCTTCTGGTGGAGTTAATTGCTTTGACAAAACTGTTTATGGCTCACATAAGAGCTACACAAAATTTTAATCGTGATGTCTGCGTGTGGCTGTAAGACAGATATACTAAGAGGTTTGTTTGATCAAGTCAAATTTCCTGTTGTCTGTAGTTGGATCTGTTCACCTTGGGTTCTTCCCATGCCTCTTCGGGACTGGCTGCTGTTGAAGGTCCTTTGCCATCATTGTTATTCAGTGGTGGATGAGAGGAGCAGCAGACAGGGACTGTGTGCTGCTGTACTCTGCTTTTGAAAAGGACAATGTAACACTTGGACCAGCTCCATCTTATTTTCCTCTGGATAAGCTCTCACATTATATACAAACATAAAACCATGGTAGTGGATATTATGCTGCAAAAGAAGAAATGCAGTGCACTAAGAGTTTTGTAGCAGCAGGTACTTTGGCTCTGAAAAAGCATTTAAATGGCCTGTAACATGAGGGGCAAGACAGCCCATGCCTGTGTAAAATATGTGCTACTGCTGTATTTTGTTTTGCTCAGAAATACTGTGGCTGTTTTCCTTGCTGTTATGGTTTATGCAACTGCTGCTCTGTATTCTGTGAACCAGTAACTTGCTGAATGACCAAAGTCTGGATCTGCGGTGTTACAGCCTCCAGGAGAAAATTGCTCCTGCTGATAATCAACTCCAGATCCTTCTCTGATGGTCTCATACATGAGCATCTCTGCTGTGTTATGTTGCTCTGGGAGTTTTCCTGCCTGGATTGTTGTCAGCAGTGGCAAAGAAAAGGGAAAACTGAAGCATCTCTGCTTTTCCCTGTGATGCATCATAAATTTCATTTAGTCAATTAAAATAATAGTTTTCATGTTTTGGTGTAGGGAATAACCCTCAGCAGCTAACTTCTGCTGACCTCGTGGAATCCCAGTTTTCACTTCAGAATGAAACACCGTTTCTGCCTGCCCCATCACATCAAACATTCAAAACAAATTATTGCCACCATGCATCTTTATGGCGATTGCTGTGATTGAATATGAATCCCAGCTTCTGCATGGGGAGTGATGCATGTGCCCTCTGTACCCCATGCATCTTTCCAGCCCTGAATGCTCTTCTTCATCCTCCTAAGATCTTCCCTGCCACTGATTAATTTCAGTCAGAGTGCACTTATGTGATTCCTTGGGCTTTGGGTCCCAATAATTCTGATAGTTATTTTATGGGAAGGTTTTTCCTCTAGCTCTTTCATAAAATATTAGCTTTAAAAGATTAGTTTCACCCTGTGTATCAATTATAAAATGATGATGATTTTCAAAGCACAGCAGTCATAAGCACAAGTTTTCAAACTAGTGCTGCAAATACCACCCACAGATGATAAATTCCAGTCATATTAACAGTAATTAACTGTAAGTATCAGTAAAACTGATACTTTCAGTCACTAGCAAATAACTATATTCTATGTTAAAGGTGAAGTAATGATATTTTTGCTGTTCTTTCTAATGAGTTTAATGAAATATTTGTATAAAAACAGGCATTGAGATCTACCTGTGAGCTTTAATCCCTTAGGACAGACGTGGATTAGGAGAACCCAAAAGACATCCAATCCCATATGTAGGCAATGCGATGAGTATCCGGAAGTGTCTGTTCTCCACTGAGATTAATGATAGGTAGGCACTTACAACGTTATTTGCATGAGACAACTACTTTTCAGGGCATTTGTACAGTATCAAGTATATTAGGGTCATGATTGTCACGGAAACCTCTTCTTACAGAAAGAGATAAGTGGTACTGTTAGAGCAAGAATGGTTGCTTGCTTGTAAGGCTCAAATGTTAACCAACAGTTAGTGATTATATCATATTTTGCTTTAACAGTTGCTTGAAAGGAATACTGCTTGGATGTGGCTTCAAGTGAGGGAAGTTAAATAGGAATACTTCAGTTTAGAAAACTCGTATGAAGCCCTTAATAGACTTCAGGAGGTGCAAAATACATGTTTCCTTCCAACCTTATATGAATAGCAAGTGTCCCATTTGTAATTACAGTACTGCAGGTTCTCAAAACGCCCTTTTTTTGTCCTCCAACACTTGAACACACTCTTCGTTCCTTTTTGTTTTTGATGTTATAACGTAAGAAAATTGTCTGAAAGATTGCTGTGTTTTAAGGCACTTTCTGAAGTGCTGCTAGTTTAAAAAAAAAAATCATTTTACAGAAATGACAGCTTGATGTTCTATGTATATCGCTTCTTCCATCACCAACGTGTCAGCCCGAATCAGTTTATTTACCAACACTGCTACAAGGATTTTTTATTTTCTAGCCTACAAGGTCAAGCATGCTGGTGGAAGCCAAGCTGTGATGCAGCACCCTCCTTTTTCCTTTGAATTAGTGAGAGTGAACTTTTTCATTGCAGTCTGCTCTTTTTCTCCATGCTTCCTCGTAGGATGAACGGGCAGCCTTCTCTGAGACTAAGCTGGGCAGCTCAGAACTGGTGATAGTAGTGCTCTGTGGCTGCTGAGCAATAGTGACTCAACCCATGCTCAGAGCAATCTCTATGGATAAGGTGTGAACTTAATGAAATGGCTTATATTAGCTTTGATTAACCTAAAGCTTAAAGCGTCTCTAAGTAGTAAGAAAGCAGATGAAGTAGCAAATGGTTTGGCTGTGTCTGTTGCTCAGTGTGATGTGACTGACCTTGTCTAATATGACACCTATAAAAAATGAGATTTGTCATTTGCTGTTCCTTGAAACAAAGCTGATTTGTGAAGAAATCTAGTAAAATTGTTGAGAAATATTTAGTGTAACAGACTGAAAAAGTAGCCTTCACGAGTTGACTAGAAAAAGATGTTAGTAATGAGAAATTAGTGGAAGAAAAGTTTGACTTGGTCTCATCAATTGGTCAGATCTTTGATTTATCAAAGGCTCTCAGAGTGCAATTTGCCGAGCCCTTGAGTTCAAATGAGACTTAAATAATTTAATGTTTTGCCAGATTAGGTATTTAATGCTTAATATGTCTTAAAATTGTATTGTTAGTCATTCAAGAAGAAAGAGTGTAATTTTCATTCTTGTTCTGTACTCTTCAAATTGTGAATTGTGACATAAACTCCATTCATAGCTCAGTAGAACAGCTCTGAACTGCTGCATAGACTGTAATTGCAGTCTGTGCTAAATGAATGCCCATTAACAGCCCATTAGACTGTCCTCATTTTTCTTCTTCATGTTATTAAGAGGTTAAATTTACTGCAGTCTGCATGTTATGTTTTACTATCCACAGAGAGCATACTTAAGAAAACTGTTTTGTTCTGCATGCGTTTTTTTCACTTTACTCCTTGTTATTTAGGAAGATCTAGAATTGAACATAATAGGAATGAAATTAAGCATAAAGCAAGACTTTTTTCAGATAGGAGTCTTATACTTTTGGACTAATTGCTTTTTAGTTAGAGAATATGTTTCTAAAATATTGAAGGTCTAAAAGTACGCCTTTCATTTGCTTAAAAGAACAAGGATTTTATGCAGATACTTATTTTGCATCAAAATTCAATTACTTGGAACATCAAATAGCTCTTTTCCTCGAGAATTTTTCTCTGATGCAGCATTCAAAATATCTGCATGAGGATGAGCCAATGTTTGTTTATTTCCCTGGATCTTCTCTGCAGATTAAAGGAACGACTTAGGTAACATGGGCATCAAGTCCTGAATTCTTTGCCAGTGGAAATTCATTTGCTGGCAGCTATTGTTCAGAAAGTCTCCTTTGAGTACCCAGGAAGTGCTCAGTTTACCTTGAAAGCTTCTGAGGCGCCTGCTCCTCCAGGTGCCTCCCACCCTTTTTCCAGCTGCTCTGAAAGAGGCTCACCAACACTCTGCTGTTCTGCTGTTTTTGTTTTAAATATCTTTATTTAAGATGAAAATAATTCTATTAACCTACATTAGATCATTTAAGAACTGATGTTGGCAAGAAACAGGTGAAGTGTAACCATTAGTGGTAAGCAAGAGAAAAAAAAAAGGGACATCCTGCTTTTTTTCTGCATAATTTCTTTCTTATAAAGCTAGCAGAAACGAGGGAATAATTTGACTTATTAATACAGTGAAGATCAATGCAATCTCTAAATGTGAGGTTGAAAGAACAACATAATTATCCTCCATTTGTTGATGCAAGGAGTAGAGTGATTTCAATTATTGTTCTAAATTGGGAAGGAGCTGAGGAGAAGTTGGTAGCATTCCTTGTAGCTGAAATTCATTCAATGCTTTTCTTGCTCATCAGTTTAGACAGCACCAGTTACTCTGGTGGTATTGATACTCCAGTTTCAATAGTGTGTCAATGATCAATGTGTTAAACACATTCAGTATAATTCAGGAAAACTGTAGAGCAGTAGATGGTACATTGGGATTTATCCAGATGCACAAACATTAGTTTCTTTCCAAAGGCCTCCAAAAAAAGGAATAGGGGGTTTCTGAGGAGTTGAGGGGTAAAAGAAAAAGAAAAAAAAGCGGCGTCTTGGACTCAAGTGGAAGCTGCTAAAGAGAAGCATATTAATAGCAAACATCATCTTAGTTTTGTCTTTTCTCTAGCCAAAAGAGCCCTATCTGCTGCTGACTATCCAAAAAATTGAAGATGAGTCCTGCTGTGCTGAGAACGTGAGCTCTGGGTCTGCATTCTCCAGCCAGCCGCCAGCTCCTCCATTGGTATGGATTGCGTGGTTAGCTCCTAATGGAGTGAGCCTGCAGCAGGAAGCCACAAAAGTATCTCCTGCCCTTTTTTCTTCACCTTTTATTTGACTTTCACCACCTACATTTTTTCTGTTGACAAAAATTAACTTCTACACGTTGTCCCCTGGAATAGCACCTACAGGTTGGATTTCCCATTAGGTTTGGCTTGCCAAATTCTATGCTCATTTGCTCTTTTTGTCATGACGTGTTTTTTGTGATAAAAAGGATGCTTGCAAAGGATGGAAGATCCGTTCTAACAAGTCTAAAGGATTAATTTTCCATTTTTCAGTTTCTGGGAGACAATATGCTCAGCCTTGTGATCTGTGCTGTGATTATTGAGGGAATTGCATTAAGATTGATTTTCCTTTCTGTTCCCTATGTAGGAACCAGCAAAATTTGAAGTGAAAGAATCTGAAGTGAAAGAGCAGGTCTGATTCATTCACTGAAGTGATCGAGGCATGGTAGGCAACGCTCTCTCTTCCTAAACATGATTGTTTGCTATCTTTTACAGGTTTTTAAAGAAATATGAAGATTTAGCAAGGCCATGGCAATGAAAAAGAGAATTTAAACTCATGTGAACTTCTATATCCCAGTATTTATAGTGTTGTGAATACAGTCTGAGCATCTCTAAATGTTTATCTGCTTCACTTTTTCCCCCAAGAGAACGTGAGTGCTCCGTTATTTTTCAGAAGAGTTCACTAATGTCTTTCCTGCCACATAAGCTTTACTTCTTTCTCTTTGGTTTGACAAGTATGGAGATGTAATTCTGATTGCTGACCCTACTTCTACCCATCCATTTAAAATCTGTCCAAGGGTACATTAGCTGAAGGAAACAAAATTATTGCTGTTAATTTTTATTATTTGGATGAGACCAAATGCTGTTAATTAGCCTTATTATCTTGTCCTTTCTTGCTTAATTGATTGTAACTGAAAGAAATGTTATATCCTATCTGTAAACTTTTCTAACTCATCTTCAGTGGCTGAAGAGAGATGGGTCATATTTCAGGTTGACTTGGGTCTTTCATTGGTGATTGGTTGCAGGCTTTCATGATGAAATAGAGCATCTTGCTACTTTTATTAGACCTTGCCACTCCCACAAGGAACTCGTGTATCTATATCCTTAAATGTATTCACTATCTGTGCCTTAATGATTTCTGTGGTGGTGTTTCCCCCCCCCGCCCCCCCCATTATTTTGCATTAGTAGTATTCAAATCCGAGAACGAATCTGAAGGACCATTCCTCTGTTGTCAGGGTACCTCTGCAAAGTAGGTAGCAGTAGTTCTCCTTAATCCCATGTTAAAAGTGCTACCTGCATATAGGATTTCTTCTATGGGACTATGCTCTTAGTCTTGCAAAACTGACAACTCATTTTGTTTAGTTTTTCCATAGTCTGATCAAAGCAACTTTTAAAATGTTTTCTTGGTACATTAGCACTGTGAAATTGCTTCTAACTCTATTGGCCAATTAGCAACTCTTTAATCTGCTATATTGTTTGTCAAGGCAGTGTGACAGAATGACAGGCTACCATACTAATTAGCTAGCTCCTGCATAAGTTGAAAATTGCTCTTGTTGGACAAATATTTTAAGTTAAAGAAGTAGGGACCTGGAAGCCTGGAAATAAACTTAGTCATGCAAGGATGCATCAAAGAGGACTGAATGGCTCAGGTAATTGGTAATGGGAGGAAGGACCTTTCACCTTTCTGTAACAAATCAGAAAACTTATTGAGTGGAATGGATAAGATAAATTTTAAAAGCTTTGAATGAACGTAGGGTTCAAAGTATTGGTTCATGAACCTCATTTTTGCTAGCACAAGTTGGGCTTACATTGGATGGCAATGTTCATTTAACTTGAAGGGCAGCTAACCCGTGTGCATGCACCTACCACCCCCTTGCCCTCCATTTAGGGATGACCTTTTTTTCTCAAAACTCTTTGTCTCCATGCAGAATGTAATTTCTGGCAAGAATAAGCATTCAGAAGTATCAAGAAGAGGGAGATGAGCTGCAGAGTTTTCCTCTAAATGTGCTCTTCACAGCTTTAGATAAACCCAAGTCAACTTGTTGTCAGTGTTGCAATGAGAGATCTGCTTTGTTTCAGGTGTTTAGAAATGAAGTGAGATCAAAATGTCAGAAAAGAGTCACGAAAAATCTTCCAAAAGAATTGAATTTCAAGCTTCGTTCTTCATTGCCAACACAGATTGAATATTTGGATTAAAAAACTTTGCTTTAGGAATGTCTGATTTAAAAACAAACAAACAAACAAAAAAGGCAGAGTTCATTTTAAACTGTGATACTCTTTTAAGAGTGGAGCTGAAATGTTGCATTCTCAGCTCAGCATTCCCAGTGCTGGAAGGATATGGGAAAGACAGAAGGTATTCACAGAAGAGCAATGCAAGTGATTAAGGGAGTAGAGAGATTGATGACTTGATGTGTGAAGAAATATTAAGGGTGCTAAATATGTATTGCTTGCCCGTCTAAATGATGGATACAAAAAATGCAAGGAGCTTTCTTGAATTGATGATTGATTAGGTGAAATGAATGAAGGGGATGAAAAGAATTATTGCCTGCTGTGCTGCAGGAACAGTGATTCTGGATTAGATCAGCAGTATGTGACCAGTATCTCATCTTTAGCAGTGGGGGGTAGCTGATTCTCATAAAAGAAAAAAATAAAATCTCAGTTGGATAATTACAGATTTTTCTGTCTAAGGAGAAAGGTTTCTACAGTTGTCTTCAGTGTATGGAGAAAACGGATGGGAAGGTGAAAAGTACATGGAACAAAAGTAACTCTTACTGAGAGTGTAAAGAGTTAATGAACAGAAGTGCTCTGAAAATGCTGTTCTTAAAGCCTATGCATTTTTTTTTCTATTATACTCTCAAATGAAACCGCAGAAGACCCGATTGTCTGTCTGGCTGCTAAATCCTGAGTTAATTCAGCAGGATTGTGGAGCATATAACTATCTAACAGGGATTTTTCAATTTTCTCCTTCATGATTCTGCGTATACAGTTAGAACATATTTGGGATGGCAACTGCTAAAAATTTGCTGTAAAATAGTTCAGTAGACAACGTGGTCAAACCATAACCTTAGCCCAGCATTGTTTGAAATTGTCTGTGAATGGATTTAATGCCAAGCCTTCAGGTTTTTTTTTTTCTTTTTCCTTTTTTTTTGTGGACTGTCATTAAATTATTACACTTGAATTTTTTGAAGCCAATGTCAACCTTCCCTGTATTGCATTTCACTTAACTTGAAGGAGAAGCCACCCGGAAGAAAAATGAAATAGAAATCCAAGAAGGAGCTCAAAGATTTTTGCTCTGAGTAGCAAGAATGCTATTGAAGATGCTGTGCACCAATGTCCTTGAGTAGAGCAGAGATAAGCATCTGACCAATGCTGCCATCAGGCTGGGAGGTGTCCTGACAACTCCTGTCCCAGTGCTGAGCCACAAGCAAGGTCAGCTCTGGTTTTATCGATGGCAATATACAGCTGCTAGAAATCTTGACACATGTGGTGTTTTTCTTTTATTTTACTTAATTTTTTTTTTTTAATTCAGATTTATTTTTGAGTTGTATAAATGAAGACATTGGAGTCAAGTTTTGCTTAAAGTTTGCTGTCATTCTGTGTCTCTTCATTTTAGTTCTGTGCTGGGCTTCTAAAACCAGTGTCATTGATAACCTTGTTATTTCCCAGTCTCACATCTGCTTATCTGTGTGGGTTTGCTGAATGCTTACTACCTCAACAAAGTAAGTGTCCTTGTGTGGTTGAAAAAAAAAGCGCAATACTTCTATCCAAATGATGAGAAAGTTGGATTTAACCTTGGACAACTCCAACAAGCACAATTTTCAAATAATAGGATATAACTGTATATTCTGGGTGTGATGAGCTGATGAATTAAAAAAACCAACAACAAAACAAACCAATAACCACACACTTATTCATAAACCATTCCTTGTTTCAGAGTTTCTTTTTTCACTGCACCTCCTCTTGTTCCTTTAGAAGACACAGTAGGGTTGTACAAAGGGCACAGGACCTCAGGATGTGGTTGCTTTCTCCTCTTCTCCTGCTTTTAGGTATCTCGTGCCAACATGGGCTAGGTCTCTGTCCCATTGTTTTTCACCTTCAGTACTGAAAAAGCCCATAATTAACTTTGGTTCTTAGCTGGGGCCACATTCAATCCATGTTATTTTCCTTCCGTGTTTTCTTTCTCCTGTGGGTAATCTGAAAGTGCATAAAATGGGAGAAATAATATAAAATATGACAAGTAAATGATCATTGGGTTATTCAGTATTCTTTTTCAGTTTCTGCTTTCTATTTTCTGTCAATCACATCCCATAATAGGCTATTTGTCACCACTGATATCTGTATACATAAAAAATAAGTAGGCACTGAATGTATGCTTTTAACAATGTTCTAAGCATTGCCAATGATATATGATTTTCTTTTATCTCTTCTGTATGTCTCTGTATCAGGGGAGTGCCACTGGGTGTATCTCAGTGGAACAGAATGGATTTTAATCAACTGCTGAGAAAATGAGATATTACGCTGGGACGAGAATAGCTGCTTGATAGAAAATTCTCTTTAAAAGTATAATTCTTCAGCATTCAGTTTTGTTTCTGTTGTCAAGTACTGCATAAAAATGACATTAAAAACAAATCCAACTTTGAGTATTTTTCTCAGAACATAAAAGGCAAGACTCATGCCAGCAAACAAGAGACTTCTTGATGTGTTCTCTGAGTTGCAAATAGAAACGAGTACACTGAAATCATTGTAAACTGAGTGTGAGCAAGACCCACTGTACAGGCAACGATGGTTCACGTTGCTTGTATTTAGGGCTTAACAAGTAACTGGAAGAACTCAGGTGCTAGTTTTCCAGCAGCAGAATTGCTATTACTGCTCAGGCTTTAGTGGGCTTTGAGAGTCCAGATGTCCAAAAGAGCTTCTGGTGGAAACAGAAATGTGCATCAACATTGCAGCAATTAGGATTATTCACTCCCAAGAATTTGGGGAAAATCCCACCCAGAATACTCAGAGAATTGGAGGGACCATGTTGGCCTAGGAAATGCTCAGCATGATGTGTATGAAAGTATGTCAGGACTGTGCTCAGCACAGCAACTTTCTGAACACATTCAGGCTCTTTGAGATTTAAGCAAGGTCTAAGTATCAGAATTATCTTGCTTGCAAGGACCATGCTGTTTCCTTTTTGTGGCTATGTTCACATAGATTGTAAGTTTGTTTGCTAGATGTAAAAATCCTATAGGATACTTACTGAAATACATGAATAGCTTTCTGATGATGCTAAAAGTCAAATCTGGGCACCCTTGGGGTCAGTGGAGGTCAGCCTGGGGATGGATGGTCTCTGAGCTGTTGTGCATTGGGTGAAGGTGAGCCTTCTTTAGCGCATATGTCAGGAAGAGTTCATGTTTTGACTTGACACATGCTCAAACCTCTTGCATGGCTTTAAACCTTACCCACAGCTTTCTTTGCATCCTGTACTTTTTTTTTTTTTTTCTTTTGTGTGCTAAGCTGCCAAAATGATGTGAAGAAGTACTTCCTTGGGATGGTGGCCAAGATTTGTGGCAAACTTATAAAGTCCCCTCTGTTACTCTGCCCCACGCCATCCTCCTATGGATGCTGTCACCCTTGGGATTTTCTCAGGGAAATGAAGCTGTGTGTGGGTTGAGGATTGAGGGCTGCTGGAGCTGTGAAATCCTCAATCAGTTTTGGCCAGATCCTCACCCATTTTGTAATGCTCTCACTTCACCAACAAGCTTGCTCTTGAGTTCCCACCGGGCAAAAAATAATCGCTTTCAGGTATCTCTGTGGAAATTGGTCCTTGGAAATCCTGATGTGTAGCAGAAACACGTTTTGGTGCACCAAAACAGGTGACCAGGATAATTTGACCTCTGAAGATGACACTTGCAGGTATAGGTGCCTAGAAACCATACAAAATACGGTCAAATTACAATAGCTGTGTTGGAGGGGAAAAAAACCACATAAATTCCACCTAAAAGTGCCGTATCTCCAATGTTTCTGCAGATGATCCCATACTTTATTTGTCCTGAATTTATGGCATTTGTATATAATTCTTCCAGCTCTCAGTGTCTGGCTCCCACAGCCTGCTTTTGGTGTGTGTTTGTGCTGCTGGATGGCTCTGAATGCTCAAAATAACAGGAAATGTTTTTCAAAATTAAGACCATTTATCACAAGGTTGACTATAGTTGCTCAGAGGAGACTGAGATATTGAAAGAAAGCATGCAAGTAAACTCTTACCAAGTGGAAATTGAATGTGGTGCCCTAGTGTGATAGGCAGAAGCAAAGCCGCAGAGGTCTAGAAGTGGTTTACAAGAACAAAAATTTGGGATGTTGCTAGGTTTTCGGTACAAATTGTAAATGAGAGTAATTATGTGCATCAAAGGGAGGCTGATGTACTTGGCTCATATATTTTCTGACTTTAATAAGAGTGATGAGTGGAGTTTTCAAGCTGGTTGAGATTGAAAGGGCCGTGGGAGAGGTGGAAGATTGTAAGGGAAGGTGGTTCATCAATCAGCCAGCCTGAAAGTTATGACCTCAGGTACAAAGGGAGCTGACTCAGGGTGTTGCAGAGATGCTGACAGCTATTTCTGACGATTGCTGGTAATCAGATGAGATCCTCCTGCTTTAAATCAAGATAAAAATTATGATCTCTTTAAAAAAAAAAAAAAAAAGAAAGACTTAAAATGATAATAAGAACAAATGAAAACACAAGTTCTGTGCGAGCTTAGTTAATTATTCTGAGCAGCAAAGGATGACTAAATGTCTCTGGTTAATTATGTCTGTGTATGGGTTGAGCAAAGGTGATCTTCTCCCACTCAAGCCCTGGGAACCCGAGGATACTAAACACACAGCGTGTGCCTCTGGAAAAGTAAGGTGCCTTTTTATTTATTTTTAAAGAGGCTGAGTAACTAACTGCTAACCTTGGACTGTTATAACTGACTAACAAAAACTTCTCAGCCTTTAGGCTTCTTGGAAAATAATTTGGTGGAATCGCAGCATTAGGCTGCTGGCACAGTTTTTGAGTTAAAGGGTTAAAAGCAGATTTTCTTCTATGGTTTCCAGCATTCAAGAAGAATAATGAGCATGCTGAACTCATAATAGATATTATGGGTTTGGGTATACAAACACATCCAACATCACTGAACTCAAGAAAAAGTGGTGTCTGTTCCTTTAGCTTATCAAAAACTAAGTTATGTCCTTGATATTTTTTTTTTCTTTTTCTTCTTCTATTAGTATGAGGAGGAGAGGTCTCTGCTTGGTACACAGGTGGCTCATTTTGGGGTTGCAGTGGCTGTTCGTGGCCCAGGACATCTCTTACTGTCACTGTGGCATTCTTTGTGAGAGCTCTGAAGTCTTTTTTTCTCCCTTGGGTAATATGTGAGCCAAGAGCAGGAGGTGAACTCTGGGACATAATCACTGAATTTTATTTAACATTGTGTGCGAGGCAGACAAGATTCAGGTGCCTCTGCTTGCTCCTGATAACTGTGTGAAGTTGTGGATGCATGAGCCCAAAAACCTGCGTTTCGATCCCAGAAGAGTGGTCTCTTTTGTCCTGAGAATAATGCAGCTTTTGTAGATGAGGATGTTGAAAACTGTAATTTGGAATTGGTGCTTGCAACTGCAGTGCGGTCATTGAGATACGAAGAGCACCCACAGCACAGATAAAACTTAAGGCAAGCAATTTGGGTTTAGGCTCAGATGAAGTTTCATTATTTGGCCTGCTCTCCTCTTCGCGCAAGTTTGTTAAATTATTTGCATTTTTCTCTCACCCAGATGTTTTTAACAATATCCTTGAGCTGTTTTCCTCTTCTTGCTAACTGTCCAATATTTCTGGCTGCCTTCTGGCTGCAGAAGGAAACTTTTCCCTTTTAATTAAATCACTGAGCTCCTCACTGAGGGCAATGAGCTCAGAAGGAATTTATTGTGCTGGGAGTCAAAATGGTGGCAAGTATGACAAAGGTTTAAGCGGGTTATTTGGGACCCAGGCCCCTTTCTTTTTTCCTTCCTGGGAAGAAGTTATTCTTTGGGAAGGCAACATCTGCAGTGTGCTGTGGTGCAACACAAAGCTGTTGCCAGCTCTGCTGTTTGGGGGAATAGGAGCAAAGCAGGTCTGCAGCTGAGGTTTGCTGCTGCCCACCCCCTCTGCCTGCAGCCAGCACAGCACGGAGCTGCAGCAAGCCCCATGCTCGAGAAAGGCAGCACAGCAAATCCCGAGGCTGACTGCAGCTCTCAAGGATAATAAGAAAACAAAGATCTTTCAAAGCATAACAACATTATGCCTTTCATTTCAATGGCTTTGGGGAACTGTCTATCTCTTTTTCAAGTTAGTTTAACTTTATCTTCATTAACTGCCATGACTTCTATCTCAGGGAGAGGAATATAGGCAAAAAATTAAATTGAATAATCACTCAGATGGCAGATTGTCCTGGCGGTATCTCAGATAGACTTGAAGCGTTTCATTCAGTGATTCTGTTTCTTGTAAAGCAACACTTTTCATTTCCTAATGTGATGAATGGCATGAAATAGCGTAATGTAATCTGAACGTTTAATTCAAAACAGATTACTCTTCTATCTAATCGGCACCCAGGAGCACGTAAATCTGCGCGTACCTGATCGGAATTAATTGCATCTGAATGAAAATGTATATGCCCTGGAGAAGCTGCTCTATCCGTCAGGAAAGCATGATAAGCAGTAAGACAAAGACAAACAGGTCTCCAACTAAGTTTTACCATTCTGTCTAAAGTTATTTTCATGAAGCTAATTAATACATATATGAATTTATCATTCAGTAAGGTTTATGGCAAGCTGATAACGCAGCAATCCAGAACAAAGGGCAAAAGTTTCTACAGACACTGGAATCACACCTCAGTTCTTGGTAGTTCCAAAGCAGATTTAAAGATACTGCAGTGGGTGTATTCTTTTGAGCATAAGAATATGTCCTTTTGAAGGCAGTATGACATATGGAATAAGGTACATGTCACCTGCAGAAGATGTTGGCACTGTCTATCTCTTCATGGAGAGACCACAGCCATGCTAAGGCCACGCTACCTGGTATGAGAAACCTGGTTTGACTGCAGCAGGGCTGCTCTGAGCAGGGTTTGGACTAGATGATCTGCAGAGGTCCTGCTCAGCTGAGATAATTGAGTGATTTGAGTGAAGAAGTTGTGTGCTTACACTGACGAAGTGAACAGCCTTGTGTTAGTCAAATATATTGAAGGGAACATTTCTGATGGAATGCATTCATTAGAAGAGAAATGCCAAGTTTATCCACGCAGATTTCCAAATAACCTGATCACCTCTAAGCTAAGCAGGAAACTGTTGGTGTCTGTGGTATTTATTTTATATTTTTGGAAGCTTCTTTAAAACTAGGAGGTAAACTGTATATAATCCTATCCTTCTTTCCTAGGCTAGCTTCATGAAAAGCAGGTGAAGAGGGATGAACAACTATCTGGAGCTTTTTAATGGGATTCAGTACACCTATAAAAGAGAAGGATGTGAACAGCACTGATACACAGAGGTGTCAGTTGCAAACTAAGAGCCAGCAAAAAGGTGGGAAGTGTTAGAATGTCAGCGTTTGCATGGCTAAGGAAGAAAAGTGGTATAACTACATGCAAATAGAAATTGTGGGTTTTGCTGTCTCATTTGAATATAAGTTTAAGGACTGGCTCGATGAAGATAGGGAAATCATTGGGTAATCAAGGGTAGAGCTGCAGTTTTAACTGTTTTAAAACAATATGCACCTGATGACCAGGTAGTCAGCTGACCTTTGTGGTATGTGATGAGTTGCATGGAAAAATTATGTAACGTAGATGTCCTCTCGTTAAGGAACAGCATTGAGAGGAAAAAATGGTGGTGCTGAAGTGAGCTGTAAAGGCTTGCTGAGCAGGAGGAGTTATGCACTGAGCTCAGCAGCGTGCTGGCTGTATTCAGACAACTTTTTCTTGCTTTCTGCCTTCCTATAAACATGTGGAAAAAACTTGAGATCTGAATGACAGACTCAATTGCTGAAGTGTTTGAAGTGCTGGCTGATCTTCCTGCAACCCTGTTAGACTTATATGCACCAGGAATACTAACAAAGTCTAGAAAATAAATGGTGAGTGTGGCCCGAGGTGGTGTGAAGCAAGGTGCTGGGCATGCCCTGCTGAGAAGTGCTTTGCTGCTGTGTGGCCATTTGCCCCCATTGATTCCAGCCAGGAAACAGTGCAAAGCATTGCATTTAAGCAAACTTAACTGTGTATGATCGCAGCTAGCAAACTCCTGCCAGGACCAGGGGAGCCAGAACTTCTGCACTGAAGACACTGAAACAGCAGCAACATTCATTTCACCCTTCACAGAGTTCATCATTACTGTACATGTATTCCCTCAGCAGGAGAAAATAGCAGCCAAAAGTAAAATAATTGTTTCTCCTTGTGGGGAATGCTCCTAGAAATGGCCCTAGAGACTATTCTAAGCAAGCCCAATTTTTTCAGCCTTATCTAAGGAGAGTGGTACCATCTGCTTTTATCACATAATTTACACAACGCTTAACAACAGACAAAGCATAACAAAACTTGTAACCCCCTCCTGGGGAGCAGTGCCTTTGAAAGAGGACTGGGGACCCAACTTGTCCAATTGGGTTTGGAATTATTACTCAAATATTGGGAAACCTCTGTACAAGGAAGCAGTGTACAGTGGTTTAAATAGAAGAAGTTACTCATTTGTCTTTTTTTTTTTCTTATTGCGCTTTACCTGAAAGCATTTTTCATTTAGGAGGAGAAACGTGTATAAGTAAAAAAAAAAAAAAAAAAAAGGATGTAAAGTTGGGTCATAGAATTTTTTTGACTTAGGATATCAATATATTATTATTTGTTGCACACTTTTGAAGCAATAATTGACTTCAGTGTGAAGTGTACAAATCCTTGCAAAATTCGGACTTTTGTGCAGGAGATAAAGTATCACATGGAAATTGATTATACCTACCTACAGGACACAGAGATGGAAAGGAAAATGAGTAGAAAGGTCATGGAAGATAGCAAAAGAGATTTGGGCTATACACAGATTGATGGCAAAGGTTTTGTAAGAACATAAATACAAAATGCATGAATAATGTCCTGACCTCTTATCTCAGGCAAAACACTGAAATATTTGCCTACAAATGTACAACTGTAGCAAGTTATTTTGGTGATGAATGCTTTGTATTTGAGCTGGCTCACAAAAACTGTGCCCTCCTGTATCGCGGGTGGCTTTGCTGGGTTATGATGAGGAAAGTGAAGCCATCTGAGAGGACAGTGGAAAGGACACTTAAGTTTCAAAGCCGTACAAAAACTGGTGCAAAATAGAAATCTGAAATGTTGGCACCGTGCACAAAATCACAGCATCTCAAGGGCACCAGAGAGGTGAGCTGAAATACCTGGGAGCCCTCTGTGGGTACTTGGATATAACTTACTGGAAATGAATTCAGAAGTTAGGGATCTGTGCTGGTTTTCTGGGCATGTGTTAGCCTGCATATAACATATATAGACAGGAGACCTGGCTGCATGGTCCTTGCTTTGTGCCATTGCTGGGTCTTATGAAACCAATAAATACCTACAAACCCCCTATATCTGTTCAAGCATAGGATCACTGTTTTTGGCTTGTAATTGCTTTGGTGAATGTAATAACATTTAGTCAGTATTATACAGTGGCCTTAATCAGTCAAATATGCAGCTGGTATAACTCATTGCAATGCACTTTCTCATAATTTCATCACAGTGTTATGAGTGCAGCCTTGCACATGAGGAATTGAGGTGGCTGGTGTTGTTGCTAATGTTTTGAGAGGAGGGATGGTTATGGGTCAACTACCAGCTCAGCTATGCTCATTGCTTTCATACCTATGTCACTGGGACTCGAACACGTACGCACCAACTGAAATAATGTAGCTTGGAAACATTTTCATGGGGTTTTGGCTTCCTCATGCTTCTGAAGTGACGGATGAAGCCCCAGGCTGGCCAAGTCAGCAGAGTGCTTTAGACAGACCTATTTACCAGGATGCGGAGGCATTGTGAGAAACTCTCTACCTGGACTGCAGTCAATATTGCCTGATCCTCGCTGGCATGTCCTAAGGTATTACTCTGCAGAGCTCTATTCAAGGTGTCTATTTCCAATCTCTTAACCTTTCACAGCGCACACTTTTTTTAATAACAAAGCTGGAAAGAAAGGGGGATCTTTTTAGTATAAAGGTCACAAATCAATGTTTTATTTTAACAGGTTTTTCATTCCTTTGTTGAGATTTTATTTAGCAAAAGTCATCGCCAGCCTAGCAGCATATAAGAAAGGAAGAACCAAGGCAGTGAAATTACAGCACATATTGCCAAATGACTCCTTAATTAGGAAGTAAGTGCTTTTTCCATTCCTGTAACCTCTGGCATTCAGGGACTGGTGAAAAGCCAAGGGAAAGTGGTGTGTAGAGAAGAAGAATGTGGCGTTCACGAGAGGCAAGATGGAGCATCAATCTAGGCAAGCTGCACTGATTAGGTCAGTGTGTGCTGGACCTCATCCTCAGCCCCATACACATGGGGAAACAGCAGGATCCGCAGAGGCACAGCCACAACAAGTTCATAAACAACGCGGGCCTGATTTCAGCATATTAAAAAGTGTTCAGTCAGATAATTACCCTTAATTATTAATTCTTTTTTCATGATCAGCTTAGATGGCAATGGTGCAGAAAAAGCAAATCGCTGGGTATTTGCAATCTGCTGCTAGCTCGCAGTCCGCTCCGCACCTGGTGATTCAGCGCATCTGTGTCTACCAAAGGCTGATGGAAATGACAAAACAGCTGTTTCTGGAAAAATTGTTTACCTTCTTCTACCTTTTCTAGTCTCTTCTCCTAATGTACAATCAGGCTTGCTGCACCCCAGAGACAAAAGCTTCCTAACAGCCCCCACGGCCTGATATGCTCTCTGAATTTTACTGCAACTTTACCAATAAATTGCAATCTGCCTTTTTTTCATTTGTCTTTTAAGATTTACCAGTCAAATGACTTAGCAAATTTCTGTAACGCTGAGACATAAACTGCACACTAGTATTAAACAAATGCTTCTCAGTGGCTATTGTACAATAGTGTAGCAGCAGGTGATGATTATCCTCAAAGTAACCCAAAGGCTTGTAAGCAGGCCAGGCACTGGCATGGGATGCCCAGAGAAGCTGTGGATACCTCATCCCTGGATGTGTTCAAAGCTGGGTTCAGTGGATCCAACCATGGTTGGCTACCCAGCCTGGGATGAGAGGTTGGAGGTTAGATGATCTTTAAGATCCCTTCCAATTCTTTCATGATTTTTAGAGCTAGGTGGAATTTTCCTGTCATCAAAGCTCATCACACCTTGAGTTTTTATCCCTCAGGAACTTTCACCTCTGCTCTATCTTTGACACTTGGGTTTGGAGCCCCAGTCCACACTCAGGCACTACCACCATCTTAGACCTTGACCTTCCTAAAAGTGACAATGACTGATTCATACCAATGCTTTGCTGGCAGAAGGTGGTGGTTTTTAAGCAGCAACAGCATTGTTACTGAAGCCTGAAGCTGAGTTCAGTTTGTATGTATGATGAAATTCTGACCCCTGGGATCATTTGGCTTTGAATTTTATATGAAGACTTAAAGGCTATGTACAGATTTTGTTATTCTGTCATTTGTTATTCTGTGAAGGCCTCACAAAGCCAGTTATGCATGTTAACTATAAGAGTGTGAGTCTTGACATTAAGTTATTCCTTATGAAAACGAGCACGTGTGTTTGCAAAGTTGGGGTATTTAGATGCCTTTTGTCACTAATGGTTTTATTTTAAGCTAGAAATATTTTAAAGCTGAATTAACACAGTCTTAAAATTGTTGTCTGTCAAGTACAGTGTACTAAATTGGTATCTTCAACAAGTCTTAACAAAGTTTTTTGCTTTCTGTATTGGGGCCTGACACCAAGTAGGCCTGGAGCATGAAGCTAGGGCTTCACTTGCGTTGTAGCTCTATAAAAACTGGTGAAGAAGAAGCAAAAAATAAGGAAATCAATTCCTACAATCCTCTGCTGTCCTCAGGTGTGTATATTGTGTGTACTCATAAAGAGGGATTGTGAAAAAGGAACTTTTATGTTGATGGTGATGGTTCAGCCATAATGGCAATGTGACGTCCTTACAGGATGGTTCCTGGTTACTTTCCTTAGTGGCTTAAACTTTATCTTGCATGCTTTGCAATTTATTTTACTTGCATTTTCCCTTTTTCTTTTGCTTTTCCCCCCTCTTTTCTCAGAAAAATCTTTCCCATATCACAGCAGCAGCCATCTGACAAACCCAAGTGCGTGGTGCATCAAAGATGTAGGCTGTCCCTTCAGTTTTAAAAATCAAGGGGAAAGCAGAGTTCTTTCATTCCTTGCCTCTCTTCCTGGTCTGCTTAGCTGAGCTGAGATCAAACAATCCTGTTTTATGAGTGTTAGAACAAACTCTGTGCCCATCTCACAGCATCCCATCTGTAGAGACTGAATCAACTGTTTTGGAGGCTATTTAATTATGTCAGCACTCAGCACATTCAAAACGCTCCAGATGTGCTCTCGCAATGGGATTGCTTGCAGAATCAGCTTCAAATTATGGTTCTTTCTGGAAGGCAAATGCTTCCAGTGGTATAACTCCCCTTAATGAAAATGGAAATTATTTTCATAAGTGTAGGAGAAAATAGTGGATTTCAAACACCAGTTGAACAACTGTATTTTTTAATTTTTCAGCCAATAGGATGTTTACACATAGCATGCATGTACATCTGCCATCCCTACTTGATATATTACTCAAAAAAATACAAAAAAATAGCACCTCACAGCTTTCTGGAGCTTCTGTGTGAAGCATGTTTACCTAAGAACAGAATTATACTTGTGAGTGCTTGAGCATTTCATAAGGATGAGGTATGTACAGTTCTTTCTCTGTTAATCTAAGCTATTATCTGAGTAATAAATTCCAGAAAATATGCTTTCTGGGATAGTCTGGAATTTAACCTCTGAACCATTTGGCTTTTTAGTGCTTTTCACAGGCTTTGTACTTTGAACCAGGCCCTGTAGTGCTCGTCCTCCAGTTTTGTTGGAAGAAAATTGCTGCCTCGTGTCTTGGTGCAGCCGAGGATGCTCCCTGCTCTGACTGTGTCTGCTAATGGGGGAGGTGATCTCTTCATTTGCTGCAGCCACTTCCAAGCAAAGTGACAATCAAATCCTGTATTGGGGCTAGAAATTAAAGGTCATCATGGTCATCTCTATCATGTTTGTTCACAGTGAGCAGTGGAAGCTGGATCTTGAACTTTATGTGCTGCCAGGTGTCAGGCTGCCCGTTGCTTGACACCTGCAGGTGCACAATCCTGACTTTGTACAGGAGCTTAAAGCTTGGGGAACTCAGAGTATGTAGTTACTAAGTAAAATTGTTGTTATTAAAGGGGAATCTAAAGCGATCGTCTGTTTGGGGTATGATATTTAATACTAAGGATCTTTCTTAGCCTCTCTTCCAGCAAAGGATTTCCAGAAAACCTCTGAGTGGCCACCCCATGTCTTTCTTTGTCTAATTGGCTTCTGGTCCACAAAACTTGTCAGAGGATTTGTTGCAGAGGGAGGTGATGCTTATCTGCTGGGAGCAGGGGAGGGCCTGCCTAAATACTAAGCAGGGCCCTTTGTGTCTATATTGAGACAAAAGTGAGTTCTGGGACCATCCCCCTCGCTTGCTCTTGGAAGCTGAACCCATGCTTGCTTTGGCAGTGCTTGGGAAGTCAGGCTGCTGGGAGGCGATGCCTGACATCTTCTGGGAATGAAAAAGCAAAGCATTTGGGGGGAGAATATCAAGGTGAAATATCTTAGCCATCTTCCACTTTCTTCAGCGCAGCATATCCTATTTCCAATTCTAGCTAAGCCTCTCAAGAACTTCATTCGCTCCCAAAGAGCCTTTTTGTCTTATTAAATTATATTTGAAGAATGCTGTAGCCCAGCTCGGTGATTCAGTAACACTTTCCTGACCATCTTATTCTCCCAGTGCGAAGCAGAGCTCTTGGCAGAAGTAAGCACAGCACCAGCCTTGGCTATTGAGCATAGAAACTCCCTCATGGCCTCTTCACCTCTCTGTTCCCTCCCTGCAGGATTGCAGCCCTTCTGAAAAATTATCCTTCTACAGACATGCTGAAGCTGTCTAGATTTTCTATCAAAATAGCGAAGTTTAGGGCTTATGAAAATATGTATCTCTATTTAGCTACTGTAACGTTGCTTTTTTCCTCTGTGATAGTCTTCAGTAACTGAACAGTATTTCTGTCCTTGGAGTAGAGTTACACAGGTGGGACATGCCTTGATCTGCTTTCCCTGTGCTTTGTTCATGCAGGTGAAGGCAAATGTTGCTCAGATACTTTCAGACTCTTTTACTTATTGATGGGGAAAAAAGTACGTTTATGGTATGTTGCAATGATGATGACAGCTGAATAGATTCAGCTATCTCTGCATTTATCGCTATGCCTGAATCACAGAATCATTAACATTGGAAAAGGTCACTAAGATCACCAAGTCAACCCCAATCCATCCCCACCATACCCACTGACCATGGCCCTGAGTGCCACAACTATCCTTTTCTTGGAAGCCGCCAACCCTGAGGTAGGGTGCAGAATTATTTGAGAAGACAAAGGGATGATAGCTTTTTCCCACTTGCATAGCCACTACCTATAGGCAAACGTTGTCTCCAGGCTTCTCGTTTGCTCTGGCAGCTGTATTTGTGGTCTCAGCTTTTGAAGATAATTGTTGATCTTTTGTGTAATATGAAATTTAGGTGAAGCTCTCCAAGTCCCCACAGGCTCAGATAGGAATAAGGCTGCATGAAATAGAAACAGCTGAGAATTTACTCCCTGGGACTGCAAATTCAAGCCTGTCATTTTTGTGAAGGCTTCTAATTTCTGTGTGTGATTAAAGATGCTCAGCCAGCTTTTCTGAAGTCATTTAAACAAATAAACTCTGTTTCTTACTCAAAGCACAAAACTGACAACATCAATTCTGAAGAGCAGAGAAAGGAGTAGCTTAGAGTTTTGCTAGAAAACGTGTCCTCTGATGATGAAATCTTATATGCCAAGTTTTAGCTCCAAGCAAATGCTAAGGCCATTGATGACCCTGTGGAAAATGTTCCCTAAAATGCCAACATTGACAAACTGACTTTCAAAAGTACTTAGGATTGGCCCTGGGAGTTTAGCCATCATCTTCAGTGGGAATAGATTTAGGTCAGTGCAGAGAGCCTGCAGTGGGGCCCATCTGAGTTCAGTGGTTTCAGCATGGAGAATTGCAGTTTAGACAGATGATAATGTGGTTGCAATGGGAGCTGTTACAGTAATGTGCTGCCTGTGGATGTTTCTGAGATCTTTTTGGCACAAAATACAAGAATTTCCTATACAGCCTGAAAAAAAAAAGGTCTCATTGAGAGAGCTCTCCAAAAATGTGATATGTATAATAAATGATTACTGGAAGAAATAAGATGCTCAAAATTGGTCAAAGCAACTTTACTTGAGAGAGATTTCTGTACGAATTGATGTTATAAAGTAAAGGATATAAAATCTATTGCAGATAGGTCGTAGTAAGTTACAACAAAATGTTTTTTGATTCTTTAAGTGCTATGCAAGTGTCACAAGTATAAATAGGCTCACGATTTCCATGGATCATTCTTTGTGTTTCAATAACCCGTTAAAACAGGGCCCTTTTCTGAGACATGCCAAATATGCACAGCCTGCATGATACAGTGGGCATGGATATTCCAGATTGTTTTGCTGCCTGAAATATTAAACGTAATGATGTCAATACAGGTTGTACTTGCCTGTCATGGTTAGAGAAGTATTCACTGATTGCAGAGACTCCTTGTGTACAAATTATATAAAGAAATAAAAAAAGTATAAAAAGAAATGAAATATTCCTAATGGCAAGGGAAGGAAAATTTTTCTTGTTGCATTTTTACAAATACCTCATGAAGGCAGCTCAGTCATGTACTGAGGGGACCTCCAAGTCTGTGGCAAAATAAGGAAATTGAAATTAGTCTGCCACCATTGAAGTCTTGTACAAACATGGGCTTTACTTTCCCCCAAACAGTGTGTTAAAAACAGAAAAACAAGAACGTTAACATTAAAGGCAGAAATGCCACATGCCATTTGGAGTGCTAATTACCACAAAAAGCATTCATGTTCACATTTATCTACCAGACTTGGTGCCTGACTCTGGAAAACTGACTGGCACCTCCCACAAGTTGCTGCTCAGACACACTGCAGTTGCTTAGTTATGAAGGCAGCAGCTTTCCCATCAGTATGGCTTATATGTAATAAACCAGTTTCCCCAGACATGTCTCAACCCCAATGGTTAAACAGAATGAAACTGTGGATCTTGTGCCATGGGATCTTTATGACCAAAATGCTTCTTTCTGAGAGTTGAGTAATATCTAGAGTTTGCTTTACTCATAGGTGTATGTTTTTCTTGGTAATAAGACTTCTTCCAAAGGGTCTAACAAATCTGGCATGAGCTGTTTCCAAAGCATGGCCTCATGTCTACAATGGGCACCAGATTATTTTATTAACTTCCTATCAGTGTCCTAGAATCCAGGAGAGGATGAATCTACTTATGAGATGTTGTGCACATCCATGGGGGAGGTGTGAATAAGGAATGCCATCAGTCAGTTTGGTGCCAAGCAATCCGACAGAGCAAACTATAACTTGTCTGAGACCCCTGCTCAATATCTCTGTAGAAGATGTGAAGGAAGGGGAGGTGTCAGGGAAGGTAAGAAAGCAAGCACTGTGCTCCAGCTTCATAGACAGAGTAAGTGAATGTTGCATAGACAGTGATTACATGGAAAAAAAATCAAACACTAAAATTGCACTTGACAGAATCCCTTTAAACTAACATAGTGTTAGAGTCCACTAATGGTTTCTGGCTTCAATAAGTTTCCGTGATATTCTCTTTATTTAAGCCTTAAACTGTTCAAATTAAATGCAATTGGAAAATCAGTTTACTTGTTTTACTTTATGCTCTTGCTAACTCAGCATCATTATACGGTCTTGTTTTCCATTTTCAGAGTTTTCTCTTTTTGTCATAGCTATCAAGCTTTGTTAGTGCTGAAAAAAATTCTCTCTTTATTTCACAGAATCATGAAATCACCAAGATTGGAAAAGACCTACAAGATCATCCAGTCCAACCATCCATCCATCACCAATAGTTCTCACAATTTAAGTGATTTTTAATTTCACTTGTGTCCTTTTCATATGTTCCATCTCCTTTGCCTCTCTGTAATGGATTTTGTTAACTAAAATTTATGTCTGGGGTGAGTCCTCAGATATGTGATGTTTCTGGGCCTTGTTGCTTCCAAATCATAAACACAAATCTATACAAAGAGAACAAAAATGACAGAAGAAAGGCAGCCGTTAATGTGTAATGGTGACTAACTCAGGATCTTATAGCCTTTGTGGTTTCCTTACAGGCCAAATCATGCCTATGTGAAGAGAACTAAATGTAGAGGAAAGCAGTGAGATAATTTTTGAACTCAGTGGTTGTTTCCTGCTTAGTTCCAGTTTTTGGTGATGAGGAATATTGAGGGATATCTGGTGTCTCTAAGAATTGCTCTCCATACTTACGTGGTGGATGGTGAAAAATGAAGATGTCTTTCTTCAAACTCCAGATGATTTTGTGTTACTTTAGGTAAAAACCATGAAAGGAGTAAAGCTAAGCATTAAGTCCTTTTCCAATCTGTCCAGAGCACCAGGAAGGTGAAGTTGCATCCTATTCTTTTTTTTTTTCCCCGGTGTTCACTAAATATTTCCTTAATTTATACAAATGCTTCTAATGCTGAGACGCAGAACCTTGAGGGTAGGGACCAACGGGTAAATTCAGTTCTGCTGAAGCCCATCTCAGGCTGAGGCTGCTTTGAGTCTGGTATGACTTCACAAGTCCTGTCTCATTTTGATGTATCCTCTTGGGATACATACAAGCCACGTGCACATAGCTGTTAGTAGTTTACAAGCAAAGGAAGGCATCGTGTAAGTAGGGCATTGCTATTCTGACCCACAGTTAATTCCTTGTCAGCTCAGAATAACAGCGCTTCAAACCAGCAGGGCTGCTTCGTGCTTCCACGTGGGTCGGAGTTTTGAACCCAGACAATGATGTGAACTGAGAGTTATTGATCCAAGCTAAGTTCTTGTATATGTAGATATGGGAAAAATCTTTATTTTTGTTGTTAGCTGTAATCATTTGGTACAGAGAAAGTGCAAGACCGTTTGCCTATTGTGAAATGGGATTCAGGATGCAAATATTAGTCTAAAACCTGTAAGGCTTTTTAGACCCTTACCTGATGTTTGCTCAGCAAGTGTTAAAGTCTGCCACTGCAAGTTTTTGCTCGTGCTTTGCAGTCTGACAACAAACATTTTTGCACAGCTCTGCTAGCAACCCTTAGCCTCTAAAAGTTACCATCAAGATGATCTGCAAGAGAGAAGCTAAATTTAATTGGGAATCTTATCTCCTGGGAACTCTCCTTCAGCTCCGGAGGGGAAATCTCTCTGCCTTCCCACCGCGAGGTTTTGCCCAACACTGGATGATGCATTGCGTCATGGCGGGGCTCACTGCTGGCATCAGAGGGCTTCCTGGGAAAGTCCAGGCTGCAGGATGCCTGCTGCTGAACCAAGAGAAACTGTGCTTGGTGTAATTAAGGCAGTTTTCTCCCTCCAGCTGGTAGGACAAGATATAACACATTCACACAACAGTTCACATAGCTGTGCAGGGAGAAGCAGAGATGCCTCGGTGTCAATTTTCTTAGCAGACCTTTTGCTTTACTAGATATTTTGCTGTTCTTTTTTTTTCATCTTTTTTTTTCAGAAAAAGCTGCACACCTCACTGCAACAGATAGGAAAAAAAAATTTCAGTTTCTTATGTTCTTCCAAGCATTTGCCAGATTGAGAGCTCTATGTGCCGCTCATGAGGTATTTTGCTAATTGATGCAGTCCCATGTCATTTTCTCAGCTTTGGTAAATGGTAGAGGCTGCCCAAGAGCTGCTCCCTGGATGTGGGCAGCTGCCAGCACTGCTCTCTTATATGGGCACATCATGGCAGCATTAATATGCAGCTGTGGTTGCGGACAGTATATTCTGGAAAGTGAGCCTCGTGAACACAGAAGCAGCAGTAATGAAGTGATATACTGTTGGTCTTGGGGCTAGTGTGGCTAAGCAGAAGCTATAGCTCTTCCTAACAAGGGAAAAAGCAATTTCTTCAAGTTGAACTTCTCAGTAATGAAATGTGAAAGTCGGTGCAGGTATCACTGCTGTAGCTAAGGGCCATCGGCTGCTGATGGATCAAAATGTCCTCGGTCTCCAAAGAAATTTGCAGAAAGGCCTGGAATAGTTGTGTAGTTTTGGAGGTTGTGGAACATCTCTGACTTGCCCATATCTAGTTGCAATAGCTCAAGTCATAACCCCATTCATTTATTTATTTTTTTCTTTAGAAATCAGAAAGTAGACATCAGAAAGAAAACATCGTAGGGTTGATGTAAATTTAGTACTTTTGGGAACAACTTCACAAAATGGGTAAAACTCAGAAGCATCTTGTATATATATATATATAGATAGCATAAAACCAAAATAATTTTGCAGATGTGAATTCAAATGAAAAATCATTGTTTCCAAATATTCTTTTTACATTAGCTGAGCAGTGCTTAAGTATGTTTTTTTGTGAGTGCTTTCTAATATGGCTGGTAAGGAGGATATAGAAGAATAATTAGAGATAAGCCACTTTTCAATTAACTGCTACCTGCTGCTACCCACTGGTGGACATAAATTACTGGTAGATAATTTTACACTTGTGTTACTTGAGAACCTTTGGACATCATGTGCTTGACCTAAATTCTTAATGATATTATGAAGGCTCAGTTAAATATAAAAATAATGATTTTGGAGTGCAGTTCTTCAATAAAGTTCCTTGGGTTGTATTTTTCTTGTAGTCAGCTCAGCATGTGAATGTTTTTGAGTCCTTTTACTTTAGCTACAGCAGCTTGGTTTCTAAATCTTAACATGGGCTTAGTGATGTAGACCATTAGAGGCTACATTGGAGAAAGGGATGAAATGAAGAAAAGACTGTTGATATTTGTTCAAAGGAATTTATAACTGAGTTTTTGACAAAAACTAACAGTGCTTATTCATGAATCTGTGGCTGAATGTCCAGTTCTGATTCATTTACTAAGTCCTAATGATCCTGACATTCAGCATATATAGTGCTACCAGTAAAAAAGTAGATAGATTTCACATTGTTCTTTTGAAATAGTTTTTTTTTTTTTTTAACTGGATTCTCAGCTTGTTCCAAGTAATGCAGATGGATGTATGTCGTAGAAAAAGGTTTCTACTCTTACACCATAAGAAAATTTCTATTCTGTATAGAGTCTACTCTGTATAGAGAAATAAAATATAATCTCCAACAGTTAAAGGCTAGTTAGCAAGCTTGTGTATGCAAATCCAAATTTAGTTCTTTCTGTACTTAGAACTGAAGCTCATATCATATCTGTAAGAAAAGAGAAGAAAAATAAGCATCTTCTGGTATGTATTAAAAATTCAGTGTCATGGTTAGACATGTGTGTACTCAGCATGAACTTTACTAGCATTCCATTCTACACTTCCCTTATCAGTTTTATGCCAAAATTGTGATTGATATATTCACTATATTCTCTTTTAAATCCTATTTTCTCTTTCTGGATGCTGAGTAGAATTCGCTTTGGTATGTGATGCACAGTATTACAGTACTTTAAGATGATACCATCATCAAAGACTAAATAAACAATGTCATGGTCCACATCGGTAATCATTTTGTTTTCCTAATCCAAAATGTTTTAACACATGGAAAATGCCTCTTGTATCACCAGGCTTATGTAAATATCAGGGGAATTTGTTTTTAATGTTAAACATTAAAATAGCTGCAAGTTTTTAGCCTTCAGGGTTGGGATTTTCAATCATTCCCTACACTCTGTGTGCTGGATGGGCTGCCATTGCTTAAATATGAGCTGAGACTCTTCATGAAGATGCAATTCCTCCAGGGGACGTTTGAGCAAAACACCATATTGTATGAGACTGGCAATAATGCTGGCAATATTGTTAATTAGAAGAGCAAAGAAGAGCCAACAATACTATGGGTTTATCCAAACCACTGAGTCCAAAGGGGGTTCAAACAAAGGCAGTCTGAAGCTGGGATAGCAATCACAGATGGCAGGTGGCACCGCTAAATGGGTTTCCTCCCTAAATATACTGCAAATAAAGAAAACAAGAAAGGGAGTTTAATAAAAACCTATTTATCTCCCAGTTTTCAGATGAGAAGAACTGAGTGGTGGAAGGATAAAATATATTCCTCTCAAAATAACACATCACAGGGGAGTACTTTGGTGGCAGTGGCAGCAGCCAGGAGCAGGTGGGTTGGGGCTGGAGGATGTTGCTGGGTGTTTCCACAGGGTAACGGGCCAGGATTTGGCCAACTGTGTCTAAATATCACGTTCTCCTTAGCCATATGGAAATGCTCAAGGAGAAGAATATTGTTTAGTTATTGTCCTCACTGCTGCTAAGCTTTCTTCCCAACTGTTCTTTGATACTGATTAACTCAGTGCAAAGGAAATGTAACAGGGAAATATGAAGCCCTATTGGAAGAAGGAAAATCTAGAGCTAGGTTTCTGGGGAGGTACATTTGATTTGAAGTTTAAAACATTTGTTTATTATTATGAAGAACTTATTTGATCTGCATGGTTTCATTAAAAAAACAAAAACAAAAACAAACAAAACCTTCTTTGAATTATAGAAGTAAAAAAAAAAAAAACAAAAAACTTCTGAAGCTAGTAAACTCCTTAAAGTATCCACAAATTTCTTGAGTATTTCTTTTCCACTGCTTTCAGGTGGAGAATATGTTATATGGCTCATCTGGAGGAACATTTTATGTCTTGAATTATGTCCTGAACTCTCCGTCACTAAAAATGGGAAGCATATAAATGCTGGAATTGCAAAAGGTAATGAAGAAATTGGTTGCAGGAACCAGATCAGAGGAATTCATCATAGCCAAGGCTAAGGGAAGGAAGAACTTTGGAAATGTTCTGGACATGAAGGTATATCTACTCACGAAAGCACTGTCATCCAAAGGATTGATATAACACAGTGTTGTCTCTGCATTTTCTTTTCCTCTGTGTTTGGGTTTCTGACATTCTGTTCTGATTAAGATACAAGTCCATGGAAGTTGATAGTGAGTAAAAAATAAAAGTACTGTAGAGTATTTTCATAATAAAGCCCTTTCCAAATTCTGTGCTAAGATTTGCTTTAGGTAGTATCAGGTACCTGACAGTTGCTCTTGGAAAACTCATCCAAATCCCTAATATCTATGAATTAGTCTTGTAATGTTATGTTAACTACCTCTCAGAAAAGAGTTACATCCTGTCATGGTAGTTCAGATCATCCTCTTATGACCTCAGTCACCTGGAAGTGCAGTTGTGCATGAAAAAATATTAAAACAAACACTTTATCAGACACTTCTGAACCTTAAAAAAAGGGTTTGGTTCAGGCCAGGTTTGCTGGATGAGCAGTTGCATTCAGGGGTTCTTAGCTCTCCATGCAGGTTGTCCCATCCAAATTTTACAATGCTGACCGTTGCCCAGTTAAATTGCCTGTTTTTCTGTTTGCACTCTGATAAATCACTTTTATGCAGACAGTAAAAATCACAGAAAACCAGTCAAATTCTGTACTGTTCTGTTTGCCCTTTACTACCTCACTCTGCAGGTTGCTGAAAATGGAATTGCACACAGGGACTGTTCCTTTTTCCCTTTGGGATGGGTGCTGGCCTGGAGCAGATGGGTGACCAAGGACAGGCTGGATAGGACCAGGGTCCCCAGCAGGACCGTGTCCTTGGGGTCACCTCCCCCAGGCTCTGCATAGACTTACTGTTCCAGCCCTGACAAGAAAGGATTCCCAAGTGAGAGGTCTCAGAGAAGGAAGAAATTAAAACGATGTAGAGTTGGCCCAAACTTTTCAACCTGCATTTCTTTCTGAAGTTTTAAGATTGCTGAAATGAATTTTGCTGTGAGAGGTAAAAGAGGCCTCAGGCAACTTTAGCTCACTCAACCAGCAGTCGCCGACCTTGGCAGAAGCACAAAGGTCGCATTTAACTTTTCACACAGGCAAACTATTGAACAACAGCTGCTATGTATTAGGAACAACGAGGATTTTCTTTAGCATCTATTGTGCAGGTTTCTTCTTTTCATCCATTCTTTCCTTCAGAGAATACCGATTTCCCATGAAACAAGTTCCCTTCTCAAAGTTGACCGTAGCTGCCAATTCCTGTCTACCTTCTTAATGCTTCAGTGGGAAGAGCATCTGGTGGTTTGAAGTTACAATGTGCATTTTTCTTTAAAAAACAACAACAACAACAACAAAAAACAACAAAAAAGCCACAATATGAAAAAAAGACTTAACAATGGGTAGGAGGAAAATGTATTTATAATCTTTTATGACATTGTGTCAAAGAGTGATGCTTATTGCATTGCTCCTGAGCTTCAGTAACATGTTAGGATTTTCCTTCGCTGGAATATTAATGCATGTGAAAATCTAAAGTCAGTGTGTGGAAAGAACAAATGCAACGTTGACGTTGTGTGTTCAGGTAAGGTAAAATCAGATTTCCTTTTTTAATGTCTCAGCGGTGTTATATACAATCCTAACTGGACCTGAGAAGAAATCTTATTCCTGCAACAGGCTGCTGACATTATTATTTGCTGCCAAATTCTTGTGCCCTTCTACATTTTGCCTCAGTCTGCCTGGCTGTTCTGCAGCCATGGGAACCACTATGGGATATTTTCCTTTTTGGGGTGTTCTTGCAGGTCACGTGAAGTGGAGGAAGATTCCAAAGGAATATTGTGGCTATAGGAATGCATGCAATTCTGTTACTTTTATTTTCAACTAAACAGATAATGTTATCTGTTATTTTCCCTTTTATTTACAACAGAAGCCCTGTAGTTATGAATCAAAGTTCATTACTGCCAGTAAGCCTGTGGAAGGCTAGTAGAAGGAGCTGTTAACTTTTTAATCAACATCTTCTTAAAGGAAAATATATGCATGAGTGAAGTAGCAGATATACACTGAGCCATGGCTAGGTAAAGCCTCACTCGTGGGGATTCAAGAGGAAAACTTCTCCAGGTTTCCATGCTTGGAACTGCAGGAGAGCTAGGGGGGCTCATAGGTCTCCTAGTGGCTTCAAGTTACTTGCCCAACTTTGGTATCCTTAGAGGAGAGGGCATCATCATGGCAGAAATATGTATTGCCATGCAGATCCATACTGCAGGATTCACAGTTTCACCAAATTAGAAACACTAGACGCTATTAAAATATCTTTGTAAGTCCTCTTTTCTTACCTCATTTTAACCTTCATAAAGCTTTAAAACCTCCTAGTATAAGTGTGCATTGGGAGGCACCCATGTCCTGATCCACGATAAGAAATTGGGTCTGTGACAGCACAAAGAGGCAACGCCTCTTACTGCCTAATCAAAATATTCAAGGCTTTTACATTTTGCAAGGTTGAGTTGCCAAAGGCTCCCTCAAACTGCACATGCTGCTGCTTTGTCTTGCTTTTATGCCTTATTGAATTCCATTAAAAGACAAACAAATCTCGCAGTCATTAGGCACCTCACTGACAACACCTGTCAGTCTGTCACTCTGAGTCACAGGCAGCTACCTTGGAGCTTCATTTGGCAGAATTAAGAGGAAAATAGAAAGAAACATATCTGGGGCACCTGTTCTCTGCAAAGAAGTGATGGGATTATTATTACCAAAAATGAACTCAGTGTGCTACTTAAAGAAGGTGGATGATGGGTACTGTTGCAAGCCAGTTGCACTAATCAATGTTGTTCATCATGTTCATGGAGTTTCAAACATTTTTCTGATTGTTTTTTTTAACTGGAAGAAGGCATCCACATTGTGAGTGTTCAGTTATTCACACCCTGGAAACATGCACACCGATTGAAACACAAAGGTACAAAGGTATCCATTAGTTGTCACTAACCTAGATCGTGTTTGTGACCAAGGTCATTCTCTCTACCCTTCTTAAAATATCACATCCATTTTTAAGAAGGGTAGAAAGGATGATCCAGAGAACTACAGGGATGATCATGGAACAGATCGTCCAAGCTATGCTGAGGTATGTGGAAGAGTGGGAGAGGATATAGGACAACCAGCATGGCTTCATCAAGGGTAAGTCCTGCCTGACCAACCTAGTGGCTGTCTGTGATGGCCTAACTGCATCAATGGATGAGGGAAGAGCCACTTGTTGTCATTTAAGTGGACTTCAATAAGACCCTTGGCTTGTTCCCCCTCATACTCTTCTCTCTCCATTGGAATGATATGAATTTGGTTAGTAGGCTGTTTGAAAGAGGATGTGATTTGATAGAATAGGGCCTGACTGCGTGGTCATACCCAGAGAGTGGTGATCAATGGATCAATGTGAGGACTGAGATCAGTGATGAGTAGTGTCTCTCAGGGTCAGTAAAGGGACCAGTGCTCCTTAATATCTTCATCAATGACAACAACAAGTGAAACTGAGCGCACCTCCAGCAAGTCTGCAGATGACACCAAGCTGTGTGGGGTGTTGACCATGCATGAGGGGTGGGATGTGATCCAGAAAAACCTATATAGGCTTGAGCTGTGGGCCTAGATGAAACTCATGAGTAACAAGAGCTACTTTAATCCCCAGAGATTTCATTTGCTTTAGAAAAGCTATTAAGAGGATTGAGGAAATTTCCACTGTAAGACATTTTGCTCCAAGATGGAAGGGGTTATTATTGCACTAAGCGTATACAGAGGGAAAACATCTCTTCTACAGAGGTAAAAGATTAAAGGGTTTGAAAGCAAACGCTACAGGTACTTTTTCTTGAAAAATTTGCAGTAGCTGTAAGTCTCTAGTTTTGTTTGTCTTCTAACTGATATTGTTCCAACAATTACTACTTAGTGACTTGCATGTTCAGTGAAGACATGTGGTTTTGTTTTCTGCTTCTAGTTAAAAGATTCTTTGGTTTCAGTCTCATTTTTATTTTGGATTACAGGATATAAAGTGGAAGATATCCCCCTTGAGTCTGCATTACCTTAGATCCACTGAAAAGCTATTGCCAATCTCTGCAGCTCCTTGGTGCCACTGAGCAGTGACATCCATGTTTGCTTGTTTGTCTGTGTTTATGAAAATTGGAGCATTCCAAGTCGTTCTGATCTTACTGATGGGAAAACAGGGCAAAATCCAATGCTTTATGTAATCTATCAGTGATGGATAAGTAAAATTAGGGAATGAATTATGTGCATAGAAAGCAAAAGGAGATAGCATGCAGAGTATGGAGAAACAGCAAAGAAATTGCATCAGAATAGAGCACGTGCTATTTGATTTATTTTGTACATGTGGATCTAAAATTGAAATTGCTTCCTTTCTTTCCACTAATTATCTGTTATAGATCTGTTAAAAGCAGTCCTGACATACATATGTTTTCAGGAGCACGATGTTTCTATTATCCTTTACGTATTCATTTGGGGATGAAGAAAATCAGTGAGTGTAGGGCTAGATGCCTTCAGCAGTCTGGAATGGACTTAGCCTGGCCCATCTTTATCAAAGCCAAAGGTAAAATGAGAGATAACTTCCTTGAAAGCAGGTGAGGCTGCTGTGGAATGGTCTCTGCATGTTTATCCTGCCATCCCCTTCTTGCCTTGTGTTATAATAGAAAACTGCTTTGTGCTGGCATTAGAATCATCACACTTCCATGCCAGTTGAACGTCCAGATCGGTTTGCTTCCTAAGTATTGCTTGATCTGGCTGAGCCATCACAACATGAGTTAGCAAAGATAATAAAAACCGTCCAGCTAGAGGATAGCACAGTGGCTCTGGAATTGAAAAAAATCAATCTCTGTACTCAGTACACCTTCTGCAACCAAAGCTGAAAACTTTATTATTTAATCTCATCTGTTCCCTTGTTGGTGTATCACTTGTACACTGTTCCATTCATTGCATCCCAGACAATGGGATGTTTTGCTTTTCCAGACAATTTTGTGTTATTGTTCTTTCTCTATATTCTCTATATTCATTCTGAACTTCCTTTTTTTTTTTTTTTTTCCAATTTATTTTTAATTTTCTCATGCAAAATGATACCTGTGATGAGGCCAGTGATGTGGTGAATTTTTTCCTGTTGGGTGCTACCCATGGAGACTCTAATGTTCTGTGTTAGCCCAGGGAGAGTCTCTACATCTTAGCTTTAGCTGCATGGTTGGCAAATATAAGCTGAGTTGCTGAGCTGAGGAAAAATAACAGTTAAAGCTCTTTTCTTTTAATTAGCATCTGCCAGTCTAATTCCCACTGCCCATTCCTGAGCTCCCTTGTCTCTCACAGGGTGAGGTGCCAATTTTCCAGGGTTATTTTTGTTGACCTGAAATGGAGGTGGATGCAACTCTAAGTGCTGTTTCTCTACAAGAAAGGTGCCTTTGTGTCTGAATGAAAATATCAACATTACACAACTCTTTCAGTGGAGTTTCACCTGTTGATCTTGTATTATAGGGAGCAGAATACCAACTTTGCAGAGGGAATAAAGGCTTGCTGTGGTCATAAAAGATGAGATGGCTGTGGGAGCTTGGAAATCAATAGAGATGTGCTCCTGATGCAAAAGTCTCTGAAATCAGAGGAAGCCTTTCCATTTATTTCTGTGGGTCTTGGTCCAAATCCCTTGGTAAAAGCACCAGGCTGCCCGTAATCGCAGGCTGTGGCTATGAAAATATGGAGCAAAAAATACAAGTGGCTGCACAAGGAATGGGGATCATGGATGATTCAGTGTAAAACCTTTTTGTTGAGGAATGGGCTCACCCCAAAATATCTAACTGCTAGTGGTCTTCAGGAGAATTTATGCTTGAAAATCTGCATGTACTGAATAGCCTTTTCATATTATTTTTGTTTGTATTTGATTTCTTTAGTATTTCACAAACCTGAAATTTAGAAAAATGTTACTAATGGTATTAAAGTGAAATGGGGCTGTGAAGATAATATCTTCTAATCTATTGTTGAGAATGATATGAATGTCATGAGTAGACTTCTGTCCTGGCATCTGTGTTGGTTGCTTTCCTGTCCTTTTTCTGGAGAAGGATTTAATACAAACCTGCATGCACTGGGAAGAGGGAAATCCTTCCAGTAGTTTAAGTACTCCCCTGTAAATAAGCAAGCAGAGAGATTGGCTTGCAAGGTGGTTTGTGCCATGCACGGATTTTTTTAAAAAAGCAATTTTTTACATTTGCAGTAATGGACATTATGTCCATGTGTGTGCATGCACAGCCTCTGCAGGCAATTCTGTTGAAACAGAGCCTGGTGTGGAGCACAAATGAAGGCTGCATGCAGGTCAGTAGGGATTTTCCTACTCAATATAAGGACAGAAGAATAGCCACCAAAAATTGTACGTGTTCAAGGGAGCAGTGAGGGCAAAGGCATTTTTGGGTTTGGTGTTGACACAGAAGGAAATAAAATGTGTTTTTTGTGTTATCTTAGGTTTGTATTTTGGCAAAATCAGAAAAAGGGAATAAGATAATTTTGGATTGTCTGGAGAATATGCCTTAATCTCCGTTTACAACATTGAACTCTGATTTTTATTTTACTTAAAAAAAAAATCTCTTTCCTTTAAAAAATGTAGCTAAATTATTATGTATCAAAACGTTTCTGATTTACCATTAGAAATGTTTCGAGATTGAATACTTCATCTTTTCAGCATCTTTAACTTAGCTCAGCTTTGCCTTTCCAGGAAACCTGGCCTCAATACCTGAATAGTTCTCTATCATAAACCTGTCATTTTCCCACAGACGTACAGTTTCCAGCCCCTTCTGCCTCCCACTGATTCCTTATGGCAAGCTGAAAATCTGACACAACTGTGATTGTATGGAGATGCAGACCGGGTGCCACAGGGAGAGGAATGGGGACTACGATGACCAGCACAACCACAGCTTCATCCAACTGGAAGCATCTGGGGGCAAGTGGAGTTTGCGGTGGCTGAGCGAGGTAAGCACAAAGAATTCATTGTGTAAGCAGTTCGTTCCTATAAAATGTACAGCTGTATTTATGATTAAATGGCTTTGCTGGCATTTCGATATGCAATTAATTCTGCATTAAAAGACCTAAAACATTCTACAGGCATTTCCATGGCACGCAGGAGCTGGTATTTTGCTGAAAATGGATAGGGAAAATGTCCCCTGAAATGCAGCATGTGAACACGAGGTGGCACTTGGATCTCGTGGATGGAAGAACAGGCAGCCCAGAACCACTTCCTGCACAAAAGGAGAGAATTTTATAGATGAGGAGCTGAAAAAAAAAAAAAAGCTGTTGGCATAACGTATGGACTCTACTTGCTTTTTTAATGTATGCTCTTTCTACTTAGGATAGGAGTGCTGCTTGGCTGAAAGCAGGACTGTTAGTTAATGTTGTGCAGTTCCCACAGTGACAGAATATATTGGGACCTTAGGATATACGTGCTGCAGTCGGTGTCACCTCTTATGCACTGGGAAGGTATTCTAGATGTAATTAACTTGAGTCCTCTGCTTTGGGTTTCCCTCCGCAGCCTGTGTGCAACTTTGGTGTGGGTTTTCCTTTCTGGCTCAATCCAAATTCTGATTTCTTTGATCGGGTTCAGCACAATTATTTTGGAGCAGTGGAAGCCTTCAGTGAGCTTTCTGCTAGAGTTCCTCTAGGAAGAGGCTTTGTCAGGCACTCAATGGCCTCCTGTTGGAGCTGAAGGACTTAACACAAAGCCACAGAGTTTGTGTGAGATGGGAATAAAACATGCTTGAAGGAAGGAATTCAGCCACAGAACATTGTTTAAAAGATGAATTCAAAATCTCTCTGTTTCAGAAGAACATGGCAGAAAAGCTGTGTCTTGTGCTATGCGAAGGATGTTTAGTAAGTTAACATGAAAAGTCCACAGCAGCCTGCAAAATCTAGGACAGAAATGCCAAACATTTACCTCCACCCAATTTAAATAAATCAAGCTTTCAGTTACAAAATAATAAACTCAGTCTCAAAGATTTTATTCCAGAAGAGGAGAAGGAATTTCATATTAGCACTGAGCTCTGATGGGACTGGCTCATCCATTACAATAAAAGCACATAAATTTATGATAAATGTAAGCTCAAAAATGGAAATGCCAGCATCAAAAATTGCTGTGAGACTGCCGCTCCCTGAATATGATCTGATTGTGCTGTAAACTTGATTGTGCTGTAACTTTCAAACAATTATGAAAACATTTACGTGCTTTTATTAGCGCTTGTAAATTATGCGGGGCTTTTTAATGTGTAGTCATAAGCAAGAGGAAAGCCTAAACACACTGCAGAAATCTTCTAAAGGAAGAAATTGCAATGGTCTCTCACTTAATTAATATCACGTTTAGTAGCATGGTGTTTTCAGCAAAGATTTAGCATGGAAAGAGATGAAAATGAGCACAGAATCTCACAGAATTGTAGAGATTGGAAGGGACCTCTGTGGCTCATTGAATAGCTGAGTCAGAACAGTAGCAACAGCATTATTTGTCAAAAGGGAAAACAGTTTGGAGTCATGTATGGAGGTTCTGAGTCTTGGTGTCTTGCTGGTATTTGCTTCCTTTGTTACTCAAAAATCTCAGTTTTGGGTTATTTGGTGACAATCACCACTGACTTCCATAAGGACAGGATTTGATGCTAAGCTCTGAAGTGGCTTCATTTTTGGGTAGTATGTTTTATTAATTCAAATGACAATTTTGCTTGGGATTTCTCTGACTCCCCAAACTTAGGGGGTGTCGTGGAAGACCTTGACATATCCTAAAACTGGTGGAGATGGGTTGTGTTATTTATGAAGTTATCTGACTGGATTCTGTAGAGAGTAGGATCTTCCCTGCCCGAGATGTCAGCCACACAAACCTGCACCTGCAATTGCTGTAAAGGGGAAAATCCTTAGTGAAAGGATGAGCTACTTTGGAAATAGCCAAGTCCAAGTGAAGACTGCAAAAGAAAGGTGAAGATGTTTAAATCGCAGGCATAGGCTTCTCTTTTCTAATGCAGAATAGCAACTGAAGGCATTTAAATAAAAAATGATTTATTGTGAATGGCTTTGGGTTCCTACTGGGCAGTGCTGGAGGTGGACAGGTGAGATGGGAAGTAGAGAGCTCTGGATGCCTGACCGTGGGTCAGAGCTCCTGTCTGAAGGTTAGGGGGTCTCTAGGTCCACAGAGTGGCTGCGGGCAGCTATCAGGTGCTCAGACAAGCAGAGAGAAGACTGTAAGCAAATAAAAAAAGATAAAAGTCACCAAGTATTTATCATGCATAAGGCCTCCTTCAACCTGTCAAGAGAAATAATTGCAAAATGATCCAGCAGCACCCGACTTGTTGAGATCTGCATCAGCTCTAACTGAGGAGTAAATAATACAGTGAGTTTAATGGTCTCAGTTACCTGAATTCAAATGTTATTTTAATGAAATAACTTAGCTATCATAAATGCCAAAACATGCCATTATTGTACAATCATATCTAAGTAACAGCTGAGCATGCTTTACCCACATGACTAATCTGCTTCCCCATGCTCAGTTACCTGGAGCTGTGATGCTGCTGATTTTTGAGGTGTTATAGGGGCACCAAGCCCAGCGCTGAGCTCTGTCTGCAATGACTGTACAGTTTCTCCTCTGCAGAAGCAGATCCCCAAAAGCCTTGGAAAATGCCTTGTGCGGGCTTTGATGCAGTGTCCTGTTTTCTCTTGTTATTTTTCTTGGAAATAGTAAAAAATTGACCAAATTACAGCATATGGCATGCGGTAACATTTGCAACGAGAGTCCAAAGTTCCTCAGACACATCCTTTGTGATGGTTTTAATAGTCATTAACATTAGATTCAGTTATCTGTCAGAAGGACCCCTCTTGGTGCTCGTTAGCAGAAAGCTCTCAGCTTTCCTGATGGCCAAGCAGAACTTCCTCTGAATGACTTGAGAATGGGTGCCTCAGCAGGAAGGGAAAGAATTTGCAGAAGTTACCATTTTTTTCCCCCAAACCTATTAACTACTTTTCAGTCACGTATTTGTGCTGACATAGAGAGTCAATCCTGGATGCTGCAAGCCTGAAAACTCATGATGGGTAGAAATATTTGAAACCATTAATCTGCTTACAGATAAGCAAAGGTTGAATTTGGTTTCAAGCAAAGAGATTAATGGGTATTATACAAAGTAATGTAAAGTTATCAGGGTGAGATTTTACTATCAGTAATGATAATATTTTTTTTCTCACAGTGTGAAAAAGATGTAAAAAATAAGATTTTGGAAACGAAGTACTGAAAGTGGTAGCAGGTTGGACTCTCCAGCAGGAGAGCTTTTATACAGCTTTACATGAATCTGTTCATGTTAATTTTGCTGTCCCAGGACAAGATCCTCAGAGGATGTCAGTAAGCAGGGCTCCATCAGAGTTGATAAGATAATGCAGTTTATGCTCTTTGAACTTTCCGACAGAATCACATTTTTGGAGTTTCTAGAAGCATCTGCTCTACAAAAATATCTGTAGAGAAACCAGTGCATGTATGAGCTCACCAGCATGGCTAAGGCCAGTCCACTGCCTCTTTTGGGGAGAATGTCTTTGCCAGACAAAATTTCACTGTAAACATGCTTTATTTTACAATATTGCCTCAACCACTGAGACGTGGGCAGTGATTTCTCCAGATGTTGCTGCACACCTTGGTCCTACACTAAGCAAAGCCTGCAAACACTGATTTTGCCATGGCAGGAGGTCACAATGACTGAGCTGTGTCCTCTTTTTGGCTTCTAACTCTTCAGGTCACTGTCTGAGATTTATTAAAATGTGTGCTAAATTGTGCAAAGCTCTGGCTAATTATGATGTACTGATTAATTTCAATCGGCAGGTGTGGCAGTTCTAATGAATATTAATATTTTTTAGGCTGGTAAGAGGAGCAAGTTTTCTGCATGGGCAGCCAGCATGGCAGAGAACTACAGGGGGATCAGCATCTCCTTGGTGGTGCCTGGTGAGGCTTTCAATTCGTTTGCATTACTGACTTTGCCACTGCAGAATGTGAACTGTGAACAGCTACAGACGTTATGAATGTTTCCTGCTAATTACAATCCCTCCACAATCAACACCACCCAAAGAAAGGAAAAATAACGCAGTGTTGTATTTCTGTTCGACATCACCTACTGTATAGTATGAATAACATGTTACTTATTGGAAGCTAAGCAATGAGATTTACAATTAAATGACTTTTAGGTAGAACAACAGATTTATATGGTAATTTGGAACTTACTGCAGATGCAGCATCCTCACAAATTTGTATGTATGGACTACTTTGCTTGCTAAAATATCAGTCTGCAGCCTAAGTAGAGGTAGAAGGTATGAATGTAGACATGCCAGAGCCTTTCCTGGCCAAGCAGTGGGCAATATTGTGGCTTCACTCAAATGTAGCGATATTGGTGCAGAAGGTCTTTTTTTCAAGCTGACAACTCAATCATGAGTAAAAATGAATATTTCTATTTAGCTAAATTGAGGAGGGAAATTGTTAGCTTCAAGGATTTTTGAAACTTGTGGCACGGAAGAAAAGACTTCAGACCAATAATCATGGAACTTGTTCAGGAGCACATTCATAGTAGTCATACCTAACAGGAGAAAAGTGTTTGGGCTTTGAATTTTGAGGGAATAGGTAATGATATACATTTTTTTCTGTGCGTTCATTATAAAAGACTGACGCATTCTTGGTAAAATATTGTCAATTTTGTACTTTTCAGTCCTTGAGAAGAAATGTGTGCATGATTGGGTCACTATAACCACTGAAGCGTACGGTAGTTGAATAGGGAAAACCTAGACATTAATAGGAAAACAAACTTTTTTTCTTCTCTATATCATCTCTTTTCCCAAGGTCGTAGACCTGGGATGCTCTTTGGTGCTTCAGAGTTCTGGAGGAGGTGACTTCAGCAGGATGGTCATGCTTGAAGATTGCCTTTGTGCTTTGTTTTCATGCATGATGACTTTTGCAGGTGGTAGATCTCCTGTGATCGAAGGTAATAGTTAAGATGGTGGAAACAGCTGGAATGTGGGATCTTTGTAAGGAATGAAGTTGGGAAGAAGCTGCATAAAGGGGAATGCAATGCAGAGGGAAAGTGCATTTGGGTTTGTGGGATGGTTTCTTGGAAGCATCTTTCCCAGCTCAGCACAGAAGAAATAAATCTTGGATTTCACTGCTGAGTAGCAGAAGAAAAAAAAAAAAAAGATTAACCTAGATCCTGGAGCTCTCCAATCAGAGCGTGGAGATAATTCACAACAGTGCTCAACATGTGTTTTCTTGACAAGTGCTCCTCAAGATACAGCCGAAAGTTCATTTGGAATAGTTGTTGTCTAAAGGTCACTGAAAAACCTACCACAATTTGCTGAGGTTCTTTTTCAGATCAGGATGGTGTTTGGGGTGACGGAGCTGGTGCCTGTGACTTGTCCTGTCTTCTGCAACTCCAGTGGATTTTATCTGTACCAGAATTACCCTGGACGTTTTCATACAATGATGTGCATGTCAGGTAAATGCTGTTGGCATGATTTTGGAGCATGCGGTCATGTTTAAGATGATATTCCTGTCATCATCAGGAAGGTGTGCAATGGAAAAAGACAGAAATGGCCTCACCTGAACTCGCAGCTTCCTTCTCAAATAACCTTTAATTACATAAAACTGCATGAGTGAAGCTTGCTCAGGTGGAATGGCTGTCCTTTTCTCAAAATTTCGGTATAGATTAGTACAACCCTATGGAAGCCAGTAGAATCAAGTAGAAGCAGCTGGCAGCCAGCCCAGCATCGTGTTTGAAGCATCTATTTTGATAGCAGACTGCCATGGTCGAAAATAAATAAAAAGAATACTATTGACTGCAAAAGCTCTCCTCTTCTGGAAAAATCACATGAGATTATATTAGAGGAAATGTAATTAAATCATCTGAAATCCTACAAAAGTTCTAATCCCAGGTCTATCAATTTGCTTCTAAAATTGTCCATAAATCTCTTTGGTAGTCAATTTTATAATTCCTAGAAGACAAAATAAAAAATGAATGAGAAGTAAAATAGGCAAAGGATTAGGACTTTTTTTTTTCTTAAGGCAGAAAGCTGACCATGAATTTCATTAATCCTGCTTAATATCCTACCTTGACATTCATGGTGAGAACTTCACATTCATCTACGGTGAAAAAGGATACAGAAATGGGGAAAAGAAATGAAAGGTGCTAGGCTTGCTTTTATAATGTATGTGGAACATACTGTCACTTGTATTAGTTCTAACAACAGCAAGAGAGATGAAACAACTGGGGGATGCAGTCCTGTGGACACAGCTATGTGCCAGAACAACATTTCTTGTGGGGGGTGAAAATTGGTATGACTGTAATTGCCACAACTGAAATTTAGAGTGTTCTGCTGTTTTTAAACTGGGATGGACTCAGGGAATTGGAAACAAAGTACAGGTTTGCAAATGCGTCAGAATGTAGATTTCTCTGTTAGAGAATATGCTGCATATAAAGATATTTAACAGGATAACAAGCAGGATCTTAAATCTACAAAGTATGCTGCCATATATGATTGAAGCAATGCTTATCATAAAAGAATATTTGGAATGAATTTCTTATTTCTTATTTCTGGGCTTTTCCCCTTTGACTTGCTGAGTCTTTTGGTCAGAGCAATGACACGTGAGAGGGGCTTTTAAGTGAAACAACCCAAACAACCCATCTTGTCCTGAGATGAAAAAGATATTGCTGTGTTTGAGTGCCATGAAATTCTTTATGATGAGAATGGCGAGGCACTGGATTCTATGATTTGATGTCATTTACTACAAAAAAGGGTTTTTTTCTTTCTTTGTGAAAATCGCAGTATCATTTTATGTATGATTTCTGTTAATTTAAATGTCTGTAGGTACAGAGTAAGGAGATCAGACCTTGCTGCACTGATGAACAACACAGAGAGATAAAGCAACCTATCCTTAGCAGCCTCATTCTTTTAAATTGCCACCTGAAACAATGAAAATCAGCTTGGAAAGCACATGCAAACTTCCTAGCAACTCCAGTGCAAAAACCCAGACATAAAGAGTTAGGCTGGGACACGTGGGACAAACTCCCAAGGTTTCCACCTGTAAGCTGCAGAACTCATCAGCTCCTTTAGAGAGTGAACCATGGCAATACCTGCAGTCATAGTACTTTCTGTTTTCCCACTGGGTTGTGATCACCAATCATGTTTAGATTTGCCATGAAGGTAAGCAATGCTTATCACTCTTGGTGTTTCGGATCTGGAAATACTTTGCGAGTTGGATACAGTGAGGCTGGGAAGCTCCAGCTGCCTCTCAGTACCCATAACCACAATTAAGCTTTTCTTTGGAGCCAGATGGATGAAACAGTGGTGCCCATCCAGAACTGCTGGCGCATCTTGCTGCTTCAAGCACATGAGGCACAAAAAAACCCTCAAATCAGCTGGCTTTTTTGGGCACCCATGCCCAGTGGTTTGGTACAGAGGAATCTGCGGTACTTATCACATTGGCCGAGCCTTATGTTGAAAGCTCGTCTGCCCCTGTCACCAATTCTGTCTATTGAAAGTGCACTGGGAGCATTGGTTCATTGAGCTTGCTGGGAAAGTAATTGAATAGCACTCTTTTCTGTACCTCCAGAAGGAAATCCCATCACTGCGTGGAAAGCAGGAGAGTAAAAGATAAGCACGCACCTTTGTTTATTGGACATCCAGATAAGGATGATAAATCACTACATTAGTTTTTCTTTGCAGAATTGAAATTGCAGAGATGACAACCTCCCCCTCCTTTTGGATATGATTACTATGAGGAGAGGGAACTCTACCTGCTTGATTAAATGCAACACTGATATAGATTATTCCCAGCTATGAAAGATTTTCAGATTATGATCTTCTTATTGCTATTGATTACTTTTTTTTTTTTTTTCTTTTTTTTTTTTTTTTTTTTTTTTTTTTTCCCTTAGGTTTGGTATATTCTTCAACAGCCAGCATGAAGAAAATCAAACCGAGTAGCTACAGTGGTTCCCTGCTCTTTTGTTCATCTCTCCCCCTAGAGCCCAACAGCCACGGGTTTGTATCCTTTCCACCAAACAGGGTCAGCTCATGTGGAGCAGCACAGGCATGGCTGGTGTGCTGGGAAGCTTTGATGTTGAGCGAAGTTATTTCTGTCCCTATTCAGAACTTCCTTTGTTTTAGCTAGGCAAAGCTCCTGCTGGAGACAATGGGACTTTATGGCACCCGGAATGTTAAACAGGGCTCATGCTGAGTGAAACTGCAGCTAGCTTTGTATTCCAGTCCATAGTTGGATGCAACTGATATTATCAGAAGTATAAAAGAGTGTTCTTCCAATTACATGCTTGGCTTAAAAAAAAAAAAAAAAAAATCTAGCTTAAGTATTAGCATTTTTGTGTATCCCTTGCAGTAGGTAACGGTGCCATATTGTGTGCAAGAGGGGTGCCCACGATCTCATCACCCCTCCCTGGGTCTGCTGAAGTCATTGCCACACAGCTCGCTGGAACAGCCTTGCAGATATTTGCTGACAAACCTTTTCAGTATAATCCTTTATTATCTAACCGCAGTCAAGAGCCTACTTCACATGAAATATTTTCTGCTACAGATGGCAAAGCCTGAGACTGAGCCAAGCCCAGTGCAAAAATACATTTATATCCATGCAGAAGCCCTCAGTCAGCCAGCAAGCTTCCTCCATTTGTCATGTGCAAGCAGTATCCTGCATAGCGTTTCAGATTCATTAGAGGACCAAATGGACAAAACTGTCATGTTTCTTATTAAAATGTCATAATCACTCTGCACATAATATACATGTTTGTGTGCATAGAAGAACAAAGAAGGTTGTGAACCGTGGGTTTGGGTTATCTATTTCATTCCATCATCAGATGTCTTGCTAGCTCATTACTTTTTACAGCTCTTTTTTTTATAGGCAAACTTTAAAGGCTTTCCTTCATCCTTCTAAAGCAGGTCTGGGACTACAGGTTGGGAATTTAGAATACTGAAAACAAACATCTTTCTTTCTTCACAGGAGAATAAAAGAGAGAGGTGTGTTACTGGGGCAGTTCCCTTTCATTGCCTCCTGCTGTGAACCCGGCAAGCAGGTTGGGATTTCTCCTGGAGCTCTGGGGATATGGGGATCAGGGCATGAGCTGCAAGCTCCACGGACACCTCTCTGGGTAGCCCAAAGGGGCAATTAAAGCCAGAAGCCCGAGTTCAACAGAAGTAACCAGAGGGATGAGAAAGCAATTTTGCATGATTAGCAAAATACCAGCAAACCTTTCTTTCTGACATGACATTTTACATTCTTATAATTGTTTTGATGAAAGAGGGAGAAAAAGGGTGTTATGCATGCAAAGCTAGAATGTTATCCCCACTGTAGGGGCAAGTGAGCATACATGGTGACTCCTGTGCATAGAAACGTTATATGACCAAGTGCAAGAAACGTGCCATTTGCATGGCAAGAGGGAAATAAGTGAAAGAAATCCAAAATAGCACGTTTTGCCCCACTGAACTCTCATCCTATGTCTGTTGCTCAGGTTTTAGGCATCCACCAGCTCATCATCTCTCTGTCTCTCTGGCAAAAATGGTACCAAGATGCTGCACTGAGTTTTTTGCTCAGGACAAGACATTTTATTGAACAGAGTCCATCAAGGTAGGAAGAAACAGTGGCTTTATTTAACAGCTTCCAGAAAAATCTTGGTATTCATTGACAAAACCCTCCAGGCATGGATCTGTATAGCTCAGCTCTGTGTACTGATGTTGAAGGAGCAGCAGCTCCCCATGGTACCAGCCCTGCTGCTGTACCTGAAGGCTGGTGGGGCTTTGTGCTGGCAGTGTCAGGGATAAGGGCTCAGTTTATGCAATCATATGTTGCATTTAGAAATTCTGCAGGAGTTGGACTCCATGAGCCTTACGAGCCCCTTCCAGTTCAGGATATTCTATGATTCTGTGAATGCTCCCTTTTTTTGAGAAATTTCCTTCGCGTTGGAGCTGTTTCGTTGATTCATCAGTGGAGAATGGATGAAATACGCTCTCTGAAGATTATTTTCTGTGATAAAAATTAGAACATAAGCCAAAGAGCTTTATCAGTGTCACTGTATGAGCACTTGGTGGCACCTCCAGCAGGGACCATCTCTCCTGGATGGCTTTGGCTGCGGAGCTGTAGCTACAGCCTGTGGGGTAGCACAGGGCTGAGGCACACCATGAGACATTCAGCAGAGCGCTAATAGCTGAGCATTAAGCTGCCTGGCTATGGAAGATATCAATGTTCTAATTTTTCATGCTGATTTGTGTTTGAAACATTCAGCATTAGTCTGCGTTCCATAGGTGGAAACCTGAGGGATATTTCAGCTCCGTTTTGTTCTGAAGGAATTTATAAACATCATTTCCAGCGTTTGAAAAGTTGGCTCAAATTCCCTCACTTGTGCCCTTAGTTCTCAGAGATTATAATTAAAATGAATGGTCAAAATCTCTTCTGCTCTTATTCCTTGAAAATGTGCTGCCAGGTGAAAATACCTCTGGGCTCAGCAGGCAAAATTTAGGCCTCACTTCATACCCTATTACAGTATATGATGGACTTCAGTATTTTCTGTTGAAAGTCTGACAATTCTGCAATTATGTCTTCTTATCAGCCAGACCTTCTTGAGAAGCAACGCAGTGAAAGATAGTAAAACAAGCTGAGGTAAAACAAATTTTTTTCTTTAGCCTTGCTTGTATTCTGATGAAGTCTGAATTAAGTCGTGCTCCTTATAACTGAATAACATTGACCCTTTAGAACAGCCAGAGATGTCTGGTTCAATATTCAACCACTGTATTACCTTCCCTTCTTTCTCTGACAATACAGTCCCATATATCACTCATAGAAAGTGTGTATGTAAGACCACTATTACTACTCATCTTCAAGTTTGCTTGCAAAATCATTCTCTCATATTTCTAAAAGTAAGATGCTGTAGGCTGTTGTCTTGGGCTAACTCACAGAAGTGTAATTGTGTGGTTAGTTATGCATGCAGTTTCATATATTCCAAAAATGCTTGTTTGATCTTAGATTAAAATATGTATACTAACTTTTGCCCAACTTTTCTGCCACTTTCTTAGCTGCACTACTTCATCACGGTAAGTCTAAGAATATCACAGGATATTTTTTCTGAGAAAGAGACAACGCTGAAGTATAGTCTGCTTAATCTAAAGCTCAAAATATATCCCTGCTGAAACCTCCTGCACAGCAAATAAATATTTAATGAACAGTGGTTCTGTCTTTTGACACAATATTAATAACTCCGGAGAAGCTCTGTTGGACTTCAGATACTGATGAGACCTGCAATTTGTCTTCACATATGATGAAGAAGATATTTTGTTTCCCTTTTTGATGCATGTATATAGGTATACTGCATATACTGGTATTTAGAAAAGCAAAACACATTACAATTAAAATAATTTTAATTGGTCAAAATGAATAGTGTACTGGAATGACCTGGTTGTTCCCTTCAAAGCCCACCATGGGCAGGAATCCCATCCTATTAGTACTTCCCATCCATGACCTGGGCTATAAGCTTTACCAAGCCATTTGGATAGCAGCTACTGGTATTCTGGTGTTGAGACAACTGAAGGTTTTCCACCTTTTTCAGGACAATTGGAGCTTGCACTTCGAACCATTATTTAAAGCACTGTTTCTTTATTTAAGAAACAAACCCAAGAAGAGTGGTACAATGGATTCTGGCAACAATAAATTGTAGTGGAAGAGTTACTGCTTTTAGTGCTGCGTCTTTTGTGGTCCACTTTATTGAACAAGATTATCTCTGCTTTTCCATCTGTATTTACTTGTTAAGGCTGCTTATGTGTAAATAAACTCCATCAGTGGCCATGCTGCAAGGAAGCAGCTCTGGCATTTGTATTCCACCAGCTGTGGGTGGGAAGAAGTGCTCACTGCTTGTCTAATGACAAGTCATCAATTATACATCAGATATTACCTAAACTTCAGTTAACATTGTACACAGCATAGGTCCTAGTGAAGGCAAGACAATGTGACGTGCATTGGTTAGAGGACTTTTAGGGATGAGCATTAAATTGATGATGGCTGTGAGAAATGGGGTATTTAATTTATTGTATAGCTCAGCATTTACTGTTGTCTTGGAGACGAAGGTAGGGTTTACTCTAAGCTTTAATTATGGTGAGAGAAGCTAGGCAGTGTTAAACATAATGAATCAACTGCACTTCCATTTCCAGTTCATTTTATTAATTTAGAAAAGATGTCGCTTTCAAAAATGATGCCAGTACTTTACACATTTTGGACCCCTATCTTCTGAACTCAAGCCTGCTCATGCACAGATCCACAGAACAAAGGAACTGAAGTCCCAAGTATGTTCCTGCTGCTGAGGCACACCAAGAACCTCCTTCCTGTAAACACTCCTTAAGTTATCATGGAGTTATCACTTTTTTAACAAGTTGAGGTTGCTGGGTGTTTCTGCCTTTTTCCACAGTCTCCTATAGCCACGATTAGGACAAAGCTGTCCTGTGTGACTCAGAGAGGGCTGCAGATGCACTCAGCCACTCAAAGGCTCAATGTGCTCTGTATTTAAGATGAAAAAGTGAAGGAAACTCCAGAGAGTTTAAAGTCACGGAGCAACAGCAATAAATAAAACCTGTTTTGAATATACAAGGGATATACAGAGATACCCTCTAGATATAGATGTGCCATTTTTCTACACTCCTCAGCTCTCGCATGCCTCTTTGAAAAAACAGGCTCTGAAAACAAGCTTCTGGATCTGCTCATAGGGATGAGGAAATAGCACTGCTCAGATCCCTCTGAATGAGAATAAATAATGTGCAAATGCCAAATCAGCCTGCAATGCACATCTTCCCACAGAAAATCACCAGAGCTCCTCTGCTAACTCAGCTTAAACTATGGGTTTTAGGGTCTGCATTGCTGGCTGTCAATCAGATGTGAGACATTAGCTGATTAAACTGTTTTTGCTGTGTATGGTCTCTGGAAAGGAGCAGATTCATCAGGTTGTGCTGCTTCTTTATGACTTCTCTCCAAGGAACACAAAGTGTGCTCTTCCCTTCTATTGCCTGTTTAACCATTTGTGTAACAGAGGGAGCGAACTGTGTTTAGATATAATTATAAATGCAGTCCAAATAAAATCCTGAGCAAAATATTGTTATACTCGTATCGTATTTGTCTCTTTCTCTTCTCCCTTGGTTTACAATTGTAAAACTGCCTTGAAGATGCTCACTTTTGCTTCTGTTCCTCCAATAACAGCACTGGTCCTGCAGAGCTGTGCCCTGGCAGGGGAGATCCCTCCCATCAAGGAGCAGGAGTGGGATTTGGCTGCCTTCAAAGGGACAAAGTCTTCATCCAAAACTCATGCAGGAGACTTTGGAAACCCTCCCCATTGGCTTCTCTCTTCCCATTGGCTCCCAGTGGTAAAAAATTAAAAGGAAAAAAAAACCCATACACTTCAAGATTTTAAATAACCCATCTCTTTAGCAATGCTCATTACTGACTAGAAGAAACCCCCTACAGCAAACCAGAGCATCTCCCACCCCCTGAGGAGCAGTCCAGAAGGTTGGGTTCAGTTGACTGTGCAGCCAAGGTAGTGGTGGGAAGTGAAAGCAGCCCTGGAAGCACTGGATCTGTAACAGGAACACCTGTAGGATACCAACTATTGAAGTGCCTCCAGGTACTATTACAGATGCAACCAATGGGAAGTCACAGTGTTTCTTCCTTCCCAGCCTGCTGCAAGGCTGACAGGTATAACGATGATTGATCATGCTCTTTGCACATGTATGTGTGCAGTTTTACCTCATAAGGGAGGAAAGCAGAGCTTGTGCTTCTGTATGTAGAGCCAGCTGGCACCTTCTTCTTTTGGAGGGGTTGTCTGGAAGACTTGTGTATTTAGGTATGCAGAAGGAGTAAAGGCATAAATACCCAATGCCAAGAGTTGACATTCTCCAGTTGTAAGTCTTTCAGAGAGAGTGCCAAGTCATGCTGTGACATTATTAATATTTTGGTGTATTTCATTTTCTTTTTCTTTTCTCTAAAAGGTAAATAGAACTTTAACTATAAATCATCTAACACATGAATTTTACTAAGTCTGTGAATATTAGTTTTATTTCTTAAGTGATTAATTTTTTTCAATAGCTTTCCTTTTAAACCTTCCTGTTAATAAATTCTAATATCAAAACAGAAACACTGATTTTATTTTTTAAATTTTGTTTCAAGAGTGGTCATACTGGGAAAAAAAATCTAAACAGTCTGAAATGATGCATGAAATTCAAAGTGCTCATCTGTTAGTCATTTTATCCAAGAGAAACAGGGCCAAATTTATAGATGATGTGCAGTTGTATTACACGGAGTTATGCTAAATCATAAGCAGATTTCATACAAATATCACATCTGTTATATTACCCAACTTCTAGGTATAGAAATCTTGCAAGATCAATCGTATTTATCTGGTTACAGGAGAAAAGCCGATAGAAATTAGGCAGTTATGTCTTTAATAGGTCACTTAAACTATACGATAATAATGTTTAAAGTAAGTGCAGAGCTTAAGTATATAAATCTCGTAAAACCTGTCAATATATAAAGATGTACAATACTTTTGTGGTTGATTGCAGTTTTCAGCTTTGCTCAAGAAAAAATAGGGTCTTTCTTTAAGCTGTTTCTGACTCCACAGTTCAACTTTCGGAACACGTACAAGATTTTTTTCCTCTGGGAAATGTATAATTGTTGAATTTCTGTTATGTTTAATATTTTCGTGGAAGATAAATATTCCTGCCTGCTAAGCCAGCACAGCAGCTCTTTCTGTTTAGCAAATGCTGGTTGTCAGTCTCCCAGTGCAATAACGCTTCCCGTTAGAGGGAATGAATTGATGCTTCTCATCTGTAGGAATTCTGCAGGACTTCCCTGCATCCTGATGTTTGCTGTATCCATCCCCACACCAGAACCATGTGTGAGCAGTGAGCAGCACATACTGCTGACAGTAAAGCACTGCCCTGCAATTCAGTCCTGTTTCCCTTTCTAACTCTACCACCTGAGCCTCAAATACACTGTGTAAGTGAAAATAACATAACTTGACGAGTGTGAACTTCATGACTATTCCTTAAAAATGCAAAATCCAAATGAGAGGAATATTACCTCGGGATATCTGATGCTGTATTGTAAATGTGATTGGAATGGGGCTGTACTGGGAAATTCATTCTTCAGTAGCAGAGATCCAATATCTGGATCTGATTTCTGGCTCAAATACCAACCCGTCCACCCTCCAACGGTGTTGCAACATTTAACTTAAAGTTTAAATTCTTTGGGAACTGAAAAAAACCCCGAAATCCTGCTTCTTGTATTGCTGTGTCACATTGTGATCTGAATACGCAGCTTAAACGTGGATTTGGTTTTGCTGTTTCGAGCCTTGAAAAAAAGAACTGTGTGCCCAAGCACTGTTGATCTATTTCAGTTGGTTTCCTATTTCCTTATGATTATGAATATTTTCCAAAAACTGAATAATCAATGGGATTTGGCATCTGCTGCAAAAACTCAGCCTGCTTTTTGCTGGAAGAGTCATTAAGTGGGCAATGCACAGTAAATAAAAAAGTTTGTTTTAGCACTGGGACTCTGCAAGGTCTGCAAAATGCAGTCATTAGATGGAAGCAGTTCTTGCTGCTGATACTCCTGCTAGAGTTAGGATGAAGTAAGGCTCTCTTCAGGGCTCTGTGGCCACCTTGTGCACCAGTTCACTCTCAGATGAGTAGCTTTGAAAAGATGAGCACTCTAGAAGCAAAAGAGCCTCAGAGCTCTGAGGTTGGTCTCACTCACCTCAGTCCCATAGATGCCATCTGAGCCCACCCCACCCCGCTCTAGCCAGGATGGCTGGAAATCAGCCCTCTGTATGCATGCATGAAAATGGGAAACTGAATTGCAAAGGGAGAAAGGAGCTGGAGAAAGGCACAGGACTACTGAGCAGTGTTTGTGAAGAGCCTGAAGCTGTCCAAAGCCCCGAGTTGATTTTCTTTTTGACAGCCTCATGATGTAAAGATTACTCTTCCTTCAAGTAGTAATAATTTTCTTTGGAAATGTAATTGCAGGAAAAAAAAAAATAAAATCAAGTAAACAAAAAAGTGTCGTTTTGAAGTCTGCAGAACAAATGCTCTGATTAACCTAATCGTGCTCTTTTTTTCCTGAATATTTAATTAATGATTTTCCTGAGTTGCTATATTGCTCAAACTCACGATGAGAAACATGAACATTTTCCCAAAACAGAAAAAGAAGCCGGCTCTGAGAAATCCCCCAGGCAGGAGTGGGGAATGGAACTGCTGATAGATTTGTTTTCATTAGGTACCTGAATGCGTTACAATAATTATGTCAGTTCTGAGCTTTTCCCATCTGCAGCCCAACCCTACAGCAATTTGATTGGAAACTAAAAAAACCAAACAAAAATGTGAAGGGAACAGGCTGGAAATATGAAGACAAGGGACACCGAGCTTTACAAGAGCAAGGATATGATGAAGCAGGTTCCTCGTTATTCAGCAATAGGCTTAATTCAGAATGCTTTCACAGGAACAAAAGCATGCACTCGACAATGATTTGTATGATTTCTGCACTACCATATTCTGGGCAGGAAACCAACTTCTGCTAAAAATGCTTCTTTGAGTGGTGCTGACTGGAAACGCTCACATAGTGCAAGCACTAACATCTGTGGGACTTTTTTTTCTCTTAAGGATATAGGTAATGTTATAGTGAAATAAAAAGAAAACGTTTCAAGACTCATCCCCACAGCAGATGTGATTGCAATGAGTGATGTAACAGTGCAAAGTCATTTCTGGATTTCTGGTTTTGAACGAGGAAGAGGGGGTCACCATCAGCAAACTGCATCCATTGTAGGATGTACAAAAGCCCCAGATCATTGTTTTCCTGAAGAATTGCTTTGATGAAGAAGTCAGAGCCTCTTTGTTTGCCCCTGGGCAGGTTCAGGGTGGGTATTAGGTGTATGGGAACTGTTAGGTCATAGTCTGAACCAGCAATTGAGCACCTGCTGAAGGCACGTGGCCAGCCCTGGGAGCACAGGTGGAAGCAATTCACCTGTGTGATTGGAAGGAATGCACCGTGGGTCCACCCCTCCCTAAACTTATTTAAGGGCTAGTGGTCAAAAGGCAAGTATTTCTGCTTGGAAATCACCTTTTTGAGAGTTTCCAGCAAGCTCTGATCCTTGGAAAGGGGTAAGCTATTCCTTTTTTATTGCTAAATTATGACTGCTACTTTTTTTTGTGTGATCTGAAACTGGCCTAAGGCAATTATATCTACTGCCTCCTGTCCTTGCATGAGGAAGAAATGTCTTCTCTGAAGGAGTGGTCAGGTGCTTGAATGGGCTGCCTGGGGAACGTGTCTGAGTCGCTGCCCCTGGAGGTGTTCAATGAATGTTTAAGCGTTGTACTGAGGAACATGGTTTGGCGGGGGATTGTTGGTGGTAGGGGTATGGCTGGACTGGATGATCTCTGAGGTCTTTTCCAACCTTGGTAATTCTATTGTTTATGCTTTACAGCTGCTTAGCAAGAACTCAGGTGGTAGCACTCAGCCCAGGCTGTGACCCTGATGTTCATTGGGCTGAGGCTTGTTTAGGGTAATTTCTGTCACTTTTAGTAGTGTTACTTCAGTTTGCTACAATATAATTAGAAGCAGAATTCTACCCCAAATTATCTTGAATTAATCTGGTACTAATGTTGCTGAGTGTAACTCGATGTGATGATTTGGACAATAAGATGCAAATCACTGATAATCATTTAACATTAATGCAAGAAAACTGCAAGTTAATGGAGGAGAAGAAAGGATCTCCATTTTCAGTAGCTTTCAATTTTGACCTAATTAAATTTCTTTAATGCTGTCAGAAATTAAAGGTAAGCCTAATAGTGAGCCCTTGAGGTGAAGGGAAGTGGATGCAAAGGCAGGAACGGCTGCACTGAGTGCTGTGGTTCTAGGCTCAGCCTGAGGCTGGAATTTTGAGGTAGATAAATGGCAGTGATAACAGAGGAGAAGGGTTCCTTTCACTTAACAGCAATAAAAACTTCGGAGCCTTGTGCAGAAAGGTTAAGTCTTGAGTTTTTTCACTACTTCTGAAATAAGGTATGATAAACCTGGTTAATGGAGTAATTTTGCAAGCCCTTATTGAAGTGATGTTGCGTTGCATTGTAGGAGCAGGTAAAGAGGCACTGGTTTCTATGAAGCATGTATAGATTGAAATAATTCCTTTACATGTATGACTTCTAAATATGATAAGCCTTTTACAATGCAATCTCTCTAATGCCATCTTTGTAACAGAAAATGAAATGCAGTGGTCTAATGCTTTTCCTAGTCCCATTATGTTACTGATGTTACTGAGAAATGCAGGATGGAATTCATGGTGGTACCAGAAAAGGATCCTTAGAACTGGGTTATTGCACTGGCTGTGGTTAAAATAGATACTGGAAAGGGTTTTGAGGGGAAAAAAATGATTATTCTTTTTTATGTGTAGTTTTCAACAACAGAAGGCATTGGAGTACACCTAATCAGCTGTGACCTACTGCCTTTAATTAAAATACAATTGCAATCCAATCTTAAATGCTGTATTTTGTTTCTGAGTCCAATTATCAACCTTTACAGACAAAACAGTGTGGGAAACCAAGCAACAAATATCTTGTCGATTTGCTAGTTATTATTAATATTTTCTGCATGGTTGCAACAGAAAACGTAGTGATTCCTAATAGGTGTTCATTATTTCTTATGATAAGAAAAAGCCAAAAATGCGGATAGGATTCACAGGCCACATGCTTCAGAAGCACATCTTTAATTTTGGAAATCAGATTTGAATTTAGGATTAAGTGCAGTAATGTCACTTTGTGTTTTGCTGGCAATGATGAAAGCAAATTGAGTGCACTGGGATGAGGGAACTCCTTGTTTCTTTGTGAGTGGCACAGAACTTGTGCTGGATGTCTTGGGTTTGCATCCAGATAACGTGAGCATCGGTGAGGCTCCTCTGCAAGCAGAGCAGGGTGTTCCTTTTGATAGGGTATTGGCCTGGGTTGCTGGCCTGAGATTGGAAGGTTGTTAGAGTATTCCAGGACTGCCCAGCTCAGAGTTGAAGCAAAATGAAAATCTTTGGAGGATATCATTCAGTGAATGGCAAAAGCTATAATGTCTGGATATGGTCACTGTGGAGTATAGTGCTGCCTGGGTCATATATAATGATTTAGCCATGCAGCAGAAACTATACGCTCTTCTTTTCAGGAATAAAAACCTTCCACCCTTTGGGAAGCTTCAAATAGTTAAGGTTTCTAACTATCTACTGACTCTATTCTCTAATTGTATATTTTGATTATTTCTTTTGGTAGCAATATTGACTTTGCTGGTAGGGAGAATGGAAGATCAAGTTGGAGACACTTATAACCAAACTTAAAGTAGGTGTCCCCAGCCTGTTAGAGACTTTCCAGGTAACGCATAATGAGGCATCTGAATCTTTTGAATTAATAAATGCTGTCGAAGCAGCCATTAGATGATGGCAGAGATAGCTCTCAAGATATCAGGGCAGTAAGATTGATGGGCTGTGCAGATGCTTATGCCATTAAAAAGACCTTCAGAAAGAAACAAGTAGGATTGCTAGGAGTGTTGTTTTAAATTAATGCCTGACTTTGAAAACAGGTTGATACTGCCCAAGATAATTGTGAAGTTAGAAAACAATCAAGTAAGAACAAATTGAGGCTCTGTGAGGGACAAAACCCCCCAGAGAAAGGAAGTCTTCAGATTCTGTTTCCAGGGCCCTGAGATCTTATATGAATATTTTTATTATATTTCTTGTCTTTTTTTTTTTTTTTTTTTTACTCCTTCAGAAACTGCAAGTCTTAACATGGATAAGACTCAAGTTATGCTTGAAATAGGTTGCAATACCTGTGCATTGGGTGTTCCTTCCCCTGCTATCCTTCCAGACCCTGTAGATGTGATGCATTTCAGTAGAAGGAGCCATTTCAGTAGAAGGAGGCATGGTGGGGGTGGCAGAGACTGTTGTGTGCCAGAGGGTCATCAGTCCACCATATCTCATAGCTCCATTGCATAAAATATATTAATTGTAGCTGCCAGAAGCACTTAATTTTAAAATGTCAGGTTTTTTTTTGTTCAGCTGGCTTGGTCTGAGCATCTGGTAAGATGACTTCTTAAATAATTGGTTGTGTTGGTTGCCTGCTCTGTGGTTTTATGTCTAATGGTGCAGTGTGTCAATACAGTGATATTGATTCTTCAGTTTTATAATTATTGGTAAATGACTTATATTACAGTGCTTGTAAGCTGTTTTTTCTTCTTCTGGTGAGCAATATGGCTAAATACTCTGAGGCAGGTGAAACAGAAGTCCAGTGTTAAATATTCAGCAGTAATGACCTGAATTAATGAAGTGAGCAACCGCAGCAGTGATGTGGATGTTAACAATGCAAAGTAGAGGTTTCTGATTGGTTTGGCTGGGCTTCGAGGTGGGGAGTGTTGGCTTGTTAATGAAGGTTCAGTGCTTTCTCTTATAATGATTTCTAAGGTTTAACGTAAGCAAATGAAATGTTTAGCTATGCATTTAAATTATTCTAATGCATTTTTCATGTCTGTTCATTAAATTGAAGTTTCACTTAAAGGCCTGTATAAAAGCAGAGCTTTTTTCTGGAAATTAGATGAAATACTTTAGTAATAGATATTTAAATAAGAATTTTTGATAAATACAAACATAACCACAAGTCCTACACTTCCTGCATTCCTGTTTTTTGCCACTTTAATGGGATGGAAGCATTTTCCAGCCCAATCCTTGTTCTGTGTCCCTGAGGCTCAGGTGTGCAGGAAATCAAGCCCTAGCTCTGTGGGTGCAGGCTACTTTTCTGGTCAGCAGCTCTGAGGTTTTCCATCGGACATGGTGCCATGCAGTGGAAATCAGCTCTTTAAAGGGTTATAGGATCATAGAATGGCCTGGGCTGAAAAAGACCTCAAAAATCATCTAGTTTCAACCCCTGCCAAGGGCAGGGTTACCAACAACTAGACCAAATACCAATGCCATCAGACAGCTATTTGTAGGGAGTGTTTCCTCCAAGTTCCAGAGCATCCTTACTATGCTCCAGCATATGGATGGGAGGTGCAAATAGGAACTTATCCCCATTTTCTTCCATCACTTAGAAAATGAAGTTATGCATGCAGTGGTGATGCGCTTTTGGCTTGCAAGCTTGGCATTGCTTCTTCTTGTCTATTTCCAAGCAATAAGCTAAACAGTGGTAGATTATTTCTTTGGAGGTGGCTTTCCTTGCAGTGGCCCTCAAGGGGAAACAGGGCCAGTTTCCAGCCCAAGTCCCAGTGCTTTCAGTTTACTCTGCTTCTTTGCATTTTTGCAAGAAATAATTTCTTGGCTCAGGGAGGCACTGGAAAGCATCAGCAAAAATCAGCACATTTTCTAAAAGTGTGTGAGGGTTCTCTGAGGCAGGGCTCAATGGGAGGGAGACGTTGTCATTTCTAGTCTACAATTATAGCAGATTTTTTTTCCTGCACTTAAAATAAATGAATGCTCTAAGCTGCTCTTTAGCAGCCGTAAGGCCCTGGTGTGCTTTTTATAGGTTTATGCCAGGAGGAACCATTTGCCACCCGAGGAATGCCTCTCTGGGGTGACTGGGAGCGTGCTGGAGGCATAGCCCATGGGGGGCTCAAGCTGAGAATCTGAGGAACTTGTTGAAGGATTGCAATGAGATCTGCTGAGTAATACGTACTGTAATGGTATGAACTACTTGTGTACTTATTTTTAAATGCATTTCTCATATCAACCCCAACACCTTCAGGGAATAATTTCATTTCCTATTTAATTTCAGATGTTGCACATGCCTTACAGTTGTTATAAATTATGTATAGAACTAAAAGTTGCAGTTTCTATTCTTTGCTGGCTGCAGATTTCGTTTTAAATTAAACACGCCGTAGATCCACAGTTCAGCAGGACGTCAGCTCGTTTCATTGGTGCTTCTTGTCTTGGTGTCTGCAATCAGCGGCTCCGAAAGGTGTGAAATGTTTTATGTCTCAGCACAGGGTAATCTGCATGTTAAACAGCTCATCGTGAAGTTGTGCTCATTTGGGAGACATTCAAAAAGCTTAAAGTATGGAGCACAAAGTGATATAGCAAGGCTGTTACGTAGGATGTTTTCATGAGTCATTGGCTGCTCTTCTGTAGCTAGTAGTAGTATTATCAATGCTGATTGTCTAATTATATCCCCAGATTCTGTGGTTCCTGGGGTTTTATATACAATAATTCCACTGTCTTTCGATGAATTCCCTGTAATTGCAGTTTTCATAGATTTCCTGTATTTCAGAGTATCGTTAAGGTTAGAAAAGTACCGGTGCAGCAAGTTTGACTTGCTGTTGGGATACTTTATCTGAAAATGCATTGTTCATATGCAGTCTTCAGGGGCTGCTTTATAAACTTCAGATGTACAACAAAACGAAAATTAAGTGTGGGTTTCTCATGTGAGTGGAAAACTGCGCCATTATGTGTGTAAGCAGAGGTTAATCCTCACTCCTGTCACCTGCAGATTGCGGTAGCAATGCGAACGCTCTTTTGTGACATCCAGCAAGCTGCTGCATCTAGCTCTGCCTTAAATCACTGTTGAAATAGCTGTCAAAATAAGCTGCTAAAATGTGCAAAACAAAGAGTTCTGCAGCTGAATGCTTCCATCTTGCTCGTTTCCTAGTGAATGGAAGAGGCCTAAGCCTCAGGAGTAAATCCCTGAGAGAGCAGAAGCAGAGGATGCTGCTTGGCTCCTGCTTTGATGTTGTGTACAATTAGCAAACCTTGTGTCATGGGATAGCAGAAGCATTTTATAGGAGAAATGAAAAAACAAAAACAAAAACCTTCTTAATACATATTTGGAAGAACCAATGGGATTTTTTTTTTTGAGTGACAAGTGGTATCCAAGTGTTGGGAGGCATTTGATGTTAGGAACAGCAATAAATAAACCTCATGATAAAGCAGTAACTAAAATCATGCTGAGTCTGGCCACGGTAATTTATTAAATCCTGCTTATTATTTTTGATTAGGCTAACTTAGGCAAATTGAGCTGGTGGAAATTCTGTGCTGGTGAGGGTTCTTTAAAACTGATTCTAATGATAATCCAAGTAATCATCATTAGCGATGACTGGTCTGTTATCTCATTAAAAATGTTTTGTTTTTACTGTCTCCTGCTTCGGTCACAGTTTTAGTAGAGATGGTTGATATCATTTAATAACACAAAATATTGTTGCGTACATGGTAGGAAGTGAAGCATTAAGCAGCTGCGGTGTATGATCGGGGTAGTTGCACTGTAGATAGGCTTTGGTAGTTTGACTAATTAGAAACAGGTGGAGTATTTGAACACTGAGGGCAATAAGAAATATGCTGCTTCAGGATTTGACAGTTAATGATCATAAGAAGATCATTTGCAGCAGCTGGTAATTAAAGATGGGATTTCTATGAGCAGAAAATTATGTGTTCGGGGATGCGGAAGAGCTTTCGTTTTTAAACCAGTGCAAAACACCTTGTCAATCAAATTTACATGTTCACTCTAAAGAAAGCAAAAAACAGCAAACTCGAGGCAGAAATAGATCTCTCGCTTGGCACCTCTGCCTGCCAGCTGACCTTCTCTACCCTTTGCAAACAGATCTGTGACCTGGTGTCTCAGCACTGCCCTGCCATGCCCAACCTCTCTGTTCTGGTTCTCCAGCTCAGAGCTTGGCTCTAGATGCAAATGAATGCAATATCTGTTGGTGTTCAGTGACCTGTATGACAGCATCTCCTTGTGTCGCTTATTTTTTTTTTTTGTTCCAGTCGTACCATGAGAGAAGGCTTTAGAAAGAGCAGTGCAGTGTCACAAGGGACTGGTTCCTGGGGTCTCCTGCTGGATCTGTCTCTGGCCCATAACCCCTGCGGTCCAACCCATCCCTGTCCTTTCTTGTGCTGGAGACATTGTGGCCACAGAACGTCCTGATGTCTAATTACCAAAGATGGCATTTCAGCTCATGCTTACAAGATGTCCTAATTCAAGACATGATGGGAGTTCAGATTTGCTTTTTTTTCCATTATGCTCCTGGGTAATGTGTTACAGGAAGAACAAAAAGCAGAACATCTTGTAATGGGACACAGCAGTCAGCTGTCTACTTAGTGGATCTGCCCAAATCTTTCAGGATTGGTCGTGGTAAAAACTCTGCATTTATAACAGCTGATAGAAATTAATGATAGTAATAAATAAGAACTTTGTATCTAGGTTTACACTGAGATTGGTAAAGAAGCCTAGACAAGTGTTTTTCCTAAAAAAAAAAAAAAAAAAAAAAAGTTTTATCTCTTTAAAAATGGAGAAGAATATTGCATTCTTCTTTACCCTTAATTATCTTCATTATGAAATGTCTGACTTGAGTCCTATCACAAAATAATAGCAAATGCTGTCCTTGGAAAAATCAGCTTGAAACATATTCAGTGTTTTCATCAACTTAGGTAAACAAAGAGTCTAAATGAGCTGCAGCATCTCACGGCATTCGTTATGGTAAAAATCTTGGTTTGTTCTGCCAATGGGAGTTTGGGACTTTGAGAGGAGAGAAAAGGCGTGGGCCAGTGGAGAGTTTTTGTGGTAAAGAAAATGATTATTATTATAATTTTTGTCAGTATTGTGTTCCCAGCAACTCTAGTGTGGCAGAAGAAGGTAGTTGCCCTTTGGAAGCACTGAAGCTTTCTGTTAAGCTGAGTGGCTGCTTGTCTGAAGCCATGAGGCTGTTGTGGATATTTTGGAAGCTTTGTAAATGCCTGTCTAGAACGCAGTGAAAAACTAGAGATCCGTCATCTGCAATGACCTATAAATATTCAGTAGCCCAAGATGGGGTCTTCCTGGTAGGTCCCTGCAACTGGTGTCTGCTGACCCACAACATGCTGCTCACTGGCAATATTATTGTGCTGTGTGCTGGAGATTAATGAGCCCTCTTACATCATTTGAATAAATGGATGCTGTCTCTTAACAGAGCAAAGAGCATTTGTTAGTTGTAAATGATTTAGAGGACGTTCTTTATGGAATAGTTATTTTGAATGTGCTTCTGGGTTGGAAATACTCATATCAATAAAGACCAGCAAGGGGAGCAGCTCTAATGGAAGAAAAATAAAGGAAATATAATTAGCATTTAATGATTTATTAATGGTTCATAAATATATAAACAAGATCGTTATGCTAATATCAACAGTTCTAGGCAGTTAAAGACAGAAAATTGCTGGTGCTGTGTATTGGGATTAAAAGCAGAAGCCCCATACTTACCCTGGTGCTGCTGGGGCTGAGGAGGTGGGATGGGTTTTCTCCCCTGGGCTGCATAGATGGGCTCTGGGTCCCTAGAACTCTGTAGCTGTGCTCCATTAAGCAGAAGAACTGAGGGATGAGGTGGGTGTTCTCCCTCTTGGGGGAAGCAATTCAATCCCTTATGCTTCTCTGCACTCTGCCCCGGGGGGTCAGATGGAGAGTGACAAGTCAGACAAGCTCCTCCACGTTCAACTTCTTTAGTCCTGAATTACAAAGTGCAAGAGATGAAGCTGTCCACCAAAACCAGGAGGAAAACATTTTGTTTAAATGTGATATTATTTTATTTCCCCTCCCTTTATTTCCAGAACATCTTGAAGTTTTGCAGTGCTGTGGACTAAGCTCTTGTATCAGCTATTGCTCTGATCAGTACTCATTATGTTCAGTCAGAAGCAAGGACATACAGGCAGCTGCATGTCTGCACAGGGATTTGCTTGCTGAAATGGAAATTACCTTAAGTAACAATAAAAAAAAAAGTTATTTTTCAGCACCGTGAAGTCCTCCAAGACCAACTAACCAGTCTGGAAAGTAGCTCTGAGTTAATTAAGCAGCTAAAAGATACTTGTGGTCATGCACAAAAATGCTGCTTTGGGCATTAAAAATGATGCCTTAATACTTGTTTCAGCAGGATGCAATTACTTTGCCTGTGGAAACTTTGTCCAACATCAGGTGACTGAGAGGGCTCGGATGAATAAAATAAAACACGACCAATTATGAGGTGTGGGTTGCTTAATGAGGTAAAATTTCCATCTTATCTAAGTGCTTCTTCCAGGCCAGCAGCATGGAGCAGTGAGATGACTCAGTGAGTGACTCACAGTGCAGAGCCTGACCCAGCATGTTTAAAGCCCGAGTGCTTCCACCAGATCAGCACTCCTCCCCTGCCATCCTCGAGCAGCACATTGTGCCATGCTCAGCACAGAGCCCTGTGGATGTGCGTGGGGTGTAGGTGAGCGTTGGGTGCTCCCTGCTCTGAGTGCCCTCAGCTCGTAGCAGAAATGCAGATAGACTCAAACTGGAGGAAGTTCTCTCTGATGTAGAGATGGATGTCTGCTGCTTTGTCCCTGGAGAAATCAATGCAGATAGCAGGGACAGTGCAGGGTTCATCATAAAGTGGCACTGTTGCAGTGTAGCTGCTCCTGTGTCACTACACTGATCTAAATCGCATACAATCCAGTTTATGCTGCAGTCTACATGTAAGGCTGGCTTTAACATTTTTATTATTATCATAAATAGTTACAACTAAATGCTGGCGTTATGAGTCAGCTATCTGATTTTTTTTTTTTTTTTTTTTACTGATCCTGATTTTTGAAGATATGATAGAAAAAACCATGGCTGCTTGTTTATCTGTTTGGAGGTAAAATCTCAGGTTGGGATATTAGGAAACATTCCTTCTCCAAGAGAGAGGTGATGCACTGGCACAGCTGCCCAGGGTGTGGTGAAGTCACCACTGTCCCTGGAGGTGCTCAAGAAGCATGGAGATGTGGCTCTGAGAGTCATGGCCAACGAGCATGGTGTGTTGAAGTGGGGACCTTAGTGGGCTTTCCAACCTTAATGATTCTATGCTTAAAAAAAAAATCTGTGAATTCCTGAGAGAAGAGTTTTTTTGGTGATCCTCTTGATTCAGAAAAGGCTGGAAGTGTGGGAAGAAGGCTGAAGCGTGGGAAGAGTTAACACCGTTGCTCTGTTTAGTGAAAATTTGGATTGCATCACTGCAGAACTCCTTGCTGGTAACAAGCTTAACTGTGCAGTGCTGAGGTCGGGGGCAGCAAGGCTTGCCACAGGATCCTATTTCAGAATTTAGGGAATAATAGTATGTGTGCAGTAGTAGTAGATGGTCTCGGATACTGCTTGGTGCTGCAAATGTGCCAGTGAAATCGATTTGTGCTATTTATCTTATGAAATAAGCAGGAATCTATCATGGTTTGAGCATCATTGACAAATTTGCCAGCTGAAGTTAAAAAAAAAAAAAAGTAATAAAAAGTGGCATTGATTACTGGGGTGAAGAAGAAAAATTGATTTTTTTTTTTTTAAATCTCATATGTGTTTTGCAGAGATTAAAGTTAGATAATTCATATTAAGTGTATGAGTGAATAAATAAAAAATGCCCTTTCAGACCAATTAAATAGAACTCCTTTTCAGCTTACAATAAATTTCAGGCAGTTCATTAGCCAAAATAGTTTTGGAACTATGACATGTGAACAAATGTATGGGCTGGGCAAGAGTTCTTGAATATCTAGATGAGGAGGCTGATGAAAATAGGTAAGCTTACCATAGACTATCATAGAATGGCCTGGGTTGGACCACAGAACCATGCTTCTCAGAGCTACTTATTCTGTGTGCATTTGCACTTTAAAAATATTGATGCCCTAGGGAGAACTTGATGTACTGTTGTGGTTATCATATAAAGCGTCCATCAGGAACAGTCCTGTCTGAATGCTGGGTCTTAGTTGTGGTGGAGATTTGAATTTAAGCCATCATGAATGCGTCCATAGAAAACACCTTCTTAGACTGAGAAAGAAGAAAAGGAAAGCAAACAAAAAATGCTTAGATGCATCTTTGAGTAAACGGACAGCTACATTTTTCTCTGAAGGGTTGAATGCTTTACAAAGCAAGCATCAAGTTTTCTCACTTAAAGTTATTTTTCTCCAAATTATGGAAGCCTGAAGACAAAAGCCTTTTCTATCCATTCCTGACATTCACTAAGGCTGTGTGGTACAAGATTCTACAGCATTAGAAATGTATCCTTCACTTCTGAAGCAGCTCTCAGTTTCTACAAGGAGCGGGTTAGTTTTCAGCCTGGCAACAGCTTCCCCCTGCCATCAGCAAAATTATCCTCAAAGCATACAAGGCAACCATGGCAGGTGTGTCTGGCCCTGATCATCTCAAGCCAGCACTGAAAGGTCAAGGGCTAAATCTTAAGCTAAAATTAAATGCAGATAATAAATTTTTTACGCATCTCCCTTGCAGGAAGTTTGACACGAGCTCATGGTTGAAGGAAAGGCGAATCTGTTCAAGTTGCGGTGTCAGATCAGGTTTGCCGATCAAATTGGGTTATGTCATGTCACATAATTGGACGTGACAGAGCTAGCTCAGCTTCACGTGTCACAGCACGATGTCACTCTTGGAGGAGCAGAAAACATTTTTTTTTTTTTAAACATAGCTTGGAAAACATTGGTTTGAGAATAGGCTGTAGGGAAGTGTGGGGGAAGGAGGAAGAAAAAGTGAATAAAAGAAATGCTGAATTGAGCTTTGACATTGGAATATAGAGTAATGAGCGTTTTTATTGTTTTTTGCTAAACTTTTATTAATACTATGGTTTCAGTTGGGTTGCAGCAGCCTAACTCAAGGACCTGTGAGGGCTGAACTGAACCTGTGAATCCTGAAGGAGGTGTGTGTGGGTAGAAGCACTGGCTTGTGGATGGGAATCATAGAATGGCCTGGGTTGAAAAGGACCACAATGATCACCTGGTTCCAACCCCCTGCTATGTGCAGGGTCACCAACCAGCAGACCAGGCTGCCCAGAGCCACATCCAGCCTGGCCTTGAATGCCTGCAGGGATGGGGCATCCACAGCCTCCTTAGCAACCTGTTCCAGTGCCTCACCACCCTCTGGGTGAAAAACTTCCTCCTAATATCCAACCTAAACCTCCCCTGTCTCTGTGTTGGCAGTAAAGAAGATAGAAACTTAAGGAGCCTCAACTTGAACTCTGTGAGGATTACAACCCAGTTCACACAGCTCTTAACACTACCATTGCTCTCCTTCCAAACTCCCAAACTTTACAAAGCATCACTTGAACACTAATGTTGAGGAAAATTGCCTGAATGATAGTAATGATGCAGAATTACAATAGGTATGTGGATGTAGCTGGAAGTTTGATTTTCTTTTTCTATTTCTTAGAGTTTTATTATTCATTAAACTTGCTGAGCTCAACTTCCTTCACTTACATCAGTTTTACTGTAGTCTTTACTGATGTTACCTGCACTTTATTGATATCAGTGGAGTTCAACAGGCATAACAAAAGTAACTAAAAAGAGAATAAATTCCACGTTAATTAGCCAGCATGCATGATTTTATGCTGCTTAATGACTCTTGTAATCATCTGCAACTGTACAAAGTGAATGGCAATCATACCCAGGCAGAGCTGTACAAAAACACATAGTGAAATCACCCATTTTATACTCCTTAATAGAAAAGGCTGCACTGTTCTCTAAAATCGTATCTAGAGTATAAAGGGTGACAGGGAAAGTAACGATTACAAACAGCTCTCTATGAGCTCAGTTTCTACCCTGTGCAGAACATCATGAGCCCCAGCCTGTCCTTGTGCCTTAATGAGCACGCTGGGCAGGGTTGGCAGGGAATAGCTCTTAGGTTCTCATCTAAAGATCACTCAAGCAAGTGGCAAGGCTTATTTGCTTAAAGCCCTTTATGCTTCTGTTCTGTGTGCTGATTCCCAGGCTTGTTGGTTTGTTTTTGTTAACAAGATGGTGTTATGGAAGATTTTGCTTTGCTTTGACCACAGGGTTCCTCACGCATAGGTAGGGTGGAAGTTGGTATCAGAAGATCTTTGGGCAGTGGCTGACAAGCCATGATGTACATCAGAAATGTGTCAGTCAGGGGGCTTCTACCGTTAGCTCTTTTGATTTTTCTTTAATTTGAGGGCTGGCTTTCATCTCTGCATACTTAATTCTAAAGCTACTCGTTACAATGGCTCCTTGTTCCCTTAGTGCTGTAGGACTCTGTTAACCCTAGGGCTGCATTCTGGCTCTGAAGCTCTCTGAAGGAGATTTGTTTTCAAGCCCTCTATACTACTGCTTTGCTCCGAAGCCACCAGGAGTTCATGCCTCTCACTCGCACTCCCAATGTTGATGCCTCACTGCTGCACTCTAAATTGTTCAAACTCCCATCCAAGGGTTCCTGGCTGAGGATTTGTTTTATTTGGTGTCAGGTGTGTGAAATCATCTACTATTATTCCTTACAAGGATGCTTAATTTCTCTGTGTAGTAGGTGTGATTCAGCTTTAAGAGGCAAGCTGCCCTTTGCAATCTGTTTGTGTGGTCTATATAATATGGACCAATATGTATGCACTGACAGCAAGATAGCTGCTGAGTATACTTTGTAATAAACTCTCACTTCTGAATGACTGTAAAACTGCAATCCTTCCTAAGTTTAATATTTACTCTTCCTTTTGTTACCAGGGCACAATGAAGCTGATTGCTGAGATACAGATGACATTATAGCCTATCTTTACTGTGTCATGCTTTTTCTTTAACTCTGTGCATTTACACATGAATGGGCCATTGGTTCTAAATGGCAAGAAGATCACAGTGAATTACATTCACTGTAGTGGTATAGTGTCAAATTCAATCTAGTATAAAATTCCCCATCCTTTCAGAGGGAGGAAACTGTTTTAATTTGTATCCTCATCAGCTGAAATTTCCTTTTCATCCTTTCATGGGCAGTGGAGATAAATGAGGCTGGGAGCTTCTTGCACAGTGTTAGACATCTCTGAAATCCAGGGGAATTTGGGGATTCAATTCTGTCAGAATTCAAACCTAGCACAACTTTAATCTTTTCAACATCAGAAACAAAAATAGAGAGAACTGATATGCTTGATTGTGGGTGAAATCAGAAGTTGTCGTTGCTGGGAGTAGCAGTAATTATCAGTAATGGTGTTGCTTCAGTAGGTCTAATCTGGGTTCAATTCAGCACTGAGTTAGTGCTATTGATTACGTGTAATTGAGCATCTCCACACATCAGGTATGAGACTGATATCTTGTAAACGCTCCATTCACTGAGAGCCTTGATGGTTGCCTCTGAGGCCAGTCGAAGGGCAAAAACACAGACTAAGTATTGATATGACATAATGGGAAGCAGCAGGCTGTGTCTTTGCTTAGTGAAACATGGTTATGGGCTTTCCTGAGGAGGATAATTAGATGTGATTCCTTCCTGCCCCCTGTGAATAAAAACCTGGGAGAAACCACTGGGGTACAGAACTGTGCTCCTACGAAAATGATGGGTTCACAATGGTTCAGGAAGGAAGATGTGGAACTCGCAGCTTCTGCGTGTTGCAGTAAGCCTTTTTCCCAGGTCACTCTTAAATGGAAACTTTGTCTATAGCTGTCACTTCACATATAACACACGAGATGGATAGGAGGAAATTCTTGGAGCCCATGGAAGCTGCAAGAGGCAAGGCATTGGGCTGGGAGCAGGGACAGGCTCTAAAGCCAAGCTGTGGCCACTCAGCAGGCTTAGTAAGCAGCAGCATCTTGTTATGCTTTGTCTTCATAGTGGCTGAAACAAATGCATATACCAATGGGCACATAATCAGGTTTCCCATGTTACTTAAATTGGCATGCCAACTTCGCTCTCCTGCCAAAGCAAAGAGAAGGAGGAGTGCTGGCTGCCCTCAGAGCTCACTGCACCCCCTGATCCCATTGATTTTAGACACTGATCAAGACAATTTGGAGCTCTGCTTCTTGCAGGCTTGCTAAATGGAGCTGCATTGTGCTTGGTTTCATTTTCAGACCCTTTTTGTGAATCAGTTCAATGCTTACAGTGTAATATCAACACCTCCTTTATCCTAATGGTTGAGGTTTCTGATGGATGTGCTGCAGCTTTCTTCAGCAGGATCTGCAAATCCAGAAGCCATCAGTTTTAATACCATAATTCTAGTGTCTTTTCAAGTTGTTACTACATATTTTCAGTAGTAATCTACAGAGCACCTAGATGAAGGAGAAAAGTAAACTGACTTTTACATTTTAATGGAATTATTGATTTTAGTTGTTTTGATATATGCCCATTAATTTACTACAAGAAAATATCCATGAAGACTTCTTAATTTTAAGTTGCTTTTTATTTTTTTTTTAAATCTTCAATTAAATCTCAGGACAAAGTGATTTATCTTGGGGGTGGTGGGGAAATAAAACGCAAGACATTAGCAATAAATTTACATGGCGAAGCTACCTCAAGAAGCAATACATCAAACACAAACAGCATGCAAATTTTTATCCAGTCTGGAACTTCATTTTCTGTGGAAACCCATGAAAGGTTTCTGTCTGTGTAGCAATCAGAAAGAACTGGGAGTTTAAGCTTCAACACCCAGAGAACACCTATTCATCACCTTCTTTGCAACATCCTGGGCAAGACGTGCAACAGTAATTCTCACAGTGTTTTTCTTAGCCTGTTGTTGATAAATATCACTGTTTCAGATACATTTTAAATATTAGTAATATTTTATTAGTGTGCTATTATACGGTCATTACATTTATTTCATATGTATTTGAAAAATTGTTGAAGTTTTTCTATGTTGATCTTCAGGATGATGTGCATCAGGTGCACTAAATATGCACTGTTTGCTTTGCCTGTGGTGACTCGGTGGGTGTGCAAAACAGGGATCCTCCTGTTTTGGGTAACAGGAAAATAACGATGGCAAATATGGGCAAATAAGAACAAGAAGTGCTCTAGGTATGTGTGAAATATGTTGTAGTTAAGTATTCATGTTTGTGAGCTTTCAAGACTATTTCTCCCAACACCAGTCATTTTTCCAGCTGTTTTGTGATCTTCCAATATACTCACTGTTCTCAATACCATAATTATCTGAATTTCTGCTGAGAACTTTGAATCTGCAGTCTAGAGGAATAGTGAAGGAATGTAGCCACAACTTTTTCCACAGCTTTGGCTTATCCCTGTAAGCTGCTCTTTGCTTTCCTTTATTCACTTATGGTATGATGACTGAGTTTCTGAGACCAGAGTTTTAGGAAGGACTTCTATTACTGCATTTAAGCAGACAAAAAAATTGAAATGTGTGTTGAGGACTAGAAAGAATAAAGGATGGTGGGTAGCCATTAATTTAGCAATGATACTGCTATGCAGTGTGCAACTGGTGCTGTTTAGCACCTTTAATGGATTGCAGATTCAGCATATTATATGTTTACTGTTTAAGACTGCTGGAATTCTCAACAGTAGTAACTTCTGTTTTCACCAAGTTTTCCAGCTGAACTGATCTCTACATCAAGGGAAAAGAGATGGGATAGGGACAGAGAGATGAGTTTGGGGTCATGTCAGCTCCGACGTCAGAGAGAGGTGGTGAATGGGGAAAAATGTAGGGAAACTTCAACATGTGGGCTCTTACAAGAGAAGCTGCCCTTGCAGAATATACTATTTGACATCAGTACAGGCAGACTGTGTTTAACTGTGACAGGAAGGTAAGGGAAGGTTATAATCGTGTATAGAATGTTAGCAGTATATTAAACACCAAACTATATTGAGCACAGTAGAGCTAAAAAAAACTTTTTTAGGATTCAACTAATGAGTAGTATGGAAATAAATTTAAAAGGAAAGCTCTAGGTGAAAATAGAAGATGCATTATATATAAATTACAAGCCATCTAATAATGCCAGCTTTTTAATTGCTTCCGAATGTGGACACATTTATATTATGAGGTTGGAGCCATATGTTTCTTCACGGGACCTGACAGCCAATGGATTCATTTACGTGTCTTATAACAGGGCATGAAGCAAACACTGCTGCTTTATCATTTATTCATCAGTGTTTATTGCAAGAGTTTTGATCAGCTGTCTCTCTGTTTTCCCCTGAATCTTGATTTAGTCTTTTTTTTCTGAAGTACACTGCTTGTTATTTCCACTGAGCAGTTTGAGACACAGCGTGTGTGGTGCTGTGCGTCATGCTTCCCCAAGCGGGTCGTCTTCAATCTCAGCAAGTTTTTCATTTACCTGCAAGTTGCTTGAAATCTTACGGGCACGGCAGAAGTTTGAGTTAGCACAGGCAGAGATCGAAATGTCTTGTTATGGAAAAGGAAGGAGTTTAATAGTTGTTTGATCAAGGACGAGGCAAACTGTTCTCGAGGAGAGCGCATTGGTATTCTTGGTTATTAGTATTCTTGAAAGAGATGAGAAACAAAGATGTTTTATGGATTTACTGTATTTTCTTTTGAAATTCAGAATATTGATCCATATTCTCGATGTGACAGCTCACTCCTCAGGTTTGTTAAGAACTAACATCCTTCACAGAAAGTGAAAACATAACTGTCCAGAAATGGTCTCATGAAGAATGAGTGTTAAAGTGCGCAGTGCGTGTTATAAACAATTCAGTGCCTGCCAGGTTTAGTAAATTCGTGGCCTCATTCTGCATGTAGGAAATTGCTGTGGTGCATGGGCTGTTGCTTTTAGTGTTCAGAGGCTCTTTCTACAATTGCAGAGGTATTTGCGGTGAGCAGACGTGTCTACAGAGCAGGTGCATGTTCTTATGAAGAGGGTTTCAGATGGATCTTGTACTCCTCTGATCTTGCTTGTTCAAATTAGCCTGTTGGTTAATAGGTTATTTTATAAATATGGTTGTACAAATGTGTATTTAATCAAAGTAGAGGAAGCCATACCCATAAGACTCAAATGAAGGAGCTATCCTGGCTTGGGCTCTGGTGCAGGGTGATGCATTCTGCAGCTCATGTGATGAAGTAGCTCTTTGACATGCTGACATCCATTTTTGCTGAAGTCGCAACCCTGGCAATGGCTTTCTGCATGTTGTGACTTTTCATGACTAAATTTTCAACCCATTCTGCATAGCTGAACTAAAACCATTAAACTCCTGTAAAAAAAAAAAAAGAGCAATTATGCAAGAAATATCAATAAATTATGCATGAGAATAAATTTATTAAATTAAAGCACTTTAGATGAGATGCAGGCCAATTAACGATGTGTGTGCTGTACAGCAGTGTGGTTGTATGAACACAGAGATCGAGATCCACATCCATAACAAACAATGCAGTCTGTTACATTTTAAGTCAGTGGATTTGCATTCATTTGTATATAATTTTCTGTTGAAGAGTCAATCTCATTTTCTGATGTTTGAGCAAGTTTGTAGTATGATATGTAAACATTACAAAATTTAATCAGATGGCATTAGGTTTGTTGAAGTAAACAAGCCTCAGTGATAATCACAGGATATTATGGATTTCCGATCACTTCTATCATTTAAATTTAGTTCAGCTCATTACTGAAAAGAAGATGGTGATGTATTCTGTGAGAGATTTTCCTAGCTTAGGACAAATCCCTGGCTGCTCAGTGTAGCTCATATCTGGTGAGAAAATCATAAAGTGGAAGTAGCACAATGCCACAGACTAAGGTACACCAAGAAGTCCTGCCAGCTACTCGGTTACAGTCTGTATAGATTTGAAGTACATATGCACGCACTGCAATGTTCTTCAGGTACTCAAAGGAAATATGTCTATAAGAGATCCTTAATCATTCCCGAGTTTGTAATGGAGACATAAGTCTTCATGTTCTTAACTTTCCTTGTATTTTGAGATTTTCTCCCAAATCTGGACACACAATTTGTCAGTGGATTTCACTGCTGTCTTTTCAATTGATATGGAGAGCAGTTCAACACTGTACCTTCTCCATCTTAGTTCATCCAGTTATTGGTTGTGGTACCTGAGCTACAAAGCAAAGAGGTTTAACAGGAGAAATGGTCTAAATGTGAAGGTATGTACACATGGAAATGCTATTCAGGCAGTGCCATGAGCATATTCAGGATGGATATTAGGAAAAGCTTATTCTCAGAAGCAGTGTTGAGGTGTTGGCACAGGTTGTCCAGGGAGTGGTGGAGTCACAGTCTCTGGAGGTCCTCAAGAAAATATGTCACATCACTAGGACATGGCTCAGTGGGCACTGTGGGGGTGGATTGGGATTGGATCAGATCTTAATGGTCTCTTCCAACCTTAATGATTCTGTTATTGTATGATATGGTGATGCCTGCTCGGGGCAATGCAGGCAACAAATCCAGCAGCAGCCCTCCTGTGTGCCCAGCCTGGGGACCATCATGATGTTGGCATCTCAGGGGGCTCTTGTGGAAGAGATTTTTGAGAAAAGTACCCTTTGAGCAAAGCTGGGATAAGAGTAGATGGTGACACAATATTCATAATTCCCAAGTTGAATAATTTCTAAGTCAAATTCAAGGAATTCAAAGTTTTTATCCTAAGTGGAGTGAAGGGTTAAAAAGAAAAAACAAAAAACAAATCTCCCACAAACCTCAATGTCTATTACATATGATGCAATGTGCATGATGTTTTGAGGAAAAGAGAGTAGCTTTAAAAGGAATATTTCATTTGACTCCACCTGCAGTGAAGAATGGGGAATGAAGGTAAAACAAATAGGACTAAGACTGAAAAGATCTGACTTATATTGTGGAATAGAGAAGCATAAATTATTTCTGAGATCCTGAAAAAGCTTAGCAGATCAAGACACTGAAAGAGAACTGTTCCTCTGGTTTGGCTGCTTTGTATAAGTTTTAGTCTGAAGTTGCCCATGGTGCATTCAAGAAAGGAGCAAGGCTTGTGCCTCTGTAATGCAAAATAGAAGTGGGCTGCTCATCGTTATCTTCAGAAGTATATTTTAATGGTAAGCTGATCTTCTTTTTCTGCATATGATATTAAGTCCCATTTTTCAAAGTTTAGAAATGTGAAAATGTTTCATTAAATAACATACTGAAATATTTAACCCATTTTCAGAGAAGAACAAACACTTAAAGGAAAAAAAAAAAAATAAAACAGTTAATGAGAGTTGAGGAATATTCAGTAGTTACTGTGCCTCAGGTTTCCAGTTTTGGGTTCTATACAGGAGCCCAGCAGACTGCTGGGGAGACACAGGAGCTGGGTTTCCCTGGGGTGCATGCCAGGGTTGCAGGGGTCATGGTGCTGCCCAAAGCCCAGCAGCTGTGGTTCTTCCCACGCAGTGACTTTTCATCAGAAGATGGCAGCAAAATCTTACGAACCATAACATTTGCTATCCTATCTTATTGTTGTCAGAGGGCCAGGGACAGTGTGAGGCATCTGCTGGAGTGTGGTTTGACCCATCTTCCTTCTTTAGCTACCCCAGGTGAGGTCACATTAGATCCTTATTCCATAGATACTGAATGCAAAGGGCTGTATCCTCTCTGGTCCTTCATTTATACCAAGAAGATAAAGGCTTGATCCAGGCTTCTGTCCTTTGGCTGGAACGTCCATGTGTTGGGTGATCCATCTTGTGTGGCACCACCTAGGGCTGCATTTGTAGATGGCCATCCTTGAGAGCCTGACTCCTGCTCTTAGTTCAGTGAGCCCAAGTGAGCATGGGGGCTCACTGTTAGGATTTGAGAGCTGAAATGCAGGTTTCTAAGTGTCTCAGTGTCTGCGTTCTCTGGCTTCCTGCCATTGCACTTTATTTTAGTTAAATACATGCCATCGTGGTTTCAAGTCTTTGTATTTACTGAAGGCACAGTTCTTGAATTCTGCAAGGCTGCTCCTGTTGTGATGTGGGTTCAGCTGGAGCAAGCCCTAAGTGTTTGCTTGTTGCTCTAATCTCTTTAATCTCTTGCTGGCTTGTAGTTGCTCTTTGGGAACTGAGTGCTTACGCTAGAGCTGAGGCTTTCCTGGAGGGGTCTGGCTGAATACTGATGTCCAACTTCCTATAGAAAAAAACCTAACTGGAGACATCATTCATTTCTCCTTCTACAAGGAACACCAGTGACACAGAGCTTACATCTGCTGGTGTTCTGCAGAAGTGATATACATTGATTTCATGTGTCTTAATGGGAAATGGTATTTGTGTGTACTGATGTCTAACAGTGCCTTAAAAATAATTGGATGTCATTAATACAGAATTCATGATGGTCCCAAAATTATGTAGATTTTTCTTTTAAAACTCATACTGATTTTTGAGTAACTTCACAAATAGGCACTGTTTCCATACAGCATTCTGGGTATCTTCTCTCTAAAGATGTTTCTGTAATTTATGATCTGTAATTAGAATTCAATTTAATAATTACATGTCCTGGAAGAAATGTTTCTTGAGCAAGTCTTTGTTCTTATGCAGCTGCTGGAAACAGATGAAGATATGGATTATAAGAAACAGTTTGGATGCAAATGAGTTTATGAGGGCAAAGTACCTTTGGAAGTGTTCACAATTCCTGAAAGATGAATATAATTTATCATATGGACTGTGCTGCAGCATAAATGGTGTCTAAAATATGTATATGTAAGCATGCATAGCAGAAATCACTCTGGATGCAAAACAAATTATTTCTGTGGCTGCTTAGTGACATAATTCTATATGAAACTTAGTACAAGCACTGTATTTGATTTGCTGTTTGCCTTTCCTATAGGAAATACCAACACAAAAATCTCAGAACTAAAATTTCTACAGTGATTTCTTTAATAAGCTCAGAAGGATATGGGGAAGCCTTTATCAACTGTGTTATTAACTCAAGGTTAATTCAGACTCATTTTTGCCTTAAACATGAATCACTTGAAATTGTGACTCGATGATGGTTAAAATTCTTGAAGTCTAGCTGAAGGTGCATGTATTCATGTCATTAACTTCTTCCAAGTGATACTGGAAATAACTTAATTTGATTTGGAAAATGACTTAATTTGTTGAAACTCATAGCTAAGTTGGTTGTGGTTTTTTTTTGTGTGTTTTTTTTGTTTGTTTTGGAAGGGTGGTCGGTGACCCTGCTTATAGCAGAGGGGTTGAAACTAGATGATTATTGTGCTCCTTTTCAACCCAGGCCATTCTGTGATTTTGTGATATGAAAACTGCCGACGTTATGAAGTGTGTATAATAGAGATGCCTATTTCTGGCTTGCAGAATATGGCAGTGTATGAATTGATTATATAGAGAAGGTCTGTTTCTTGGAAAGGTCTTCAGAGAATGCTGTGAAGTTATAAATTCATGCAAATGGACAAAAAGTGTGCTTCAGCCAGGATTCAGTGACTTCATACGTAATGTGTTCTATCACTTGACATAAGTATTGAAAGAAGGATGACGTTGGGCACAGGTGATAAAGAAAGGGCTAATAGTTGATTTTAGACATCTTAGCTGTTCTATTTTTTATTGTTTTTACAAGGATGGTAATTTTTCTCTGAAATTTGAGTGCTGTTTGTCATTTCAAGCGAGATGCATCAACACAGCGGGTCACAGCACAGGGGCTGTAGGTTGTAGCATGGTAGGAAGACGGATGGGACCGGATGTGGATGGCTGTGGTGCCCACTGGGATGCGTCTGTGTGTGCCAGGGTCGGCAAGCAGCCTAACCACGGCTCTTGGAACTGCTGTGTGCAGAGACAAGTGCGTAGGAAACTCACTCGAAAGACTGGTGCTTAAATGTGAACTGAAATATTAATGCAACCTCATTTTCAGATGGCAGGGCTTTCTTGAACAAAGCCATATGTTGTATTCACAGGGGAGGAGAGGCTGCTCAGTCTAGGTTTGCAGCAATATGACAATGTTGAGAAGATTGACCTGAGTCGAGTTCACGGTCTCAGCAGTTTTCTCCTCTACCCTGTCCTTTCTCCTTGAGATTTTACAAGAAAAGACGTGGTGCAAGGGCAAATGAGTTTTCCTTTGCGTCGTGCCATGCATTAGGCTATTAAATCCCATGGATTTTTAGGCAGCTGTTGTACCTCTTTCTGACTTCAAAGCATTGCATTTGCTTCAAATGAAAAGTAACAGCCCAAATTGATAAATTTGAAGTAGGTGTTAGTATTTGCTTCATTATTAAAGCTTGATGTGTTCAGTTTTCTTTTCCCTGGCACAGGGAGAATTCTTCTGCCTGTCCTTGGACATCTGCCTGTAGATATAACTGTGGGCAAGACTCCTTCAATGACTGATTCAGTTGGAGACATAGACCTACCTCAGGCCTTGTTTGGGATGCTCCTGCTCTTTGCCACAATGAGGCACTGGGTAGCATTGTTACATCCATTGATGAGAGAACATTACCTGTAGGAGAAGGCTGCTATCTTGTCTTTATGAAGGCATCCTTGGTGGCCTGGTTTAATGGAGCCATTTTTTTGAAAACTGCAGGCTCTCATAATCCAAAAATGGAGTTGCAGGCAAGTTGCAAAGAAGAATCTTTGCAGAAACAAGTATCCCTCTGTGGCTTGTACACTGGGATTTTCATACAGCATCACGGGGAAATCATGTGAGCCCTGGTCTGCTGATGGCCAAGTTGCACAGTGCTGAGGGTAATTTCATATTCAACGTTTCCTGAATGTTGCATTTCTATGTAAAAGAAAATTGCACTTTGCCCTAAAAATGTAGCAAAGAAACCTGACAATGATGTTCAGTACTCAAGGTATTTCATACCTCTTGTGAAACAAGAAGAGTGAGTTGCTTGTTCTCCATGGGTGATACATAGGAAGCACTACAATGGCATTTTGGTTTGTGTGAGGACTGAGGGATTTGGGCAATGTGGTCCTGTTTTTCTTCCTTCCTCTGCAGTCAAGTTCCATTCAAAATCCACCTGCAAAAATGAATGGAGCTTCTTTATGTACATTGCATTCATTTCCATATTTTTCACTAATCTTTTTAAAACAAGTTACAATCTTAGTTAAGAAATCTGCAGTGTGAGGGAGCTGGGAACTATCAGTGTTATCATTTCTGTTGAAATATTTAATATTATTGTAACTGACCAAGAACTAGGTTAACTTTTTAATAGTAGGATAAAGGCAGTTATGAGTGGAAATGTTTCTGAGATACTCCTGATTTGTTTTTATCATTGCTGCAAGTGTTAGAAACACAATATGAAATTCCTCCGGAATCGAACTATTTGTTTATTTCCACTGGATAACTTCCTGCAGCCTAAGTGAATTATTAATTTAATCACACAATATTTAAAGGGCAGCGTTTGCTTTGGTAGGACCAATGAATCATAACCAACAATTTACTTTTTATAGCTAAGAGGATAAGAGAACATACGGTATTAGTTAATGATCCATAAACGTCTCTTCTATGAATGACAGCTATACATTTGAAATTTTTGTTGAGGACAATGAGAAGTTGCATGTTGCTGAAGCCCTCTGGAAAAGTCATGCCTATTTGCTCACACTGGTGAGTAATTGCAGCTTTTGACTGATGAGAAGCTGTTGTGGAGCCTCCAAACCATGTATGACATCACAGCCCTCTGAGGCTTGCTCATTGGGTTCATAGCATTTTGTTTGGTTTGAACTTATTCAGGATTGGCATCTTTAAGGTTAATCTGGAGCTATTTTAGCACTGGAAAAAATGCATTTCAGAGAAGTCCTTGGAGAATTTACCCAGAGAAAATAGTTGCATGAGAACAGGTAGTTAACATAGCCATGTGAATTACAGCTATGGTTATCTAATATAATGGGCTCAAACCATGAACTCCTTAAATTCTAATATAAATTCAGAGGCTTTCATTAATTATTCCTTTTATTTTTGTGAGCTGATGATGGCAGCAGCATGAGGGATGTACTGTGCATGGCTCTTCCAATGACTCACTTCTGGCCTTAAGCAAAGCACTTAATGCGTCTGTAGCTTACCTGGAAAAGGGGACAGCACTGCTTTTCTCCATGATAGAGCTGGTGCCAGACTTACTGAATTAATGTCTGAAAGATGCTTTGAGTTCATAAAATGAAAGCCTCAGATAATTCAGTATTTGCTGGGTAAAATCATTATTTGCTAGCAGCTAATGCAATGGTGTTTGAGACACTGCAGTCACTTTGCCCTAAAAGTAGGGAGGTCCTGAGTTTCTCATAAAATTGAAGTGATAATTGATCAGATTCATTGAGCTAACATTAGAATCAAAGGAGGATGGCAGTCTGTGTTTCATTAGAGGCAGATAGTCTAACTGAAATTAACTCCAGCATTCTCACTGGGTGGTTGTGATAAATGATGACCTTTGTCGTATGTTCCTGCTTGCAGAAGTGCTGCTCTTGCCCCATTTCCACAGCCATGTGGCTGTGAGGCAACAGGGAGGGAGCTCTGGGGTGGAGGCAGCAATGGTGGGAGGTGAAGGAAGGCTGATGCATGCCAACGAGAAGCTTAGCTGTTCAGAGCCATTAATCCTCCCGGTCCTGCTTGATTGCCCTTGGCAGAAAATGAGACTAGGTGAACTTCAAATAAATCAAGCAGTTGGCTGTCACCTGGCTGACTACTTCTGCAGGTACATGGCACCAGAGGAGCTCCATCTTCCTCTGCCTCCTGAGGAGTCCAAGAAGTGGCCTCCCATGGCCTCTCCAACCCAGCCGAAGCAGCATCTGGGTTTGCAGTGTTCATATTTTCTAGTTCCGTACAGCTTGTGGGGAAGGTGAAGAGTGTCTGTTGTATGGTCAGTAGGGGGAGGGAGCTTGGTGCAGTTCTGCCAGTTTTATTTCCTTTGGTAGTTACTAATGGCAATAAAGCAGCTCTTCTGCTAGATTTCGTCGTCCCCCCCCCCCCCCCACAAAAAAAAAAATCCAAAAAAACCCTTAAAAAGCCCTAAAATACCTAGGACTAGCATGTCTGTGGTCAGCAGCCAGTAAGAGCTACATAACTTAGGAAAGCAAGGAGGAAAAAATAAATCCATACCTTAGGTAAATGAGGGGAAACACGTAGTATTTCGATGATGGTGCACTCATCCTACACTCAGAGCTGCATCAGGATTAGGCACAGCTACCAGCTAGCACACAGTCTTGCTCTTCATGCTCTTCAACTGAGTGCATATATATATATTCACCTCCATACCTACAAAGCAGCAGCTTTTCTACTGGTTCTTTCAGTGGCCACTTAATATTCTTGCAGATTCCCTTTTTCAGTAGCACATGCTGGGTATTATTATTTCAAGGCTCCTCCCACATTTCTGGGATTGTAAATCTCTCTTTTACAATACAATGGGAATGCTGAGTTTCATGAATGTAGAATTGCAGATCTGTAATTAAGTTCCTAGCACCGAGTACTCGACAGATTTTATAAAAACCAAGCACCTGATTTTTTTTTCAAAGAGGTGGGACAATAAAATTAAGTTAATGTGGCACTCAGATTTCTTTCAGCAATCTTGTTCAAGCTTGTATGCATGTTCAGAATATAGATGGGTTATTATGGGGTTGCAATACGGATGGCCTCTTTTAATATCACACCATTTGCTTGATCACAAGAGCTCCTTGTAAAAATGGAGCCAGTGTACAGCAGTGATATTGGAGAACAGAGACTGGTGGGATAAATGCAGCTTCTACAGCTGGATGTGCTGAAAGCTGAGGAGGGCATGATCATTCCCATAGCTTGAAGCAACTTTGTTACAGTTGCTGTCAAGGAGGAACTGCTGGAGTGAAAATTGACTTTTCCTATTTCTGGCTGATCTGTAGAGTCAATGCTTGGTCTTACCCAATGTGTACGTTCCACTGTAGACACACCATTAAATTTGATTGTCAGATAGTAATCTCAATATTCCTGTTGATCTGCACGCTTTTTTACAGTATCTTAGAGATAACATTCTCATTGCCAGTGCCTTGTCGAACTGGAAAGGAGGAGTACTGCACTTCTTTACAAAAAGCAGAGGAAGTCTGAGGGATATGGCCTAAAAGGCACTTAGAAGGACTTTCAGATGTGCTGGAGAATCTAGTTTCATTTGCAGTTTTTTCATTTGCTTTTCATGGATTCAGGGCAAACCAGTTATGCTCCCACATGGAAGAAGTGAATGGCTTATAAAATTGTGACTCCTCATTGGAAATATCTGAGATGTGCTAAACTCTCCTTTTTTCATAGGATCACAAGGTTGGAAAAGACCTATAATGTCACCTAGTCCGACCATCTTCTCATTAACACTGCTACCACAAGCTACTAAACCATATCTTACAGCTCTTCATCCAGATGCCTCTTAAATACTGCCAGGGACAGCGACTCCACCACCTCCCTGGGCAGGCCAATAGTATCAATAATTTATATCAGTAATATACAAAAATCAGGTTAGAATATATCCCTGCCATGGAACAACAGTGGCTACCTCACTTCAAGCCACCTATGTTTGGGTTTATTTGTCCTAAAGGAATGCGATGTCTGAAGAGCAAATATTCTACCTTTGGTTAACTAAAATTAATAAGTGTGTATATATATATATATATTCTTATATATAACTGTGTGTGTATATATATATATATGAAGAATTGCATTTATTTAAGAGATTATTTTATTTTTATATTGTTTGGCATTCTTTTCCCACCTCAACACTTCTTGGGGTGATTTGGTAGGGCTCCTTTAAAGTTTCTGAACTCTTTTGGCCCCATAGGCTCTAAACTGTGCTCAAAACTCTCAACGCTTTGTCAGCAAAAAGCATTCTTTAGTATCTGCCTTTTTTGCAGACCTGGAGAAAAGCCAAATGCTGTCACTTCCACTCTGTAAGTAATGCTCTTGGCAGCAATTAATAATTGGCATTCTTAGGCACAACTACGAGGCAGGTGCTCCTGTGGTGTCTGAGGAGGAGGAATGGCAAAGGTTCTGCTTGGGCTGGGGCAAATGGAGTGGGATGCACACCTAGAAGGCAGTGTTGTTATTTAACAAAGAGAAGAGGAACCCCCCAAATGTGTAAAAGCTGATTGAGATTGAAAGTTATTGCGCTGTTTGTGCAGCCTCATTTTGTTTGTTGGATAGAGATGTGGAAAGCGATGGCATTAAGAACTAAAAGATGAGTAGAAGAATAACAAGTGAGTGTAGGAGGGTTTGAAAGGAGGAAAAAAAAAAACAAAACAAAAAACAACAAATGGTAGATGGTGAATACTTGCAGCAGAAATGGGGTTGAAAGGAAGGAAAGATGAGGTCAGCAGATGTGCAGTGGTGGCGGGTGGGTGGCTCCCTCCAGGTTTGCAACAGTTCAGCTGGACATTGTGGCCCAGCTAAGCTTAGGGTGAAGGTGCTGAAGGTGCCCTTAGTCTCTGGACCTGGCTTCTCTTATGCTTCAGTCTGTAAGGCAACCACTTTTCCTATGTGTGCTGCAAATGGTTGCCTGCTATTTGGATTCTTTTATTTACAGGGCATTTTGATATGATAGGAATTTAAGCACAACCTGCTCCTGAGCAGAAAATCTGACAACTAATTTTCAGGTTATTTTTTCCAATTAGCAAATGTGCATAGGCATTTTAAGTAGAAGTCACAAGTATTAGGTGAATAATTAAGAAAGCAAGTTTTAGTGTTTTTTTTTTTTTTTTAAATTGCAGCCATTTTTAATCATATCTTAAGAAATTGCCTGGAAGAGTTTGTCTTTGAGGGCTGACTTTGTCTTTCAAAGGGATCTTTTATTATTGAGCCCTTTTCAAGCTTCCATCTCTGCCTTTGACATAGACTAACAGGGTTGTATTGATTTCTCCTGGACTTGGTGCCCAGTGCTAATCTACATTCAGTTTAAAACTCACTACATTAACAGAATATTTACGTTGTGACCCAAACTTCCCAACCTAAAGCTGGCAATGCCTCCGGCTCTCTTTGGCCTCATAAAAATGTACCACAGAGAGCAGAAAGTGGTTGGGGCTGAAGTCGGAGAGACTTGATCAGTGCTGATTTCTGCAACTGCAGTGACCCATTTTGTGCAATGCCCCTGCCCTTCCCTGAGTATACTCAGAAGTAGTTTTATGTTTTGTAGTTTTAAGTTGGTTTTTCTTTTTTTTTTTATGCTATGAGTTAATGCAGTGGCAGGTTGAGAACAGTAGGACCTGCACATCCCAGGGGAGTTTGATGTGGTAGCAACGCAAATATGATGGGAAGCATCATCTTAGAGACAAGAGATGCACCTCTAAAGAAAGTGTGTCGTCTTGTGAAATCTTATGCCTCTCTTCTCTGTTGTGCAGTTTGGTATTTAAACACAGTTTTCGATATCTTAAAATCAAGTTGAGGTGATCACTGCTGTGTGCGCAGGGGACCAAGACACAGCGGTGAATTTTTGGGTGCCAGGCACTGCAGAGGAAATCCTTCCTGGTCCCTTCTGAATGGCAAAAATGCTGAGTCAAAAGCCAGCCAGACTGTCTAAGGAAAAATAATGGCAATATCTCAAACTCCAGAACAGAAGAAGAAAGCTTGTGTACAGCATGAGTATCTTATAAGAGCATAAAGGATAACTCTAGTGTAACATGAGCTGCTGCACTCATATGATGAACATTTAAAGGGAGGAAGAGCCTTAGAGCTTTTCAAGCAACTGCTGAGCAGCGAAATAAGAAGCAAATTGGTCAAAATAAAAGTATTCCTGAAAGCTGAAAAGCAGGTGTGCAAAGGGGTATGGAGAAAACTGAAAGACTGCAGCTTAATTCATGCTGGTACCATCCTTATGTGTACGAACCCACATATATAGGACTGCTCCCTGACCAAATTACATGTGTTAATCCATCATTCCTGCTTTTTTTTCCCTCTAACTCACATACTGTGTTTCTGTTGTTATGATACTTTTTATTAAAAGCATTCAGGCAGACAGAGAAAAAGCTGTTTTTCCCATTTGTTCAAGTATCAAGAAAATTAGGAGAAAACAGAAGGGGATTCAGATTAGCAAACTCAGCTCATCTGGTGGGTACTGAAGTATGGAGCTTGTTTGACATCTGCTTTTGCTGGGAAAAGTTTGCTCTCAGGATCACTGTGAAAAACAACCTTGCTTGTATAACAAGCCTGGTGGGCTGCTCTATTTTCAATCAGATGCATTCTTCCCCTAGATCAAATACTAGATATATAATCCTTCCCCAGGAAAACAGAAAGCTTCGTTGTCTGCATCTTTTTCAAATACAGCTGAATACTAAAGTTGAAAGTACTGTGTGGGCTTTTTGCCTTCGTTTTAAGATCACTAACTGTGCTGTTCTGGCACTCATGGTGTAAATGATAACAGGCTTGTCTAGATAAAGCATCAAAATTTCCAAAGGAAATACAGATGCCTTCAGTCTCCTGAAGCTGCTTTTTTACAGTAGTTATTGCTGGATAGAGATGCAGTGCTCCCAGGATGCTAACTTGTATTTATTCATGTAGAAAACAGCTTTGCATTCATGAAACACAGCACATTTGGTTAAAGAAACTTTAAGCAGCACTGAATTTTTTATATTTTGTTGTTATAGGAGATATATATGTAATATATATGTAAATATTATATCTATATGTAAATGGTCACTTCAGTAAGTTATTGGAGAACTGTGATTTTTTTTTTTTTAATAGAGGTAAGGAATGTCCCGAAGAGATTTCATTTGTCTAATTAAATTCCATTTTAAGATGTTACTAAAAAGGTTTCACAGGGAAAGAAGTTAATATTGTACTGTTAAGTACCATGATTTTTTGCTAGAAACAAAAAGAATCCTATAAGTTTTCAATATGAAGTCCTTAAAGTTTTCTCTTGCTGAAATTCAATAAACTAAATCCTCTTGCGTGACTTGGAAAAGTTGAGATCCAGATGCTTAGAGACTGGTTAGGTTGGTCGCATCATTGGATGGATGCATTTCAGGCAGGGGGCAGCTGTGAGCTCTGGTTTGGGATTGAAGGGAGTGTATAAACAGGAGGGGGAACTTCAGACTGTTAACGTGGGTTGGTAGTGATAGGGCAAGGGGGAATGGTTCTGAACTGAGAAGGGGAGATCTAGGTTGGATATTAGGAAGAACTTTTTCACCCAGAGGGTGGAGAAACACTGAAACAGGTTGTCCAAGGAGGTTGAGAATGCCCCATCCCTGCAGGCATTCTACGCCAGGCTGGATGTGGCTCTGGGCAGCCTGGTCTGCTGGTTGGCAACCCTGCACATAGCTGGGGGGTTGAAACTAGATGATCACAGTGGTTCTTTTTAACGCAGGCCATTCTGTGCTCCTCCAGATCTGGTGGGAACCATCCCATTGCTGCTCATAGGGGAAGCATCCCATTGGTGAAATTAGTTTCTGTCAGGCCATAGGAACTTGGCTGCTGTGGCATTGCTTACTGGCTTCCCTCCTGTGAAACGCATCAGGTTTGCAGCTCAGACCTACAAGAGTGATTAGCAAGTAGCAAGAACTGGGAGGGCTTGCTCTGCTGGAGAAGCGTCCATGGAAAGCCAGCAAACACTGGGGGCTTTCGGCAGTTCATCTCCCTTGGCCTATTTCACTCAAATGCAGTTGGAAGGTAAGAGGAAATTTCAGTGTCGAAATAATCCTAAAAGCTGCTTACAATAGCTTGCTGCAAGTCTCGATATAACAAAATTTATACTGGACGTCAAAACCCAGCAACTGATTTGTAGTCGCATTAAATCTAGTGCAGTCTGGGAACAAAATCCAAGTAGCAGATACTCTGCTAGCAAGGAAATGATAATTGCAAAGATTTTCCCTTCCTATTCCTTTAGATGTAAAAAAGCTTTTGGACATAAATTCCTTTTTCTGGCGGAAGTTGATCAAGATCTTACCCTTGTTAATTAATATATGTGTGAAGTACATTAGGATATTGTCAGTTAGCATTTTACCTCTTCCAGAGCTGACACAGGAGAGATGCAAGCATACCAATTAATAATTTTATCTAATTTAGAGTCAAATGCTCAATTTCCAGCAGAAGATTAGTGTGCTTTTAAATGGCAGAATTTGGAGTTATTTTAGTCACTATACTTTTCTAATTTGTAAATGGAGGAGGCCTTTAAAATTTGTGATGTGTTCATAAAGGAATGTTAGCTTTAGTGCAGAGGTATTCCTGTAGTAGAGATACTCGTACTGTTGTGGTGTTCCTAACATCCTTGTACATTTTCTGTTCATGCTAAATGTTGTAAACTTTGATCAGAATTTAAATTCCATGTGAGAGAGGGAATGGGAAGCCCAGAAGGATGCCTGGATTTACAATCTTGGGTTTTTAGTTTTTGATTCCAAAATTATTTTCTAAATGTGAAATGGATAGAAGGATGAAATTGCTTCTGTAGGGATTAAATGTCATGATAATAGGCAAACATGTAGACTTTGAAATATTTAACACTTCGTGGTGCATACTGATTAAATAAAGCTCTTGTCTTGCTAAGTGATAGTAGCAATGAATATTACTAAAAGAAAAACACCATAAAATCCACTAAATGGTGAAAATTTGTGTTCTCTAGTCCCTGGGGTAGGTATGGATTTGATCATATCTGTATGGAAAAAGCTGCTCGAAGGCCTAACCAGCTGTGCTTTCCACTGGAGCATAACGAGTTTTCTGCAGATCCAGAAAAGCAAAGATCTCTGCTGGGTAATCTGACTGACCACCAGCCTGATTTCTGACATAGCAATGAGAAAATGATTACGGGAGGATATGGAGTGGTCCAAGTAAAGATGATGTGGTCATGGATTTGACTTCAACTTTGAATTTTTCTCACCTTTTGCTCACTGCACCCAGTGGTGTGCTGCTCCCTACTTATTGCCCACCGGTGATGGATCCGGAGGAGTATTTTCCTTTGAACTCGCACCCAATTGCATGGTCATTCCTCACTGTCTGCCTGGGACTGGTGATGGCAGGAGAGATAGATGTGCTTTGCTTTCTGAATACGTAATTCCCATTCTCTCTAGATTTTTCTTCCAAGTTGTTGCGTGTTTTCTTTCCTTCAAACTTTTTTTCCAACTCTCACATTTCTACTACTTATAGCGTAGGGTGTCGTTATAATTAATCTTGCTGTAGGTGAAGAAGGAAGGAGGTGCACATCTCCTGTAAAAGGGAATGGATGATTTCATGGGATGCATGCAGTTCTAGTGGCTTTGTTCTTTGCAAATGCATGTGATCAATCTGGTAAACTCTGATGATAAATATTCCTGAGAATCTTTTATCCCACAGACCAAATGAATTCGTCTTTCAAATCTAAAACGATCAGGTCTGTGTCCCTACTTCAAATGCTCTTTTATCTCAGGTCACAGAAGGGAGCTTAGTCTCTGCATTGCTATCCAGTTCTGGACATGGAGCTGAGGCCCCTGCAAAAGAGCCACAGTATTCAGACATAATTATCAGCTACTTCCAGAGGCACACTTGGGCCTGAAGAGGTGTACTGAGCATTTCCTCTTTTAAATTTAGCAAAGAAAATCCTTTTCCTTTAAATTACATGAAAAAATATTATCGCTTGAGCAGATGCGTGCTGCATCTCTCCCGACCAGTTTGCAATGCAGTTCATCCTTCTCTGCCATAAAAAGCTTCAGTTCATCTAAAACCCGGGATTTGTATCCATTCAGTTGCAAACCAATGCAGTAAAAGTTGATTGCAGAATCCTGATGACTGGTGATGCATTCGCAAGATGTTGAAGTTGTTTAGCCAAAGCGATAGCTAACCTGCTCTGTGCTTTGCAAACCAAACTCTCCTAAAGTAGTTCCCAGCTGCCTGAATGTAACTGGACTTTCTGTGGTTGAATGAGTGCAAGGATTACTCCCATCTGCTCATTGGCTTTTGAGATTATCAACCAAATGATACAAAGCCAAAGCCCTCAAAAAATGAGCCTCCCAAAGTTGCTCAGTGGAAACAAATTGCAGCACACATCACATTACCCATTCAAAAGTGGCAGGTGTTCCATCTAGCTACTAGTAATTAAGGCAGTGATATTATTATATTTTCAACAAGCAGCACTGGATCTCCATCCTCATCACTGTCTGTATCCTGCAAGGACAACACTTTAGAACATGAGTTCAGCTGCAACTTGGTTGAAGAGAGGATTACTCCTTGAATATTACACCCAGTTTTCCATCCAGGTTTATGCCTGGAATATTTTGCAAATTTGCTTGTGTGTTTGGTTGGAGTTCATAATTATTATGCACTCTTTTATGAGACTTGTGACAAAGAACTGGATGCTCTTGTAGAGCTCTGTAGCAAATTTGCTTGGTTTGCTCTTCAAGAGCAGCTTGAGTCTCCTCAGAAACTTGGACTTTCATCATGGTATGTATGTTTATCCCATTATGAGTGCTGATTGTTGGGCTCTATAATAGCTAACAATTAAAAAAAAATCTGTTGGTGTTTGGTCTTGATGGAGAAAATGAACGGTGCTGTCTTCCATGGAGTATCCCATAAAATGAGCCTTGTAGAAGGTATTCCTTGTGGAATTTGTAGGAAAAGAGGAGAAGAAAGCAGATGGATGGAAAAAAAAAAGGCACAGGTGGAAACTGTTCTCCCCCTCCCCCAAATAGAAGTTGTGCATATTTCTGAAGATAACCTTTGATGGAAAATTCTGCTTTTGTCATGTCTAGAAAGGAACAACATAGAATGTATTTTATCAAACTGTGCTTACTATGGCTGTGTTTTTCATGAGAAGTCAGAGATTAAGAGGTCTTAACTTATTTTATTTAGATTTTATTAATTTGAGTTCCAGTGGGTGAGGGAGGAATAACTGTATCTTTTTCAGTGTGATTGAAAGCATAAAGTACTTTTTGTGTATGGAAAAGTGAGGCAGGAACGGTCTTTTGTAATTGGAATCAATTCAGAATAGTAACCCTGAAATAATTTGAATAGGAATAGAAGTCGTGTAGATTTTTATTTGCTGAGATGGAATTTACAAAGTAAAATTTACTTTGTGCTCCAGTGATGGGTGAAACTACTTGTTGATGAATCCAATCCAATATAGCCCATAAAGGTCCTTCCTGGAGAAGACAGAGCAAGAAAGCAGTGTTATATGTGCATCCCTTCCTGCCCTGGTGTCAGGGCAATCTATTCAGCCTATGCCCATTGCTGCAGGCATCCGTGATTAGGTTTATAGGCTTATATATATTTAACATTTTGATTTCAATGTGCACTGCCCACCTTCTTTTTATTGTTTAATCTCAACAAGATCCTATGAAAATAGTAAAGGAACGTATAATATGTTAGCTTTTCTTTGTACCATTTGGTAGGCATGGAATTATTTGCAGGAAACAAATTGTTCAAGAGAAAGTGATCAGCCAGGAGAAGCATTGTGTCATTAGGAATGAGTGAATCTCTAGGAAGATCAGGGACTTGACCAAATTAGCTACACTGAAGTAGGCAAACTAGGGTAAAACCATAACTTGGAGGGGGGGCAGAAAATAAAAGCAATCTTGAAAATTCTGCTTTTGTGACAGAGATAAAAAATGAAATAGGTTTGGAAAATGGAAAAAGAAGAAAGCATCAAATCAACAAAACCACATTTTTTTTGTTACATGCGTGGCTTTTTCGAGATGGGTCAGCATCTGATCTCTTGATGGAAAAGAATTTTATTTTGCAGATCAACTGGCAAACTTCAACGGTAAGAAGTTGATGGAACTGAAATATTGTTCTATAGATGGGGGAAAAAAAAATGGATAGGAGGAAGAAAATCCATTGCAGCATTAGTGGAAAGGAGGTCTGGGTAGTTATCTTCTGAAGTGATGTTTTTTTTTTTTTCCCTCTAAGCATCTCCATCTGAAATGGAAAAATCTGATTGCAATGATTGCAACTTCTTGATTGATCTAAAATAAATAAGCAAAAATTGAGAATTTCTAAAGCTTGTCTGTTTTCACCTTGTTTTTATTTTTTTTATTTTTAAGAAATTCAATCAGATTCCATCTGCTTACAACAGCACTCAATTTGTATATTTTTACAGACCATTACGTTCCTGAGTTACTAAAGTAAATAGAGTTCAGAAAGTTATTCTGTCAGTTACTTTCTGTTTTTCCCTTTTGGAACAAAAAAAAATATTTTCTACATGTGATTTTCCTCTATAAATGAAGGCTTTCTTTTTCTCCTCTTCTTCATTAGGCTGTTGTGATGTCTGATGGCATTATTAGCACTTTATCTTTGTTCTTTCAGTGCAATTGCAGAACTTGCTTGCGTGTCATAAGGACTTTGAAAAGAAATATTTAAACAAAACTCCAAACAATGAAACAGTTGACTTGTGCTGAGTGCAGTTGCCTATTTAGTTAGGAAGTTCATTGCATCTGAAAAGAATTGATCTGTTGGACTTCCATTTTCTTAAATGGATTTGGCATGTACATCTTTGTTTAACATTAAGCCTCGGTTACTGAGCTCACAAATGATGATTCTGTTATGGTCCAGTGCCACAATATCTGGTAGGAGAAGTGAGCGTTTCCTACATTCATCTGCAAATACATTGCAGTGGAAATGTAGGCTAAAAACCTAAGGCTGTTTGTACACTAGAAGGTTCACTACCAAAGTTCCTAGATCCCTGTTAATTTATATGATGTTCAGGTTCAGCCTGGATATTAGAGCTGTTATTGCAAAGCGCTTCCATTTCTCCTTCTGCAGTGCTTTGAGATGGATCTGCTTTGAAGCTGTGTCAAAGTAGCTCTGAACTGGGGAGAAAGTTTAAAGTTTTTAAGCTGAAAGTCTAAACACCCTCAATATGCTGTATAAAATCGTTCTGAGGATCGAACCTCCCACTATGGTGCCCTGGAGCATTCAGTCACTTTCAATAAATCTCTCTTAATAATTTCTCACTTGCCCTTATTATTACTAAGAGCCAGAGCATCTCAAGGCAGTGTCAGAGTAAAAACTCTGGTTAGATGCAGGAAGAAGGCTTATTGGAGAGGTAACATGAAGGAAAAGTAATCCAAATGTGAATTTACTGAGGGAAGTGACTTTTTTCCACAAGTTTACAGGTGGCTGGTGTCAATCCTTTCTGCACTGTTGCTGGTTGTTTGGTTTCAAGTAGTTGCGGGCAAAGCATACTGAGAATGGAGTTTGGGAGGACTGCTTTTCTCATCTTTAAAGCTTTGCTTTTATTACTTTTCTTTCATTAGCTCTGGAAAAGCTACACAGTGTTTGCTGGGAATCTGTAGCTCAGTCACTTCTGAGAGACATAAATCTGGGCCACTTGGCTTTTTCCTTGGTCCTTTGACCAACAACACATGAACCACAATTTCTCACTTGAAAAATATCCTGCTAGTGTGAAGAAGGGATTTTTGTGTACTTTGTATAAACTGCAAAACTCTTTATTGCTCTCAATCTCATGCTGTAGAGCTTGGGCTGAAGAGTGCTCCCTTGTCTTCAGCTGGTTGCCAGACTTGCCCTGTACCCTGGAGCAGGGTGTTAGGTAGAGAAGGACAAAATCAGGAAGAAATCATTAATTCTTGGAGTCTTTTTTTTTTTTTTTTTTTTTTTTTTTTTTAGTTTGTTGGTTATTTTTGGTGGTAGGACTGCCAGTAGGAGCCCTCAAACATGGTTTGGGAAGAGTGAGGGAAGCTAATTTTCTTTTTTGAATGTTCTTTCCTTATTTAAAAAAAAAAAAAAAATACCACTCGGCTTTGCATCCAGTCTATCATAGATGAAATTTAATCTAAATAAAACTCTTGAAAACTGTGGTGATAATTCCAGTCTAGCAGTTTATGGGATTATAAAAGGTGCTTTACCATGCCAGTCTGTAATGGCCTGAGTTGGGGCACAAAGTGATGCTGACTCAGCCTCTGCTGAAGCATGGTGCTGCAACCAGAAAGCAATCCTTTTACTTAGATACGGATCAGAATTTGCAGCTTGTCAGGTAATGCTTGTATTTGACCAACTGACAATGATACCCTGTTTCATCAGGGTAAGGTGGCGAGAGCTGCCTGTCTGTGATTTTTGCGGTCATTGGGTATGGGCTGTGCCCAGTGCACACACAAGGAGGAGAGTACCAATGGAGATCACTGTCCTTCACCCAGCCATGAGGCTGTATGAAACCAGGATAAAGTCTTTTCTATCAAATCTGGTTAAAACAGGTCGAAGGCTTCAGAGCTGGAGGGGCGGTGGGATGTCAAGCAGCTGTCTGTATCTCATTTCTCCAGGAGCTGGGTTAAAAACACATCAGTTCTTCTCTTGGAGTATTGATTTCTTGAAGTGAAGGTATAGGCTAAGAGTGAGGTTTCTTCCTGATTGATAAGACGAGCTCGTAATGAGAACAGACACAGGATGGTGTCAGGTCTTACGAAGGTCCAGAGATAGCGCTGTAATCCTGCTGATGCTGCATCCAACCATCCAGAAACATGGCAGTGGAAGCAGATAAAACTTTTCAGTAAATATTTCCCATATCGGTTGTAATTAGAAATAATCTACACTAATGAAGCAAGGATGGCGCAAACAAGTGGCGTAATCTGGTGATAAGCATTTTTAATTAATATGAATAGCACAGAACTAACGAGTGCTCATAGTTTGGTGATACATATGTTTCAGATACGTCGGCATTAAAGCTGTCTTTTATTTGCTTGAGTTTTGTTTTCTTTTCACTCGCTGGAAGAAGTTTTGGACTTGATGATCTTTAAGGTGTTTTCCAACCTGAGCAATTCAAAGTTGGACAAGGTGTAGTTAAAATATTTAGAGTGCTACAGGTGCACTTTCTAAGAAAGAGAACATCCTGGAATTTCAACACAGAGTACGGTAAGCATTCTTGGAAATTCCTTTGCTTTTTTGACTTATTTCACTGCTTTTTGATGGAATTCATTCACGCATCATAGCTAAATAATAGAACACTGATTTATACCCACTTTGCTTGATATACAGTCTCGGCAGAATTTCTGGTAAGTCCTTGCTTCATCTCTACTGCTGTAGCTCCTGTTATTAGCTGTACAATTGAAAATTGAATGTTTGTGATGCAAAACAGTAAAAATCTGTGCACTACAATAAGGAGAGGTTCCAATGACAAAAACATCAAACTAAACTTGAAATACTCTTGTATTCTCAGATATTGACATTCTTTATTAATATTTAGGATTCTTTCTAGGAAACTCAGGCACAGAACGTTGCGTAACTTATTTTGATGAGGAATCCAATACATCGTTTTCTACAAGGCTGCCTTTGCCAACCTTAATAAAACCTTCAAAATAATAATAAACCTCATGCAGAAGATTAATATGAATGGCTTTTCTCTCTAACCACTTCATGCAGTGCATGATGCATCGTATTTTTTATTCTGGGCTGGATCTCCTCTCCCAATATGCCATTTTGGCTTTCTAACTGATTACCTGCTTACCTTTTGTGTGCTCCAACTATTCAGCACAGATAAGTAGGAAAAAGGAAAAAGCTTGATTTTTGCCTGGAATTTGAGGCAAGCAATATATTGGCCATTTTGCAGAGCATTGTTTTTGCTGGAAATTTTTAGAGAAAAAATAAACACGTTTAGGAATAGCCTGGAAAGGTTTTTGGGGTGGTGTCACAAATTGAAAACTCAGACCTGGTAACAGTGATCCTCCCACTGCTTCCAGCAGCAGAAAGAATTTCTTTTACAGTTTAAGCTACAACCTTCTCCTTTGATTTAATTTAATCCACTGCAGCAGCTATGAGACCCCAATGACTCCTGGAGGTACAGTAAGTGCTGCTGCTGTTAAATAGAGTCTTCATTCTCTGTGCCAGCACAGAAGGAAAAGCATGCATAACTGCATCACAAGTCCATATTTTTGGTGTAATCTCCTTTTGTTAATTTAAAAGCTATCAGACAGGATAATTCCATCAGAGCCGAGCCCCAGATCTAGGACTGACAACTACCTGTGCTCCCCCTCAGATTGTTGGGAACTTGTGAGCATTAAGCATATTTCATTATCGTTTCTTGGATAGGGGGTCATAAGACTTTCTATTACTGAAATTACCTATTTTTAAAATGTACTGGATTGTAGCACTTAAAAAGGAGGAAAAAAAAAAAAAAGCCAGACCATAATCATAAATACCGAATATTTTATCTGTAGGTTGTCGGTGAGCTGCATGTAGGAGTTGTCATTATAAATCACAAAATGCCCGATGCTGTGAGATGAGGGGACCTTTGTGCAACTCGAGGAGCGTTAGCGAGCAAAAATGAGCTGTGGGAGAAGTGCAGTTTTATTAAACTGCTCATATTTCTGAGACAGATTTTGCAGTTAAGTGGCAAATTGGTGAGGCTACAAATAAAATATGACAGAAGCAGCAGAATATGAGCTCCTGCATTTACACACAGGCGGTTTGTACCTACCAGTAAATTTGTTTTAAAAGCTGTTAGGTAGTTTGATAAGAACTACCTTTTCCACTCATTCAGGCATCTATTTGAAATTACACTTCATCCTTGCAGCACCAAATCTCGTAATACTTATGATATTATTGGATGATATGTTATAATAAATGTATTTGCCGTTTGCTTTGGTTTTTACCTCTAGGGGCCCATTTTCCTCATGGTGGAGGTAATTATACCTAAAATTCTCCTGTGCTAACAGATTCTGTGCAGCTCACAAAATACTGAGTGTGCTAATAGAAGAGCATGAATTTCACTTTGTGCATTGCTAAAAGTGCTCTGCTTTATGGGAGGCTCCCAGATACTCTGTCTGAATGAAACAGGATTATCAAAGAGGTGGAAAATTGCATGAATTAGATTTAATGATAATTATAATTTATAGATACTTGAAGTCTTCCTTTTCTTTAGTTTTTATTAAGATTTGCTGAGTAACTGTTGTGGATTAACCCCAATTCTCAGAGAAGTTGAGCTTTTGGGTTTGATTTTATACGATTGGTCCTTTTTAGACAAACCAATGGTGCAACGCCAGCCTGAAATAATTGAATAAAGTTTTCTCTGAGTTCAGGGTTAGAGACCTTTTCTCAACAGTATATAGCTCACTCGGACCCAAAACATGTTTCTTGGCCCTGCAGAAGCTGAGAATCATAATCATAGGATCCTAGAATGGCCTGGGTTGAAAAGGACCCCAATGATCATCTAGTTTCAACCCCCTGCTGTGTGCAGGTCACCAACCAGCAGACCAGGCTGCTCAGAGCTGCATCCAGCCTGGCCTTGAATGCCTGCAGGGATGGGGCATCCACAGCCTCCTTGGGCAACCTGTTCCAGTGCCTCACCACCCTCTGTATGAAAAACTTCCTCCAACTGCAAGAACTCTGTTTCTCTTTGTGGTCACAGTTTGTAGTGCCTAGTCTGTGCCATCCACCCTTTGCCGAGCTCCAGCCCTAAATATAGTGAGGGTCTAAGAAACTTCTCTTTGAGTCATTACAAGATGGGTATTAAAAAGTTGTGAACTATTTGAGGGCTTCTTAATTAGAGCTGGCTAACAGTGAGTGTATTCTCACGGTGTCACTCTTCAAAATAGGCTTAGAGGAATGTGGGTGAAGGGCAATTTCCCTATATCCATAGGTACAGAAAAACCTAAAGAAATTTAATAGTCTGAAGCGAGGCTTAAACCCTAGGTGGAAAAACTCAAAGCATAAGAAAAGAAGAAAATCATAGCATTTCATTAATCAAAACCCTTGGTCATGATTTCCAAATCCTGTGCCTCCAGAATGCCCATTTGCTTATATGTGGAATGGATCTGCATGCTCATCAATCAGCACAGCACAGGTGCAAATCCTTTTGGTTCGTGTTTTGTAAACTCATGTTTTCAGGTTGCTCCCTGAGCGAGAGCAGCAGCAGAGCCAGCCCACAGTTCTCTGCAGATGGGTCGCGCCGAAGCTTTTAGCTGCAGCTGGTGCCTCTGGGTTGGATTTTCCTTTTGTCAGCCAGCCAAGAGCTGCAATCGCAGTCTGTGGGCTGATCCAAAAACCTCATGGTTAAACACATGCGGGCAGAGCAGGAGTTTCACTGGCCCAGGTTTACTGCAGCAGGATCGCTGCTGGAGCCAGCACATCTGTTACCCTCTCTGACTTTGAGGTGCTGTAGGATTTATTCTTCTCTATGCCAGTGAAGCTGTTCCCTGGAGCTCTGTGATATGCATTAGTAGGCAGCTACACGTCAGCGGGGCAAACCTTATATAGGAGTGTTGAAACAGATTTGGGAACACAGACTCTGCTTTTAGTTCTAGTAAGGAAGAAGTCTGCCAGGCTCAAATGCCTCAAACTCTCATTAAATCAGTTATATAAGAAACAGATGAAAGTTTCAGGAAGGGAAATATTTCAGTTTGATTATGTTGCCCGAATGCTAGCCAAATATTTATCTGCTATTAGAGTAAGGTCACCTATAACTCCAGATTGGTTTTACTTTTGTGAAAATCTCAAATGAGAATGTAAGCATACGCTGCTGCAGCTATACATCAACATTATTTCAAAATTACTGTGGAATTCCTTTCTATAGATGTTGAATAACAGACTTTCTGCAGGCTTTGTGAGCCACTCTCTAGAATTCCAGAACTAGTTATTATAATGTACAGAACTATACATACAGAATACTTAATATTTTCTACTGAGTTTCTCAAAGTTCTCTTCTGTAGGATCTAGTTTAAAAACTTCAGAGGAAACCTCTTCACATATCTTTCAGAGTTTCAGGAAGCAAAAGAATACAGTGGGTGGATCTAAGAGCTCTGGTGTGTTGGTTCTGTCTTTTCTTCTAAAAGGGAAGCAGATCTGCCTTGTTCTTGTTCAAGTGGAGTGGCTTCATTTAACCTTTAGTAAACCAATAATGGTTAAGACACTTCTCATGGTGAGGCATTACAACATTTGAAGATCCAGAGATGAAAACAGACCTGTGTAGGGTCATGTTGAGATGCTGTTCATCTCGAAAATTGGATGCCTGAGTGATTTTCCTTTCTGCCATTTTTAGACCATGGTTTTGTATCTTTGCCCAAGAACTTGAAATCAGTGAGATTTACCAGGTGAAAAAGGGTAGCCAGTCATTATCGATTAGGACGAGAGAACTGCATTGCAAAATTCCAAATTCCAAATTATTCCAAATAAAATTAATTGCTTCTGTTTCTTTGGAAAGTCTAGACCAGAAGGAGTGTTTTCATCCTCTAGATCTATCTCTTCATCTCACTTCATTGGCTTTGAAGTAAGTCTTTACGACACTGACATTAGTTAAGAGAGCTATATTAAGACAATGGAGGAGCTCTGCTTGTCTATCACATACTAGCGTGACTGGGTGAATTTTATTAACATAGATTTGACAGAAAAATATTCATTAGTGGGAGATACAGTAAAAGAATGGTGTCGTTTGTGTGGAACATCTCAGAGGCCTTTCAGAGCAGTCTTCCTTTCTTTTACTGAGATGGCATTCTATAAGCTTCCATTAATTTTGGGTTTATGCCAACCCTGTTCATATCTGGTGGGGAATTTCTAGGTTTGGAGATGATCACCAGGAACAAACCTCCCAGCCCCATTAATTGGAGGGCAGGCTGGGTGCTGTAGGCTTATTGGGCCAGATACTAGATCAAGACCAGGGGTGTAGGTCCACAGCCTGCTGTGCCATTGCCTAGAGTGAGTCAAGTCTTCTCTTGTTGGGAAGAGGCTGGGAGCACTGTCTGATCCAAAACAAGCCACTGGGGAGACTGGCATGGCATGAGTGAAGTGAGCTCTGGGCTGGAGTGTTTGGAGACGTCAGCCGAGCACTTCACTCTTTATACCCCTTAAAAAATTTCATTTCATGTGTGTGTGTATATATATATATATATATATATATATATATATATATATATATATATATCATTGTGTTTGAGTCCTTAAGTAAAATTATGACTTAATTTAAAAACAGTACAGTTTAAAATGATTGACACCTGCTCCAATTTGGATTAAATGCTTTGGAAGAGCTCAGCATTGGCGGAGCTTGAGCCATTGCAAGTCACAGAGATTGTTACTGTCTGCACTCGTGTCCATCACAAGTCAGTGTTTGCCAAGAACTGCCATCAAATGAAGATGATTCCTGTCACACCAATGCAGTTTCAGACACGATTTGACCTTTAATGGTGATTATTGTGTGTTATCTGCTTGGAAGTACCTGTCACATGAAGGAACTATATAGACAGCAATACACCATCTATACGTATTAATTGTCATTGAACAAATTTTTTCACAGTTTTGATATTGATATTTGATACTGATATAGGTATTTTTTAGCATTTCTTTTCAGCCTACAAGCAGAAGGTAGACATCCATTGGGATAATTCTTGAAAATCATACAGGAAGCATGTTAACGTAAAATACATTTTCATTTGCCTTTCACTTGTTTTTCATTGTTTTCTTTCTTTATTTGGATTAATTTTTGGAAAAAAAATAAGTTTTTAAAGGCATTTTCTTCTTTCCACGGTCAATTTTTCATTCTCCCTGATCCTGCAATGAATGAATTATTGTGGATTTATGAACATATTAATCATCTCCATGGAAACAGTTTGCAATTTCACAGCGCAAGAGTTTGCATGACAATGAGAAAGGGAAGATCTGAAAAAGGACAGCTGAGGAGAGATACAACACTCCTTCCAACCTCAGTCAAAGTTAACAACACCTGCTGTGGGCTCCAGGATCTGGGAGAGAAATCAACCTTTCCAGTTTGTGGCTGAACAAGAGCAACCACAAAAGCTTTGCAATCTGCAGGCAAGAGCTTAGGAAGAAAAGGTCGTGTATTGTACAACACGCTCCACAAATCCTGCATGAAAGGCATTTGTGTTTATGTGTATTTTTCTAATGGTGTTACTTCTGGTTATGTGTTTGACAACAAATTTAAATGGGACTTTGGTATATGAGGCATATTAACCACAGGGGGGAAAAAAAGTTTGGTGTGAGGCCAACGAGGAGTTTTGGTCGGTAAGATAAATATCAGGTGTTCAGTGTAAGGGAAGAAAAATAATTCATGAAACTTTAAAAACAAGCTGTAACAGTGCAAAAGTGAAAGAAGGAGAGGGATATAGTGATAAATTGACAATTTTTTAAATTGAGCTCTACTATCTGATAAAATTAGAGGACTGAAAGGCTTTGGTTTCTCACACAGTATTTTGTTGCCTCATTCTGAGATATACAAATCCTGCATTAATTTGTAAGGAGGACGTACAAGTGTCCTTTACCTAAAAACAGAACTGTAGGTTTTTTAGGCTGCAGTTGGAGCTTAAAATAGCTGTTAATAGCAGATCAACAAGCTGCCAAATGAACAGTCCAAGAAGAAATGACATTACACTGATGTAATGGACTCAATTCATAATAGAAGCCTGCAATGAGATGTTCTAAAGGGATTATGGAAGAGTGCAAAATAAATGGCAATCATCTTTCCAAGAAGCAAAAGCAAAAATTTATAGATTTTTAAAGCAAAAAGATAAGAAACAGAAGATGTTTATGGCCCGTGTTCTTCATTAATTTATCTACTATTTTACTCTGTGAGCAGCTAAACACGATTAGTGCCAAATAAGCTTACAGAAATTAACCATACTAGGGTGGCCTGTGGTTATTCATTTGGAGACAGGTAAGAAATTTTCAGCTTTCTTAAGTTCAGATTGGTACCTTTTGTGGGTGTCGTAACAAGAGAATATTAGGAATCATATAATGATTAAAAGGAATGACTGTATAGGCTGCTGGCAGGCACACACCTGGGAGCCCAAGCTGCTGGAGGAAGCCCATCTCCATTATCACCTCCAGCTGCAGCCCAGAACCAGCTGATGTTAGCAGAGAACCTTGGGAAGGGAGGGAGAAGGTGGTGGAAAATGAACAACTCCAAAATTGTTGTTGTCTAAGGGCTGAATTTTATATGTATGGATGTTTCTTCTTACTTGTCTCTGAAGATGAGGACGGCGGCTGTTTTAATGTGGCTGAATTGAAATGAACCTGTCATTGAACAGGGGATTGGTGTTGGGTTCGTGCTGCGGGTTGATCCATCCAGTGTTGCTGAGCTCAATTTGCTTACAGTAGCTAAGTTAGTACCAAGAAGCCTTGTTTGTGGTATGGGATCCAATAGTGCTCTACTTCTAAGAGCAAATGTAGATTGTGCCTTGATCCCGTGTCAGGCTGTCAGCTGGATGTTTTCTTTCTCTTGTGCTTTGGGAGGACTTCCTATAGAAAGGAACTTTGCTAGCCCTTTCAGCCAAAGGTTAGCTTTCCATTGACCATCCCCTTTCATTGTGTGTTTTCTTCCTGAGAGCTGAAGAGTAAACAAGCCTATAAACACACATGAAGTGTGGAAGGCAACCTGTGTAGGTATGGAGAAAGTGAGAGCAGACCCTTGTCAAAACTGTTCAAATAATGCAACCTAAGAACAACTGTAAGTAGTGGTGGACCAGTGTTGAAGCTTTGTAGGCTTCAGAACAGAAGTTCAGCTTGGTCTATGGCTGTTGAGCCCAGAGTTTTTCTAGTTGAATGTGACAGTGCTGACCTCCCCTCTTCAGTATCTAGTGAAATAGTTGTGATTATCTGCATACATTGGCATAGACCATCTGGTGGTACAGCAAACTTGCATGTGTTCTAACAGCAATTCTAATAAATTAAGATTTTGGGGAGGGAGTGACTGGGCAGGCATGCAGTATCATTGCTAAGTTTTTCCAGTGGAGAACTGACTCTGTTGTATCTGTCAGCTGGTGTTTACAGCCAGGAGGATCAGGCCTTTATTCTGATGCATGAAAAATTGGACAACTGTAAACAACGTAGCAGCTGGGGGAAAAAGAGCAGCAGTATGTCTCTCTGTGTCAGGCTTAGCTGATGGACATGAATCTTCTCCAGAATCAATCCTCTAGGACTGGGACTTTCAAAACTGCCTGTGGCCATCATTTTCTCAACCCTTATTCTTCCTCCATTCCTTGCTCTCCCTATCTGACAGGAGGTGCTTTGTAACAGCCCATTAGTTTTTTGGCTCTGGACTGCTGAGATGGAGCTCACCAGAATGTAGAACAAAACATAAAACCTCTAAGTGTGAAGAGGAGAGGAAAAAAGAAAACCAGAAATGACAGGATTCTTGGATTAGTACTTACCCCTGTTGAACTTGGAGTTATCATGTCCTTATTTGTACCAATTTGAACAGATTTCCTTGGGGGGGGGGGGGAGAACAGAATGCATCATTGTTACTTCAATAATAATAATGCTGTTTCTCCCAGTGTTGTTCAAAGCAATGCAAAAATGGCCCCGCTAATTAATACTAATTTTAGCTGTTAGAATCCCTGGTAATTTTTGCAGAATCTATACAGTAAGAAGAAAAGCATGAAGTATATAAATCACACAATTTATTTTTATTTTATATATAAATATATGTACACAGATATGCACTTTTTCCATTTGCACTTCCAAACTAATGGTACACGTTGTTTCAGGCAACAGGTGCCCACACAGAAGCAACAACAAACACTGAACTCTAGTGACACAGACATTAATCGTGGCTCTTTTAGATGCTGTAATTTAGCACTGCGAAACAGTACTGTTCTACCCATCTGACCACGTATCTGGGGGAGAATGAGTGACATTACCATTGTTTGTGTTGTCATGAAAATTGTTCAGCTACCTCAGTAGCTCAGCTGAATAATCAATCATTTCCAACAATTAAAACAATGCAGTTAGCTGGCAGCTGACAACCCGAAGTGCCAGCTGCCAATTTCTCCAGCTTGTGAATCTCTTGGTTTAAAAATTACATGTGGATGGGAGTTACCCGGCGTTTTCTTTCTTTGCATAATAACTTTTCTCGCTGCATCTCAACAGGGCATGACGGACCGTTCAACACAATTGTTGGTGTGAGATTTGTGTTAACATGAAGGCCGTAACTTTTGTTAGCAGTGCAACGGTGCTTCTAAAAGTTCCTAAGCAAGGTGGATAAAAAAGTGAAAGAACTGCAGCGTTAAATTATTTTTTAATGATTTGTTTCTCATTCTAGTCAAGGAGGATTAGTTGTGTATATTATTTTCAGTTTTTTAAGGAATATATAAGTATTAATTTATGGGTGTTGGTTTAATGACTCAAGAATCACCTGGGGTTGAAACATCTCGCTCCCATTGACCTCTGGGAATCTGTTTTCCTGGAGTAGAGCTGTTAAATTTTCTTGCCCTCTGAAACAGTTCTGGTACAGCAGCTATCTCTCTGTCATCTTCAACATACCAACATCCTTTAGCAGGTAGTCCAGTAGCTATCTGTATTATGATGCTTTCTGGGGAATAGTGGCTGGTGAGTATTTGGCTGGAGGACTTCTTGCTTTGTCCCGGTGCATGTGCTCTTTTCTCCTCCATTTTACAAATATGTCAGACTGGAAGGTAGCAGATGAGTGTGGTGAGGAAGTGAAAATCATCTGTAATAGAATTTTAGAGTTTACATACCAGCTTTGTATAGTGACATAGAGATTTCCAAAGGCTCATGCATATAGCACTTCAGCAAGTATAATTTCAACATGAAACTGGCTAATGTAGGAATTTGGTATCCTCTGTTGGACATGGCAGCTGACTTAGTGGCGGGTAGGCAGAAAGATGTGATTTCAAAATGCAGAGTGGGGGATGAGTCAGTGGTTGATGTGCTTTTGCAATGGTAAGTAGAACATTTACACTACTTACTACAAATTAGCTGTTGTGAGTTTGCTTGCATCATTGTAACCCACACTGCCACGTTTATTCTGCAAGATTTTTCAGATTTTAATCAGATCTTCCCTATGCTAATGGTTTTCACTTCAAAACTCCTTAGCCAGTTAGCTGTTGTGAAGCACTGGTAATCATTTGGTTGTTGCAGATCCTCACAGGATGGAATCAATCCTGCAGAAACATTTAGTGACAGAAATCCATCTGTGTTATTACCTGGTCATGTTTCAAGGTCTACTTTTCTCACTCTTTCCCTGTGTTGATCGGAAATGGTGGTAAATTACTGCCTTGAAACTACGTTTAGTAAATCTACAATCAATGCAGATTGTATCTCTTGCCAAGAGTTTCCTTTTCCCTTGCCTTAACTGTGTTAGAATTTGGATGTTTACTTTAGTACATATCAAACCTCGGTTTTACTTACTTTGCCACGTGTGTTTTATATTCAAGGGTACATCTCAAATATTTGTCCTTTAGAAGTTAGGTGGACTCTATTTTAAGCCTCCATTTAGTTTATAACACAAAGCAGTATATTTTCCCACACACAAAAGAAAAGCAGTATACTTCAAAGGGTGGTAAGGAAGTTGTGTATTTAGCTCTGCCACTTTGTTACAGCTCTTAGGTGTCCTTTGAGGTACGGATGAATTTTTTTCTATTGGGGAAACAATAGGGGAGTTTGGAATTAAAAAGAAATGCCATAAGGATTTGAGAAAGCTGGGAAATGCAACATGGATGCTGCTTTGCAGTAAAGGAGTTGGCAGCAGCTCTAACTAGAACAAGTGTGATGAGGGCATACTGTTTTCAGTGTCTCACAAATCTGCAAGCAGTTTGAGACTCATTTCAGTGATGTGGTAAAAGAGGGGCCTGAATCATAGATGCTCAAGTTTATTATCATCATTATAATTGAACTTTACGGTCTTTTCCGACTCAAAAGAAACTGTGACTCTAAACAAAGTTTATTCAGAGAGAGGGTGATGAGAAACTTCAGCTTCTTTGTGGTATAAACTGCATGTTAAAAGCACTTTGTCATGACTGAGCTGTTCCTGAATGTCTGCTCATGGCAGGAGGGTTGAAGTAGTTTTATATTTTTAGCTATCTTGTATGCTCATGGTTTTTATATGCTAATATGTTTGTTTCTTTCCAGCCTTTAGAATATTAATTTCACAAAGTCTAAAATCTGACACCTGCTGTAGCTTGTATTATCACTTTCACCCTTAGAAACCCAGAAATTATTAAGGTGGAGTAATTGCTATCCGATTATATAATAACTACTTTAATCCAGCAATCATAATATGATTTAAAATGAACCCTTTTGTGTCGTTGATTTTGGAATAATTACTGTTATATTGTACTTCTGCAAGACTTATTCTCAGTTAACCACTTGAAAATAATACGCTCTACTTATTGAAAAAAATAAATCTGATTATTCCCCAAAGCTCAATATTCTTTCTACATCTGTGCCTCAATTGTATGGAGGCACATAATCGTAATGTTTAATGGTGACCTGAGTGATTCTGAAATAGGCTCCTTTCTGTATCCACTCTAGGAAATGTAAATTGGCATAATACCTAATTTAGTGTAGCCTTTTTTATTATTAATTTTCACTCTGAACCAAGAGTGTGATGATTTTGTCAATAATGTTTAAGCATGAAAGAAATGAATACTGAAGGAGAATGTTTTCCTCTTTCCCTCCTATCTGGAGAACTTTTTTTCCTCCTTCATAACTATGAATTTTCCTGGTTAGGTAATCAAATTAAGATCTATCAGTGTCTTTGTGAAGGTTGACTAGGAAGATGTCTGCTTGCTTTTCCTTTATGTGCACAATGTTCATGATCAGCAGTGAAGGAAGATGGTAAATTAAAGAGCTTTCCCTGTTAGTAAAGAGAATGGTTAAACTAATAATAAGGAAGTTAAGGGAAGAAGAAATTAGTGCTATTGAGTTCAGTGGAAAAGTCAGGATCTTGTCCCTCTGAACTCCTATATTTGTACTTTGATGGAAAAGGGCATTTTCAATAGGAAAATCATGGGCAGTTTGCATGTTATCAGCATCTCTTTGTTCCATAGGTTCTCTTGTGTTGTAGTTTTTCCCTCCCACACTGTGTGGAGTAAGGAGTTTCACAGCTTCCTTTGAATCTTCCCTGATGAGCAACGAGGAGTTTTGCTGCTCTAGTCAGTGATAAACCCTTCTTGAAGAGAAGAGAAGGAACAGAGGTGAGGAGGTGGATTTTTGCATTGAGCAAAACCAGGGTCAGGTTCCTCTGGTTTCCAGAGTCCCCAAGGGAAGAGCAAGGCAAACACTGCGTTCCATCCTATGAAAGTTAATGCATGTCACAAGTTATAAAGCAGCAACAGTAAGAGTACAGAATAACAACTGCTTGTGATGGAAAGACACCCTGCTGTCTGGTGGGGCCTCGTTTGGGATGTGCTGGGGAGCTGGGATGCTGGAGATGGGATGCCAGAGCATTCATCCTCCCCTGTGCTGCCCATAGAGGGAAGCACATGCTGATGTCTCACATAATTTGTATGCAATTCCTATCCTGTCTCCTAGGCTTGAGTAAATGACTGTAAAATGTGTTGTTAGGCTCCTTTTTGCATGTGTCTTAATTACTAACGTTCTCTGTCTGAAAATTTCTTGGATGAAGCAGCTGATAAATAGAAGATATATGGATGATATGTTGGGAAGAGTGACAAGGCACTAATCTTATTGAAAGATGCATTTAGTTGCAGCATTTATTTGTTCCTAGTGTCTACAATAGTAGTTCTTCATGGTAGATACAAAATTAAACCTCAGGTATTCTTTGTGGGTCACTTTTGGAATGGCTACAGGAAAAGATGAGATCTAAAACAAGTTGCAAGTTTTAACCATTTTTGATGCATGTGGATAAGACTTTTATCTTTTCAGCAGGTTCAAAATTATGGGTGAGCAGATTTGAAAATCTATGAGCAGGCTGATGAAACAAAAGTGAGTCTGATTTATGGGTCTTGTAGTGATGTTACTGTGAGCTTTCCCTCATCCCCTGCATTATTAGGAGAGAGTAAACAAGGTACAAGACTCAAATTAGTCTTCATGGTAATACTGAGTGATTCCTTCATGAATTTGTAAGTTTCTTCTGGGAAAGCTTTTGGAGCTGTGGTGTTCAGGCTTGTATTCCTTTAGTCTGTCTAGCTTTAAACAACTGCTTTCCCCTGGCTCTTTGAGATGTATAGCTCTGCTGTTCACTGTTTCTTAAAGGTCATGCTGAAAATTCCAATTACTTGAGTAAAATATAGTGTATTTTAAAGTAGAGTTCAAACTGTTATTGAAATGTAAGGCGAATTATTACTGAAAGAGAAAAGCAAATGCTAACTGAGTCAGAAGTTACATTCCCTGTGCTTTTCTTCCCAACTCTGTGCAGCAGAAGAACAATACTATCCTAACCAGAGCACGTCATCCTTGTGGTAGACCTAACTCTCTCTCTGACCCTTCTGATTTTACTGCTGCAGTGCTTGGGTGAGGTTTCTGGAGCAGGGTTCCCCTCGGTCCCTGTTATATCAGACTTGCTCATCTGTGGCAGGGCTGATGTTGCCACTGGGTCCATCAAAGCCCACAGGCAGTGGAGAGTTTACAACGGTCACTGCTCCTCTGTGTGCTGGTGACTGGAACGTGGTCAGTGTCTTGGAGGTCAAAAAGCCTTCAGGGATGTGTCCTGCTCATCTTAAATGCTGCCTTTGTATCTCTGCCGGAGGACATCATGTTTGTAGCTTGAATATTTTATTTTGGTGTTGCGCTACTGAATGCATCTCTGATTTCTTCAGGTTCAAGGGCTCCATGAGACCCCTTCTGGTTCCTCTGCTTGAGGCAGAGTTCCCTGATTCAATGCCAATCTGCCCTGACAGTGTTTTACATCTAAATCTGCATCGCCTTTTGCATTTTATGTATGATCAGCACCTTCTGGTTCTGGCACTTTTTTTTTGACATCCTGAGGAACTTTGAGGAATGGTGCCATTTGGATTATCCTCCCCTTGTTTCTGTCCTAAAACCCTTCTATTAAAACAAGTAAGTTATTTATAGCAGACCTCTTGGGCCAGGTCAGCCTCTGCTGCTCAGAAATGATTACAAAGCTGCTGTGAGCCCATACCACCAGTGATTCTCTGAAATGAAGTAAGGAAAGTGAGCAGCAGAGTAAGAGTTGCAGCATCTGCATGGACCACCACCACCATTTAGCACTCACCGGGAAGTAAACCCTGGGACATTTATAATGCCTCTTTTGGCATCTTTCTTTTTTTGCTGAGAACTTTATGCTGGATTTTCTGCTTCTTGGGAGAGAAGAGCTGTAAGTTTTCTGTGTGACTTTCTTTTTTTTTCCTTAAGAAAATTGATACATGAAGTAAAAGTAAATATGTAGATGTTAAGTACATTGATGTTCCCAATCTAATTTGAAAATTACATTCTAGCAATTTTCAAATGAAAGGGAAAAAGATCCAAGGTCTTATTGCACTCTAGGATGAATCTTTCCATTCTTTCTTCCTCTTTTTCTTTTTAACCTCAACCCACTTTCTAGAATTCCTAATTACCCTTCCAATCCTTTTCCCTCATCTCTAGCCTCCTACAGGTGTTTGTTTGTTTTGTTTGAATTAAAATGGGGGGTGAAGGGGGAAAAGAGAACCTGTTACTGAGCCCAGAAGATGGCAGAACATAGGCGTTAATTAGGTCTTGATAATAAGTAGTTTTCCAAGGAAAAAAGGAGAAGGAAGAGGGTGTGCTTTTTTTCTTTTGTTTTCCCCCTACATCCCCCCCCCCCCTTCCCTCCTGTTTTTAACTCACATCTTTTTACACTGTTTCCTTTCTAACCTTGGGCATCTTCCTCTGCTTATGAAACTTTGAGACTGATCGCGTTTAATGCAAAAAATCCTTAGGCTCAATTTTCCAACAAACATTTGCTATTGACCTGGTAATGGAAACGAAAACCCACAGAAGCCTGAAACTGTTGATGAACAGGGATGATCAAGGTCCTCAGAGCACCAGGGAACAGCTTTCCAAGGGAGATTCTGCTGGGCCACCTCCAGCATTGCTGTGGCTTGAATTTAAAGTGGCTGCTTTGCACAAAACCCAAGCTCGGTTTTGGCCAGCATCCCATACTTGAACTGCCTGCAGAACAGTATTGTTCAGATGCCGTTCTCCAGCAGTGACCAGATGCACTTATTGAACAATCACATTTGGTTTTTATTGCTTCGTATTTTTAACTTAAGCCCTAAAATGCTGAGACAGCTAAATGTGTTCTAAGCCCCTTTGTGAATCCCAATCATTCTAACATATGACCTAAGTTAACTTGGTAGTGGCATACTCCTCAATGTTTTTGCAAGAAAAGGATGACTTCAACAGTATTTTGGGCTAGGATTTGCAAGATTGTGTCATTAAATATGCATTTTTATGCTGTTTCTATAACATGACTTTCATTTTATTGCTAAAGTGGTATAAATTATACTGCAAACACTCCCAGTCTGCTATGAAATGCTTTTTTTAGAAGAAACAAATGTAGCTGCAGTCCTACACTGATGCTTTAGTGGCCCGAGATGAGCAGTGTTTAACACCTGGTACTCGTGAACACAAGAAAGAGAAAAGAATTGCATTCTCAACTGATAGCAGGTTTCGCATGACATAGAAGATAATGTCAAATAGGAACTAATAAGGCTACTTATCAGGATTATTTGAAATACCAAATCAGTATTATGGTAACCAGTTGTCCTTTTATGCCAGCTCTGTAGATAGATGAAACATTGCCAGTTATTGTTGAAATGATGTTTACGTAGCACTCTGCAACTACTGCCTTAGCCAAGAGCTTGGGCTTGGGGATGCTCACTGAACAATTTGGATGGGAGCTTGGACTCAGCACGTGAATGAAGCATGCAAAGGTGAGCTTCCTACTTTGAAGGACTGATGCACTCCCATGGCTGTCCTTGATTTTGCTGTAGCTGCCCAGGAAGAGCCCTTTTTCTCCTTGAGCTCTTGTCTTCTGAGGTTGCAGAAGCATTTTTCCTCTCTATGGTGGTGGAAACCATGGAGGAGAAAGTGTGAGAACTTTCCAGTGCTTTCCTCTGCAAGTAAGTACTTCCTGCATGCCTGCCTAGATCTGTATTTTACAGTGGGATATAAACCCCTATGTTCTGCCCTCATCTGTAAAAACTATTCAATTTTTCAACTTCTTTTAGATAATGGGGAAGGAAAACTGGTGATACTAGTCCAAATGGGTTGGTGGCTTTCTTATTCCCCTTTCCTAGCTCACCCACCTGGGCCTGGACACGGCAGTGCCAGCAACAAGTGTAGCACCTCTGGTTTTACAAATGTTAGCTGTGTTGAGGATATCAATATTTAGTTGTTGTGGCTTTGGGCTTCATTGTCAATTTGTTGTTACTGATCTTCTGAAACAAATGAGTGTCAAATATCCCTACGTGCCTCTTGGTCACTCCTTTCTTCTTCTCCCATGGTACTGTTGCCAGCTGACCCATCTGGTACCCAAACAGTCACCCCAGGACACTGCTCCAGCTTGACTCATCTGAGCTCTACTTTTCTCATGAAAAGTGTAAACCAGAAAATAATGAGATCACCCATTTGTGAATACTTCTATCAGAATTAAATCTTTTTTTTCCTTCCATTTTGGGCCCACAATTGCGGATTCTTTAGCTGAATTTTTGGTTGTGGGTACTAAAGAATTTGGTGCTGAAGTATTATTTCTTTGTTTCCAAGTGATCCCAATTCTCAAGAATTCAAGTAAAGTCATACAAAATATGGAGCACTGGATAATATTTTGATACAAGTAGGTCTGAAGCTTATTGCAGAAATTGTTAAAGGCTTGTATGGTTCAACAGGGATCAGGCAAGAGAAATCTTATCAGTTTGCCAGTTTATCATTTCTAGAAATTCAGGAAACTGATCTGACTACTAAGTTTGGAAAAACTGTGTGTTTGTTTTTCTTGCACCATCACATTTAAATAAGTTGCGCAGTTATGAGGTCTTGATTTTTGTGACTGCAAGTAACAGCTTTGCTTGTACTCTCTTGACATACTGAGTTTGAAGAGCTCCTGTCTCCAAGCAGTCCATTGCCATGCTGAGATCTGTTTTGTCAATGACTACAGGATGCTTCACTCTGTATGCATATCTGTTGGGAAAGTACTAATTTTCCTGGCAAGTGAAGGACTGAACATCTGCCAGTCTTCACTTCCCAGGCAGCAAACAATGTGAGGAAACCGTTTTCCATGCTGTTGAGGTGTCACTACTGTCACACTGCATATTAATACTGAGTAGGAGATATATTCATGCTGAAGTACTGAATGGTCACTTGGTTGAACTACGTAGCCTGATTTTGTCAATCAGTTAAACCTTAATTTAATAGTCCTTTTTTAAACAAACAAGAAAAACAGCATGACAACAACGAATTAGTTGCAGGATAGATGTGCAAATGAAGGGGAAAATGAATGAATTGCAGTACTTTTTACCCCTATCATCAGTCAAAACCAAATCAAATAACCCCACTAGAAACAAACAACCTAAACATACAAATAACCCAAACCTACAAAACAATAAACCAACAACCAAGCTTGAGGATAAGACTACAGCTGCCCACCTCCATGGTATTTGGCTTAAAACCTTTTTCCTTACAGCTTTCACTTTGTTAATATCATATTCATAATGCGACTGTAGAACATCTGTTATATTTGGGAAATAAAGGAAGATGAGGTTGTTTGGAGAAGTAGACTGGGAGGAAAACTCTGTCCAGAGAATATCACCCAGCTGTGCAATCAGATTTCATTATAACATGCATAATGTGCTATTAGGTGCAGAGGAAGATGATAAAAGCAAATGAAATGGTAGCAGCTTCTTTTATAGCTTGGTTAATGTGCAATATATTCACTCTTACAAACCTTCTTGGAAGTAAAGAATCCTTTAGTATACAGATATCTTAACAAAAAATCTTTAACACATTTCACAAACATGTCCAGGAAAATGACATATTTTTAAAGGAAGTGGGCACCTCTCCTTCCCTCTTGCTTGAGGAGACAATATGAAGGTCATGCTTGGGGCACATGTCCATCCGGAAAGAATGGGTGAGCAGCATGTAGTTACATGGTTACTTCAGATAAAGTCTCTGTTAACTGTCAGACCTCTTATTGCTCGTTGAATTGGAATAGTAGACCTCTTCTGTCAGTAATAAACCTGGCAAAGTGAGTGAAGTACATGACTGCTCTGGACTGGTTATTTACTATGCTGGTACTGGATTTTTTGGTCTTGTTTCATATTTTTTTCTGAATTGCTAAAAAAAAAAATAAAAAAAAATACAAGCATTGATTGATGTAGAACTACCTCAATATTGAGTGCTTTGCAGATTCCTATCTTGATCTGAATGACTTAAACATGCTGTTAGATTTCTATGTATGTAAAGAGAATACTTAGATCCATGAGAATACATATTACACAGTAGAGACTGCAGCTCAACTGAGGAAGGTCTTGGTGCATGAGTTGTTTTTTTGGCAGCAATGTTGCATGTTGGAATATGAAGAACACGTGTTCTTGTTATAGTTATTATGTGTTTGTAGCTACTATCTGCTTTTTTTTTTTATTTTTTTTTTTTTTTTTCCCTGTGTGTGGAACTGCAGCCACTTTGGCAGACAGCTGGGGATTTATGGAGTGGGTGTGCTTTGAAGTGAAGAGTTGGCAAGGAAAACGAGTTGTGCCTATAAGGCTCAGGAAAGGAAAACGTTCTCAAAACATTTAATACAGCGGTTAGTGCAAACCTTTCCTCTCATAAAGTGGCCAAGTACGTCTCTTGTAGTAGCAGGAGGAGAATGTAGTTAGTAAAACTCATGTAAATACTACAGGAGAACTTTTCTGTTGAGTTAGGATAATCTGTAAGCTAGAGGAACAGCAAGCTACCAAGAATGGGCAAACTAAACAATAAGACAACAGTCAAATTATCTGACTTTCTCACAATACATAATATTTGTCAGTTATATGCCAGTCAAGGCTGTTCCAAAGGAAAAATTCTTGTTTGAATCTGGTGAAGAGCAGTGAGCAGATGCTTCTGTGCATCCCTGCTACTGGTGCTGAGTGAAGGCTTCACGCCTCTCTGCTGTACAGTTTGAAATGCAGTAGGTGCAGAATACTCAACTCTGCTGCTGATGAGGTAACAGGATGTAAAGAAATCTGGATGAAGCTATCCATCTTCTAAGACGTTTTCCTTTCTTAAATCAAAATACCAACAAAGAATTGTCAGCACAAACAGTGCTGCTGGATGGGAAAAAAAGTGATGCAACAGCAGATTTACTCCAGTGCTTCTCCATCATTTGTTTAAATAAAACATACTTATACTTTTTCACCCATGGTTTTCCTTCCAAGTACCTCTCATGTCATGTGTCCTTGTCAAACTCTGTGATGGATTTTGCTGGTGGGCTTGTAGGTGTGGGAGCTTCTAAACACTTAGAAGTTATTTTTTCCTGTATTCCTCCTTGAGCTGGCTAATGGAAGAAACCTTGTTTCTTTAGTTTGGTTTACTTCTTTAGGAGCCTATCGCTGGCAAAGATGCATGAAGCAAAACTATTAACTAAACCAAGTTAACCAGCACAGCTGTGCTGGTTCATGCGTATTTAATAAGGTAAGAAATACTAATCCCTGAGTGTAAAACATTTGTTCTTTGAGTTAAGATGCTGTTATATATACCTAAAAAATAATAATAATAATAATAATAATAATAATGTTTCAGATTCAGATAGCTGATGGAATGGGGAAGGTTAGGCAAGTCATTTGTGCCAAATACTTTAATCTTCTTGTATGGCTTGTCATTACCTCAAAGTATCTGTATATTAAACAAGTATATCTGACCTTGAGTTAGATGCTCTGGTTCAGGATATTTCTTTTGAGATGCTTTAGGGATGCATGCTGCAAGTAAAGAGGCCTCAGAGACAATCCAGCATACGACATAAAGTTACACTTTGCAAAGTAAATTCCACTGTCAACACATCTCTTTTTTTTTTTCTTTTCCATTTACATTGGGTTTTCTTTTTTGAAAGTATTTGAGTCTAATTTCTCTGCTACCAAAGCTGGAAAAGATGTTGATGTTAAAAAAGAGCTCAACTCCACTTTGTGCCGTGCTTGATGGCTGTAAGCAGCTCCTTCTGTCAGTGCTCTCCTTGTGCCATAGCTGTGCAAGGCTGCTCGTGGTGGTGTGTCCAAAATTGTGTGGCACGTGGCATTGTTTCTAAGAGGGAGATATGAATTTGGTCGATGACCTACTGGACCCATGATGCCAATCCTTTTTAGGAAGTTTCCCTCCTCTCCGCTTTCTGATGTGAGCCTGATAATAATTTCAATGGGGAATGAAATACTGCAAAGGCTTTAATATATATGTTGATTTCATTTCAGCTCATACACAACCTGTATTTACAGAATGTGGGAAGGAATTTACATTGAGCAGCTTGCTGCATCTGCTTGCTCACTTTGTTAGTAGGATAATAAGAAAATTTATTCATAAAACTGGGGAGCGAAATGGAGTTGTATGGCAAAAAAGGGAATCCCTTCCCATAGCCCAAACTTGATTTTTTTTTTTTTTTTTTTGAGTAGCTGCAGAGATTACTGCTATAATGCAAAAAATCATAGTGAAACATGAAGAAAAACAGTGGCTTTTCCAATAATCTCTTGTATGTAGTAAAGCAGTTGCTTTGGATATTTATTAAAACTTTGGAGTTTGATCTATAGTTTTGTAATAGTAATAGTTTTGTTTTCCATGAAGATATTCTGACCATTTTTTTTGCTACCTTGAGGAGAATATTTTGCATTAATTATCAAGTTTCTGCTTACGCAGCTTATTCTGGAATGTAATCATAAAATAAGCACAACTGCACAAACTAGGAAGTGTGAGGACCTGCCCGAGCAAAGTGCAATGGTTTGTAATGTGAAGACTTCAGTTTCTTTTGAAGCTGTTGTGAAGACTTATCACATCCAAGATTTTATATAAGATGTGACACTTACCTGACAATTCCTGAGCGCTTCACAGATGCTAGGGAGATATGAAGTACATAATGCTTCATTCTTGAGACCTTGCGTATTAAGGTCTAATATTGGAAAGGAAAGGCACAACTCTTGTGTGAAAGTTATGGCCTCAGAACAGGAAGAAAATCTGGCATGAGTCCTGGCCTCTGAAATCTGACTGATTTTTTTTTTCCCAGTGTAGTTGTTGTAGTCTCAGTTGGAGGTGACTTCAGGACTTCCTTATGTTGCAAATGATCATTTTTGGGGGGTTGCTATTGGACGTACGTTCCCCTGTGTACAGAACCTTGGTTTGATGTCCTGGTTCTGGACCAGGAGTTATCAGAATCATCTACAAATAGTTCTTTGAGAATATATCGTGTATCCTTAGGCCTTGAAGGAGCATCTTATGCTGTTGTTCCCAACCCCCCGTATGCTTTGCAGTCATTCCAAACCCTTTCTGTAGCAACTCCAGTACATCCATGATATTCTGTGCTCAGCACCTAAGGTACCTGAATCTACATGAGGTGTTTGACACAGTCAATGTGCTAAGCTATCTGAAACGAAGCCTATAAACAGGAGGAGAGTCAACTCTTTGAAGGAGTAGATAACAGCAGGAAAAGGGGAAATGGTTTTAAATTGAAGGAGGGAAGATTTAGGTTGGATGTCAAGGGGAAGTTCTTTGCTATGAAAGTGGTGAGGCGCTGGAACAGCTGCCCATAGAGGTTGTGGATGCCCTGTCCATCCCTGGAGGTGTTCAAGGACAGCTTGGATGGGGCCCTGGGCAGCCTGGGCTGGTATTAAATGGGAAGATTGGTGGCTCTGCCTGTGGTAGGGAGTTTGGAGATTCATGATCCTTGAGGTCCCTTCCAACCTGGGCCATTCTGTGAATGACCAGAATGATCTTGGAACTGCAGACAATTCATTGCCTATATATTGTTTCCTTCAAAGGTGTGGGCAGCTGTGAATGACAAAGCAGTGTAGCACCATGCAGTCTCAAATGTCAGCATGGGGAGATGCTGACATTAAACACAAGTAGGCTTTAGCACCAAGTCGGGCTTGTGTTTTAAATTCTGAAGTGTTTAAAAGGCCCAAGGTGGTACTTTTATGATACTTGTTTAATGAATTTAAAATATTTATTAGAAAGGCCCACTGAGATGTTACAATTAAAAGGGAAAGTCTGATTTATATGGATGATCTTTTGATTAGACATATGCTGAACCCTCCTAAAATTGGCTGGTGAGCAGGTCATTACTAACAAGCTTTTCATGTCAAATGCTTTTGATCTATGGAGTATGAAGCTGGGAGAACGTTGAGTATGTGAGGCACGTGGCTTTTGGATGGTGTCTTCCCTGGGCTTGCTGCAAGGAGAGGGAATGATGAGTTGCAACAGATGCTGCTATCAGTGTAGCTGACCTTCAGTTTAGATAGCAGACTAGACACGGAAAATATCTATTAAAGCAGGGGGTATATCACCCCTGAATTGCCCATTGTGTGCAAGGTAGCCAGGCAAGCAGGAGATCTGAGCCAAGTGTAGCCTATCCTATGGCTGTGTTTGAATAAGGCAGCTGTGTCTGAGTGCCCATTTTCTGATGTGATACGATTGTGAGATTTTTCTTTACACTTTCTAGTGAGGAAAAGGCAGTGCTATTTTCTTTTTACTTGTTTGGGCTTCTGATGATTAATGCTGGGCCGTAAGTACGAGTGGTTTGCAGCATACTGTATAACACCACCAGAGCATTTTTGAAGTGAAATTTAATGGTTTGTGTTATTTTTGAACAAATGTTTTCAGAGTAACTTACATTTGGAAGTTGAGCTCTGTGGCTGCGTGGAGGCTTGTATTAACTTCAAGCCTCTCTGGATGTGAGGTGTCTCAGAACTTGTTCTTAGGCTTTTGACTCAGAAATAATCATTTTATTTCCCATGTTACTCGCTGTATCTTGAGGATCTGTTCCAAGAAATGCATGGGGAATGCAAGAAACCAGAATTAAATGAGAAACTTGAAACTGAGTAGAAGATTTTGACATTTGACCTCCACTAGTTTTCTAAATTCCCAAAGCAAGAAATAGATACTCCATTTAAAAAACTCATAGAAACTCCATTTAAAAAAAACCAACAACAACAACAACAAAAACCCTTAAAATGTGAGTGAATCTCCTTTGTAACAATTACTTCTGAAGAGTTTCTTCCAAAAGGTTTTCTTTGTGAAGAAGTGCTCTGAAAAGTTTAACATCCTTTTGTTATGTTCTCGTGTAGCTCTTAAGCTGATACTAATGCAGTTAGATTTGAAGTTGGGGGACAAAAAACCTTATTAAAATATGTCATCTACAGAGAACGTTGTCTGTATCCCTGTGCTCATTCTCTGCATGTACACAGTATTCATTTTCAGGATGTGATGTAGCTGAAATTCATTTTGCTAGGCCTTGTATTAGTTCCTCAATTCATTTCAAGGTCAAGTGATAGACTATGATGAAGCCAGAATTTATAAAGAAAATAACCAGGAGAACAACCTCTCTTCCTCTGGTTGCTCCTTCTATCTCTGTATCATTACAGATACTTTTAAAATCCCATTTCACCCCCGCTGAGTGGAGAAAATTTAAACAACCCTACTTTGTAGAAAGCCCTGAAAAAAAAAAATCCAGTATGTCTATAATAAGTACTCCTTCTATTAATATGTATGACCACAACACATAATTGTAACATTAGCAATATAAAAAAAATACATATTCTTATTCACTGTTTCCCATTTGGTCTCTTCTATTAGACTGTGATTGTATGTCAGCTTTTGTGAAGGGAGATGTTTTCCTCAATATTTTATTTTTATTTTTTTCCAGAGTGGAGAAAATCTGGCTCTGGTGACACTGATCTATCTCTTTTCCTTCTCTTCACCTCTGCTCTGCTAGGCACTGGGCTCCCAGGCCCTTTCCCCATCTCCTCTCCATCTCCTGCTTGCTCCTAGCACAGGGCTTTCCATCAAGTGGACAGAGCTGTTCCTTTGAGGAAAAGGAGCTTTACAGCTAAATTTAGAGCAACATTTTTCAATTTGGATGGAAAATGAAAGAAAATATTGGGGAATGCACAAGAGATCCTGCCCCAAATTCCCCTCTGCTGAGCTGTGGCTATGTGCATATCCATCAGCCTCTGCAAGCAGTTTTCAGAGCCACTTGGTGGTAAATGAACAATTTTTGACAATAGGAAGTCCCTTCCTCTGGAGGAGAAATGGGAAAGAAGTGTGTTTACAGGGAGGTGGGTAGGAGTGGATGGGTGCCTGGCCCTTGTGGCCAGGTGTGCTAATGCAGAGAGAAATGAGCAGAGGAGGAAGGGAGCGGCTGAGACTATCCCTGCATTCCCACAGGAGAGAAGGGTACTCTGTTAACTCCATATAAATCTGGTTCTAGCAACTGGGAGAAGCCAGTCATTATTTATTGTTGGCCTGGATTTACATGCGGTATTTTTGAGTGAATCTGGCTTAAATACATGCACTATTTTTAAAAAGTCCCAGGAGAGAACAGAATGTGTGAGAAAAAGGGAAAGATGACCAAATTAAAACTGAAATTATAAAATGAAGTGAATCAGTGTTAGAATTAGGTGATGTATATGCAGAAAGTCCCAGTAATTTGTCATGGCGTGATCCATACTCTTGCTCTGCCCCGTGTTGCTGAGAAGCAGTTAGAAATTCCCTGAAGTCTCATTCACTTTAGGTTACATAGTTTTGCTTTTGTATTTGATGACTTACATTTACTGAATTTATGGGTTCTTTTCTTAAACATGGCAAAAGAGATTCCCTCAGTGCATACATGAGGAGTGCCGTTGGGTAGAAACAGGTGAGATGTATGATGTAGCCTTAAAATATGGCTGATGGATGCATCTTTTGTCAAAGACAAATGTTCATTAAAATACATGCCCGAAGGCTGTTTGCAAGTTGTGCAGAGTGGAAGTATTCTGATAACACTGCTGAAAGTTCTGGGCTATAAAAAGCTATTTAAACGAGTTTCTAATGGGTGCCTGTCTAAATAAATGTTAACTCCATTTCACCTTTGGAAAACCAGGGCACACAAATGATAGAAGAGGCATAAAAGGCAGTTTTTTGGAGGAGTTGGAAGCTTAAAGTTCATAGAGCTGGAAAAACAGCGAAGTTTTAAGATTGTGTTCCCAAGTCCTGTTGGTGCCCGCTCCAGCTGTGCAATGGGTTCTTGTGCCCTTCTGCCTTGGAGCTGGTTTCTGTCCCAGGTCCTGCTGGCACCCCCATGTTGCAGCACACTGAGCTCTGTGTGCCTTCCCGTGTACTTTGGAGGCTTTCCATGATGAAGCATGCTGGAAAAAATAATTATCACACAGCTATCATAGTTGTGGATGTTTAATTTGTAGACTGCAGAGAGTGCGTAAGCTCCATTCAAGGAACAAAGCAGTGATTGTGTTGAAATGCCTGAAATCCTTCTCTGAAGGTTTCTGTGCTACACTTCTCAAAAAGGTATTTTTCTTCTTAGGCTGCATTTGTTGTTAGCGTAGAAAGCAATTGAGCTTTGCACTAACCAGATCAACAGCCATTGGGGCCAGGACTGGGCAAAGGTGAAACACGTGCTCTGGGTTTTTCAACTCATCCTCTGATATGGTTTACAAATTGCATCTGGGTTTTTCGCATGGTGTGGAGGAGCAGACTCCCTCCAGCAACTGGCAGCATTCTTTCTTGGGTCTTCTGAGAAAAATTTCAATGAGTTCTTCAGTCAAATCAAATGTGCAATTATCTCTACTGTAATAACTTTGGGTCTCTGGATATGACTGAAGTCTTGCCTTTCTTTTAGGCCCTGTTTTTTTTTTTTTTTTTTTTCTATTTTATTATTTTTTGTAACCTTTTTTCAAGTGAGGGGAGTGGTTTGTTGATTGGGTGTGGGGTCACCATGGAGGGCTGTAACTTAGAAACCACTGAATATTGCACCAAATTCAGAGATGGGTTTATGAATCCATGGGAGGCAAGGCAAAGGAAGATGCTCTCTGAGTGCTTTCTCCCATCCATCTTATCTCACTGCTCTACTGCTGTCAGATGGAACGACTTCACAGCAGAGTGAATGCAGCCAGAGTTTTCTGAGGGGTATGTTGAATCTATTGTCCATCCTATATCATTCATTCATTCTTGGCATATGATCTTGTTAATGTTCAGGAAAATGACAAACTGAATACCACGCTGCCACCTTTTTATTTTAATTTTTTATCATTTATATCTCACTTTTCCCCATCAGCTTAAACAAAGAGGTTTAATACTGTTTCAAGGAGGGGGGGAAGTTTGTTAGCCATAGCATTTGTTGCTGTCTGTGTTTACAACCTTCCTTCAGCATTGCTAAATAGCTCTGACCCTGCAGAGGGCTTCTTGGAGCCTGGATTGATGAGGGGGCTCTGACTGAGGGTATGTCTTTCCTTCAGAAGTGCATTTGGTCATGTCTTTGGTCTCCAGCCTTCACAAGACAAGATTGGGTGAATTCCGAGCAATTGCTTCATTGTTATAAATGTATTTGCTCTTCCAAGAGTTATTCTGCAAATTTTTAAAAGTTATACTTTTCAGAGCAGAGAAAACTAGGGCTACACGTTGGCTTTTGTTGCATTTTTGCTGCTTCTCCCCCAGAATTGTGTGGCCAGTGACTCCATCTATCAAAACAACGTAAGTGACAAATGAATGCCGATACCCCCTCTGAACTCTGGTGAGCTGCGACGTGAAGCTGACAGCAATCTGTTTCTCAAACAGTGAAGTTGTTGCAGAACAAAGCTTTATTTGATGCAAAACCCAGCAGGATGATATTGCGGATCACTTTAATAATTTTAATTTTGTTATGCTAATTAGGTTTCTATCTATTCCTTGGGTTTTATTTGGTGGGAGACTTGTAAATTGAGGAAAGCAGATATTAGAATTACAAAGGCAATCATGCTTCATAATCACCACCCAGCAGAGGCTTTCACTTCAGCAGTGAGCAGGAAATGTCCAGGACATCAGCATTAATTATATTGCCATAGTAGGCAGGTCCACATTAACCTATTATAGGCCTATGGTGGAATTAAAATGCCAGTAGTACATCAGCTGCACAGAAGTTTTGCTGTGCCTCAAATCCTGATTTCTAAAACCTAAGGCATGGTTCTGAAAGGCACTTATATTCCGTGCTTCCACCTGCAGGTGTCTGGCCACAATGGGCTTGTTTTTTCATGTGTATGTCCTGTAAGAGTTTTTTAATGTATTTGATTAGAACAAAAGTTTATGCAAGTCCACATACTCTTGGTACAACAAAGACTGTAGGGAAGAAATATGGCTGTGTAAATCAGAATTCACATCTGTTGATGTAACAGTATTACCATTGGTGTGGGTTTATGTTCTTTCTGCTCAGCTTAGAGCAAGTGCAGATGGGGAGAAGTGTGGTTATTTCTGGCAATAATTGTGTGAATGCTTTGCACGTGACACAGCTGAATAGTAAGGAGAGGCTGAAAATGATGGAGGCATACAAGGATCGAAGGGCAGCCTTATGGCTGGGTCTGTTCTCCCTGACTGTAGGAGTCATTTGCAATATGTGATTCTATTTCATCTTGTATCATTTTGGAAACAGTCTGGGAAGTGTATATATCTGTTTGTGTATATATATGTTATTATTATTACTTTTCCATTCCCCTCCTTGACTTGTGTTCTTGGATACCTTTTTCTTCATTTATTTTTCTGGAAGTTGTTCAAAACACATTTGGAGAAGTTAATGAGACAATTTGTAATTTGTTTTTTTTGTTTGTTTTTTCTTTTCCCTTTGGGAGGTGATCCAAAGCCATTTGAAGGCAATAGAGACTCTGAGAGGCTGTAGGTTGGGCTCTTGATGAGAATGGTTTGATATCTCCATATACGAAATTACAAAATCCAAGTAGGGATGTTATAAGTCAGAATCCTGTAGTATTAATTTGCAGCTGTGTTTTCCAGCATGCTACCTGGCTGGCCCTGGGTGCAGTGGGGCAGAGCAGTATTCTGGTACTGGAAACCCTTTAAAGTTGCTAGGGACTTACACTGAGAACTGCTGCTACTAAAAGAAGGAAGGAGAGAAATAAAAAGGAAGATGAAATCCAGAATTCTTACTGCAGTGAAGATTGTTAGCAGTGGTGAGGACAAGCCTGCTTTTCCATTCTTATGGGTCACAAGGAAGCTGTATCAGTGAGTGCAGGCGTAGTTGTGCCTCGGGAATGGAGGTGAACTTGCTAACTCCTTACAAAGTTCCTTACAGCTCTTTTTATTAATTTTATTTTTCTTTATTTATTGGAGCCTACAGAATAATGATCCTGGAAACTCTCAGTGTCACATTAATTACAGATTGGAGTATTGTTGTGATGACAAAATAGGGAGTAAATATAAATGTGAAGAAAGAAACTGAGATAAAGAGAATGGAGAGGAGAATTGAAATTGCTCTCGCTGGTAAATAAGGCTCAATGTCACCCCTCTTATTTGCTCCCTTCCGAAGGCGAGGAGGGAAATGTATATTTGCAGCTCTGTTAATATTAGAACATTCGAATCTGAAGATAAAACAAAGCTGACCCAAGGGTGTTTCCCTTTAATCTGCTTGTTTTTCTGGGAGCTGTCTTTGGGAATTGCTCACCTCTGGGTGTATCACTGGAAGGCAGCAACGCACCCACTGTGAATAAATGTCCAAATGCCCAACACTTCCCACGTCAGCCTCGTTATACAGGGTGTAAATTACAGGGGCAGATATACAGATTGGGAACAGCTGCAGACTCATTTTCCCAACAATGTGTTGCTCATGCTGACTGCAGGGACCCTGAAGTACATTGGCTTGATAAATCATTAATGAGCAGGATCTTTCTGACATCTGCAGACTTCCTCGAAATGAATTTTACTCAAGTGACATAGGCCTGATTTCTAGGTGAACTTTGCTTGCTTCTGAAGCGTCCTAAGTTTCAATTTATATTCTTGTCTCATCGATAACTTCCTATTATTTATTAACTGACATGTTTTAGTGGGAAGTATTGGTAATATGTGGATGGTAGGATTGGATGACCTTAGAGGTCTCTTCCAAACTTGGTGATTCTATGTTTCTAAGGTAGTTGGTGTACAGGGATCCTATATATACCCTTGGAATTCTTTTGTGTTGCTGCCTTTTTATTGTGGGATGAGTCCATAACATCTCGCTTACAATTATTTGTGTTTCCTTATTGATGTCATTGTGAGCAGGAGGTAAATGTGGCCTGGGGCACCCACTCTTGCATCTGGATTGGGTGACTTGTACAGTACCAGATAATTTAGGGACATCCATCACTAAAGTGCACCTTTTTTTCACATTTCCAGTCTGAAATTTGTGTTTTTTCCATTTCCTAGTATGCTTGCTGATTATAGAGTTCCCTCCCCAGCTCCACTGCCCCACTGCAGGGTCTCATCTTCTCACTAACCCCCCAGTACTCTCTTCCCTCAACCCAAGTGCTGAGACCAAAGATTCCCCCCCATTTTCTTATTCATCTGCACTAAGTTCTTCCAAGAAAAAAATACTGTGCAGTAGCAAGGCCTCCTGTTGTCAACCTTAGATTTCTCAGCAGTGCAAGGCAGTGACTCTCCCAGTATAATTTTCTCTCTCTATATTTTTTTCCCAAAGTAACATCCAGCTGCTGACTAATACTTAGCTATGATTCAGATTGCTTTAGTGGGAAATATTAGTGCTTTAGAGCTTCTCGGGGATATGGTTAATAGCTTTATCAGATAATTACAGTGCTGGAAACAATATGCGATGAGCATTCTGTCATGGGGATTTGAGATGCACCCTATCCCACAGGGCTCTTAGTATTAATATCTTCTCTCATCCATTTCAAACAGCAAAGGATGAGCTGTAACAGATGGTTCTGCAATGTTCTGACTGCACCAGAGCCCCAGACCTGCTTGTTCTTCTGGGCATCCCCAGGAAAGCTGCTCCGGTGCCTGGGAGAGGCTGAGCATGCAGCTTCCAAGGCCATGAAATGTCTCTCCTCACTGCTCTGAGGACCAGGGAGGAATGCACAATTGTGGATGTCAAACAATACCCAGCAAAGGCTTTGTCCCTTTCATCATGTATCCATCCTTATATATATGCTGGAGGATTTTGTAATTTGGGCTCAAGTGAATGAAGCGTGATGCTTGCGAGCTGCCTTAGGGACAGTGCTTCATTGCTGGCTGGCAGAGGGAAGGCTGAGTCACAGTTTCTAAATATGATGACAGTTAACCTCAAGAACAAGTGGGGTAACAAACAGTAGGGAGGAAACAAAGTCTAAGGGGGGATCGTGGTCTCTTTTAACCTTTTTCAGGTTGCTCCTGTGACTCACTGTAAGGATTTAGTCTTTATTGGAGTGCTTTAATGAAAGACAGTCTTGAATTAAGTGCTCAGCTGAAGTGTAACTTCTGCCATTGAAGTCCCTGACGGTTGGGGGGTTTCCTTCAAGGGAAGGAGTGAGAAGTTAGCAGAAACTTTTTGCTATCCTCTACAACTGTCACTTGAACCTCAGAACTCCTCTGTACAACCGAACTACTTGGTGTGATTTTGTGCACTAAAACCAAGCCTGTATGGCAGGTGCTTGAATGCTGCGCTTCATGCTCTGTTCCTTGCTTTGGACAGATTAAATAACTTTCAGAACAGAAAATGATATTAATAGTATATTTTCTGGGGCTACAAATATAAACTATATATAAATATAAACTATCTTTGCAGAGCTAGAAGATTGATTAAAACTTGAATGAGCTAGATATAAATTTCCTCTCTATCATCAAAATAACATCAAGCCATGACCTCCCTGCGTCCAGACTTGCTGCAAGTCAGAAGCAGAATTTAAATCTTTCTAGGCTCCTTGTGAAACATATTTCTTTCTAAATTACTCTTACTCTCTTCCCAATCTCAGCATGAACTGCCCTTTGTGTGGCCTCATTAGGGCCTGAAGTCTGGAAATAGCATTTACTGTTATGTTTTCCTCTCCCTATACTTAATGGAAAAAGTTCCCAACATCTGCGGACAATTGCAAATGATAGAGCCAGCAAATCCATAGAGATCTCCTCCTTCATCGATGTTCTGTGGCCTCCTCGCTCCCACCTTCAGCCTCCTGAATCCACACAAGTACATCTCAGAAGATGAGTTATTCTCTTACAGTGTTCACTGGGAGATAAGGCCATCTCTATGTGTTTGGGGATGAGCTGTGGGTAGGTGTGACTTTTAAACTGTGTACTCTTAAGGAAATAGTGTATTGGTGGCCACTGAGTTAACATTTCTTGGCAAAATTTTCAAGGACATTGAGCTCTTCACTGGGAGCCATTAGGATGAAATGTTTCTGTACCTGCACTTGATCACGTCCCTTGACAACAAAAGGAATTTTTCCCGTCTCCAGAAAGTAGCTATTTTTGAAACTATTGCAGATTCTTATCTGTGCTGCCTGTAGCATTACCTACTTCTCATAGTCCTCCAGTTCTCCTATGAGATCGTCAGAAAAGGATGGTGTCTTCCAGTTCTTTTGTGAGATCTTTTCCTTCACTGAGGAACACTTCCATCTGGATTTGTGTCCTGCCATAAAAAGAGACAGAATACTGTTCTAGGCTTCAGGTGGCTGTGTGCTTCTGTTTTTACATCTAGATTTGCATTGTACTAACTTGAATCTTTCTTTATCAGCAAAGTTTGGAAACTCATAGGTTTTCTTACTGGAGCAATGGGGTTTTTATCCCTGCTTATCACTGGAGGATGATGTGTGGTTGGGTTTTCAGAGTTGGAGAGGGCTGGATAGCCTCTTCTGGAAGGTGTTTTATGAAATTAAGCACTTTATAAAATTAAGGAGCTGAATCAAATTTGAGATGGCAGTGGCTAGCGTGATCTTTCATTGCAAATTGTTTGAAAACCGAAGGAGATAGTGGCTAAGCTTTCAGCTTTCATTTTTGAAAGCCTCGAGTCATTTTCCTTGGTGAAGGACAAATTTTAAGTTGCACATCATCAAACATCGAATATATTTGCTGCTTATGTAAAAGAGTAACTTTATCCCAGTGAGATTGGGGAGATTAAAACAAGCAGGCTGCGTTCCGAAATTCAATTGTTTTCCTAGGAGATGCCATGCAGCTTGGCAATAGATTGACACTGTGTCAAATTCGTTTCTTTAAAATTACACTCAGATGAGTTGCCCTCTAAATGTGTCCCTGAAAACTGCGCCGGCTGATGCGGTACCTAATGAAATTAGAGAATTAAATTTCTGAGAAAGCATTATCTGAACACACGAAGGCCTTTCAGACTGTATCATTTGTTTGAACATTAAATTAAGCAATCTACCTTCCAAAGTGCTCCGAAGAGCACTCAAAAGGACCTGCAGTATGTCTTCTGCTCCCTCTGGAGGAAAACACATTTACTTTGCCTGTATGTTCCTCTCTCAATGATTGAACTCTTTGCAGACAGCGTATCAACAATCAATTGACAAATCAGAGAAGACACCGTTGACTAAGGTAATGTTAGACCTGTGTCATAGGTCTCGAAATGCATCGTGGCGCTCGATGAAAATGCAACTGCTGGTGCCTCGTGATGGTGCTAACTGTGCCCTGGGAAGGATGCTTCATGATAGCTGGGAGTAAACGCACTGAATAGCTCATATATCCTGCAGCCAGGCACAGCCCTTGTTTTACTATCGGTCCTTATCAGTCTGGACACTGCAAAACCAAGTGCCGTATGTATGGATATCAGATAAGGATTGAAGGCTGCAGTTGTTTTATCAACTCTAGGGTTGGGCTGGCTGGATGGTGGTCTACAGAGAGCTCACTCCTCAGACCACCTGTCAAGGCAAGATGTGATTAAACTGTGGTTAGAAAATATAGGAAACTGCTACTACTTCTTGCAAATGCTCTCTCTTTCCACTGTCTCTCCTGGTATGAAAGGGATCATTTATGAAAACTGTTGTTTAAGTGGTACTTAAAACTTTGCTGCTGGCACCAGGCTTAGCATGGGCTTTTAAAACTAAGGTATGGAAAGAGGCCCTCTCCTCCCTCTCCTCCCTCTCCTCCTATATTGGACATTACTACTTGCTGGTTACTTGATTAAACTTTCCTAATTAGAGTACATAAAAAGTGGTGTGCCTTTAAGTATGTGCTGCTTTGCACACTGAAATACCTAGTATGAAAATTATAGAAGAGCAATTGTTAAGGAGCAAATAAGTCACCTCCTATATGGCTGTGGGGTCCTGATTTTAGGCATTGGTGTTTGAATGACATCTAAAGACAATAACGGAACCAAGCATCTCTGAACAAGCACTTTATGACAAAAATCTCTAGTTTGGGAATTTTCTTATTTAATTTTTTTTCCATCTCTCATTACTATCTTTGAAAAGGTTGACTAGATTCAGTGCATTCAAGGCTGGAAAACATGGAAAGAACATAATGTAATTTTGTTTTTGCACATGAGACCTCCCCTGTCTGAGCAGCTTGTTAGGGATGTAGTTTATATTATTTATACTAAAACATCTGGTAGCTGCCTAGCATGGAGTTAGTTGCGTGCTGTTAAGAACACGTATCTAAAGGTCTTATGTAAGGAGCATTTTTAAGGTTTTTTATTCAAAGTACTGCCAATTAGCTTTAATATTAGCAAATGTGGGACTACCTGGAGAATGCTGTGTCAGAGGCAGATCTGGCTGTGCTTTAGAGAAATGCAAAAAGGTAATTATCAAAATTAACAGCAAGAAGTAAAACTTAATTGATGTGCTGCTGTCAATGAAATCAAAACCTTATGAGTTTATGATAGATTTAGATAATATTTTCATCAACAGTAAAATTCATAGGGAACAGGCTTGTTTTTCAGTGATTGACCATGACCATGACTGATTCATGGGAATATCCTCAGTCTGTAGTACACTCGTTAAGTACAAATGATTTTCCTCTTGGATTTTTAGGGTTATTTGGTTTCTTTTGTTGATTTGTTGTTGTTGCTGTTTTCTTTCCCCTTTTTCACATTTAAACAGAGGGGCCACACTTTCAGCTGGCAGAAGTTACTGAAGTCAACTGCGGTTTCTGGAGGAATGCATTTCCCTTCTCTTAGGGGACATTATGGGCAGATGGACCTTTGAACAAAGACATATAGCAGCAGTGTAAACAAACACTTTAATTCTTTAATTCTGCTTTTAGCTTTCCTTTAAACGAACATTATCAAAAGCCACACATTGTGTTAGGAAATTCTTGTCAAAGCAGACAAGAACTGAAAAATCAATGTAGCTTAAAATAGGTTATTATTATTATTTTAATGAAAATGATTCAATCTTGACAAGTTGTACTAAAATAGAGTCCAGTGGTAGGTTTGTTTATTTCAGCTATCTGAATCATTTGGAAAATCTGTGCTTCAAGCTATGAGCAAAAATTGTACTCTAAAGACACGCTGGTCCTTTATTCCACGTGGGCTGATTTTTCTTATTAAAAGTCAGTTCCTTAAGCAAAATGCCTTTTTTCTTCTGCTAAGCAATTTAAAATTAAAGCTTGACAGGACATGCTAATGAAATAAAGCAATAAACATTTTCTAACAGGTGCAAAATACAGTACTTGTTCAACAAGATGATATTTCTGGAAAATTTTGTGGGTAAATCTAATTTGTGTCAGTTCAATATTGGCTTGAACATCTCGTTCTAATTTATTGAAAGCACCAGAAAGACTATAACCATTTGTTTAGCACAAAGTGTTCAATCTATAAGAAGGAACTTCATGAAATTTAATTTTCTGAGCAGAAAAGACAATCGGAACAAGCAAAGCAGCAAAAACTCCATGTCACTTCCCCCTCTGAACAAAGGACAAATCTTGTTTGAAAGCTTTGGGCCAGCAGTAGCAGTGACCTTGCTGGTATCATCCACATGGAGAGGGCTCTGCAGGAGCTCAGCAGAGGTTGTCACAACTGATTTCTTGTGCAGAATATTAAAGATTTAGTTTCACACCAAGGAAAAACTTGGATCTGCTGTGCTAGCATTACTTTGTTTTGTCTTTTAAGTGATTTTTCAATATTGAAAGATTGAAGATCAGACTATTTTGAATGCTAACTTACCCCTACCAGTACTCCATCCCATTTTAGGTCCCTCATGCATAGATCTTTCGTGGCTTTGCAATGTGATGATGGTGGCCTGGAGGACATTTAAGTCCTTCATCATTCAGCTCTCATTTAGTTCTCCCAGTGGTGCTGTTTTTGGAGCTCTTGGAAGTGAGGATGATGTCAACAGTGAACTTCTCTACTGGTCTTTTAATGTTGCACTTTTTGAAATTCATGCATTTGTGTTTGGGAGAGGCTGCAAAAGTCAGAGAATGAGTACATCAAATAAAATCTTTTTTTTTTTTTTCCTATTTTCCTAAGCAGTTGTTTAGATCTCTCCTCTCTGAGGGTGTAAATGAGACAGAATTGACCCTATTACTCTATTAGTTTGTTGACTATATTGATTATTGACATATTGACTCTATTAGTTTGTTTTGGTAGCTTCAGAACGTGCAGCTGGAGTCATGTACTGGCTGAGAGGATGATCTGAAAAGTGTATTGCAACTCTGGAATAGGCTGGGATTGATCTCCACTGCTGGGGCCTTCATGAGACCCCCATGGGACCTCGACTGATTGATTATAAAACTCTTGGAGAAATTCATCTTGATGAGTTATCAGGTGTGACTGAGAGTACATCTGTGATCGATAATGTTTAGGTCACTTCAGTCCATAGTTATGTCTTCTGTGGTGCATGAAGTACTATGTTACTCCAGAAAATTTCCAGTCTTTCACAGAATTTGGCCTAATATCATGAAAACAAAGATTCCTGTGATCTTGGGTGGTTGTTACATGTCAGGATGCCTCTGGATGCTTGGTTCTCATGACCAAAGGGGAGGATGCAGCAGAAGGATTGTGCTGGTTAAGCACTTTCTGTGAAGCTGCACGTGCGGGCTGTTGTTTTGTAGTGCCGGGTTCAATGCAGCTGACAGATCACCTGTGTTTCCACTGATTGCCATTTCAAACAAAGAGGCAATAATTGGAGTTAGTGGAGGCCATCTGAAACTTCTGCCTTTCCATACTGAAAGCAGCAGGTTGTACTGAACACTGCTTTGTGAAGTCATTGGGCAAATGTGGATTCTTGACAGCCCCAGGCTTAATACGTGTAGTCTGTCCCCAGGTAAGGGTCTGTAGGAAAGATTAGAACTTGTAGGCTGGCTTTAACCCAGTTAAATCAGTACCAGGAAACAAAAAGAGTGAAGACACGGCGGCTGAACCCCAATAGTTTGCCACATTTGAGTTTTGCAAAGAGCTCGTAAAGCCTCATGATCCCAAAGCACAGAAAGCTTCATTTTTCTGTCTGTCAGGACTCTAGGTTTTTTCCTTTAAATTTCTGCTTAAAGTATTTTATTTTTTTTTTTCCTGTAACATCTCTTGGTTATCTTGTAGCCACAGTGTGTAGATTTTTCATCATTACAGATGATAGCTTAGAGAGCGCAGTAATGAAATTTAGTTGAGATGCAGATAAAAATTTGAATGAATTCCTTATATGCTAACAAGTAATTTGTTCAGTAATGGTGTGGAAAACAGAATTACTTTTTTCCAGCTAATAAAGCTTGCTGAATTTATACAGATTATACTATAGCCATATATATATGTATTATATATAAAATTCAATATACCTGTGTCCTGAAGGGTGTAATTCTGCATGGCCCTTGTACCAAGATATATAGAAGGGGTCTGTGTTTATCTCTTGAAAAAATAAAACCACAAAATCTATGCACCTTATTCCATGATTCACCCATTCTTCTAGTTTGCCTACCATTAAGCCACATCATCTAGCAAAGATCAAGTCTAACAATTGCCATGAGTGAACATTTAGAACCTTCTCTACTTTTGGTGTTGATTACAGCCCTGCCTGCACTCAAGAACATGGCACAAGCATTTCCAGATGCTTGGCTCCTCTTTCTTTAACGAGCTTTGTGGAGTTGCTGTTTGTAGGATTGTTAATCTTTATATGCAAAATGATACAATTGAGATAATAGCAAGGAGATGGTGATAACATCAGACCCCTGTTTTCTGCTGGCTGTGTCATTTGTATTTATTATGCTGCACGTTGACCTGCTGAAGTTATAACAGCTACATTAAAATGATTGAATTCCAAATATCACAGCTTTATTATGTTTCCCATTGTGGTTTATTCTGGAGAGGAATATAGAATGAACTGTAGTGAAGCCACCATCTCTCCCAAGCCCTTGGCTCTTGTGCTGGGTATCAGAAAAGTGTAATTGGAAGTCAGAGATCATTCACATCTTTTTTGGGAGGGGGAAGCCTGCAAACAATTTCCCCTTGCCCTCTGACTTGCAGGAATTTCAATATTTCTTTACACAAACACTCAGCTAATGATCTAATCAGAATGAATAAATGTAGGCTAACTTGACTGCTAATTAAGCACGGTTAACAAGAGACTGCTTCTATTACGCACTGTCCTTTGTGTTATCTGTTGCTCTCTTATTGAATATCTCTCAGAGCTGCCATTCCTTCAGCTCTGCAGGCTTTTCCAAGTTGCTTCTGATGGCACTCATAAGGGTGACAGGAACTGTGGGATTATGCCTGTGCTGCCTTTGCATTGGTCTTGAGTAGATCTTTGTGTTTGAATCTTTTGGCTTTGCACAAGATTGAGAGGTTGGAGGATTTTCTAGGTTTAAAAGCACAACCTAGAGCCACTGGGGTTCTATCTGGGGTTGTGGTACTGAGGGACGTAGTTCAGTGGATGTGGTGGTGATGGGTTGACAGTTGGACTCGGTGATTTCAGTGCTCTTTTCCAACCTGAATGACTTTATGATCTACTTAAAAGTAAGAGCTGCTTGGGACCATGATATTTAAAACTGGGGATAGTGAAGCCTGTTTGAGTCATTCAGTGTGGCGGATGGATCCAGTGGCAGTGCTGGATCAGTAACAAGAACTAAAGAGCAGCAATTTCCAAAACTGTGGCTGTCGGACCTGTGTAGGCAGCCTGTACATCAAAATCACTTTGTCTCTGACTGCCCACGCCATTTGATACGAGTGACTGTCTCTGCTGGAGAGCTGCAGCCTGAAATAGCAGCAGTGTTAAAAGGCTGGGCGTTCTGCTGTCTGCCAAAGTTATGTGGAAAGATCTAAAAAGCACATATGGTATTAATGCTTCCAATGGTATTGCTTCTAGGTATTGGTTCTATTTACTCCTTGAAAGACGTTGGTTTTATATTTTCATTAAAGAATTGTAGGGGAGATATTTCTCACTTCTACATGTTTAAAGTTCGGCAGTGCCCATAAAAATTCTCAGTTAAAAAAAAAAATAGAAAGGAAAAATCCATACTGGGATACTTAGAGTCGATTATTCTTCTGATTCTTTCTCTCTTCAACACACTGCAAGTTCTATGTCAGCTTCAGCTTTATCTATGTTATACCCCAGTGAGCTTTGCAAATAGACACTGATGGTTGAGGAGAGTTACTGATCTATTCTTAAGCCCAGCTTGATGGTGACTGCAATGTTTGGGCAGTCCGTATCACATTGATCTGTATTGGAGTGGAAGCTTGTTCCCTGTAGTCTGCTCATTTATACACGTTTTGATCATATAGTTATGAAGCAGCCTGAACTTTAACATGTATAAAAATAGAAATTGATTGTGTTTATCAAATTTATCATTACTTTTTTCTTTATTTTTCACTGAGCTTGTGCTCCATAGAGCAACTTAGTGCTATATGTGTGGAGTCATAAAGCACAGAACAGGCAAAAATCACAAGAGGTTCATGCAGGTAGGTTTTGCTTATTACATGTCTGTACAATACAGAGAGATTCCTCTCATCTTCTGCCAAAAAGTTCCAGCTCTGCTGCAGATTGTGAAATGAAGTGGCATCAATACTAAGTTTCTTATATACTTAAGCTTTATCCATACTGGCAGGTTAAAATTACTATCTCTAGCTTTTCAGAAACCACATTTCTAATTGTATTACTGTGATCTCTGGCTTAATTAGCATGTACTCTTTGCTCTTTAGGATTTTGATTCAAAACTGAGTATCTCTTTATGTATCATACAAACCAGTCTTTCTGTCATTCACCTAAGTGACCCTAGCAGTATTGCTAAATACCTGCATTAATACAAGTTATCACAGAATCATCTGGGTTGGAAAAGACCTTTGCGGCCATTGAGTCCAACCATCGTTATGTTTTATTATGGAGGCAGTTTTGGATGAGTGTGGTACAGGAAGGATGAATCTACTTCTGTTCAGAACACTAATTATTTTTACCACTCCCAGTATTTAAAATAGCTTTCTTTGCTCAGCTCCTCCAGGATGTTTCTTTGTGTTGATAAAGGAATACATAAAACATCTAGCAAAATTAATCTCCACCAGTTCTGGATCGCTGAACAAAAGTCTCCTTTGTAACTAGAATTTATTTAACTTACAGTGGGGATTTTCTCTCCTCTCCTAAAAGTAACCTGGAGTCTGCTATTAGTTGTTGTCTATGGCAGGGGTGGCAAAATGAAATTTAAACACAAATGTGTCATTTTTGGCCACTTTTGAATATAACTTATCAGGTTCCTGTACATGTGAGTATTTGCAGCTATCTGAAACACCCAGCGCTTGAAGTAAAGCCATCTTACTTCTGTCTGTCAGACATTATGAAATGGAAAGCGATGAAATTCCAGATCAGCACAGCCATGCTGAGATAAGAGCTTAGATTTCTGAAAACGGCCCAGCTATCAGCACTTGTTGACAGAACTGAAGGGGGGGGAATGCATAAGCTGCAATAATAGACTTAGCTTTAGACTCCAATTCTGCATAAGAGAGGAAACTAAGAACGTGTTGTCAGTATCTGAACCTCTTTCTATGAAGTTTGTGAAGATGTAATAAGGGACGTATTTGATCTCTGATTGATGGAGCATTTTAATTCCTAATTGCTTTGTACACAGGTGCAACTGAATTGTCATGAACCACGCAGTTCAGCAGTAACTGCTGCTCAGTCCCTCTGAAAAGCTTCCTTCAAAGGTGTCCTCTGCAGCTCTTTTTGAAGGTAGATTTGCTAACCAATGTTCTCCTGCCAAAAAAAACAATGCAGCTGGTTGTCAGATGGCCTCTCATCACTGAAGATGAGGAGTAGATGGCTGATTGTGTTCAGCACTCTGGGGTTATTGAGTGAAAAAAGTGGCTGTGGTTCAAATCTTCTGGAAACTCTTAGGAAAACGTCAGCCTTTTCTGAGGATGACAATGAAAAAACACATTGCTTTTCCCTATGAAGCAAAATTTCTGTAGAAATCAAATGGAACAAAACCTCTTGTGTTCTCATACTTCTGGGAAAAGAAGTTGATTTTTTTTTTTTTCATTTAGCAAGAAATTGTCTTTATTTTGTTCTGCCCTTGTTTGAAAATCCCTGCTGTTTTGCACATCCCTTTGAAAAAACTTTGGAAAAAGACTGGAATTTAAGGTGAATTTGAAAATGTCTGTATGAGGGAACTTGGGAAAAGGTAGGACACATTCTGACAGCTCTGCTGAAGAGCCTTGGAGCACGAGGTGAAATGGGGGAAGTGAAAGGCTGGAGGAGTTGGCCTCGCAAGCACCATAGGAGAGGAACTGGAGAACGAGACTGAGACAGGTCAGCCAGCACAGGGAACATAAATAGGGAAAATGAGCAGAAGAACACCTTGTTCCAGTAAACCACAGAGCTGTGAGTAGAAAACAGATTTGTATCTGGTTGCTCCTTTCCTTTCTGGCAACAAAACCAACAACGGGCGATGGCTGATGTTACTAGTTCAGAGCTCAAACTTCTGAATCATGGCTCCAGGCTTTGAGCCCCTTTAACTCCTCACTGAATTTTCCTGTTGATTCTTAATTATTTAATTGCATATGTACTTTTTCTTGCTTTTTTTGGCTCAAGAAATTATTGACTGGTCATACTCAGAATGCTATGATTCAGAGCTGTCAGCACATTTCAAAGTTAAAAATAAGAACGTACCTCTGTTGGGCTCTTTCTGCACGTGCATTGGTATTCTCTCTTTCTGATGGGAGATCACTTTGTTGTCCATATCAATGGATTTTTTGCCATTAAACACCCTTCAAGACATTCAAGCAGTGACAAGGATTATGTAAAGTACCAAATATCCAAACAGGTTTGTGTCATCTGGCTCCATCTGGCACCCAAAATACATAGGTACTTGTAACCTTAATGTCTCTCTGCTTTGGCTCTTCTTATACTATCTGCTCATCACACAGCTGTGTTGTAAAACAGATGTATGTTTACAAAGCACTTGGGTGCTATTTTGAGCTCTCAAGAATAAAATAAATACTTAATTCATTAGGATAATGATGTACAATAGTTTGCACACTGGCCATGGATTTGGGTGCAAAACAAGAAGCAAAAAGAAAGAAAGAAATATAGCTACCTAAGCATGTATATTTTAATATGTGAAAGGACACATTTGAAAGCCAGGGAAATAGCATGCCTTTATATTAAGGAAGAGATGTCAATTGCTTTACTTTGATTTTTATGGGCTTGTAAAGGTGTTTAGTTTGATTTTAACAAAATAGACTTATCGAATTAGCACTCATTTGATAGAAATAAATTCAAATATCCTACTGTTTAAAATCTGACAGTCAGGAAGCATCCATCAAACATAGCACTAGTGCCACTCTGTATGCGTTACCTACTGAAGTCATTATGCTCTGTGCTTCCGGGTTACTCAGTTACTTGCTTATGCAAGTTGACTTTTAAAGCTACTTTTGAGACTGATTCAATTTCCAGGGAGATGAGAGGGGACTTTTCTGGTGTACACAGCAGAGCTTGAATGAGGTCCTGGCTCTGCAGTTCACTGCAGAGGAAAGGACAGAGGATTCCCGAGGTGAGCTTGGCTCCAGAGCTAGCAAATAGCAATGGAGAGATCAAGGCTAGTCTCCTTCTGTCTCAAAGCATTAGCCATCGTGGCCAGCATGGGGATGGTTTTTTCTCCTCATTCTGTTTTCTTCTTTTATTTTGATAAGTGATACAGATGCATCATCTGTAGCAAGGACATTTTATGAGTACTGTCTGCAGGGGAAAAACTGGAGTTGCATATAGAGACCTTTTTTTAACCAGAAATATCTCTCTCAGATGACTCAAACCCTTTGGTATTTTACATGTTCTCCAATCCATTCGAAATTCTAGATTGTGACTGCATGTCCAAAGTCAAGTTAACTGAAGTTAACTCTGAATTAAATTCTCTCTTGTTTTTTTATTAATGCCAATTCATTCTACTTCTCCTTCATATTTGGCCACCTTCTGATATGCAAAATGAAAAAAAAACAAAGAAAGAAAGAAAGACCTTAATAATGAAATACTTGTTGTATGGGAAGAAGTTATATTCAAAAGAAAGTAAAGACATAAAATTCTTATTTCTTTGTAATCACTTTTGAACTCTTCTTATTTCCCTTTTCCTGTCATACTCTTCAATTATTGTGACTATTTTTTGTATTAATTCATTCTTGCAGTTACTTGAAGTTGGGCAGCAGAGCTGTTGACTTATGTATTTAAGAAAAGTGTAAGATACAGATGTGCTGTGCATGTTCTCCTGTAAGCTTAATGCCAAGGCTGCTGGAGTGAGAAGTTCTGTAGGATTTCCTTCACAAGAACGTAACACTTCTTTGGGATTTCATGGTCATCAGATGGAAAGGAATTTCCAGCAAAATGGATGGACACAAGGACCTTTCTTGAGCTTTTTGTAAAATGTCTGATAGTGTGTGCCAGCAATATAACCTTTAAGTTCTTAATTTGTCCACATCATCATCCTCTTAGTATTCTTTTTCTGAAGTAGGACTATTCCTTCCCACTCATAACCATGCAATGTTCAGGGGTGATATGAAAAGGAGTACTCTGAATTATTTTTTGTAATGGAGTAATGGTAATTCATAGTTAGTTGCTAAATAACTGAGTAGTGAGTAGAAGATGTAGCCCTAATTCAGAAGTTAGATTAAACACAGGAGCCCCTCAGGACCAAAAACATTTATGGGTTTCTTGATGTGGTTTGGGAACCTGTGCCACCAGTTTGAGAAGGTCTGTGGAAAAGAATCACTCCTTTACCTTCAAACTTCTTCTCCAAGGGCTGAATGTGCTTTTGAAGGGAGACACAGCTTGAGCTTCGTGCCCCCAAATGCTTCCTGAATTGCGATGTTCAATCACAAGGTGGCACTTCCGCGTCACAGATAAAGTGGCTTGATTTTGGTCCAGCTACAAAAATGCCAGCGTGTATCTCCTGCCTAAATTCCCTTTTTTTCCCCCGTATATAAATATTTCTTAGGTTCTTGAAAGAGAACTTAGTCTACCGGTGGGTTTCAACTCCAGTTCAATCCTATAATGAATATACATAGTATAACTATTAATAGAACTCAGGTTGCAAAGCTGCTTAATTTTCTTTTCTCAGAGCTGCAGTCCACATCATGAATTTTCATTAAAATGATTAATGTCAAAGTTGCTAAAACTGCTCCTATGGGTGCTTTTATAATTGTGGTCACAGATGAATTATCTGTTTATCTTATCTGGATGTTATTAATCTTTAGATCCTCTTCTTCCTTGTGCCAAACCTGTACCAGCAACAGCAGCTGGAGGGAAGCAGTGCATTCAGACAACAGTATCACTTTAATGGCAGTAAACTTGTGGCATGATCAGAGCACAGGTATAAAACAACTTCTTGAGTGATATTTCACACACACTGCGTTGATTTTTGGCAGGAATCATGGGCTTGCATAACTTACAATGGTTGTATGAGCTGTTGTAGGATTTGGGCTTTTTTCTTCTTTTCTGAATCCTTTTTCAATCCTTTAGAGTTGAAAACCTTCTGCTAGTTCTGTGTCCCCTTTGGCTTTTCCTTGTCTTTGAAGTTAATTCATTCCTCACATGAAAATCAGCTTGCTATGGCTTTGGAAACAGAAACTTTTCCTTTTGGAGTCCTCTTCTGTGGTTGCATTTGGAGCACAGAAGCCAAAATCAACAAAGGGGTATAGAAAGCACTGCAGGAAATGAGGTGTCGCTGGCTCTTGCACACCACCTGTGGTAGTATGGTAGTGAGGAAGCTTGCAGCAGCTTTTAGCTCCAATGCTTCCCCATGGTGAGAGCTCTGTTTTTCTCCTTCCAGGGAATTCAGTGTAGTCACAACTACTTGCTTGCAACTTAACAATTGTTTAAAAGAAAACCAAAGGTGACCTTTTCCACTCAGCAGAGCTGACTAAAAGCAATACTTAGCATGATGCCTGAGACAGCATCTGCCTGCAGTCAGGGTTCCAGCAGGACTGCACTTAGTGCGAGCCCTCCAACAGAAGACAGCAGGGGACGTTCAGCTCCCCAGTCCCTCATTTGTTCTTGTTTCATTGCTTCCACCCTGAATACATATGTAAAAGCTCTCATTTATTGGTACCAAGCTGCAGCACCTTAGTACCTGATGATTGCGTGAGTGCCCAAACCATCCCTTTTGGCTTTTTGTCACCACTACCAACCTATTCTGCTGTGACATTTTGGCAGCTTTTGCTGCAGCACTGCATCTTGGCCTGCTGCACTTAATGTAATAATTTGAAATAATAATTTGGTCACTAAACACTTCTGACCCCATTCCTCCTAAGAGAGTGTGAATAAGCTTGCTAATCCTCTTTTATCATGATGGTGAAGCATCAAATGGGTGTCTTGCTTCACTTGATATTCATATACCATTCCCTTACGTCCCCATTCTGTGTGTGGTTGACCTCCGATACCAGACTCTCATCCCCACTGATGGAGAATATGGCCACGAACTCACCTTGATCACAGGGAGTATATACAGGCCTCAATAATTTGTTACCCAAACAATTCAGCATGCCTAACTGCAGCATATGCTTTACTGAGAGGCAGCAGACTCATGGTGGGAGAGGCTGAGCTCCGTGGGCAGTGTGATGGGCTATCACACAACTGGTAGGCACAAGGCAGTGCCAGAAGTCAGCTCTGTAGGCGGCTTGTAGCTCAAAAGCTGTCTGCCTGTTTTTCTGGGCTTTTCAGACACTTCCTTTTTCCTTAGAGCAAATCTAACTATTTTCCAAGCAATGTTCATCTAAGTAATGCCCATGGTGTATAATTCAACCTCACTGCGCTGCTATACAGAGATTACTATTTTTTCCCCATAACTTCCTAAAATAACTTTGTATTCCCTTATATTCTGTGTGGATTTCTTGAATCAGATTCAGCCAGAGTCAGTGTTCCCATTTTACTGAGCTATGGGAACCAGAAATCCCTTGCTGCAGAGCTGGCAGCACACATGGACGCTGTGCCTCAGTCAGCAAATAACCTGAACGGTGCTGAGATGTGATTCCCAGCAAGCACTGCACCTCCTTCATACAGGATAAAGCACCAGAGCCATGCAGAATGGCTTCAGTAGCTAATTTGTTCACGTGCTAATGAGCAGCCTCAGGTTATGTGGTTCCTTATGCCCCTATAGGCTTTGCTGTGTGGAATAAGTGTAAAATTGTCTTTGTGGTGTTTATGTGGTTTTATATCTGGCTGTGGAACATATGTGGTGTTCCTACTTAGTGACACATCTGTTGTTCTTGCTAAATCAAAGGAATTGACATTTAATTTGTTTCAGGTCTTGGTTCAGTTCAGTTTGACCAGGTGACGTCAAGGCTAACATTTGATTCAACCATGGAGAATGAAAAAATCAGAGAAGTGAGGAGCACAGAGTGTTTACTTAATTTTTTGTATTTTATGTTGTTATTGTTTTTTAAATCTGTTTATTTATTTGTTTTTCTGGAGAGCTTATGTTTCCTTCTTTCCTTGTCAGCCTAAAAATTCTCATGAGGATTTTCCCATGTGATCCCAGCATCCATGTCTCACGGCCTTGCAGTAAGGATAAAAAGTCAGTGCCAATAGACAGAAAACCCACCCCTATATTACCTTTACCCTATAGCATGCTATCAAGATATTTATGCTCCTCAGAAGCTGGATGATTGGATATCAGGAACGCTGGGAGTCCTGCTCCATGTGTGTGACTGCAGAAAGAACTGCTGGCCAGTGCTTGGTTTTATGAAACAGCTGATGAAAGGCTCAGCGGACTCATCTAAACCCTGATATCTCTACACATTGTTTCCTAGTGGTAAGAAATCTTCTTTAATGATCTCATGTGGGTATTATTGTCAAAGCATTTATTTACTCATTCATAAATCAGGCAGAGGTGTAGCTTGCTGCTGGTCCTACAGGCACTGGAGTAAATGCAGGAGAAATTGGTCTGTGCTTTCTTCCCTGGTTGAAAAGGCTTCAGGCTGATGCACTTGCTCAGGTTGCTCTGCTTATCTGGAGTGAAACTCTTCAATTCTTGAGACAACATTTGAAGGAATATCTTGCTCTACTTGCAGTGCCCAGGTTTGGATCTGGACCTGACTCCAAATCACTTAAATAGGAGAGATTTTGTCCAACTCAAAGGAGGCTTTCTTTCTGTAGTTCTTTAAGGTCTTCTTTGCTTTTAGAAAATGACCTATAAAGGTCCAGTGCTTTGCTGGGTAATGGTTTTGCCTTTCGCTGAGGGTCTTTGTTATCCCTAATGGTAGAATAGTGTTTGAGGAACTATTGTGTGCCTGTGGTTGATTTGTAAAGCTATGTGATGGCACAGAAAGGTTCAGATTGTTCGAACAAGCAGAAGTAGTGCTATTGTTCTTAGGTGCCCCTGAAAGTACCAACAAATCTTTTACTCTGTTTTCTGGCTGTCAACTACTGTGAAACTACTGAGGAATATTCGTTGGACCTGTTTGCATATCCATAAAACAGATTTTTCAATCATGAATATTGCTGCACCAACTTTCCATTGATTATTTTTTTTTTTATTAAATATGATTTGTAGTGGTTTTTTTTTTTGTTCGTTTGTTTCTTTGTTGCTAGCATAGAATCAAGTGAGGCTTTGATGCATTTTACCCTCTAAGAGCAATCTTTTGTCATAACTTCTTGTGATGCAAACGTCACATGTTGTCCTGCTCCTGTGTTACAACATATGCTTTGCTCCGTGGTTCCAAGGCTGCCCATCAGACACACATGTAGTGAATTGTTGGTAACAAAATAATTGTGCCATATGGTTTCAGTGTTGTTGCAAAACTTGTGATTTTTAAATCCTTCCTTCTTTTTTTTTTCCTGTTTAACTTTAAGCATATGGTAGCAGTGAGCATGCTATAACTTCTGCCATAAAGCAAATGCAGGTTAATGCCAAGTATACCTACCATATGTGTATTCATGGTATCATCGTACCAGTATTAGTTAGAGGGGTAACACACATCTACAGAAATAGCTACAACCATATTTTTCCCCATGGAAAAGCTGCTCGTTAAAACATTGAGGAGTAATGATTGCTTGTGATTCTCTCCTCTCCAAGTCCTGCATAATGGAGCACTACACACTTTCAATATAAGAATAATATATCCCCATCCACGTTTATTGCGAAAATGACAAATTGTGTTTTCCAGCTTTGTCTAAGTGAGCTCTGGGTGTATATTGCCTTGGAAAATTAGTATTTGAAAACCTGGTGTGAGGTAGATACTATCGTAGTACGTTAATAATGGACGATGCTGTCTGATGGAGTGATCTTGCTTTGTAATGTTCTGGGCTCATAAAAATAATCTCAGCACTGATAATATTTATGTGAGCACTAAGAACCCTGACAGAACACTGTAACTAAATTGATTTTATTAATAATACAATAGATCATTAATGACAATCGTGCTTGAAAGGAACATAGAAATACTGTAAATGAGGTTTCCCTCTGTCTCGCTTACCATACTGCCGTTTTAAAATTACTTATTTTATTAAGGAGAATAACAAGTAAATACATAATGAGAATGCACACAGGCACCTTATGAGAAGTGCTGCAGAGTAATAGTGTGCTTAAACTGAGTTATGTGTGGCAGTTCCCTGCGTTTTGTCCTCCAGCAGTAGCTGGCTGCTCCTAGTGCTACAAGGAATGCAGCTTTTTTGGCTGGAGCAGATCTGGGCCTAATAATCTGTTTAGATTATTTCATTACTTTGAAGAATGTATTTTTAAATGCAATCCACAGTGCAGTTTTGTGGTGGTGCAGTGCTTTCAGAAGTGAGTGGGAGAAGTACCTCTCACAGCCTCTTGTGCTCTTCCCACTGCTGTGCTTGGTGGCGTTGGGTGGTGTACATGATATTTGGGAAAATAAAATGTAAGCTAGTGAGAAAAAAGGTAACACATAGCACTAACCCTCTTAGTGCTATAGCAGGTCAGACTTGAAGCCAGGAAGAGTATTTTGAATGAAACAAATTAAACTAAGTTGGGGCAGAAGAAGGGACTCTTAAAACGATGAGTATACATATTGGACTTCAAATTCATTGGCCTTGTCCAGTGAATGTCCAATTCCTTGGTAATTACTTTTCGTGGAAAAATTCATCACATTTAAAATGAAATGAAAGATTCTGGCACAGTTAGGGTTTCTTTCTTGAAGCACTTTTTCCAGTAAACCACATGTAGAAATGAACAAAAGATATTGAACAAAAGTAGGCAAAAGAATTGATTCTGAAAACTGGGCTTTGATGGAGAAGGAGAGCAGACAAGACCTGACCCAGACCTCCTGAAGGCCAGCAAATCTCCCTGAAAGCTGTTGAAATGGCAGAAAACAAACCTAATCTAAGCACAAAAAGAATTAGTTGGGGGAAAAAAAAGTTTTTGTGCAGGTAAAAGAACACTTAAACCTCTAGCTGCCCTGTGTGTTTCTAAAAAGTATTGCAGAAGTGTGAGAAAGTGAGTGGCTATACAATTCCTGAAGGGATTGCATGTACAGAAGTGCAGAGGTAATTAAAACCAGCGTGACACTATTGATTATTCTGGGCTGGAGAGGATCTTGGTTTACAGCCCAAGTGCAGGGAAACGGAAGAGAGAAAATACGTGCTGTTGTGACCTGATTTTCTGACAACTCTAAAAGGGGGAAAGCTTAAGAATAGAAAACACGAAAGGCTTCAGTCTTCCTGGAAATGAAGAGATATGTCTTTATTCATATGATATCTGTATATATATGAGTACATTATCTCTTATATAAACACATAAAGCTGAAGGATTTATGCAGGTGTAAAGAGCATGCCTCCTTGTGAACAGCTCTATCCATAGATCCTTGCTCAAAATCTTACTAGCAATTAATAATCAGGTAAATTGGTTGATTGTATGTCATGGATGGCACAAAATGGCAAAAGTGGCACTGGTGTGTCTTTGCACCAAATACAAGATGTAATGTATGCGGCCCTTGTGACCGAGCCAAGTGGTTTCATGTCTGTGGCTCAAACATGGAGATTTAGCCACCTTTTGGAATGGTGTCACCAAAAAGTAAGGCCACCCAAAAGTTTGGGCAGTGTGCAAAATTAAAAATGAGCTCAGCCTCTGTGTACTCATGCTGTCTGTGGGGAACCCTTGACCTTCAGGAAAAAGCCTTCCTGATAAACACTGGATGCCCCATGCAGTGATGGCATGGGTGTGGGAGCGTGGCGTGTCCAATAGCCTCACTTCCCTGCTATGCAGCTCTTTCACATCCAGTGTGCTCTCATGCAATTAATTTTCCATACCAGAACGTTGCTATAAACTATATATTTGAAAAAGAGAGTTAAAAGGTCCTTAGAAGATGTATCTTCATCGTCCTGGAGAACATTTTCAAAAGCAAGGTGAAAAAGGGAGACAGGTAAATAAGATTAGTGAAAGACACAGTATTATGGACCAGCACAGTGACAAAGACTGATTATAGCTGAAAAGATTCTGTCCTTAAAAAAGGGGGGAAAAAGACTGCCAACCCTTCAGTCAGAACAGTTGAAAAATATTACACAGTAACTCACACATTCTCTGAAGCTCTGGTGCTCCTCGTGCTGCCTCCAGTATCTCCAGTAAATTTTGATTTTGATTAGAAGTCTTACTAACATGAAAATGTTGGGTTTTGTTTTTAATTAGTTTTAAATAAAAATCTCTCTGGTGTTTCCTTTATTTCTTTTTTTCTCTTTTCCTTTTTCTCCCCTTCTTTTCCTGTTGGCAGTGTGTGTGTAGGGACAGCCTAGTCCTCCATAGAGGAGGTGGGTCAACTGGGTGCCACTGTGTGAATGGTGCTGCTCCTAAATTGCGTTGTGGAGAGCCCTTGTCCTGATGGCACTCACTGGTTTGTGTGCTGAGGGAAAAAGCAGGTTCATGCTAAAGTTGTGATTTCCATTTTACGTTTAGAAAGCCTAGCCTGGGTTTTAGACGTTAGTTCTCCAGCACTTTGCTTAGCAAAAAAGGATGCTGCAGATGAAACTTGTTTTTGTTTCCGTATCTTTGAACAACTGATTTTATAGCTGCTTGAATGTGAATTTTGGCAGATGAGAGGGTTGCTTGGCAACTAGGCTGCACTATTTGTGCTGGTACCTGCCACATGGCTTCCTGGCTTCCCGGGGTGAGCACAGCATGGGGCTGCAATGTTTCTGTTCCTATTTACTGCCCATACTGCTGGGCACTGAGGGCAGATATTGGTCCTTGCTGTGTCGTGTGCTCGCCAGCATGATGGACCCTTCTGCAGAGGTTTTATGGAGTTGACCAGTGAATATTCCATAAAGCAGGATGGAGCTGATGGCTTACCTCTTCTTCTCTTTAAGTTGTATCCTGTCTGACTTTCCAATCACGAAAGGAAGATCTGTGATGACGAACTTTTGGAATGATCATTAATTTCATGAATTGATGTGGATAAATAGTTATTGAAGGAGTGAGATTACTGTTTCTGGAAGATGTAATGTTAGAGCTGTCTACAAAGCACTGTTGCCAGCACTGCTGTGCATGCATGGCCCATAAATGTATCTGTCTATCCTTAGGGAAAAGCCAGTCACATAAAGACAGAAAGTCTAGCATTATGTCATATGGATCCACTGCTTCAAATCATACAGTACACAGTGTCAAGGGAAGCACCCACTGTGTGCTCTACGCAGTTCCTGTAGCTTTGCCCCTGAGCCTCTTAAAAAATAATAATTAAAAAAAAATAGGTACAAGTGTTATTCTCTTTCTTAACCCAAATGCTTTGGTGAGAAAGGGTTTGGTAATTAGCTAGGGTTAGTTTCAGGAGGTGAGTTGATTGCTACCTCCTACTTCATCCTCCTGAGGGAAATTTCGATCATAAAAATCAAAGGCTGACCTTGGTTTGAGTTTCATAAGGAATATTGCATTCAGTTTGACCTTCACGATCTAGATTGAAAAAGATGAAAGGATTAGCTGGAATTGCACACTATGCCTAGCGTCCAAGGAGAGGAAAAATAGCTAAAACCCTGTACCTATAAATTATACATGAGAAGCCTTGTATGCTAATACTGTAATCTTATGTCACCAGGCTTCTTGCATTAGCTGGATGTGTAGGACTCCTATTAGGTGAACAGTAACAGTTGCTTTAAAAATAACACATGCAACAAATAGTCCTGGGGGGGAGGAGATATAATTTTTATAAAGTGAAAAACCTAAATTGTGTAAAAATATTTGCAACAGCATCTAGTTTTATGAAAGTACAAGATTTGAAAAGCACTATAGCTTACTGCCAAACTGTATTTTCTTTTATTTTTTAATAGCTGTAGCAAAATGTATAATTCTGGTTTTTAGGGGGGGGAATGCACTGTGCTCCCCATGCCTTCTGGTTAATGCCATCAGCAGAAGGTGTTGCTTTGCTGGTCAGATACTTGAGGTCCCTTCCAGCATGTGTTGGCATGTTCCTAAGGAACGAAGATACTTTCAATAATTAATTGATGGTATCTATCAAACAGTACTGCTGTTAGCCCTGTGAACTGCTACGAAAATCCTTCACATCAGGGAAAGGTGGGTAAAATCTGACCCTAAGTAACTTCAAGGTCCACAGACAGCTCACCTGTTGAACAAATGATGCCTCTTCCCCATTGCTGCTTTGGTCCAGGTGATGCCATTCTGCAGAGCTGAACTGGTTCTCACAGACCGGATTTTTATTTCTTTTACATACAGATTTTTTTTTCTTTTTCAATTGATGATACCAACATAAATATGATAACTGTTGAGTGAAGAGAAACATCAGTGTAGAAAAATGACAGGTAAGGAATAGGGGTACTTGTACAGTATCTATTGATTCGATTTATGGATGAAAAAAAGTGTTTCTGTAGAACTTGCTGTTGCTTATTAGAGGAAAAAAAAAAACCAACCAAGCACATGTTAAAGCTATTTTGGTACTAAGCTTTTATTTTTTAGTCTGAAGGTCCACTTAGTGTTATCTGATGATATCAGTAAGGAGAGCTATTGCTCTATTTAAATAGTATGTGCTAACAGAATGTCATTAGTCTGACAATTTTATTTCATCACTCACGTGTTAATTTGAAAAATTTGAACTCAAATTACTGGAACTGCTCTTCAGTAACTGAGGAGCAGCTCTTGTTGTAGCATGCCTGATTTTTCTCCAAATCTTTTACCTTCATTATTGATGTGAATTCTTTGCACTCCAAGGTGTGTCCTCCTGTCCTGAAGCCTTCCCTTCCTACACCAGGTACCAATGTTTTCAGGATGGTGTGTACATCCCCAGCTCCATGGAGCTGAATATAACAGAATTCTGAAATGCAAACTGTCTGGCTTTTCACAGAATCACAGAATCACCAAGGTTGGAAAACACCTTCAAGATCATCCAGTCCAACCATCCACCTATTTTCTTTCTTTTCCTATATTCATTAGAATGTCAGTAATTTTAAGGATGTTTCGCTGTATTTTCCAGCTTTTGCTCTTCATCCTACTGCTGCAATAACATGCTGAGAGCAACTTCATTTTCTGGGTACAGTTGTCCATTAACTTCTTAAAGCAACATAAGGCATGTCTTGGCGTGATCTGTTGTGACCACTGAGCAGGTTATTTGTCACTAGCTCAAAAATTTGTTGGGAAGCCCAAGAGATGGGACCCTCTTTAGTACTTGGGAAGGTCAAACATGTAGGCATTGTCTTTTGGTGGCCAATGATTTTTTTTCCCAGTGGTATAACCTGGGGTGAAGTTGCTCCCACCTTTCTGCTTCTGCTCAGTTAAACAATTCCAAACATATTGGAGCATATCCAAAGCCAACTGGGGGAGCACATGAGGCCCCGATTGCTAGGTTTTCCTGTGTTGTAGCTGCTCCAAGTCTCAAATCTTGCTTCTCTGATGTGATTGGGAACCTCAGTTTGCTGTAATGCCTATAAAGATGTGTAAGTCAAGATATTTTTAAAAAATTAAAAAAAAGAAATAACAACAGAAAGGGAACCTGGGGAAAAAGCATGGAAGGTCCATGAGATGCTCAAATAAGCTGTTCCCTCACGCTCACTGTAAGTGATGTTCAGGATGCTCTGAGGGATTGTTCTAGGAGAAACAATCTGTAAATGGAGCGAGCAGCTGGAGTTTATTTTGGCTGCCCTGCCCCTTGTGTAAAACTCTTCACTATCTGTACATGAATATATAGATGTATGTATTTTTTTCTTTCTCTGTGAGGCCATTCATACTCATCTAATTCTGAAAATAAAACTTTTTTTGTGCTTAATTTTTTTCAAAATAAGGCATTTTCAGGATTTGGGACAGTGGATGGAAAGGCATTGAAGGGGGTTGTGCTCATGGCCATGACGGCGGTTTGGGCTGCAAACTGCCATGCAGAAGCTGGTGCTGATTTTCCTATTTTGAATAAAATGTAAGGGAATTCCAGTAAGTATTTCTTTCAAGTATTTCAAGTGGATGAATTATTGTTCTGCATTCATTTAATAACAAGTCTGTTCCTTCTGAATGCCTTCCTTAAAAGTATTTTTCTTTTGAACTCTGTGAGAGGTGCACTCAAATCAATGTCTATTATTCTCTCCATTTTCTAATGTTCTTTTCAAGCATATATATATATTTTCCGAGACAAAGATTAAAACCCATTCCTGATATTTGCCTTTACCCATTCAGACTCCTGTCTGCTCTGAAGTTTCTTGAGTTCAGAAGCTAATCACAAAGTAATCATCTTTCTCTTAATGTGGAGAGGTGAAAGCTGCCTTTTGTCATTGGTGGAAGTCTACATCTGTATAAGAATAATGTAAATAATGTTATTAACTGCTTAATTTGAATTTCAGATTTCCGTAATTTGAAATGAATGTATTTTCAGATTTTCCTATGTAATCACAGTTTCTCTCTTTAATGTACATGATTTCAGGTACCCTGGTTCTGAGCCCTTGCAGATACCTTTGTAAATGTATAACATTTTTTATGTGTGAGTGAGAAACTTCGGTAACGCGATAGTCTGCCTTTTTATATCTTGTCTGTTTAAAGTAGGATGAAAATGAAAAATATTACTGGGGTCACTTAAAGAATTCAAGTTTCTACTTGTTAAAAAATAGAAAAAGTCAGATAATGCATTAAACTGGACCAAAACCTTGCAGGCTGAACTGCACCCTACTGCACTATTCCACATCTGCAACTTAAGCTGCATCCAACATGAACTTGCAAGTGGAAATGGATCAGTTTCCACAGAATTTGGACTGGGAAAACTGTTTTGTTGAGGTTTCAGGTTCAAATTGCATCAAAAATTTCTTGTTTCACATCGTCCTCTGTTTCAAGTGAAAGTAATAAACCCATCCTTTTGTCTGTGGTTTCTGAACTCTCTGCATAGCTGTGTATTATGAATATTTCTTTTTAGACATGGAAAGCTAGAAATGATAATATTTGCAATTATGAGAGGTACTTCAGAATTAAAGATGAAAGCACTTGTAGGAGCAGTTAATTCATTATTCAAAAGGTTGTCAATGGGCTCTATTAATAATGCTTGAGATTATTACTTTTTTTTTGGTGGAGATCCCAAAAACCTGTGCTGCTAGCTCAACCAGAGCCATCGAGAGCTGTTTGGATCAGGGATTCTTGTTGCAGGAGTGAAAGCTAATGCAAAAGATAATGAGAAATAAGGTCAGTCAGTCCGACTACTTAAATTCCTGCTTTGTTCCCTTAAAAACTAGTCCAGACACTTTAATTCTAGTCTGTATTACTAGAAAAATCTATGGTAATTCATATTAAATATAACTGCAGTGTTTCCATAGAGATGATGTTTAGCATAAAAATAGCTGAAACATTTTGACATTGATTCTGAGGCTACAGTTCATAACATCTTATTTTACTCCTGTTACCCTCAGCAATGCTAAAATATAGAAATAAATCCTTCTTTTCAAATGGTGCAACAAAATGTGTGAAGGTAAGAAAAATTAGCAGAATAATAACAAACTCACTTGTTTGTAAATGGCTGTATGTAACTTAGCTTCTTACAACAGAGTTGTGTTAAAATGGAAATTTTGATGAAAATTTCCACAAATTATAGATCTGAGGGGTCAGACGAGGGGAGAGAAAATGTTAGTTAATAGAGACATTTGAGTTTTGTGGAAGAAGTGAGAAACATTGATTTCGGTTGGTTTGTGTTATTGGCACTGACTGCAGGAATATTTTCAGTATAGCTTAAGGTATTTCTAGAGGTGAAACAAAATTATCTCCCTGAACAGTCTAGTGAGCAGCCGATGAGAACAGAGAGATTTTTTTGGGCTTCATCCTAAAAAAGGAGCCAAATCTGATGAACGGAGGTGAAACTGAAGATTCAGTGATTATAATATCATTACACAGGAAATTTAGTTTGGGCTATTTGCATTTCATGGTAGATTTTTAGCAAGGTGGAGTTGGAATGGCAAGCAGAAGGTAATCCATAAAGTAAAAAATATGGGATAAAGAATGTCTCTGAATCAGTAGGGGATGAAATGAACCCTGCAGCACGGTGATGCCATCAAAAGGTATAACCAGGATACAAGAGGCTGTGGTCAGATAGGCTCATCTAAACTTCTGTATTTGGCAACTCAAGGCTTGGGGTAGTTCTGCTCTGTGCACAGTTGCAGGTGCATTTTAATGATGAGAATAATTTAAATGGATTCAGCTGTGATTAAATAAGGAATGAACAAAGTTTCTGAGGAGGGAAGAGGAGACAGTTTGCATATGCAAAACGCCAATCTGAGATCATGGATCGGCCACTTGAGTACAAGAGCAGGAATGGAGAAATGCTGAGTTACTGGTGGAAATACTTCACCACAATTTTTACATACAATCCATCATTAGTATGCATTTGAAAAGCCTGGGTGAGATTTAACAACGCATACTTGGTTGAACCATGAATGTGTTCAACCAGTTTTGTGTAGGTGCAAATCTGGTGGGAAATCATTTATACAATTTGGGGTTGCTATGTTGCACTGCATCTCCAGTTGACTGTACCAAAGAGCCGTTTAGTTTGCTTACATTAAATACCATATGTTCTCAGTTTGTGCCAAACAACATACCAAACATTTGCATACTGCTGTCAATAATATATCCTTTAGGAGTAATGCCATGTGATTTAAATACCTGCTCTCTGAAGCTCTTCAACAGCTTAAGCCCCAGTAGCAAATTGGCTTTTCTCCCTTTTGAGTGCCAAAGTACCTCCATAATTCAGGCTGTCAAAAATGTATGTAGGTACATCAGCAGTGTACTACTGTTACCTAAATGTGGTTTTTTTTGCGTGTTTTTGTTTTTTTCATTATTTGCTTCACTTTCAAAATGAATTCAAAATGAAACTCTTTCCTAAGGAAACAAATGCACATCCTTTTTAACTATGTATCCTGATTCAAGTGAATACCCTGCTGTGCACAACTCCCAAAACTTAAAATTAAATGGTTTTGGCTTCAGGACAGGAAGGCAGTCAAGTGATTAGTGGACTGTGCAGCTCATTAGGGCACTTGACTTTCATTCCCAATGAATGCCCACGACCAGTGAATTTCTGCATCTGTGAAATGGATGCAGCCATCTCCAAGGAACTCACCAAGGGGGTGCCAAAAATGCTTTGGGATCCCTTGTTAAAAATGCTTATGGCCCTGTTTGTCTCAGCTCCACTTTCCTGAAGAAAGCAGGAGAGGTAACCTTGTTTTGAAGACCAATGGGAAATCCAGTTAAAAAAAGTAGGAGTTTGCTGAGCAGCTTCCTTGAATTCTTCCTAGGGACTGACACACCTAGAATAGGTGTGTGCTGACAAAAGACCCCAAATATCTGTTTGAATGTACATTGTTCTCCTTGAAAAAGTTTCTTATTCAAAATAATAATATGCATTTAAAATAGATATTTGAAACAACTGTGGATTCTAGTTTACATGTGATGTTTTTTTAATGCTCTCTGCAATGATTTTGCTTAGCCTGGATGGGACCAGGATCAAATGTCTTTGCTAGGTGATGGATTCTGTGCTTGCAGATGTGTGGGGAAAAAGCCTGGCACGTGGGATATGGAGCAAATTGTGTATGATGTGGTGTGAGAAAGATGTGAGCCTTCATGGGATGAAATAAATGAATTCAGAGAGTATTTCTAAGGCTGGAGCAGGAAGTGAGACTCTGAAGGCAGTTCTGAGGAGCTCACGTGGATGGAATTCTTCAAAACATTGGGGGATTTGTTAATGGAATCAGGAAATATCAATAAATTGTACAGTTGGCCTAAGTGACATACATAGGACAAACAAAAAAATTTCTGTTATAACTAGATTGTGGAATTACTTTCAAGAACCTGAAGTCCATAAAACTGGTTTTGCAATGACTATAGCAACTCTGTAAGCAGGCAGCTCCCTCCTGTTAGTGCAAGCAGCTCTGAGGAATCGTGCATTCCAGAATAAGAATAATAAGACACGCTGTCTTTAATCTTATGTTTTGAAGTGCCTTTTTATTAACAAATTGCCATCACTTGGTTTTAAAGTGGTAGTCAGCAATGATGAATCTCAAAAGCCCAGGGTTAACATTAAAGCAGAGACAGTGACCTTCTTACTTCATTTGCAGGTTCAGACACTGCAGACTCCCTTGGGATGGAAGATTGTTTGCCTATCTGTCTCAGCAAGCTTCACAGGTCCTGGTGAGCTCAGCTTTCTCTGCAAGCACTGGTAATGCTGGAGCAGGGGCTGGCTGGCCATCACTGCTCAAGCATTGCATTTGGTTGAAATAATTCCCTGAAAGAACAAACTCAGGGCTATAACTGAGCTTGGCACAGTGAGATACCCAGCATCAGTGCGTGCTGGCCCTTTTGCATAATGCTGCTTGATTGTTGTTTCATTATTGTAGCCTTGAACTGTGCTTTCCTCTTCCACCTGCCTCTTAACTTGCTGCTTGTGAGACTGGATGAGAGAGCATCAGCGCTTCCTTCTTAGGAGGTACAATTTCTGCAGCTGCTTCTACTTTTGTCCTAGAAGCTTTGAGGAAAACAATACAGAAAGTTTCCTTCTGATAGTTGTGTGTAATTTGTGTTGCTGCCTTAGGAGTTCATTTGACAAGCTCAGCCTTTGCTGCAGCAGAAGCTCCATCTCACAGACCTGAGCGTGTCCATATGCTTACATGCAGATCTGACACACTTCAATGTTCCTGCAATTAACTTCACTGTTAAGATAAAGCAAGTTAGTACCCTTTAATTTGGTGTATCTCACTTTGACTATTATCAAAAATTTAGAGAGTTGGTAAATAATAAAATAGCTTTGTTTTCTTCCCAGCTCCACAGAACCCAGAGTTGGGGAGCGGGTGAGGAGAAACAAGAGCATTAATATTTAATCTTTCTCTTTTCTTGTCCAGCTTGATGAGGAACAGAAAGGGATGAATCCAAGGAGCTCAGTCAAGAAACAATGCTTTTCCTGTGTATTTTTATGCATTCTTCTCCTGCACTGGGCGTGAGGAACATACACAGTGCTGAGGTTGGGGCTTTGGCTGAGCCAGGCAGCAGGGCTCTCACTTGCACGTTGCTGCAAAAAGTCCCCATTTTCCAGTCTTGCATCTTGCTCTTTATCACAGCCAAGTTTGACCGAGCTCAACCTGGCATAGCATAGAGTGAGTTAGATCTTGATCCAGGAGAGAAAAATTGAACCCTTTCAGATTTTTCCTATGTTCTTCCTCCCCTGACAGTGGACGGTCAGAAAAGCCGATGTCCCTCTGTGAGTTCTGCCTCAGCTGCTGCCTAAAGGCCATACCTATGGCTCTGACTTTTGCTGGGCTTGTTCTTGCTTTGACCACATTTAAATCAGTCTGTGTAAACAGTATAAACAGCAAACAGGGATATTATACATTGATTTTTATATCAGATCCCAGTACTGCCTCGAGGAGAGAAGGCTTTTTATTATTATGAAACTGTAATTTTGAAATAACCTATTTGGTTGGTATTGGTCTGGATCCTGACAGCTGGCCGTGGAGAGATGGGTTGTGGCTGCTGATGCCCAGAGCCTGAGAGAAGTGTTTCACTACGTGGGACAGGGTACCCAAATCTCGCTGTTAGTGCTGTGCTTGGAGCAAGCAGCTTGCAAAGGTAAGGATTGAGCCTGTTCATTGCTTTTGTGTGGCCTTAAGAGCTCCGTATCCAAGCTGACCATGCTGAGTTCTGCTGTATGGGTTCCCTTGGGGCTTTGGTGTATGAGATTGACATAGGGAACAGGCACATGCTGCCATGTGGGGAAGTCCTGAATCCGTGTCTGCCACCAGAGTGGTTAAAAGAAGAGCCAGTAAATAAATATATATTTTATTCAGAAAAAAAGCTGTGTGAGGCCAGCATGGTGGCAGCCCTGGTGCAGAATCCTGCTTTGTGCAGACACTGCAGTCTGTGAAACTGGCTTTTTATCCTCTCTTAGAAGTTATTTTGGCTCTGCTAGAAAACAGGTCTTTTAAAGAAGAAATGAAAAGAGTGAAGGAGCAACCGTGAGAATGATAATGAGTTTCATATTCCACAAAGATCAAAGTCTGATAGACACTTAAAAAAGCCATCAGGTACCGGAACATTTCAGGTATTTAAAGATGATGCAGCTGTAGTTCTGTTTGGAGACAGTCTCATTTCTTTGTAACCAAAACATCAGCTCCTGTTTGAAGCATTTTGTCCAAACTATAAAGATGTTTCCCACTCCAACAATTTCCCATAAGCTGCTGTTTGAATTGCTCAGTAGCAATAGACTGCACACTGCTGCTTGCTTTTCAGTTTGTACGGACGGGCATCTGCATTTCCTTCTGCCCAGTGCCTCTACAAATTGCTCTCCCTGTAAATCAAAGTGAAATCTGAGCAGCGATTTTTTCTGATTCTGTTTACAGCCCTGAGGTTTGTGGCCCTTTCTGGATGTCACACTTGCAATGTCTTTCCCATGAAGAATGCAGAAGTGCTTGTCTGTAGCCACAGGGAGCTGCCAACAATATGTGCACGTATATAGATGTGTGCACATATATATTTACATATATATTCCTGATCCCATCACTAAAAATAAAGAAGAGGTGTACTCTAGGCTCTAAAAGTAGCCTAATTTGTAATTGCCATAGTTACTTACTCCTCCTCGCTATTTCTTTATGCACTGATTTGAGGTTGGTGGAAATTAATTATGTCTTCAGATGATTTTGGTAAGATTTAGATTATTTCCTCAAAGCAGGAGCTTTCCTGAAGGGTTGCAGGATAACCATTAAATGTATGGTTAAGGGTGAAGTCAAGCAGAGAAAATGCAGCGAGGAGAGCACAGGGCAAGGGGCAGAGAGATGGGGAAAGAGGGATCTCCATGGTGTCATACACAGAAATAGGAAAGTATATGTCAGTGCTCCACCTGTAAACATGATCCAATCTGAGTGCATCCGTTAGGCAGTATTTAATTAGCAGTTGGAAGTGCATGAAGGAGAAAGGCTCTGGGAAAAACCTCTCAGGAAAAGCTCATTCCTTTTTTCTTCAGTGGAGCGATTTATGAGTTGTTGAACCCGCTCCTTTGTGATGCTACACAATCGGTGCTGTTTTATTGATTAAAAAGAGTCAATAAAAATTTATACTTGCTGAGTGGATGGCACAGAGCTTTTCACATCATCTTACAAATATCAAGGTAAAATGCAGAGGGAGCAGTGTGCATCTGAGCTTCAGGGAGAGCTAAGATTACAGCATACTTGTTCACTATGGATCCTGATTTGTTCTTTCTTGGAGGAAAGTTCTCAGTTCAACAGGTGATATTCTTTTTTTTCCTAAAAGTAAAAATACCTTCTTAATTGCAACCAATCTAGCGTGATTGCTTTTATTTTAGAGCATCGTGATGATGAATCTTGCTGAGATAATTGGCTTGAATAAACTGTCCCTACCTATCTAAATAAAAGATGGAAAAATTAGATCTATTCTAAACATCTGGCTCTTAGGCAGGAGGAAAGCTTCCAGTGATCCTGAGGCTGAAGGCTAAGATTAGGGCTCATCATCAGCACTTATTAATGCCCTTTTTATTTTACTTCAGGTGCAAAATATACTAGAGAGTTTTTCAACCTTATAAGGATCAATAGTGCTGTAAATAGAGCCATCATCCCCGTTGAACACTGAGTAAAGTCTAGAATAACTTCTGAATATTGTGCAATTGTCCTCCTCTTCCTAAACTGTTGATAATGTGTGTGGGAGACTTACTGAGGACAAATACTGCTCAGAGTTTTAGTCTATGGTGACTTGCTCCTGAAGGTTTTAATTTTGTGGGGGTGTATTTGTAAGATTTAAGACCATTTCTGGAAGTCTAATCACAATGCACTAATACAATTTTCTTTATTTTACTTTAAAGTAGAAAGAGCTGTCAAGGCATTTGCAGACTTTCCTGCTTTGCATAGAAATTAATGCAGCTGTTCCTGACTGAGCTGAAGATGACCACTTCCAGAGAGCCCTATCCATGTCCCAGTCCCCATCTCCATGTGAACAAACAGCTCCATGTGTTTTTTAAGCATCTGAAATACAACTGCTGTTGTGCAAATGATGAGCACAATTTTTATCCAGGCACCCCCCGTGATTGCAGCAAGGCTGTTAACTTATTTCCACATTGCAACGTGCTTCTTCAGTCTGTGAGACACAAATGTGTTCCTAGCACAGATCTCCTTCCTTCTTTCCAGGCAGGACTAGTTTAGGATCCAGTTAGAACATAAAATGTAAGAAGCAAAGCAAAGTTAAAAAGAGCATCAGAGATTATTCAAAGTATGGTTGGAGATGAAAGATTGGAATTAAAGATTTCAAGATAACCTTTTGTGTTATGCCATGATAATAAATTATTTGTGCACCTTCTTAAATTATTATATCTTACCTATCTTTTGTATTAGAAGTCTTAGGTGGGAAGGCAGCAAAATCTCAGTATTTAGGATGAAGTTAATGAGCTGGACTACTGTTATACCAAGGAAAGAATTCTCAGAAGATGACAAATTATTAGTACTAGAGAGCGGGTCCTTTTCATAATTATTTTTCTTTGCACAATACAGGAGAGTCTAGAGATTCATAATAGATTTTTATAACAATAAAGGGAAAATTTAAATCCTTACCAGTAATCAAATGATACTGCTATACAGTAATGTGATAAATGAGGTCTGAAAGGAGAGCTATCATTCTGAGCCAGCAGTCCCATGAAAGATTAAAATAGCTTAGATAGAAAGCATCAGAAAGTCATGACTGTGGATGAATGAAAAGGGATGAATACAAGTTACCTGCTAAATGAAAAAGGAGAAATAGGAAACAGGATAAATGGCAAAGAAGGAAAAGGAAAGTGCTAGGAGTTGTGAAGGATGCTGGAGCTGTTGTACCAGACTTGTGATTGAAATGGAAACATGATCACGTGGCAGTTGGTTTTAAAAGCAATGGTTGGCCCAGTGCTTGCAACTGTTTTTGCTTTCTATCAAAATGTGATTTGATTGATTTTCTAGTGTGCTGTATTGCAAAGAATAATTGTTGAAATGCAATGAGAGTGAAACTGGAGTTGAATGTGTGGTTCAACAGGTTTCAAAGTCTGAATTATTTCTAGGAGGAGCTATGTCAGAAGGTCTGCATGGTCAGGTTGAGCCTAGAGACCACTGAGGCAAGAGCATCAACTTGTGAAATAGTTCCTTGCTCAACTATGGAATTTCATTTTTAAAGTTTGCCAATGCATTGAGTGCAGAGATTATATTTATGGCTATATATTTTCACTCAATATTCCTTCCTTTTTCCTGCTTTTCCATCTCAATTACTCTACCATCAGGGAAATGAGCAGTGGTATGGCAGTAGAAGCCCCTGTCCTCCTGGGCTTGCAGCACCACCATGGAGCTGCTGGATGCTCACAACATGGGATTATCCACCCCAGCAGCTGGCATGGCTTTATCTGGCTTGTCAGCCCAGGGGAGCACCTCTCTGCTCTCAGGACTGGTGCACCAGGAAGGTATTTCAGCAGGATGGCAGTGCAGTTAGGTGGCTAGAATCTACCCTTAAAGTTTCTGCTCTGATGGGTGCTGGGTTTAGAGAGGCATTGAGCTGTTTGGATGCACACAGTTCTGGCTCCTTTGCTTTTCTTTTTTAACCCAAATGGACAAAATTTTGGTGCCTCTTACAGGATTGAGGTAGCCAGTGTTTATAGATTGTCCAGGCATACCTTTGAACAGGGGCTGTGAAGCAGGACTTGAAGCTCGCTCTTTCAGTCCCATTCAGAATCTGTCTGTTCCTCTCAGTTCTGTGTCAGTCGCTTGCATTCAATTTGTGCCTCAAAGACAGAATTGCTGTGTGCAGGGCTGGAGAGCCTGGCTAGACAGTCGTATGCGTCTGTGACTAAGCTGCATGCGAAGAACTGAAATAAATGATTTTTTAATTTGATGTTCTTTCTGTTTGAATTCTGAGAATCATTTTCCCCTTTATTCACTGGTGAGCTTTCTTCTTTCCTTTCAGAGACCAAATGAATAAAGAGCTATGGCAAATATTGAAGGTTTAGAATTCAGAAGGTGGTTCATAAAAGTATCTCTCTGAGTTTATAAATCGTATTGTCCGTGTGGAAGATTTTGGTCTAATGACTTGAAACAAATGGAAGTCTGAGGTGTTTTTCAAGGAGTGTTTGTTTCTCTGTGAACAACAAAACAGCTGAACAAAGTACCGCTGCTTTTGGCAGCAGTTAAATGCACTGAAAGGAGAACAATTGATTGAGAACCCCACATGTATCGTGCCCTCCTTCAGATCAATGAAGGAACTGCTGAAGATGTCATTATTAACTTCAAGTGGGTATATTGCTGTTCCTGAAAAGGTGCTTTATGCAGATTGAATTATTTCTGTGGTGCTCTTTTCTTCCAACTGACTTAGCCAGCTCCTCTGTACATTGCCATCATTCATTGGAATAGGTGGCAGCACTCAGCAGCTCCAGCTGGAGAAGAGGCAAAACCATCGTGGTTGTGGCATCTGCACATGTAACCACTGCCCAAATGAGGCCTGAGTAACACCCAGCATGACAGCTGCAAGTATGTGTGAATGTGTTCAACAAGGGGTCTATCTCAGTGATAACATTTCTGCCTGAGAAACTCATATCGTGGTGGGGAAAAAAAAAAAGGCTTTGGGCATTAACTGAAAGATGATAAGGGGATGAGGCTATTTGCAGTTACATAGTGTTGTGATTCCTAATGACACAGATTTCTTTTATAGAGCAAAACGTAAGTAAAATCAACACTCCTGATTTTTGCAGCTACTTATGTGTTAGGAGTTTAGAGTTGTTGCAAACTGTGTGTTTTAACATTCCCTGTTCCATACTCACCCTTCTGCGTGTGCACATTTCCTCCTGCAGTCATAGAATTGTTTGAGTGGGAAGGGACCTTTAAAAGCCATCAGTTCCACTCCCTGCAACGCACAGGGACACCCACAGCTCCACCATTGCTCAGAGCCCCTCCCCTGACTGCAGGGATGGGACACCCACCCTCTGGAAATGTGCTCTGGTGCTTCACCACTCCTTTGGTATACATCATTTTCCTTACATAACCTAAATCTCCCCTCTCTCATCTTCAAGGCAATCTCAGTGCAGTCCTTTCAAATGCATTGGAACAGCATTTCACATGCATTAGCCACCTGAGTTTAAAGCCTGTGTTAGCCATTAATGTGTATATACCCTTGACCCAAAGCTTTGGTTCTGATGTTACATCATAAGCACAGTGATCAGCTGTGTCTGCTTCTGATGTATGAAGTGTTTGAGTTGATTATGTGGTTTAAAAAAGAAAACAAAACCAGCAAATTGTTTTAAAGTGTGCACTAATATGAGACACAGAAAGTACATCCTTAAGAACAGGTTGGCACTGCATAAAAAGTGAGCAGAAGGATGGAGAAGTGCTGGCTTCTGAGAAAAGCAAAAAATGGTCTAATAATATTCATGTGTTATTTCTTACTATTTCCTACAGAAAGAGCATGTGTGCATTATAATTTCTTAGCCATAACAAGGAGATAACAAATCAAGCTTGTTTTTTTTTTTTTTTTTTTTTTTTTTTTTTTGTTAGGCATAAGCACATCAGAGAAAAACATAAAGAAACTTGACTTCTGCTTTCCTTGTCCCAACTTAGATGTTGCTGTGGCCTGTGCATCATCAGCAGCACCCAATAGTGGCTGCTCTTCATTTTCCTTTTTTCTGCTGCTCCTGCAAAGTTCCAGGTCACTGAATGCATCTTGCCCATATGGTGGTGCCTTTTCTTCCTGAGAATGACAGCAAAGTGGTTCTGTTCTTCCAATGGTTGGGTCCAAATCGAGAGAGTTCCAGCCTATTTCTTGGAAGATCTGCGATGCTATTTTGTTATGGACGCTGCTATTTCTTCCCTACTGCCTGTGATGCTCTTGCCAGCTCTCTGCAGCCTCTCCAATAAAACAACTTCTGTGACGCTTCCCTTCACCTGTTTCCACCATTAATAAGTCTTTTCTTTCACTGATTCACTGATGAGTTATTTCCTCTGAGGAACTAAGATCAAGAGCACAGTTCATGGAATGTGGCAGTCTGCTCTCTGTCCTGAGGAGCTGTGTGTGAGTAGTGCATTGTCAGGATTTAATTGCAGCTTATTCCTAGGCTTGCCTCAGCGGCTCTTGGGATTTTGGTTGAAGGCGGAGGTAAGAGGGCATCAAGGAAGGCAGACAAATGAAGTCTCTGTATGCAACACAAAGAGAGCTCGATAACCCTCAGAAAGCACAAATCCCCCTGTGTAGAGTTTCTAGTATTATTTTAAAGGTTCTCTCAACACTATTGAAACCAAATTCATTTTTTTGCACAGGTCTCAACTTAGCTCTCCTGGATGTCAAAATCAAGAAATGAGATCAAACCAGGTTTTCATCACAGTTAGTTTTTTGGGTTTCTTCTGCTGTTGATCTGTTGTTCATATGTCTTTGTGTGTGTGTCTTTATCGGTGGGTTTCATTTTATTGGACTGATTTCTTGCTTGCTTGTCTCATTTCATGACTAATCAATGTTTTGGGCCACTGGGATGGAAGTGATAGAGAAGGTTCTGTGCACGCCACTCCCCTGAGTTTCTTGCAAACCTTATGAAGGAAATCACATATTGAGGAACAGATGTCCATGAGGAAGAGGAGGCAATACAATGAAAGAAGCTGATTTTCGTGGCCATGCCACAATCATCTCATGGCAATAGACACGAGAATCTATGTTTAAATTTGTCACTGTGTTTTGCTTTGTTGCAATGAAGGGAAAGGAAACTCAAAGAAAAATAGTGTAAGTGATCCTATAAAATAACAGGAAATGATGCCCTGTAGCCTAATGATGATGATGGGAAGTGAAGCTGAGTGACAACCTAGCAGCAGCCAATTAGGGCAACCAGCAGGTTTTCCATTTATTTGTTTTAGGCAACCTTTAAAAGAGGATGAGAATGAGGATCCTTATGGGAATTGCTGCAGGTGGAAGCTGTAACTTTGCATAGTGGATGAATGCAGCATAATCGAATGCTATCAACAAAATTATCATTAATAATGAGAGATTTGACACTTGTCTGAAGCAGAGTGCACAGGTAATAACAAACTGGAGGAATGAAAACATATCTGATGTATTGAGCTGTTTCTCATGGAAAATGTGGAAAAATAGATGAGTCTGGAGGGAAGAAGGCTGAAGCAAGGAGGAAAAGCAGAAAAGTAAGTGAGGAGAGAATTGAGGTTGTCTCAGTGGTAACTATTAGAACAGGACTATTTGCCATGACCTCCTAGTGTAAGGCAGGCAGAGTGTTTTCTGGACCAGGAAACATTCTTGTATTATTCCATACAGCACTCCTACCAGTAAGCAGCAGCATTACAGATGCATCTATCAGCGGACTGAAAGTTGCTAACGTGGAAAGATTGTGATATTCTACACTCATTGTTTTATCTCCATGGTAGAGAAAGATCCCAAATGACTAAAATGAAAAAAGAAACAGTGGCTATATTTAGCTCTCATACAGAGATCAATGTGGGACAGAATAAACCCAGCATATTTACGGGAGCCCTGAGGCTTTTCCAGTGCGTGAAGGATGCCTGATGCACACTTTGAAATGCAGCAAATAATGTTTTTCCATTGCTGTTAACAGTCTAAAGATAACTCAGCTCCTCCCTATATTTTTCTTGATGTTAGTCCTGATAAGTATGTATTTTTTTTTTTAGGACTGGGACCTAAAGGACCAATCCTTCTGAAAGTTGCTTTATATACATTTTCAACTGCAGTCCAAACAGTCACAATCCCTTCAGACCTCCCATGCTCATGGAACACTGCAGCTACTATGTACGGAATCAGTCATCCAGAAAGAAATGGTGACTTTTCTGTGTGCCTTTTTGTGCTCTAGTCATTAAGAACACTTCACACAGATTTATCAAATCTGGTAGTAAAAATTAACCGCCTTCAGAACGGACGAGGAAATTATTTGAAAGCTGATGACTTTGCACAAGATGGAGCAGCGTGGCAAGCTGTTTCCCTGGGAGCACCTTTCTGCTCTCTCCTTCTCCAAAAGGTCAGAAAGGTGATAGAGGGTTTGCTGTCCCTTTCCCCTAACATACATCTTTCTTCCTCTACTCTATAAAAGAATCAATATTCCAAAGCAGACTGTGGTTGTCTTTGAAATTTGGAAATGAAACCAGGAAAACTCCAGCAGTGGCTTCTGGGATCCTACATATCATTGCAGTAATTTGAAATAATGCCATGTTCTTGCTTGCTCTGCTGCTTATAAGAACAACACGTTTTATTGCAAAAGAAAGCAAAACTCGAGAGGTGGGGATGTTCACCAAAAAAAACAAACCCAAACCAAAACAAAAAAACACCTGCAAAAATTCATATTGGGCAGAGAACCAAATCAATAAATTATTCACATAGTTCTAGTTCCAGGACTTCCTTTTTAAATCTGGGAACAGTTTGATTTCACTTGCCTGTTATTGAAAGTATTTTGATAAGTTTATCTTGCATTGGAACAGAAGGTGCTTAAATAGAAGACTTACATGTGACTCCTTGTTATATTTTTGTTAAATGCCTCTGCTATTTTTTCATAGGAAAATAAGTGGTTGAACACAAGCGAACAGTCCTGTTTCTTGTCTGCATCTATTTGGGAGAAGGTGGTTGATTGGCTATCTGGAAAGTGATGAGAGAGGATCTGCAAGGCCACAAGCAGTGTAGCAGATGTCAGGGCTGTGCAGAGGGGCTGAGAGACCTCCATCCTCCTGCTCCCGAGGAGGCTGTGCAGCTGGCATTAAAGCCTTTAAACCTCTTTAGGACTGCCCAGCTGCTAGGAGTAGGCAGCCTCAAAGAAATGTACATTCTTGGCTTATTAAGGAAATTTGTCACTTGAAATATATCCAAGAGAAGTTTGTTTCCATGCTGCTGTGGAAGGGAACAGGTTGCTGGAAGAGCCATTGGGTTTGGCTGCAGTTGCTTGGAGAATTCTCACCAGGTATGGCACAGATCCTACGTTTTCTGATGCTTGCAAAGGGTGAAGCCTAATTCATGACAATGCACATTTCTTTTCAACAATCAAAAACATTTCATGACCCAATAGAAACCTACAGAAAATAAATACCAGAAGGATTTCTTTAAGATGCTTTAGGAAAATCATTATAAAGATGTGTTTCATGTCGATATTCTGCTAGGATAAACAGCTTTCTTTTCTTTTCTTTTTTTTTTTTCCTTCTTGACAAAAGATTGAAGAAACTATATGTCTACTGTGGAGATCTGTAGGGAAAGTCAAGAAAGGTTATTATCTACTCTTATAATGCTACTAATGATGTTTTTGCTTTTGTGATTTCAATTCAATTCATGAGAGTGCTTGAAGTTTTGAATACTTCAATTTTTTTTATTATTATTTTTTTTTTTTTGCCAGCAAAAAAGAAAAGACACACAGATTCCAAATATCTGCTCAGAGAAGGGCTGCAGGAAGCAGAATGAGCCCAGCTATCCCCAGATAGGGGCTGTGATTTCTCTGCCCATCTTTGCAGCAGCCCCTTTCCCTGTGCAGCTCTGGCTGAGCATGTTTGTGCATCCCATAAAGGAAGCTCAGCCATTTCTGCTAAAACTGAGCCTCCTTTTTTTTTTTTTTTTTTTTTTTTTTTTTTTTTTTTTTTTTTTCTGTCTTGTTCCATTTAAGCAATCAGAAAAACACGCTTTCCTGAACTGCTAACTCTTATTTTCTTTAAAACTAGGTTCGTGGATACATGATTCTTCCATGAAAATGTTTTAGATGTAGCACTGAATAAAACTGAATTTTGCTTGAGCAATGAGGATTGGCACGGCGTGTAGACAATTTGTGGTCAGGTCTAATACTCTGAGCCATCTTTTTAAACATATCTGGTAGGGACAAAGGAGAAAGGTATTTTTCTGGAAGGTTAACTTTATGCTGCTACTGAGCCTGCTATTTGGCTTTTGTACAACTGCTGTAAAGAAAGAAAAGTAGTAATACAAAAAGAGGAGTCTCATTTCTTCTTGTGCTTTGTGATTAATGTGTTGGAAACTGATCCACAGCTCTCTGAAATCAACACGAAATGCCCCTTTATTTTTTTTCCCATTGATTTCAACAGATGTTAGTTCTAGGCCCTTCGGATTTCACATTGGGAAACCAGCTTCTGTAATTCTTTCAGACAAAAAGAAATGACCTGTTCTTAAATATTAAGTCAATTTGCTTCTAATATTATTAGAGGGTGGAACATAATGTCTGCCTGCCCAAGTACTCATCTCTGTGGTCTGCTTTGCTATTTCTGAGTGACGCCTGTCAATTAGCCCTGGGCTGCCGCATTGGCTGACTCACAAAATGCCATTGCAGGGGAAACTGCAAAAGCATTGTGGATAATGATATTGATGGGAACCATGATCAAACAATAGCGTCTGGAAAAATAAAGCTGTGCATTCAAATCCCCTCTGAAAAGTTGGGTAGAGGACACAGGAACTGGCTGACTACTTCTAGAGGAGAGAGACACAGTTTGTTCCTGTGCATACCCTTGCAAAATAATGTTTACTTTTTGAGTACCTTCTAAAACTACTTTGACTGGGTGGCTGTTTGTAACTGCCTAATATTTCCCCATTTGGAGTCTTTTTATTTCTTCTTCTATTTTCTTGCATCCATTCCTCTTCTTTTGTTTGTCCTTGGTAAGGCATTTCCTTTCTGTTCCAACTTCATATTCTTTTTCTCAGGAGAGATGTTATATCTGGTTTTATTTTCTTGTCTGTTGTTTTCCTAAGCTAATCTCTTTGTTTTCTTTTTCTTTCTCTTTGTTTTGTCGCTGTCTTTTCTATTTATACTTGCTCTTATATGTATCTTCACTTACAAGCCTGCCTTTATCTCCTTTTCTTGAGAAGAATTGCTCATTTTGGGTACAATTTTGAAGCTGTGTCTACCCTTGCTTATACTTTTTTATTACCATGGCAAATCTTTTTATTTAATGGTGTCTTGTTAACAGGAAGAGCATCTCGTTATCTTTGTTGCTGCATGTCCTGAGTGGGCTAAAGGCTCCTCTGCTGAGTTTGTTCATGCATATTGTATCATCCTCTGCAAGCTGTAACTCGTGAGGGATATGCAAGCCGACCTGTGGTAACGCATAACATCTCTCTCTGATTTTTCATTTGAAGTGTATGTCTTTGAATTATCTGCTGAGGAAATTGTGGTCATACAGGTGCTGAAAATGCTCTTGTGCATTAAGTAGAGGAGTGTGACTGTCACATGGCCAAAACGCTGTCAGCCTTCAGTAGGTATTTACATCATTGTGCATGTTAACAACAGCTATCTACTCAAATTTTAAGCAGAACTCTAAACACTTTCTTGAAGTTTCACTCCAAAACTTATCCTGCTGTCTCTTAAAGCTGAAAACTTTCCACTTTCCTTTTTGTTCTTAAATGATTCTTTTTCTTAATTTTCTGTTCTATGACCATTCTCTGTTCTTAACTGTTTTTCTTTCTTCTTTTCAATTCTTACTTCTTGTTACTTTCAAAGAGGCAATTAAATTTAGTGCTGTATTGTGAAAGACCTTAGGCCCCATTCTTTTGCTTTGCTGGGAGTGATGAAAAGGCAGTGTAAATGAGGTTAAACCATTCATTCAAAATTACGAAACTCCTAATTTATAAATTAAGTAGTGCATGGAATGGTTGTGGTTTTTGTTTTTGGTATGCAATTATTCACTTCTCACTTAATCTTGTGTATAGTGGATAAAATACTCAAGCTCAATCAAGCTATGACACTTATGCTTCTGATTTGCTAAGGATCTGTCCTGACACATTTTGTATTGATCTCCATTTTTGTAATTTGTTAATGAATATCCAGTGAAGACTTCATGATTGGCTTTTCTTGTCTGAATACAACTGTGTAGTTTTTAAGGATCTTTCATGACTCAGCTACCATGAATATCCATTTATATACTTTATTTTTATTGATAAATATGATATGCACATAATGCACTACCATTTAATTATTGGACACTTAAAAAGTCCTTACTTTAAAACAACTTCAATACTAGATTGACTGTATCTCTCCCTTTAATGATTTTTTTTGTGTGTCTCTTCTTACTAATGTAAATCTAAGCACTTAAGTATTTTGATAAATCAGGAACTGCAAACAAAATTACAGGGAATAATCATGCAAAGAGGGCTTTGATAAACAGTGCTTTTAAAGGCACTGTTGGAGGGAAAAAAAAGCATTCTTTGAGTTGCACAGTGAACTACAGTTGAACTTAACTTTACTGGAAGTTCATGTGATCATGCCCAATGCCATGTGAAATGGTTCGTTCTGGCAGTGAAAATGAGCCTGTGCATCTTCATCTCTGGCTCCAAAGGAAAAAAAAAAGAATGGTTTTCAACTGCCTCTGATTGTGTTGGATATAGTTCACAATAATTTATTTTAGCCAGCAGATGCAATGCATACATATCTATTGGAGCAGTGAGTACTGAGCTGAGCCTGGCACGAAGCAGCATCAGAATACTGAGATTTTTATTGCAGAAGTTGAAGCTCACGTCTAAAAGATGCCAAAATTCTTCTGGAATCTCATAACCGATCTCACATCTCAGTAGCTCTGAAACTAAAGCCCTTACTCACACAAGAACTTTTAAGGCTTTATTAATGTTAGGTGAAACTTCAGCATTTATGAAACTTATGGGAATACTGTCACTGGTTTCGTGACCAAAGTTTTCCTCTTTTTGCTTAGTACTGCTGGTTTTAGCAGCTCTTTGCTCTCTACCCATTCTGCAGCTCTGCTACTTGGTGTATGTACCAACAGGACCCTATTCCTCCAGGCCTCAGTACAGTCATGTTGGGCTTTGTAAGGAGTTAGGCTCATTCCCTGAAGGACAGCCTGTCATATTTCAGGATCAGTGTGTGATGTGTGAAAGAACAGCAATTTCATGATGTGGGAATTATTCTCAAGTAGCTCGCCAAATGAGCCACACATCTGTCTGAGAGGGAATGATTGCTCTATACCACAGGGCTGTATCCTCAGTTGGATGTGTTGGGGTGGCCAAGGTGACTGATGAGAGAGCTGCCATGGAAAGATGGGAAATGTTTTCATCCTTCAGTCACCTCCCTCAGCTTGACCCAGAGTCATATGGGCTGCAGAGGTGTTTGGTCAGTGTTTTTGCACAGGATGTTCAGCAAATACTTTAAAATATAATTGCGCTGTACTTTGTCCCTTGAACTCTCGCACGTCTCATTTCAATTCTGTTTTGCTGCCAATATGATTTATAAAGGTGCACTGAAATATTTCCTTGTTTTTTAATTTGTCTCTGAAGCTGTAGCCTTTGAGGACTCCTTCAGACCAAGTTGAAGCTGAAGTCTGGGAGTGACCTGTCAGCAATGAAAAGGGTTTTCTCGTAAAGCCGACAGGTAGAAGGTCCCATCAGAATGATTGCTCCTTCAGAAAAATCCATTAATTAACACTTGTCATCTGTGACAGTCACAGGTAATTCTCACACTGACAGGTCTTTGCATGCGACAAATGGATTCCCGTTACTCCTTTGACAACTGGACCATGAAATCTAATTTTGCCAGGACGGTAAATGCTATCACTGTTTATGCCAGCTTTTGAAATTCATCAAAATGAGCAGAATGTTCCTGCAGATGGAGAAGGAAGAAGCTGCAGTGCACGAGGAGCACAGAATTGCAATTCTCAGGATAAAGAGCATCTTTCTGACTAATAGCAGCAAGTAAGTACAAACAGTAAATTGGTCTCACTGGATGAGGTTTGAGGTCACAACAAAAAAAGAAAAAACCCAAGTTAAACCCAAACCCAATAATTTTGCAACAATTTTACTGACTGCTTTTTAGCCACAAGGAGTTAATAAATTAATGAATGCTTAAAAAAAAAACAGAAGACAATATTTCCATCCCTCTCTACTTATTGTTGGTGCAGCCTCCTCTTCTTGAATATTGTGTGCCCTTTTGGTCTCCACTGCATAAGAAAGGATTTTAAGGTCCATGAAAGCATCCAGAGGAAGGCAATAGTGCTGTTTAAAGAACTGGAAGTTATATGCTATCAGGAGAGGCTGAGGATGCTTGGGTTGTCTAGCATTTGGATAATGCTCTCACTGAAATACTTTAAGCTTTGATTAGCCCTGAGGAAGTCATGAAGTCGGGATGGATGATCTTTGAAGGTCCCTTTGTCCCTTCCAACTGAAGCTTTCTATTCTGTTTTCTGAAGTATTTAGTATTCTTAAAGGGGACAGGCAAGGATGTTTTGTGCAGGTATGGAATTGACAGTGATGTAATAGAAATTTGAGAGAAATAAATTGTAGTTTGCAAGATCAGATTTATGTGCCTAAAAATACATACATAGCATTCCTCTGGATGCTTTCATGGACCTTAAAATGCTTTCTTATGTTGTGGAGACCAGAATGGCACACAATATTCAAGAGGAGGAGGCTGCACCAACAATAAGTAGAGAGGGATGGAAATCCATACATACATACATAGCATACATCACTGTCAATTCCATACCTGCACAAAACATCCTTGGACTCTACAATTACGAACATCCCAACAACTACTGAGGAAATTCTCACTCTGTTGAGACTGATGAAATTTTTGTCCTTGGTTTCAGAGAAGTCAGGATTGCCTTCCTGAAGTGAATGCATTTGTGTTAGACTTGGGTGAGCTTCAGAACACTCAGAAATAACTCTGCTCTAGTCTGTGCAGTCTTCCCAAGACTTAATTATTTTTGTTGCTTCATCAGCACTGACTTTTTCCCTCAGATAACTTGGTCAGATGTGTTTTGGAACGCCTCCAATTCTCATTTCAATTTATAACATGCAACTGAGCATATGCTTTTGAATCTCTTGAAGAACAAGCATAGCACAAGGGCTGAAATAAGGCATAAGCACGTGTTAACTACACTGATGAAAATAGCATGAGCCTCTTTGCACTGATAACATTGCTTTTCTGTACAAGTTTGTATTTCAAGGTGCATGATGTATGCAATTGACATTAATAACTGTGGGATATTACGTGGTTTTTCTGTAAACAGAGATAATATTTACTCTAAAAGGTGAGAACTAATTCATAGCAGAGCTCTCCTGAGGATTTGTCTGAAGGACGAATGTAGAGGCTTATCCTAACTAATCAGAAGAGACTAAGTGGAACTAAAAAGTTCTTATTGTAAAGTGACTTTCTGCTGCATGACTTCTCTGTAACTGATTCTCTATTTTCCTTCCTCACCTATTTCTTGGTGTGCATATCTATGCTGGTGCCTTGCAGACAGGTGTTCTGATTCTACATGCTACTTCTGAAAAGACATATGATACAGCCTACAAGACACCTGATGCTGGATTTGATATATTTTTCTACTTTATCAGCACAGTAATGCCAATGCTGTCTCTCTTGCCCCTATCATCATAGTTATCAGCAATTCCTATAATACGTGGTTTCACTATTCCTTTCCTTGTTGATTATTTCTACAACTTTCAAGTTTTGCCAGTGTTAACTTTAACATATTCCATAAGATAGCAACTATCCACTTTATATTTTAGAATTTCCTGGTGCTGAGCTTGTAGTAGCATATGTATCTTGTGTGTGTCAGACGTAAGTGTACTGCTGCCTTCCTTTATTGATGTACTTGTATCTCCTGCAGTTTGTTGTATCTTCCTTACTTTCTCTTCCCCTCTGTTTTCATGAACAGGGAAGACTGGCTACTTCTCTCCCATAAAAATATTTTATGTATCAGTCAATGTTATGTGTGAATTTGGTCTTCACATCAGTGAGAACTGTAGTGTGTGATGATGCGCAGAGAATGTCTAAAGCTGCCTAGAAGTTTCTTCCAACCTACAGCCCATAGATATCCATTTTTCCCATTTGTATCTTTGTGTGATGTGTTATTGATTTACAGCTCTCTATCTGTGGAACATAAGTGTTCGCTCCATAATATTCTTGAAAGAATTTCTCTTAATCCAACTTTGATTTTTGTGTGTTCACCTTATTTTTGCACTCATTGATGCTGTTTTATACTTTTTTTTGTTTAGTTGTAATATTTCTTATTACTAGGAAGGTGGGTAATTGCTCTTGCCTTTATAAGAGGGATGTGTGTGGATTAAAAAAAAAAATTATGAATATTAAGTCAAAAATAGAATGTTGCACTTGCCCCAACCTGTTTTTCAATTTGCCATCTGCAGGTCTTTTAAAATATTTGTGCTGTGGGAAGAAGGCATTCATTTTTGCAAAGGCAGTTTTTCAATTAAGCTTCTTGATCAAGCTTATTTCTTCAGGACTTTGCTGTCTCAGAAAAGAAAGACACTTTATTGAAAACCATACACTTTGGAAATTCTAGAATTACCTGTTACTCATATCATACAAAAGTTTTCAATATATTTCTGAAATTCACCCTAAGCCATGACATCTGTTTTGAAGCTTTATTTTGAGACAGTGTTTTGATTAGTCTTAGAGGTAAATCAACCAGGTAAGAAGAACAAAGCAAACAGAACTTATGCAATCTTTTTTTCCTTTCTTGCGTTTGTTTGTAGTATTCTGCCAAGCTTCCAGATGTTCACTTTATCATATCAAATATGTCTAAAAATATATTAATTAAGAGAGTGCTGAAAAACAGAAGATCTTAGGAATTCACTGATTATTTTTCTGTGTGATGAAGGCCTCAGAGAGAGCATCTAGTTTTCTTCTAGGGTATTTGGGTTTAAAGATGTTTTTAATAAACTGAGGGAGTGTGGCTAACAGTAGAAGTAAAAATAAACACGTTTTATAGAATTAATCATGTCTATCTAACAAATGGGAAAAAGATGTTGGAGAGAGATAGAAGAGCTGGATGAAATGGTAGGAGGATAAAAGAGAAAATAAGTGCTGCTAGTAACAAGTTCTTATACATTGGAAGAAAAGATTTGAAACACAGTTACTTTAACAAGGTTATCATATGCTTAATGAATTTTGAGTGGAAAAATGGCCTGGCAGTGCTGGATGCACAATAAAGTAAGGATTTTTTGTCTATTTTAATGCTGCTTAGAAGTGTTAACAATGTTTAGACAGTTCATAGAAAGGAAATACTACCTCAATTATTATAGCTTGTGAATCAATGGCGGATCACTTTCAAATCAGAAAAAAATAAAAGAGGTGATACTCATATTTTGGTGGTATTTGTGGTAAAGAGGAATAGAAATTTCTCGTACTTGCTATGTTTTATAATTCAGGAGTCATGGGAGACCCAATCTGAACAGCAGCAAGAGAAAGATCAGCTAAAGGATATATTTGTGCTATGACAGTGGGAAATGTAACAGATTTAGGTCAGAGACAGATTCATAATCCTACCGTCTGAAACTACTCTCAAATCTAGGACAGACAATCAATCTCAGGAGTGTGTGCAACATCACAGATGGTCAATGAAAGGTTCTTTCACTTTTGTAGCCTCTGCCATCTCTTCCAGGTGTTGTCATGACCTCCATCCTTGAGCATGTTTCTTCCACCTGCACAAAGGTCCTTCTGGAATCTAGACAAAGAAGATGCTAGTTTCTTGATCTTCTCTATGAAGATATGAGATTATCTGCTACTGTGAGCATTTAATTTTTTTTTTTAAGTCATGTATTGAATGGTTGAGGTGAACATGGCTATTTGAGATCAGCCCTTGAAAGAAATCAGGTTTAAATTCCATCTGAAAAATGTTTTCCTGATGTCCTGCAACTTGAGATCTCCTAGTACATTCAGCTGCAATTTTTAGACTCCTCTCAAAGACTTTAGGATTCACCCTAGAACATTCAAAGAGATTTGTAAAGCAAATAGAGAAAATTCCAGTATATACTTTATAAGGTAGAAGAATCCTTCAAACCAAAGAGTTAATCTGTCGTGAACAGAACAAACTACGTTTGATACACTTGGGATGCCATTTTCATTCACAGATCTTGATCATTTCTTTGCTATTAATTTTGACTGGGTTGAGTGGATATTCTTTAGTTTTGGAAAAAGTTCTGTATGGCTTCATACGCTTTCTGGCACCATTCCTAAAGGGCCAGTTATCATAAATATCTGAATGTTACTTGGACAAGCTAGTGTTAGTTGCTTTTTAAAAAATATATATTTATTGCTCTTGCAGAATTAACTTCGTTTAGAACTTCATAAAGGGAAAAACATCTGCATGCTGAAACTTTTGCCACTGCTTATTTTCCCTCTTTGCATCTTGCCATGCCATTTTTTACCAACCAAATTTAAACATCTTTATGTTAATCTATTATTTTACATCAAAATATTCTGGCAGATCTCTTTGGAATGTGAGTCAGCAGGTATGATTATGAATATGGGGATTGAACCATGGAGTTTGGATCTCATTGTTTTATCACATTTAAGTCTTCCTTCATAATTGAAGCTTTTAAGAGAAATAATGAAAGAGTTAATCAACTTTCACGGCCCCTTGATCATCCTAACTTTCAGAGGTGCGTGAATGCACGTAATAAAGAACTGATGCTCCTTCCCCTTGGGTTATCTTTCAAAAGGCATTTGATTTGTTTCGTTGAGTCTTTTCCCCTGTTCAAAGACATCCTGTGTTTCAGGAAGACTGTAGAATTGTAGAATAAATTTTATCTAGTATCTCTTGCCCACAATTATTGTTATTATTAGTAGTAGAAGTAGTAGTAGCAGCAGCTAAATCAACTCACCACATATGTTTAGCAGAATGCCATGCTTCTGAGCTGGTAAAACAAATTTGTTTGGGCTTTCAACAGTGCTCAGTAATGATGAATAGAGATGCTTTGAGTGCAATTTTTTTTTCTTTTGTACAGTACATTCTGTCTTCATAATCTCTTGAAAGTTTCTGTAAATATAATTATACACAACACAATATAACCAGAAGAAAGTATAAAGCTTTTGCACGTATTTTGCAGTCATACACACATTGTTTAAAAAAAACAAAAACAAAAACAAAAAAAAACCCCAAACAAACAAAAAACTTATTTAAAAATGTGGATTATCCATTCTATCTTTGTAATTTTCAAAAAGACAGAAAAGCAGAGTCTACAAGTGACTGTCATTTAGATCTGGACTGTCACCAATCTGAGATGAACCTAAAGGATGAAGGCAAATATGCAGCTGCATAAAAATAAGTGTTTTTGACCCCTTCATGTGTCAGTCATTCATCCTGTCTACAGTACAGCAGCACACCTGACAAAATACTGAGTTCTGTTGTTCCATGAGGTTAATTTCAGATGCTCCTAAATAACCCCCTGTTGTTGCAGCTGCCAAGTCTCGCCTGATGGAATGTACATTGACTCAGTTACTTGTGCCTTTCACGGGGGGCATAAAAGGAAGGCTGCAGTCCATCTTTATGGAGTAGAAGACAGAATGGAAATCCTCAGAGTCGGCTGTGTTCTGTTATTGGAGGAACTGTGCTTTGCCTAATTTGTATAAAATCTGAATTCAGAGAAGAAAGGTTAAGTATTTTGGAATATCTGCTAAACTCTGCAGTCCTAGTTCTTCTCCGGACGTAAAAAACACATTCAATCTGGGAAATGTGGGGGAAAATAGCCCTCTGGACATTCAGCCCTGTATCTTGACATTCTCATCTGTAAAGGTGTGCTTCTTGCCTCCTGTGGGCAATGCTGTCCTGAAACCTTAAAATAATAAAGGTACTTTGAATAGCTAGGTTTGGGGACACAAATTAGAACCGTGGACAGAAGTTAATCATTTTTACTACTATTATTTTTCTCTAACTCCACCAAGGTTCCCTTTTGAAAGCTGCTCCTCTGATTATTTTCTAAAATTGTTCAAAAAGTTTGTGTCCTGGTCTGTGTAACTGTGTTTGCCCTTTGAGGCCATTTCTCCTTGATGGTTTTGATGTTTCAAGAATTTGACCTTTCTGAGTATAAGAATACATCATCTGAATTAGATAAGGTTTTTTTTAATCCTCTCAGGCAGGTTGCAGAATCCTCTTCAATTGGCAGAAGAGATCAAGATGGACAAATTTTAGCTGGGGGTACTGGTGCAATTTCTGTAATGGGGATGAAGGGGGAATAAATGACATCCTTGATTGTCCTCTGGCAACATCAACAAATGATGTTTGCATTTCCTACATCACAGAAGACTCAGAAGAAGAATTTTGATTAAGAAAGAACTGTTTATCACGTGAGACTCCTCATAGTTCTTGAGAAACTCATTTAAAACTTCTCAGGTTCTTTAGTCATTGGATTACATCTACTGGTAGGGATGGTGTGGTTGTTTTTTTCTAAATAATACAAATGTTATTTGTTATTGCTTTTAAACTGTGTGCATTACTATTATCACATATTTCTTTCAAGACCAGCTTGATTATTATTATTTTTTTTTGCTTACACATTATTTTTGGTGCAGTTTTCAGTGAAAAGAATCCCCAGGCAGTCATTTTGTAGGTAGATGATGACAGTCAGAACTCCTGCTTGAAGGCCGACTGCTGCTTTAGTTCCTTCACTTCTTCTGAACGTGTTGGATGGCTGCCACCAGCCATAATGTCCCTGCTCAGATGTTCACTTTCAGTGTATGAATCTGCCACATTTTCTCAAAACGAGCAATCTACAAACTCATTTCTTGTCTGTGGATTTCAAGGGATGTACAGTACAAAAGTGTGTTAGTTATTTATGTGCGTTTACACTCATGTGATGAAGACCTGAGATTATAAACTCTTCTGAACAGCAGTTTAATTTTCTATTACTGCTGAAAAAACCTTTTCCATTCTTTAAAATGTCCAGAAGAATGTAATCAAATCCTACAAGTGGCCTTGCAAGAGACAGCAGTGTGCTGGAAAGAAATGAGGAGGAAAACCATTGGTCAACCACAGAATGGTGTCTCAAGGGCCTGTGCTGGGTTTGCTGTCATTTGTGATGATGTTTCCATACTTTTCTCAGTGTGAAAGGGAGCACCAAGAGTATTTTCATCCTTTCCTTTTCTGATCCCAGAGCACAGAGAAAGAGATTACAACAATCCTTTAAAGGCAGTGTTTTTCCTTGTGCTTCTGCGTGTTCGCTACATAGTCCCATGTAAAAAGCTTTTATATATTTTACCACAGATCAGAACAGTGCAGAAACAGTGCATTTAATTTGTTTCATTGAGCTGTTCTGAAGAATTGATGCTTTTATAGGACTTGCAGATGAGATAAACAGCGAGCATAAATTAGAATTTTTACTTGCAAGAATAAGGTATTGTCTGTAAACAGTCTGTCTATTGGTTAGAGTAATATATTTGCATATATAGCACATGAAAAATAGCTGTTTAGCTGTTTTTTTTCCTCCCACCTACTTGAATCACAAAACCAGATTGAATTGCAGTGTGTGCCTGAATTTAAAAAATAAAAATATCAAGCAGTTAAAATAATTAGAGCTATTGTTTTGAATGGATGGAGAAACTGTTGTGACATTGCATAGGTATTCATACATAACAATATTAAATTAATGATTGCCTGTTTCCTTACATAATGTTCTGTTTGTTGTTCTGGATCTGCTGCTATAAATCATGCAGGATCAGGATCTTTTAGCTGAGCTGAGATGCACTGAAGTAACTTTTGCTAGGCCACAAGTTTGCTTTTGCCAGAAGGCAGGTGGTCTACGTGCTCACCTTCATTCTAAGTGGGCAATGGCAAGAGCAAAGCATCATTATCGTGGGAGCTCTGCTTAGCTATTTGTACAGAGGCCATACCCTTATTGAAAACATGAATATTGCCAACTATTGCAGAAATGACACAGTGAGTTGGAAGCAATGGAATGACATGCTCAGAAGAAAAAAAAAAAATCCCAAAAAAGTCCAACAAACAGTTTGTGGAAATAAAAACTTCAAGATTGAATTCCAAGTACTTTCTCCTGTTTCAGCAGTCAGAAGGAAGGCAAGGGATTAAATGAGAAGTGTAAGACTACTGCAGTGGAATCACGCGAGGGCTTTGTTCAAATACAATCTTAGAAAAAACTGAGTAGGCTCACAGAAATAAGGATTTCTATTGCAGAAACGCCAGAAAAAAAACCCAAAAGATTTTACAGTATGGGTTCTTCGAGCCATGAAACAATGCTATGTCCCATTTCCAGAGAGAGAAGGCTGATGCGGTGCTCCTGGCTACCTGAGTGCCACTCCTACTGGCAGAAGAAAGAAAGATGTTTCTTAATCCATGTTATGCTCCCCTGTTCCCATGGATAGCCAATGGAAGAAGTCTTGTAGGTAAGCCATTCCCTTGTTGAAAGGGTGATCATTAGATCTTGAATAAGTTTTTGTTAAAATGCATGAAGCTCTCTTTTCAGGACATTCATTGCAAATTTTTGCTGTCTTTTAGTCTGCATTATGAGCCATTCTTCAGAAAGGGACAAGAATGGCTTCAAGGCAACAAAGCAGAAGAGCTCTCAATTACCATAAAGGGTCCTTTTGTCTCCTTTGTGCTCCATAACAATGGCAGACTTCTCTTTTTTGGGATGGCAAAAGAGTGATAGTAGATGAAGAGTGGTGGAGCTCACTCTGACCACTCCAACTAAGATTTCTTGGAAGACTGATATTCTCTTATGCTGTGTGCATGATTGTGACCATCCCCATATTTATATTCCATTGTTTTGGCCAGATTTCATCCTGAAAACCCTCTGTCATACGAGTGGATTGACCTGGCTCTGAGATTTGACATCTCTCAAACCCTCTATTGCCTGCCTTTTGAAGAAAATAATAGTGGAGAGGATTTGGGTGCTGGGAGAAGCTCTGAGAGCAAAGGTGAGGATCTCACTTCTAATCACAGAAATAATGAAATGTGTTTGACTTTTTCAATCAGATCTTCACATTACATTTTGGATGGAGAGAAGTAAAGCAGTCTATTGACAGATTGTATATTTTAAGTTGGATTTCCTTGTTTCTTTTTATTTCTGTATGCACTTCATGTGCCTGTCAAGAGGAAACAGTTGTGGGAGAAAAGTTCTTAACTGCAGCTTTCCTTGAAGTTAATATCTTTGTACTCAGTTTAGTTTTGGGTTTACTACATTTCCAGCACTTTGTAAATAGACTCTCCCACTGAAGAAAAATTGTACTTTTGATAGTACAGCTATTTTCTACATTAGCTCTAGATTACAGCTTTTAGTTTTTGAGGCAATGTATTAATCTATAGAGCAAGTTCTACACAGAACATAAAAGAGATGTAATAGGGGATGTTTTAATTATCAGGATCTTGAGGAAATGTGACTTCATAGTTTTTGCCTGATTTTCTCGTATCTCAACTGAAAAGCCAAACTGATTTGCAGAAAACTAGGTAGGGAGAACTTAAGAAATTAGTACTTTAGATCTGCTCTATTCCAAAATATGCAGGCTGTAAAGTTCAAACTACTTCATGATATGTTGTTGGCTACAACTCGATGTAGACAAGGTACGGGAATAAAGGTGACAGTTCTTCTGATGTAATAGCTCACTGTAATCACAAACCCTAGTGGGAAAATAGCTCCAAAACTACAAGAGTGTCCAAATTTGGACTTCATTTCATAGTGGCTGGGAAGAGCACACCCATACCAGGAGACTGAGGGTCAACCAGGGTGCTTCAAACAGAAGCTGTACTGGAGTTCTTAATGGCTAAATAGACATGACCATGTATGAAATCCTATGGGCTTATACTCTAAGAATTATTTATTTCACATTTCCATTTTTTTTTTTTTACCTCATCAGGATTATTTTTTGGCTTTCTCAGTAATCAGTTGGTTTGAAATGAGTCAGTGTGTTCACGAAACATAAAGGTGGGTAGGGGCAGGAGGACTCACTGTCAACGTGGTATGATGTAGACTAGTTACTAAAGCATACACAGTGAGAAAAAGGGCTGGGAAATGTCTGCAAAACTTAACAGATGCTCCTCTTAGATGAAAAAAATAAATTTTAGGCCAATTCACAAAGATTACCACATACAACGGGTATGTGGTCGACCACAGAAACAACAACCTCTACATGATGCGTAAGGGGATTTTGCAATTAAGAAGATAAGAGGCTGAAATAATGGAACTAGGCAGATGTTAGGCATTGGTAAAATCTCTCTCGGGTGCTCCGGTGATGAGGATATAAAATATGAAAATATTGAAGCATTTTAATAAAATGATTTCTAAGAAGAACTTTTGCAAATTTAATCCTAAATCTGGGTACGTGAGGGTTTAAAGGGAGCGCAGGAGGAAAAGAGCCAGGAAGCTTCTTAAGCTGTTTGTTCCCATGTGAGTGATGAGCAGTTTTGGAAAGAACTTATTTCCAAAACAAAATGGTGCTGCCTTGTGAATTCAAAATACAGCAAAGGTTTTGGAGTTTACTTTCCTTTTCCTTCCCCCTCCCCCCCCCCCCCCAGAAATTTCAACTCAAGCACAATATTGAGGACAAAAGTGTACCACTGAGGACTTCAGGTACAATGCACAATAACAATTAACTTTCTTTATGGGAAATAATATGAGTAATGCATCACTGCTGACTAGCACAGCCAAAGTTTATAATGGTTTCATTTTCAGCCATTAATAAGCAAGCTACTTATTAACAGTCATTACTGAGAAATGTATTGGATATTATATTATTGAGTTATTATTGCCTTATATTATTGAGTTGTTACTCTGAATACACAGCATGCTAAATGTGGTATTTAATTCTAAATTACTGCTTCATTCCTCCATGTTCTAAAGATGCAGTCCAATATTTCACAGCTTGATTTTTTTTTTTATAGTATATGCTTCAGTTTTCCACAACGTATTTCTGATAACTCTTTTTCCACTGGACCTGTGTTAACTCTTTCACTCCAAATTCCTACTTTGAAAGCAAGTGTAAGAACTAAAAGTGGGAAGGTGACAGCTTGATGTTTCTCAAAATGATGAACAATGCTTGGTTCCTGTGCTAGGAACCGTCATGAATGTGTCCAAAACAGTTTTTTTTGTTTTTCCATAGGAAAGCTGAAGAATTTAATATCTGTTTCTCTTCTGGGAGATGAGTGATATTAGTGCACATTAGCTTTTTTTGTGGAATGACAAACTGATTGCCTGTTCACTCGTAATAGCATGATTTTGAGTAGTTATAAAATTTGCTGTTAATATTTTACTATTTGTATAAATATAGATCAACTGGTAATTATGGGATTTCCATTTCACATTAAGCTAATGAAAAATTCTGCTTCGCAGTCAATGGAGTACTAAAGGTCACTAGGTTTTAGATTTTGGTTCAATTTGGGTCTAAGTAAAACTCAATAAAGTGGGTCACAGAATGAGTGCTTGGAACACAGGCTGCAAATTTCATCCATGCAGTCTTCACAACACAGGAAATTTACTCCAGCGTGGGGAGATATTAAAGTTTCAAGCTTAAAAATTGATTACATATCTGCATGAGGGAATATTAAATTCAGTATACCATCTGAAGGCTGAGGCTCTCAGCAGCTGTGAAACTCATTATAATATGACTACTGTTCAGTTGCTTGTGTTTAAATGCATTTATGGCCTTGGTCCAGTTCTTAGCTCTTGATGGGAGCCTGGGTCACTAAACCACATGCCCTATCTGTGCCTTTTGTCTTGTTCTTCATTTCAGCAAAGAGGAATACGTATGGAAAATGAATTAAGGTGCTTACATAGGAAGCTGGCGTGACCAGCAACAGATCTGATACGCATCTGTTGTGATGTGTGGTTTAAATTGCCTTTCCTGGGGAGTCAAGTGGAGCGACTAATCTCACCCCAGTACACATGGGGCATTTTCAAGGTGTAGGAAGCTGAGAGCTGACATTTAGATTTCATCCAAAAGCACTCTTACACTGGCATTTGTAGCAGGAAGCATGTTGGGGGCAGTGGGAGAATGGAGGAGGAGTTGGTAGAGCCCAGACCTCTGTAGTCTTCATGCTTCTACTCCCCTCTTACGTGAGTACAAAGATGAGGTCACTGAAGGAGCAGAAAGGAATAAAAAGAAGGTGAAAAAGGAGATGTCTCTCATCATAAAAGTTGCAGGAGAGAGGTGAAGTCTTTTGCTGATGTAAAATTCCCTGGGTGCCTGAATGACTTCACTTCTTAGCTGGAGAAATCTCAGGCATATTTGAAAGCAATATTCTTTTAAACTAAAGCACCAAACTGTGAGATGCTAAAAATATATTTCCTTTCCAGTTCCTTCTTTAATATCAAGATTTATGGCTTTGCCTTGGGTAAATTAACTATGCTTGAGGTATTCTCTGCTGTCTGGTCTTCTTCACCACCCTTATGGGAGGTCTATTTCTTAAAAATATGAGAGATTTTGAGAACAAGAAAGATTTTGGTTGGCTTCTCCTTTTTGCATGAGTGTATTTCTACACTCCTGCAGCTTTTCAGGCTCTGCTTCCATTGTGTGCCACGGACATGGATAGGGCAGTATGCTACATATCTCTGCAAGGGAACTGGACTCTATCATTATAAAGCCTCTGGAGTTATCACCCTGTTTACTGTACAGTCACAGTGGCAACCTGGGACAATTTGTGTCAGGCCATACTTTGGCCTGTCCCCAGGTGGTGATAGGAAAGAAAATAGAATACCCCAAAGATGTTCAGGAACATCTCAGCAATTTTCTGCCTTTCTCCAAACTCCTTTATGCTTTAGTATGCACTTTCATACATAAGCCAACACTGCTTTTCCCCTCCAGACAAACTGAGCTCCTTTTTTCCAAGTAGAACTCTTAGAAGTTGCCTTGTTTTGATATTCTCTACATAATAAATATCCCTATATGCTAATGGCACAACACTTCCACGGAAATGAACTGCTGGTGCATGAAAGGCTGCTACTGGCAGTGCAGTGCCACTCGCAGAAGCTCCTTTTCTTTTGAGAAGGCTCAATTACCTTCCTGAAACCACTGGGACATCACAGGGATAATACTCCCTTTCAGAAATCTCTCTCTTTAAGCCTCCTGCTGATGGGAGCCCTGTGTTGCTGAAAGGTGGCAATTAATCCTTAAACAAAGATATCTTGCTTGTCATAAGTTCCTGCTGGTCTCCAGTTACACAAGAGCCATTTCTATCTGCTCAAATCTGACTTTCTTATGGTATTGTCTACTCCCATCTCAGAAATATCTGACATACATTTTCTTCCAAATAGGAATTTTTTTTTTTTCATTTTATCATTATGGCAGCTGTAGGAGGTGTTTTTCATTTTATAACCACATCCCCAGGGATAAAGAGCTAATAGTGAGACTAAATTCCCAAAGCAATTTTCTTTGATATCCACACCCTCTCCATGTTCTATTGGTATGATCAGAAGTAAGAGATGGGTGAAAGCTATTCACTTACAAGTTCATCTTCTGTCAGTGCAGAAGTTGTTCTCTATACCTTATTTCCAGTGTTTTGACCACTGTGTTATATCAAATTTTATTGTAGCTGTCTGTTAAGAGATTTTTCTGCTGCTTTTCAGCCTAATTTTTTTTCTTTAAATTCTCACCCTATTTCTGCTTTCCTGAAGCTTGAAAGTAAAGAATCAAATGCCAATAATACAGAAAATAAGATTTACTGGACAGAAGATAACTAGTTGTGAAAGTCTCATGTAGTTAGTATTAAGTTTGAAAAGTTTCATTTCTAAATTTTAAGACAAAACAAATTTCTTCCTAGATATGAAACGAAGACTGCTAGAACTGTAAACTTATGATCCTGTTGGCCCTTAATCTAAGCTGAGCAATGGGAGACAAATTAATTGCACAAATGTTGGCTTCTTCATGGGTTTTGTTCAGTTTAATTTCTGTTTGTGGGTGGTTATCATTTGTGCTCCTCTTCTAGTTGGGACAAGGGTAGTGTTACAGTATAAAAATGAGAAGCGGAGGAGAAATTTAGACTATTCTTGCACTTTCACTGATATCTGTAAGATAAGTAGATCTTTATCCCAAGTATAAGGCAGGACAGGTCCTTATCATGCTCAAATCTTGTTGATGTTTTTGGAAAATAAAGTTCTACAATACAACCTCAGATGAGTCCCTCTGAGAAGGGAGCAGAGCTTCTTTCCAAAAAGAAGGGGAGAGCAGGAGCACTTTCAGGAAGCAGAAAAGCCAAACCTTGTCTGTGGACAATATACTGGAAATGTGGGTGAAATGTGAGGTGAAGAGGTTAATAAGGAATGAGAGATGAAGGAATAAGACATCAAAGTGTGAGGAAAAAAAGTCTGTCTATCTTTTTCAGTCCTTTGGTTCAGATTTGTTCGCTCTGGTTGGTCTACCACTTTTTTTTTCTTTCTTTTTTTTTTTCTTTTCTTTTTTTTCCAAATCTATTCATAGCAACTTACTTAACACTTCTGTTTGCTTTAAAAAATGAAAGCACATCAAGGCTAAATATAAGCATATCTCTGGGTCTTTTGTTCTTCTTTACAAAGGCTGTAGCTAAGTTTGTTCACTACCTTGCACCTTGAGATACTAATTACACGTGTCAGATGAAGTGTGGACTGCCACCACCACCATCAGAGGAAAGCTTTGTTTGAAGCCTTACACCTTCCCTCTGCAGGCTGGAAAAACAACAGAGGTGCAAGACCCACCTATCTGCTGGTATATTTATCTTGAGAGCTTTCTAATTAAAACATGAGAGCAAAAACGTGCAGCTGGGGATGGGATGCGCTCCTTGCTTTTGATGTGGTGCTTTCATAAAGTTGGTCAACTCAATTAGTAGTTGCTGTTCCAATCCACCGCCGTGGAATGAGGTCAAGTACTCACATAGCATTCACCAGAGGCACTGTGCAAGCTCAGCTTGAAAACAGTTGTGATGCACCTTTTCACCCTATCACAGGGTGTGGTAGATGCTGGCTCACAGGCTCCTTTGCAAGGACCTTGTTTCTAAGAGCTCTTGATGTCTGTCTGCAGCATAAATTATGAGTAATAACAAATCCTGTATAAATGCTTCCCTTGGAGCATAACTTGCAGCACTACGGAAGCAGAGAATAGCAAATTATATCATTGTACGTAGAGAAAAATTTTGATTCTTGAGCAAAATACTGGGACCATTTGCGTGTGAATCCTTTACCAGGGATTGGGTATAAGCCTTTGGGAAATGTGTGTTATAGTAAACAGGTGCAGAAGTGACAAAGTTACAGAGCTGCAGTGATTTCATCTTTGAACAGCGAGTACTGTAAATGCAAATGCCATTATAAGATGCAGTAATTGTGATTTCCAGGAGTTATTCGTTCTTGTTTAATCCCATTGTTTATACCCAACCAAGAACTGTAACAGTGTAAAAAATACACAGATCTTTCTTCTCCAGCACTCGGTAGTATACTCAATAATTCAAATTGTTTTTAAGTAGCTTTGTAAATTCAGTTTCATTTTGTTGTTCTTGGATTTATTGCTGCCTTAGTTCATAAAATTGCTGGATTCCAAAATCTGAATTGTGGTCCCTCTATTTTTCTTTACTACAATAAGTTGTACACAAGTATTCTTGATTACTTTCCTTAAGGTCCTCATGAAATAACAAAGTAATGGCTTTTTATGCTCTATTTAAATGTTGAGTGCCAGCCAAGATCCTTCTCTCTCTGTTTTAGCATCCATTTAAAGTGGGTTTCCTAATCAGCTCTGCCCTCCACATCATAAAGCTTCTCTTCACTATTGTTACTGAAAATCCAGAGATTTTCAGGCTGGGAAATTATTGGTCATGCTTCCCTGGTAATGCTTCCCCAAAGATTCTAGCCCTTAGGAAATTCATGCTCTGAGTTCCTGCTCCCTCATCTTGAGAAATACATAGATTTCGTGAGCAGATGGTTACATGTAATTTCAAAGGTCAGCATTCAAGAAGGTTAGAGAACTTTGAATACTCCAATATTCTACAACTTCATTCACCTCTGTTTTCAGTGAATTTATTTAAGTGTTCAGAAACTCTGTGAACGGTGTCTCTTAATTTTCAGTAAAAGGCCTGCAAGGACAGCATTCCATTTAAAATGCAAATATTAGTTTGAAACAAGACGTCCAAGGGTTTTGGATAAGCAGCCAACCTATATGTTCAATACACGAAAAGAAAGGTTTGCATGCTTAAGATGAGACTGTAGTAAGCAGATATATTCTTGCATGCATGTGCACATACAAGCCTGTGTGCATGTATGTAGCCTGTGAACTTTTCCAGATGAATTTGTGCTCTTAACCAAGGGTGCTTCTGCCCACAGCTCTGCAAAGCCCTTTTCACCCCTCCTGGGGCTCCTCACAATCCCAGTGTTTGCTCCTCCGGCAGTGCTCATTGGAAGCTGTGCTGCACAACATCTGCAAGTTCAAGTCATACGAGGTTAAAACAAGGCAGAATGACTCTGGAAATCAGAAAGTGAGCGTGATGGCTCAAAGGAAGGGGAAAATAAAGCAGCTCTCAGTGTAACTCCACTCGAAAGTGCGGTAAGTTGGGAAAATAGATTCACCCTCAAAAGCGTTCTCTCAAGATGAATTTCTGAGAAATTTAAATCAAGTAAACTGAAAGCTAAAACACACCTCCGCACAGCTTGTTTTTTATTATATTCCCTAGTGGGAGCATAATTAGCAATGGGCCGATGTTACAAATGAAAAACTTGGATTGTAACTGCTAAAACACTCTGCAGAGAAAACATCGAGTGGCATTGAGAACCAAAAAACGGTGCTTAACTCCAGCTGTAAAATGAAAAGACAGTCAACAGCTCAGAGAGCGCGTTGTTATGGGCTGCATTATTATGCTCATATCTGAACTTATCCAGTGTTCCAATTTAGATGCAATTTCTAAATGTATCCATAACTCTGTGCTCTTAGAGATGGATTTGCTGTTAGAAAACACTAAGATGGGTATATGCCCACAACAATTTGCTGGGTCTTCTTAATCATTTCTCTTCTATCTTCTTATTATGGTTAAATACCATCAAGACCTTTATTCATAAGATTATTTTTTTTTGTTTTGCCTTCTGAGATATGGCAGAGATATTTCTACTTTAAATATGGTAGCAGTTGTAATATTGGTATTTGTAGTTCATCATCTTCCTGAGAATCTCTGTTTCTTTGACAAAATGGCTAAAAGCTGTAATAGAAATTAGTCCGGTTGATGCTACAGATATGATTTTTTAAGCAATCTTCCTTGATTCTACTGCTTTCAAGGTCGGTTTGCCCTGTGTTTAGAGAAGCAAACGTTGTGAAGCCTCTCTTAACAGACCAGCGATTTGTGACTGTGTTTTTTTCCTTGTGGAGCTAACATCTTTATTTCATCCCAGTTTTGCTTGGACTTTGTAATACTTGAGCATAAGAAATCTTTCTAACTTACAACAAGGAGAAAGCTCTGCTTGCACTGCAGAGATAGGGTTAAAATGCTTTTTGTGCAGCACATTTTGCTGCAACTTGCAGTTTCCACCGATACTCGGTCCTTGCAGTCTTTCCCTCTCCTTTGCCTTCTTGTGCAACCCTTTCTCTCGCTTCAGCTGGTTTCATCCCTTCCCTTTTGTCTTTTGCGTTTGAAGGCAAGGTCAGTGAGCTGCTGGGCTCCCAGCAGAGCAGGAGGTGGCTTACAGGAAAGCCACCGCGCGGGGCACAGGGACATCTGAAAGCAAAGTTCTAACAGGAAGGAAGAAAGCTGTAAGGACCCAGAGGTTTCAGGCATAACCCTTTGAAACAAGAGGTCAGGTAAAGGTTTGAAATTGTATATAGTTTTGTTCTGGCTTTGATGGAAAGTTCCTTTGGAGCCTGGCTGGAAGAAAGGACGCAAAGTGATGGGAGGGTTTGCCAGAGTTCTCGTTTTTCTGCCTTATCATCAGTATTGCACACTTTGCAGTAGCCCAAGTCTTTGCTGTTTGAGAGTCTGTGGAGAGAAGAGTAAATTATACCCTTCAATGACAAATTGACTGTGTGAGTAAAGTGCACACGCAGAAAATTAATTACAGCAACATTAACTCCAAAGCAACTCTTCTTCCTTCGCTCTCCCGGAGAAGACAGAGGCAGTGCTGCCTGCAGCAGCTGCTGGCACTGCTCCTTCTCACTTGATGGAGCTACATGTTGGACTTTGAACGCAGGTCATATAGTGTGGAGAGGTGACTGTTTGAGCTGGGGACCTGGGAGGACTCCACGAGAGCCCAGGAGGCACTTTGCTGAGTATTTAAATGTAAAACTATGTAGTCAGGTGAAACACATCAAACAGTCGCTCCTCTCTTCATTAACAGTTCAGAACTACAGACTCTTTGCACCACAGTCTGCAACTTCTTTTCTGCTTTTTTTTTTTTTTTTCCCTCTGTTTTTGCTCTTCTACTTGGCAGCGCTGTTGAAGAAAAAAAAAAAAAAAAAAAAAAAAAAAAAAAAGCAATGCTCTGACATTTTACAAGGAAATATAATCTGGTTTTCTAGTTCCAAAATGAATTTTGGTTTCGAATATGACCCAACAGAGATAAAAATAAAAAAATAAAAAAATCTTACTTAAGCTTGTCAGGTCCCAGGAAAAAATGTTTCATTTAATACACACTGACATTTTTAACCAAGACGTTTGATTTGTGGAAGTGCTCTTGATTTCAGCTTTTTCTTCTGAAATATAAATGTAAAGTTTTAGACATGCTGCTGTCATGGAATCACAAAATGGCCTGGGTTGAAAAGGACCCCAGTGGTCATCCCGTTTCAAGCCCTGCTGTGTGCAACCAGCAGCCCAGGCTGCCCAGAGCCACATCCAGCCTGGCCTTGAATGCCTGCAGGGATGAGGCATCCACAGCCTCCTTGGGCAACCTGTTCCAGTGCATCACCACCCTCTGGGTGAAAAACTTCCTCCGAATATCTAATCTAAATCTCCCTTGTCTCAGTTTGAAACCATTCCCCCTTTTCCTATCACTATCCATCTAAATGAACGAAAATCATTTTACGTGTGCAATGTGTGACTTAACTGGATCATGTTAATTGTTCATATTTTTTTTGAGGGACAGACAAGATACTAATTACTGAAATTACAAAAGCAGTGCAGACCATCTGAACAAATTCAAACTGTTTAGACAGAAACCCCAAACGAGTGAAATCTGTGTGGTTGTGGTCTATCCATTTTCCTGTTCACTTTTAAGTGAAGCACTTTGGTCTACTACCCTTAAATCCATTGTGAGTCTCAATCATTATCTGCAATACCTGACAAGTTTTGCTGATAACACTTACATAGCTAATTCTTTTCTTTGTTTTGCATTGCTTTTGTGAGAATTGCCAGTTTTAATGTCACCGTTTATGTAAAAGTTTTTGGGTTTTGCTTCTGAAACAGTTTTTGAGAATGATGCATTTTTTGTTCTTAACTACTCTACCAAACTGTTTTATAGGATTTAAATCGATTGCAGGGAGGAAAAATTTAATGCGTACGAGCAGACAGCTTGATATGCAATGCAACAAGTTATTCCAACCCGCTGCAAATGTTTCTAATGAAAATGATAACGGAACCTTAGCTACGCTCAAGCAATACTGGATGTGGAGGTACCAATGCAGTCCGATGGATTGTACCTTAAGGAAACAATGTGTGTACTGAGCACAGTCATAAAAGGTATGGAAAATGTACTATTTCACTTCCACTGGCAGAAATGTGATTGTTCCCGTATTACTTCTCCTTTGAAGAAAGGCTGAGGGAACTGGGTTTGTTTAGCTTAGAGAAGAGAGGGCTTATTTTGGCCTTCCAGTACTTGAAGAGAGCACATAAACAGGAGGGGTGCGACTGATTTTACTCAGAGGGTGGTGATGCACAGGAACAGGTTGCCCAAGGAGGCTGTGGATGCCACATCCCTGCAGGCATTCAAGGCCAGGCTGGATGTGGCTCTGGGCAGCCTGGGCTGCTGGCTGGTGACCCTGCACATAGCAGGGACTTGAAACTAGATGACCACTGGGGTCCTTTTCAACCCAGGCCATTTTGTGATTCTATGATAATTCAGAATGGCAATGTGAGGTGGGGAGCCCTGTTATTTCCCTGCAGGAGGCTGCAGGAGGTGACTGCAAGGCAGCAGGACTGTGTGTGCGTGTCTGTTCTGTTCATGCCTATGCACAAAGTCAGAAAGTTCAGCTATAACAGTACAGCATTAATCTTGGTGCTTTTAGATAGTACTACTCAAATTGTTCTTGATAAATAAATTATTAGATGGATTGAGCCTTAAATTTACATATCGTGTCCGATCCGAAGTTATGCATTCATTATTCACAAGAGTTTGATGAACTGTTTATGAAAAAACACCCAGACATTAACTATGCATTTTGTGGGATGACTGATTTACTATCAGTGACAAAACTGATGTTTTTTTTGTGTTTGAATAGCTAACATAGCTAACATATTTAATCATAGTGGTGCTGAACCTCGTTACGTATAATTGCTTTTGCTCAGATGACTACAGATATTTATCCTAAGAAAAAGCCAGTTATGTAAGACTAATGAAAAAAGAGCTGTCATGATCAAACTTACAGAATTTGGGATCTATGTGACCATGTTCTTGCTGAGGAGCAGCTTGGAAGTGAAATATGAGATTGGAGCCCATCAAACTCTGTAACTGAGCAGAGAAACTGCAAATAATCACAGCAATCCGGTTGTAAACAACGGGGAGACCAAGCAGTGTTTACTTTTGAAACAAGCTCCTGTGGTGTGTCTTCATGCCCTGACATCATGTGGTCCTCATGCACCTCCTGCACTGCTTGACGTCCCTATGGGTGTCTGATGACAGGTCCTCTGCATCACCTTTGGTCTCCTTGTGTGAATAGAAAAGCTCTGCCTTGTGCTCATTTGGCAAGAGTTAAAAAAAACTGCAGGTTGAAAGCAGAGATATGACTCTTGCCAGCATTCATCTTCTCGATTATCCCCTGAAATCCTGAAATTTGCTACACATTGCAGCTTTCTGGTGTTTTATCCAATCATATATTAAGTTATCTAAATTATAGGGCTGACACTTCTTCCCATGAGAGACTCTTCTACAATCTAATATGTCTCACTGTCAGGGAGATTTCTTCACATCACTTTAACCTATACCCCTTTAGGTTACCCTACATATTTTTTCCTACTTAAGCTCATTCATCTAGTATTATATTTATTTTGTGTACTTTCTAACTCATTACTTTGCCAAATTTTGCATATTTAGACCATCTTTCAGCCTTTGGTTATTTTTCCTAAAGGTTTGTTTTAGCTCAGAATATGATTTGATTGCTTTTACAGGAGAAAAAAAAAAAAAACAACCATATTTTTTTCAGATTGATATTACCCTAAATTTATTAGGGCAATATCTGTACTTATTTATACCTTATGTGATGTCAATGAATTCAAGAGCATTAAATAATTAGAAAAATTGGTCTGCAGGGCTTGTATCTTGATTTGGATATTGTGACTTTGTAATATGAAGTGACACCCAGCTGAAAAATAGCAAAAAGGCAGTGAGACACAATACTGTGGCTTAGCAAAGGCTTATTTCCTTCTTTGCTTTTGGGTTATTGAAGAGGCAGAGAAGTAAGGCTGGTCTGTGGTTGGCTGGGATAGAGTTAATTTTCTTCCTAGTGGCTGGTGTGTTAAGATGAGAATAATGTTGACAGCATAGTGATGTTAAGCTGTGCTGCACAGAGCCAAGGATGCTTCAAGTCTTCATGCTGCCCTGCCAGACAGGGGTGGTGGGGGCACAGCCAGGACAGCTGCTCCCAGCTAGACTAAGGGATGTCCCATACTACAGCATACTGCTGAGTGATGAAACTGGAGGAAGTTGTGTTATTAACAGAATGAAGCACACGTGTTTGTATAGATGTATCTCTGTTTGCACTCATGGACCTATGGATGATACTGAGCAACGGAGCTGTTTGCTGAGAGAGTGGGCCAAGCACAAAAAAGTGATTGGTAATAAGTGAGCTTTTGCACACCTTTGCATTAATGTATTTGCATTCCTTTTGCTGCAGATAGAAAGAGAAATGCGTGCATTCTGCATTGCTTTCTTATTTGCTAGTGATTAAAATGTGCTGTTGATGCCAGATCCAACTGACCTTTCTGAACTCAGAGCATGGCAGCCTGGTTGCTGTGCTCCAGCCTATTCAGAACCTATTAGAGGAAATCTTTCTTATTGACTCCATCAGCATGTAAGCTGCATGCAGTGCTGTGCTGAGCAGTGCAACCTGCTGAAGAGATCTGTGTCTTCGAGCTGGTGGGACCAAGTGGGGCTCTTTGGTGAAGGGAGTATAGTTCTCAGATCTAGAAGTCCTTTGTTTCATTAGGAAAATCAAGATGATATTTCTCTGGAATCCTGCATATCTTAATTGTTAGCTTTTAGTCTTTCAGTGAAGTAGTGCATGGATAATAACATGCCTGGAGCAGGACGTGCGCAGGAAGCCAGGCCTGGTCCTCTCAGGATGAAGGGAATAAACTTCTGTCAGTTAGTTCTTCTTTAAAATCAATTACTTCTTCAGGCATACAGCAGTTTTAATATTTCTCCAAAAAATATCTTGTAGGAAGAGCTGGAAATCACAGTTTAGGAGGCAAAATATCTTAATTTACCCAGCAAGGGGAGTTAGCGCAAAGATTGCCTCTTTGCTGGGTCTCAGGGTGCTGTTTTCCTCCCCATTTTTGATCCCTCACATTTGGTAGCTCTGTTGCTTGTTGGTGGTGATGATGTTTGTTTCTTTTTCCCCCACAGCAGCAGCTATGTTGCCAAGTCTGTAAGTAATATCTTCACTTGACAGAATCAGTAAATAAAAATGAGAGAACGTTGGCAGTGTTGTCACTCCTGATCCATGTAAATTTTCTCTCTGTGTCTAAAGAAAAAAAGCAAACAAAGGAGTTGCTGACCTTTAAGCTCACGTTCAGGGCTCGTGATGGTGCCAATGCTTCAGGGAGAACACTCTTCCTTGCACTTAGCTGGGAACAGCAGCGGGTGCAGGGGCAGCCAGCACCACAGCTCATCAGCCTAGCCTAAAACACAACACATAAGGTTGAGTGTCGTGTGCTTGGGTAGCTCCATGAAAATGTAAGTATGCAGTGCAACGGTTATTATCTAGTGTTTTAATTTCACCAATGATTATGCATGTTGATACCCAAGGTAAGAATTAGAATCTGCTAATGTTGAAGTAAGAACTGATGCAAATATGATTTCGTGTCATTTGTTGTCTGGATTTTTCTATTCCCCACAGAAAGAATGAGCAAAGAGAAAAGGTGTGGGAAGGGAATAGGCTTCATAATAAATTATTTCCTTTTATTTGGAAACCAACAAATAAAACTGGCCATAGGATGTGGGCAAGAAACTGTTTTCTTGCACCTTCTAAACAAATGAACAAACCACTGCCAAACTTTCAAAAGGTGAGAACAAACAGTAGCTATATTTTATTTAAAAAAAAAAAAAAAGGGGAAAAAAAAGAAAAAAATAAATCCTTGGCTTTCCCTCTCTTCGTTTAGGGGAGACCACAGAAGAAATAAATATAAATATGTTAAATCCTAAGGTCGTCATGGCAAATTGATTCAGATTCTGAGACAGGTGAGCTACTTTTATATGCACTTACTTTTAATTCAGCTTTTTCTTATTTCTGAGTTGAAATAATCTTAAAGTATTTTCTCTAGTTACAAAGGCTTTTATGCATCTTTAGATCAGTTCTCTACCTTTTGAGGTTTTGATCGCCTGTAAAACATCAGCTATAAATGAAAAAATAGAGCCCTTTCAATTCTGAACTGGGTAGGCAACATTTAAAATGCAACATAAAGCTTTTGAGCATGGTATTTCTGAAAAAGAAAGGTAAATAAAAGAGTTTGGAAGAGAGAAATTAAAGGAGTGAAGGGTTTTTAATGTCGGACTGCAGGAAAGCTGAACATATTCAATTTAGTGAAAAGGAATGACAAAAAACCAATGGGCTGCAAATCCATAAAGTGATTTCACGGGGAGAAGAGGGACTAATTGCTCTCATCAGTCTCCAAGGTTAAACGAAGGTGTTCTGGGGCTAAAAGAGAGAACACAAAACACAATTCTGATGCCATACCCTTCCCAAATGCCAGGTTTGAGCAAAGCAGGTGGAGAGCTGGGCTTCATGGGAAGGAGCTGCTGAAATGACACGTTGAGGTTCTTCGAAACGGGGCGATGCCAACAAGAGGCACTGATGCTTCCTGCTGTCAGACTGAGCTTTTGGTTATTAAGAGCTTTGCTGCATAGTTACACCATGCATTAAATTATTTCATGATAGGCTTGTGTGGCTCAGGCTATTTAAAAAGCAAGTTTTAGTTGAAATAGCCCATTTTCAGTAATGAGTGGGTAAAAAGTTAGAGGAGAAAGGAACCATTTTTTTTAGCAGCAGTGGTTACACATGTTAGAATGTGCTGGATTCACGCCTTCAAATTAATGTTTGATATACTTTCTGTTTAATTAAGAAAGACCAAAAAAAAAAAAAGAAAGGCAGTTCTTCAGGGGAAAGCAGGGAGATAACTTTCCGTGTTCTGAAAATGCTCAGAAAGTTAGGGAGAGGGAATAAAGCAGAAAAAATAAATTCCCTCTCTCCCCCTTTCTCTTCTTTATCTTTCTCAATTTTTGGATCCTTCAAAGCTTCCAGGGCAACGCATTGACAGTAAACATGCTTTTCTTCGTTACCTCCAGTGCCTTAGTGGTAATCCGTGGCCCTCTGGGGATCTGCAAATTGTGGATTGAAAGCAGCTATCTAGCTAATAAAAGCTGCAGGATAACTCATTTAAAAGTTACGCTGCAGAAATTATGATTACTGGGTCTTGCAGAAATATACATATGAATTGTCTCTTGACTTCGATGGAGTCAATTAAAGCCACTTAATTAGTGCTGTTAGTAATCATCTTCCAAAATTACAGACTTTGGTTTCTGTTATGATTAGTCTATTTTAATACAATTTTTTTAAATGACCCTGTGTAGGCAAATTTAGTTAAGCATTTTCTTTACTTTGCAGCTTGGTTATGCACAGAATTACCATTTTAAGCACTCAGCAGCTCTCTTATTACTTAGATTTCTTACGGCAACATAACTTCTTGTGCAAGTCTCAATTTTTCCATTTGCTTATACTTCCTGCTTTTATCCCTTGTTGTCACTCACACTTAAACCTTTTGAACAGTGAGACATGCATCCTCAGCTTTTTCTTTTTCTTTTTCTTTTTTTTTTTTTCCCCTGATAAGTTGATTAATCACAAAAGGCCAGAAGTCTTCCCTTATGGGAGGCTGTCCTTGGATGTGCCAGACTAGACCCCAAGGTGGCAGAATGGCTTTGTTCCAAAATCACCCTTTCAAATAGATCTGGTGCAGGGATACCTGATAATCTGGCACTTAATATATATATGCAGGGAGGGAAAATGTGGTGGAAGAAGCAGACCCTACAAATCCCCTCTCCCAGCTCTGTGTTGAAAATTGGCTCACTTCTGCCAGGGGCAGCATGGGGTATGTAGGAGGGCACTCGTGCTACACTAGGAAAGGAAACTGTAGACATGATGTTTCTGGATATTGATTCCTCTCCACTTTCATAAGCAGAGAATGTTTTCACACTTAGCAGGGATGCTGTTATTATACCCAATCTGAATGCTTATGTCTAATGTGTCACCTGTAGCATCCCCAAATGGGCAATTTTTCCCTGACTAGAAAATGGTTCTCTGGCACACAAAGTGCTCCTGTCAGACACAGCTCGTGTACAAGCTTCTGGGGTTGATTTTATGATGACAAATCCCTTTAATTTTGACTTGTTCTTATTTGTCAAACAAGTGGGAATCCAAAATATTGCAAGAATTATTTTCAAGCAAAGCGTTTGTTTTGACAGTATTAAAAGAAAAAGAAAAAAAGATTTTATCCTGTGACAATATATCCTTTTGTGCCTGAGAGGCACTGATTCACAGCAGAGGCATTTTCAGCTCTTCACATGCAGTGTACGACTCAAAGATTGTTAAGGAGAGTAACATGGTCAGTGGGAATGGGTTGGGGTTGGACTTGGTGACCTTAGAGGTCTTTTCCAACCTTAATGGATCTGTTTCTGTTTCATTTGTTTGTCTGTGACAGCACGTGGCCCCTGTGGGAAATGCACCCAAATTTGGGCTCCATTAAGCATTCGCAACAAAATAAGTAATCTTACATTGTATCCATGTGGTGGGGTTGAAACTGTAGCAGTTGTTGCAACATAAATAATATGTTGAAATGCTATTATCACGTATAGCATTGTCTCAGTAAACGAGAACCAGCATCAGCTTTCAATGACCCAATGTTTTTAGAAGGAGATCAAGCCGTAGTGCAAGATTAGACAAATTCTCCTATAGCTGAATAGAGGATTTTTCTACTGGCTTGCATCCCACCTCTCAGGGAGAGAGCAAAGGAGGTTGTGGTGCAGATACAAAGTGATTTTAAATGAAGCAGGGGGGGGCACAACTTGAAGCAGCAAGCTTTGATTCAGAAGCAACTCTGCTCAAATATAGGTGCATCAGAAATTTTAAAACATGTTTGTTTCCTCTTAGGGATAATTCCTGCTTTAGAGGGGGCAAATGGAAAGTCTCTTTTAGTCCTTTTGTCTCTTGGCACACGAAAATTTCATAGCACTATGATTCACTGGATTGTTTTTTTTTCTCCACAAGAAAACTTTGTGCAATAATCAGTGAAATAGTATTAATTTGTGTTAAATGCTATTTGGAAACAATATACTGATGGTTTTTAGGACTACAAATTCCTGTTATACTTGGAAAAGAATTAAACATTTTCAAAAAGAGACTAGTTATTCCCTGGGCACCTGCAGGCTGCTTTTTGGGGAGTTTCAAAACCTATTGACAGTATGTTTGTGTTCCTTGTAGAGCTTTTCTTCTGGAAGGTATTTAAAGAGATGTCTCGAAGTAAAGGAGCATTGAAAATCCCACAGGGTGAGGACTTTTGAAAATTCTACTTTTTAAGTCAAAGAGATGTTTAAAAAACAAACAAACAAACAAAAAAGATGAGCAGAAAACTCAGGGGCAGGCTACTAAATAATACTTAGCAACACCATTAAAATCTTTAAAAATCTTTTCTGAAACATTGGTATACACATATACAGTACTTCATTCCCCGTGCACATCTTCACTGTGTGTGCTTATAAATCTGTTATCTCTATTCACTAGTGCTCTCATTTTTTCCTGTACTTGTGACTGACAAGCAGAAGGAATATAATCTTGGGAGCTATAAAACATTATTTGATGGCTCAAGAAGTTGCTCCCAATACATCCCGGTACATCAGCACAAGGCAGCAGAGCTAGGTTGCCAGCCTTTTACTCTCTTATCTTCCTTGCCTCCAATTGATGTGAAATCATTTTAATAAAGCCCATTGATTGGCTTTCAGCAAACATGCATTGCAGCCGAAGATATCAGTGGAGAAAGTTTTTTGATGCAAACATCAAAGGATATTCATTCTTCTATTAGTTGATATTGAAATGGAAACTTACGCTTTGTTTTTAGAAAAAAGCTGAAGGCATTTAGTCCTTTCCTCCATTGCCAGCTCTTTATGGACACAGGATGCTAATTTGTTGGTAGTTAACGATGTAACTGCAGCTGACCTTATCTGCCTTCCCCAGTAAATTGAATTTAACATAACAGCACATAACAGTAGTGTCATTTATGCAAAGGAACGAAGAGCAAGAGCTGGAACGGAGCAAATGAAAGTGCTGCCAACCTCCTTCAGGATGAGCGCTCCACGGTAAGGGAGAATTTCCCAGGTCATTTAATGCAGCTGTTGTCATACAGAACACTTACCTCTGACCTTCTCTTTCTTTTGTGAATTCGGCTCTGGAGTGCAATGCAATCCAATGGCCCAATGAGCGTGCCTGCTCCTTCATTAGCAGTAATGAGAAGGCTGTCTGCAGCCTTTCCCTGTGCCCCCCCAAATTAAAATAACACCCTTGCACACTGGTGGGCCCCACACACAGGAGCCATAATTCCTCTGCCTGAATGTATTCCTAGTGCTGATCCCGTACCATGGGGACTGACAGATCACAGATAAATGCCAGTTGCTTGCAAGATAATGGGGCACTGTTGAGCATGGATCATTACAGGTCCTCTGAATGAGCTCCAGAATTGTCAGAGCTTTCTCCTCCCTCTTATGTCACATATTGTACCCAAGCTACCAAAGACTGGAGTTGCAGTTTTGATTCCAGTGCAGATCCTTATCTTTGGTAAGTGAAGGAGCACTGCAGGTACAGATAGCATGCCATCAACTTGCTTAGTTCTTGCCCTTTATGGCAGTAGGATGAGGGAAAGAAATTTGTCCCTAAATATGTTATTATTTTGCTTTTTCTCAGGCTGCATTTCATGTCTGTGGGGCTCATTTACTTCACTGCAATTTCACAGAATCAAGAATCATTAAGGTTGGAAAAGAACTCTAAGATCATCTAGTCCAACTGTCAATCCATCCTCACCATGCCCACTTAGACATGTACACAAATGTACCTAAGTGCCATATCTATTTTTTTTTTTTGTAAACCTCCATGGACAGTGATTCCACCACTTCCATGGGCAGCCTGTTCCAGTGCATTATTAATTTCTTGCCCAAATTAATACTTCCCCCAGATTGTTTTATGCAATGCTTTCCAAACCACTAACCTAAAGAAAAAGAAAGGAAGTGTTTCTGTAGTACAAACCTATCAAATGCAACAGCTGCATAGTCCTATGACACTTTCAAAGCATCTTCAGGATGCTGGACAACCTGAAGTATTCTGTTTCAACAATTAAAATAATAAGCCTTTATAGTTGTGTTGCCATTTTCTTTGTAAACCAAGGCACCTGCATCTTCTCAAGTACCAGTGAATTCTGTAAAAAGTTCTTGCATCCCACTGTCCATCAGCAAGTGCTTTAGAAAATGCAATTACTTGTGTATATCTCTTGTTTTAAAGGTTGGTCATTCGTCATAGCTGTTTACATGTCAAATAGCACATCTGAAGTCCCCAAAGTGCACCAAATAACCACCTGTAGTCAAAATATCTTTGAAAATGTGATATATATGCTACTAAGATATCTCCAGATTATGACAACAGATATAGTACAGAGAATAACTCTTCTATATGGTAAGTGCATTATACAAGCAACCATGAAAAACTTTGAGACGCAAGGTATTTGAAATCTCATTTGAGATACTTCTTACTAAAGAACTTTCTCTCATGGAAACATCTATGTTCTATGGATCCAATTTGCCAAATGTGATTTGGAATATATATATATATATGCATATATACTTTTTTTATATATATATGCTTTTTTTCCTCCATGTAGGATAGATTTTATTCCAGAGGAGATACAGAAATATTCAGTTCTACTCCTGTCTTAATTCTTCTTCAAAAGCACCCTGTAAGGAGCTTTTCCATACATCCAGCAACTCCATACTTCACCAAATGGTTTATCTTTAAATCCTATACGATATGTCATGAACTAATAAGATCTGACTGTTGCCAAAGGCTTCTGTAATAACCAGTCATTCAGCTTCATTACTGATCCATTTCAGATATTCTTGTTAAAGGTACAGTTTTGAAAATAAGCTGGTAAGAAAAGAGCATCTTGGCATTAGCCAGGTTTCGTCGTTCTTTTTTGTGTAGGAAATATGTTGTAGACACCAGCATCCATATCTACACAAGTTAACAAGAGAGGATGATGATAGGGTGCCATGCAGAGAGGATGTTCACTGAGAAGCGTCCATACGAGTCTTTCCTTCAGGACTGTTGAGACTTATATTAAGTAGAATTAGTAAAAAGCACAGTGGTAATAAGTGAAATTGTGTGTATTCATAATTTCTTTGATATTTTCCAGTTGCATGATAACTGAAGACAGGGAGACTTTCAGTGTGGTGATTCCCAAATTTTACTGCGAGAAGCCACTGAAAGTAAAAACTGCATATGTTTGAAGTCCAAAGAAGCTGAATAACTAAAAGTGAGATTTCTCTCTTGTGTTGGAGTACAGTTCTCAAGCCTGAATTTTTAAGAAGCTCTTCTGATCAGATACCATTCAGGGCAAGGTGATGCTGAGCTTTGTCCTTTTAATCTGGTATTTTAAAGACAGTACTTCAGAGCCCTGCAAGCTTTCCGTTGTCGCCAAGTCTAAGATACGAAAGATATGAAAGGGTAGGAATGGCAGGGAGATTAGTGGGGCTGGAAACCCATGGGAAATCTGTGGCTCTTTTGCTTGAAGGGCTTAACACTCATTTTCTATCTGGCCTCATGAAAGGAGCTGATGTTGTTCACCTCGGATGATGATGTTTTCTTTGCAATAACATACTAATAGGGAGAAAAAAAAATGCAAGGGTTTGTTAATCTTAATAACTCACATATAAAACAAAGCACTTAGTGTTATTTTTCTTGACTGCAAGTTTTATTTGTGATACTGTTCCTTCTTCCCTTGCAATGTCTATCATCCTCTGTGTGGTTCAGTGCCAAAAAAAGAAAAAATCTGCAGCTCTTCCTAGGAAATTCTCTTTCAAGTTTAAGCATTCTTCATCAGACTGTGTCTGTTACTCCAACAATGTAAATACTCCACTTTGTTTTTGTTCACCTTGGATATTTAAGTCACAGCTTTCATATGTACACAAACAGTGGCTTTGTTGGAAAGCAACAAGATGAGACTGCAATATTTGCATTATGAATCAAAATCAATTTTTTTTTTATTTTTTTTTTTGACATTCAAGCTCCGTGTTTTATTCTTAAGGAAGAACTTCTTCACATTGTCGGGGCTTTGTGGAGGCCACCAAAGCCAGAACTGCTCTCTAAATTTGCAGCAGTAGCCCCTGCAGCATCCTTTCCTTCTATTCTATCAACTGCCCCACATAGTCTTGGGTAAATATTTAAGAACTTGTATCGATCAGAACAAATTTTCTATAGCTATTTGCTTTTTGTGCTCTGCTCCTTATTTGTGACCTGCCAGCTGAGTCACCTTGCACTGCCTGATTGTACAAGCTGCAAAGCTTGTCCCTTGAAAATACCTGATGCACAGGTATGAATAATATGCATTCTTGCTTCTGGCTGTAGGAGAAAAGTAAAGTTTAATCTGCTGCTAATTTGGGTCAAAACTTTCAAGACCTTGCAAAGTCAAATTTGTTGGCCTTCAGAAACATCTGTATTAGGATAGCCATTAACAAACTGTGTTCCCTTATGCCTTCCTGTGTCGCTCAGCCTCAGTTAGATAGGTGTGAATGAGGAGTAGGGCAAGCTCTGCACTGGTTTTAAGTTGCCTTTTCTTGATTACTAGCTATAAATCCAAAGCTTGCACTTCGCAGGAGGGTCTGGCTGTCTGGAGGCAATCTCCATGCTTAGAGGTAGAATTGCACCTGGGAAGATAGAGATTTGTTGTTTTACATCCATGAGGTATTTGCGTTTCCAAATTTCTGATCTTGCTGTGGGCAGATTTGTGGCATCTGCTTTACGCAGACAAATGAACAAAAGCATTGTTGTGCTGTGAAAAGGCATGCCTAGATGGAAGGCTGGCATAAATTGTGATCAGCATGTAGAGTTGTATCCCTGCATTAAAGCTGCTCTTGATGTATTGCCACTGCAAACAGGAGTTTCCCAAGATGGCAATGTTTTTTGCACAAAACAGAAAAATATGAACTTATTTTGAATTACGGTGCTTAAAACATGGCAAAAGCACATGAGCTTTCAGACCAAGCTTGAGAGTGGATCAAAGTCCAGCAGGACTTCTTTCTTTCTTTTCAATATCTAGACTGGTTTTCCCTGTGAAGGTACCATCTTGGGCTGTGTCCCACCTCACCTGTGTGGGCAAATGCATTGAAGGGACCCACTTGCAAGACACGTGCTTCCAGGTAAGGCAATTTAAGACAGTTTAATTGAGATGGGTGTCAACAGGGTCTGAAATGGGCTGTCCAAGGAGTTGGTGGAGTCACTGGCCCTGGAGGTGTTCAAGAAGCATTTAGATGTTAAGCTAAGGGGCATGGGTTAGTGGGGAAACATTGATGGTAGGTGGGTGAAGAATAAGTTCATCCATCCTTTCATAAACCCCACCTGAAGGCAGGACTGCAGTCAGCTCACTCTGCCTGCATTGCCAGACACTGGATGGATGAGGGAACTGCAATTTGTCTACCAAATGCAAATGCTTAATAGTATGTGAGGATGAAGGCCTCTAATCAAAGTGCTAATAATGGTGAGGTGTCTTTGAGAAGAACCAGTGGAAAAACATGTCACACATCAGAAAGAGTAATTGAATTTTTATCACTTCTGATGCTCTGTAGCCAGAATAAATATAGTGAAATTGCACGAGTGCAATTAAGATTTTTACTTGGGGCTAAAAAATTAGCATCAATAACATAAAACTAATGCTTACAGTCATTTGACTGAGATGGGATAATTCAGAATGTACACTGGAGCATGAATATTTATTGAAGACATTTATCCCTTGAATAAAACATCTGAGCATTGAGCACATGTAGATTTACGCTTCCACATTTTTAAAAATCTGGGCTGAGCACAAACAGTTAAATGTTTGATTTAAACTCAGGGCTGTAATGAATAGCAGTTAGGTTTTACCTTCACCTTGGGAGGCAAGACTTTGACTGCAGATCAGGCTTTTGGGCATCTGTGAGCGGTTGCTGAGGGTATGTGAAGGCAATATTTAAATAATGCAGAAAAGACCAGTTTCTTTAGCTGGCTCTTGTGTTGGCATCAGCTAGGAACTGAAATGCAGCAGAAAGCAATGATGTCCTCCTGATGTGTGCACCTGGTTGCCCGTGGGCTTTTCTGCAGAGGTTGATGCCACTGCTGCCAGCTCATTAGCTGGGTATCCTTCTGCCTCTCCTCTCTCTTACAAAAGATAAATAAATAAATGCACAATTTCAGTTTCTGAATGGTGAGAGGGTGTGACAGAAATCCCCTGAGGACCGCACACTTGTCACAATCCTGAAGTGGTGCCGTTGTAATTGGCTGAGTTAAATCTCCTCACTGGATCCCCAGTGAACCTTCTTCAACTAGAGGGAAGTGGGCTGCTGCAGTCTGAGGACAATAAGCTGCTGAAACATCCTGAGTTTGGAAACAGAAGTGAACCTAGGGGGCTGGATCACTGCAAATCCTTAAATACACGTGAACATATTTAATCAACAGATCACATAGACGTATGGTAAATAAGGACAGGGGTCTGTATTTTATAACTTCTTGGTCAAGCAATGAAAATGAAAGATAGAATGACCTGGCTGTTTTCTCATTGATTGGTGGCTATATAGACTTCACGTGATAAGCATGCAGATAATAGCAGCCAGGGGTTGTGTGGGAGAAAGATGTTCATAAATCAGATTAAAGAATTAGAAATTAACTTGGATAGGGTAGATGGTTGATTTGATGGTTGAAGCAAGGTAGCAATACTTAAGTTCCTCCACTAAGATCTCTGAATGTGTTGTTTTATTGCAGTAGCTCTCCTTTCTGAAAATATTTATACAATGCTTTTAGTTGCATTTTAAATGCTCTTGCCACTTAATGAGAATGCTGCTCATCAGCTCCCTTGTTTGGACCATGTATGATCACATGTATGGCACAAAACTCTCTCTATGTATTCACTTTCTTGTTAAGACTCAGCAACAACAGTTACAAATACATTAATCTTAAAGCACTATCTTTCTAACTGTTCTTTCTGGGAGTATGTAATGCATTTATCTAGCAGTCCCAAGGGTCTTATCTGAAGACTATTGAAATCGGTGGACCAATTCGCAGTGCTTTCAGGGAATGTTGGAAATGCATGAAAACGATAGTGGGGCACGTTCGGGTTGAAGATGTTTCCTGAAAAGATAGTTGAGCAAAATGTCTGTGAATGATAGAATCCACTGTCAAAAAAATTTAGGGTAGAAATTAAAGCTTAGGATGAAAACAGTATAAAAAGAGAAAAAAAAAAATAATCAAAAGCTACCTCATATTCAGGCTTCAATTGAGTTGTTTCTATATTAGGTATCTAAGACCTATCTTCACATGTAAGTGCAGACATGCACATCACATCTTTTGTCCTAATCACATCCTTTCTCTCCAACCTTGACAAGTGCTCTCTTATTGCTCACTTATCCTCTAATATAACTTGCTGCCCGTGATTCCCCTAGCTTACTTCTTGGAGCATACCACCTGATTTTTTCTTAATCTAGCCTTTCCCTTTTCTGTTGTTTCAGAAATAGATTTCTCCCTTTCCAGTGCTCTTAGCAGCATCTACACCCCTGTATTTTTCTCTCCTTCAACTTCCCAAGCCTCGTTCTTGCCACGATCACGCCAGGACAACAGCTTCAATCTACTGCTAATAGGTATTCTGCCGTGAAATCAGCCATGCCGTTGTGTGCTCACATGAAAAACCACTTCACTATCTACTTTCACATCTCTAAAAAGCTACTTTAAAAACCAAAAACCAAAAACACCCTATAATGCTTACACGTAAAAGAGGATCTAGGGTTCTCATGTGCTCCAACCTCTTGCTTATCTTGCTGACTTTGTTTTCTCTTGTTTCCGTGTAGTCCTGTCTTGTTTGTTGCCTTCTACTTAGGCAGCCTGTTTCTGGGCTGAGGAACTTTGCTTGCACGACACCTAATTCCTCATGTCTGTAGTCTATGAACAGAGCTTGTGGCTCTGTATTTAAACAGATTATAGATAATCTGTCATATGTCCTTATCTAATGCATTCTAATATACTTAAACTGGGGGAGCATTTTGTAAGTTATACATGGGAGCCTCATCATCAAATCCTATTTGATTTTTGGATTTCTGTTGTAATTCCTATGAATCCATTTGTAAATGTCCTTTTCTTCACAGAATAATGTCAAACAAATTTTCTGATTGCTGGGTATTGTTTCTCCTGGAATACAATGGTATTTCTCTGAGGTAAGATTTGTCAATGTCTTTACATCTGCTTGTCTCATTGTGACTGACAGTAATAGAAATATCTGGAATTTTGCATACTTTCTTTGTCCTTAGTTTCCTGAAATATTTCCTCATGTTGAACTCCTGAGGTTTTGTTAGCAAACTGTGAAGTAAGATATCTGATATCTTTATTTTCAGTCTACAGTGTGAAGACTGCCTAGGTAGCAAGGCTGTAGCTATTGACAATTTTCTTTCTTTATAATTGGGTACTTGGGTGATGCAATAAGAACTGCCATAAAAATACCAAGCACAGAATAGATTCTGAAGAGTAGACATACTGCACCATTTGCTCTCAGAAAATCATCCCCACTAACCTGGTCAGCACTAATATGGTAGGAACTTGTGGACTCATTGTCTCTGGAGGAGTTCAAGAACTGTGGGGATGTGGCACTGAAGGACACAGTCAGTGGGCATAGTGGGATGGGTTGGGGTTGCTCTTGATGGTTTCAGAGGTATTTGCCAACTTAATGATTCTATGATTCTAAAGCAGTATGAAATGCTTCCATGCAGTGATAATCCAGATGTCATGTAATAGAAAGCATCCCCATTGCATTGCTATTTAGATCAGATAGTTCTCTTACGTGGTTGCAAAGCCTCTATAACCAATAAAGTTCCATATTGCTGTGATCTGTGGCACGTGGGGCATTTTGCAAAGCAGTACTGGTATCTTGGTAGATGAACCATCTTGTTGGATGGCCAAGATTGTTTTGAATTCAAACAAAGAAATGCTCTTTTGATCAATAGTTTATTGCTAGTTCAGGACTCCGTACTCCAGTCAGTATAATCCAAGTACTATCTACTGTAATTTTCTTTCTACCTGATCTGAGCTTGCTGACTCAGGTCTCTGCCAAGGTAGATGTTGCCCAGTGGGGACATGCCCTGTGACAGTCGGACTCATCTAGAAGATTATATCTTCCTTTATTCTCTGGAGTATGCTGTACCATAAGCCTTCAATTCAGCCTAGAATTTTATAATACCTTCAAATATTTTTAATGTTTTCTTTAAATGTCCCAGTATTTGTCAGACCACTCCATCTTCTTGCTCTGCAATTGTGATGACAATTTGGAAAACAAAAGTCACAACCTACATTTTAGAGTTCATGCTTTTTCTCTCAGAAAACATGATTAAAACTATGTTCTCACTGTTCTGAAGCTTTGATTTATTTGTCTTTCACAGACAGATTATTCAAAGTCCCTAATATTCAAATGTAAATATTCAAATATAAGTCCTATTTGCTGTAGATCTTAAAATGAAATCTTTGTTTCTTAAATCTTTGTTTACAATAGTGGAAAGTATCTTAGGCTGAAGAAAAATAGCATTTGGAGTTCATCATTTGGATAAGACTATTACAAAGCTATTTGAGCCAAAAATCCAACATAGAAAAATGCATATTTTATTGCCTCAGGTATATAAGGATGAATTACAGGATTTGAGTCTTAGTTATTTTCTGTAAGAGCTTAAGAATGTTAAAGAACGAGTTAAAAAGTAGTTACTTGTTTCTTTGTTGTTGAGGGGCTTGGGGGTTTTGTCTGCTTAATTTTTTTCTTCTTCTTTTTTTTTTTCAACTTTCTCTAACCAGAGCATGAAAGTAGGTCACTGCAGCACAGGAAGGGCCTTGTACAGCAGAAAACAACCACACAGCCACTGGGGATGGAGCTGCATGAGGAATGCAGAGTCATGCCGTGGTTTTGAAGCTGCCTTTGCATGAGCAACGCGGTTCAGCAGATCCCAGCTCTGGAGACTGAAAAGTCATCCATAAAGATGCTGTGTGGGCATTTCTGCAGCCAGGCTCCAGGTCAGTTTCATGTAGGGCTGAGGGGCATTCTCATGAGCTGGCACCAGCCCTTGGTCTGCTCTGCTGATCCTGGGTGCCAAGAGAGAGCAAATGAGCTACTCTTGGGCAGGAGAAGATTGTTGGTATCACTTGGTGTCTGCTGGTTGTCAAAACCTCGTCCTACTAAGATCCAAGACATTCTCCTCATTTTCAGATGCCTGATAAAGTCTTTGACATGATTAGCACATTTAACCTCGGGACCACATTCACCTTTGCACACAGCTGCCTTGCCTCTGGTATCTGCAGAACTCTGGAGTTTGGTGATAAAATGAGCAGGTAGAACACTACAGAAGAACTTCTTCCTTTGATGGGTTCATCCATCAAATAAAACCTTAGGAGACTGTTTTAAATGCTGGGAACAAAAAGTAACCCTGGTATGTGTCGTTGCTTTGTAGACTTAATTTGTGGAGTTCCCAGATCTCCAGAGGTGAGTGAAACCTCTGTTCAGTTAACAGAAATGCTTCCTACAAAATATGGTTGTGGACCCAAACACTTCCATGTGCATACCATCCACAGTGATGGATTCCTATCAAAAAATTGCACATGCAGGATTTATAATAAAAGCAGTGAACCTGAGTGCTTACAGAAAAGGAATTCAAATATTTAATGAGCCAGCCCCAAAACATTTATTTTTGCTTGTAAATTTGGAGCCCATCATAACAAAAAGAGGTAAGAAAGCAAAGTCTGAGGCTTTTTCAAACAACAGCTTCAAATCAGAGTGGTTCAGCTATATATAGCCCATCCATAGACTGAGCAACAAGATGATGGTGACACGTAAGTAAATGCACATAACTCTTCAGACTTGCTCAGTGTGTTTGTGTACAGAGTCAGTGCCCTTCTCGCAGGACTGGAAGGCTCATCCAGGTGTCTCACATGCTTATGTGTGGACCACATGTTAAATTTTATTTCAAATCTTAATTTAACCTTGAAATTTTAACAGTAATTCTAATGGTAACTGCTAAATCAAATGGCTTACAATTAAGGCAAAAACAGTGACAGCTAAGTAAATTTTCTTTTCATCTAATGGAAAGACTTTTTTGGAAATATTCCTAGAAATTCCTTGTCCTCAAGTAGTTCCTGGTAGAGATAAATTAAAGGTCCAGTTCTGTTACATTTAACAAGTAGAGAAATGTTTTATGAGTCTGAATAAATTATCAGCAAATGTTCTATGTTTTATTTTAAAAGTGCATAAGAGTTAGAAGAAATGAAAGAGCAGATTGACAACTTTCTCACTTATATTAAATTTTAAAAATTCATTTTTTGGAAGGAATGAGTTTACAAATTATATTTTCAGTTCCCAAAGTAAGACTGTTACTTTATGACCACTTGAATTTAATCACATTGAATGAGATATTGGAAAACTCTACCCCAGCATTACTGCTTTGGTTATGCCTCAAACTTGCCTTTTTATATTTGCCAACTTGAGGAAATATTTCAGTCCATCCTCTGCCTTGTTTTCCTTGCTGACATTGTCTATTACTGTGTGGATGCTTGTCCACCAGCCTCTGGACTGACAGCTCCAATTAATCTCATTTCTGCCTCTACCAGCTGCCAGCCTTGCAGACCCAGCAGCCATGACTGGAGAAGGAATGATGGTTTCTTGCAAAAGGTTGCTGAAAGCATCAAGGTCCAGGATAGCGGTGAGATAGATAGCAGAGGTGATCCCAGAAAAGGAAAAAAGCACAAAGTCTTCATCTGTGCATGTTAATAATCCTTTCTTGTGTTTTTGTGGGCATGCTTCAAATTTGATTTCATAAGTTCAGACACTTTTTGAAATAATTATCTTCATTGTCTTGCTGTTGCATTCAGACTTTTCAGCACAGCCACCTCTCAGTTTCTCAGAATCAGATCATCTCTGTTTAGAAGGGAAGTCTCTGGAGCCTTCACCAAACAATATAAAAGGGGAATATCTGAAGTGATACAATTAGTAATGTCTGAAACTACTTGAGGAAACAGATATCTGAAAATCCATTAGGGAGATCATTAGAAATATTCAAAAATTTCCTTTTGTCTGAAAACAGGAGTATTACTGTAAAATGCTTGAAAATATATTTAAAAAAAAAAAGTCAACAAAAGCCCTGTAATATTCCTCGAAAATGTTGCATGAATTATACTTCCTGTTAACCACTGAATGACACACAAGTGAAAGGCAAGCATTAATATTTAAATCAAATTAAATGGCAGTCAATGACTTCTCATCCACGGAAGTATTTCACGTGTTAACAGCATGAGCATTTGCCATGGAAGTATACAAAAATTCCCTTCAGGATTGGGTGGTGTGGAAACGTCAGGTTCAAAGGTGAGGTGATTCCTCCTTGTAAAGATTTAGCACAAGGGGCATTGCTTTGTCCCTCAGTCTGTTGGTTATCTGTCTGACAAAGTCTCGCCCGTAATCTCTCAGCAGACTGTTGCAGCTAATCTCTTTATTGATTTTTGCTTAGAAACACCTGGAGCTATTCAATCACTAATAAAATCTGAAGAGTTCAGGTTTTAAGACTTTAACTCGTTTGGAGGCACGGCTTATTTATCGTCTGGTGGGCAATTGAAAAGCTCTGCTCGTTTCTAAGTAAGGGGATCATACAGACGACTGACAGCTGAATCAAAATCCACCCTACTACTCCGAGCTCCAGTCCAGCAACTCGACTCAACGTGGCTCTTCAGTCTTGATGCATCTTTCTTTTTCTTTCCTTGCTATCCCATCTATTTTGGTTTATTTTACCAGTTTAACTGGGAAAAAAAAAACCAATAAAACACTTGTTTCCTTAGCAGTGATCACTGTTATCATCAACACTGAATGGAGAATCTGCATGGACCTGGTTTGGAAGGAAAGTCTAATTTTCTGATTGCCTTTTGATTTGCTTTAATAGAATGATAGAATAGTTTGAAAAGGACCTTTACAGGCTATCTGGTCCAACACTCTGCAATGAACAGGGGCACCCACAGCTCAATCAGATGCTCAGAGCCCCATCCAGCCCCTTTGGTGTCTCCAAGGATGAGCACCCACCAGATCCCTGGGCATCCTGTTCCAGCGCTTTACTACTCTTACTGAAAAAGCTTTTTCTTTATATCCAGTCTGAATCTTTTAGCTTGAAACCATTTCCTTCCTTTCCCTTCTGTCATTTCCTCCTTCTGCCTTCAGCCTGCCCTGTCCCTCTGTCTGACTCAGCCCCCCAGACTTCTTCCCATGTCCTTCAGCAATCACCAAACCCTGAAGGCAGAATCAGCAGGGAAACAAACCCAAGGCACTCTGTCTGGAGTAGAAATCATTACTGGCATAGTCAGCAGCTTCGATATGTAAACAGAAAGTATAAGGGGAAGCTTACTGCCTTCAGATATTTTTTCACCTTTAATTAAAGCCACTTTTTTTTTTTTTTTTTTTTTTTTTTAGTGAAAAATAATGTTTTATTTAACTGCAAGTCCTCTGGGACACTGTAATAAGTAGTAATGTTTCATTGTGTAAATGATACCTAAATCTATATTGGATAATGTGAAGAAAAATCTTAAATGATGAAAGATGTTTTATTATTCCTAAGATAATTTTCTGACTTTTTTTCTTTTAAGGATTCTTAACAGTGTTAACATTTAGACTAGGAATAAAATAAGACCAGCCACTGATAAAAGGTTTTATTGGTTAAGTTTTAATGTTATTTTTAAGCAAATAATGAATTAGCTTGGCTAATAACTGTAGAGCCAGACATGATTTATTCTTGTAATTAGGTTGACATTCACCATCAATCCTTTCATTTTAGTTCACGTGGCTATTAAATTTTCTCCTTCTCCAATTCAGCATCATGCTTAACTGTGCCCATGAAGTATGACTCACTTGCTGGGGCTTTGCCTCACTGTTCTGCTCTGCTGGTAGCATCCTCAGAACAACAACTGTATTGCCAAGCTGTGGCCATGTTGGGTCAGCACCCAACCCCGTATCCTGCTAGAGCCAAAGCTCAGGCACACTGACAAGCTGTAATAGCTTTCAGCCCTTGCAGATCATGGCTATTTTTGGAGAAGCATCTGAAGCTGCCCAGGCTTAGCTCAGATCAATGGCTCTCAGAGGAACTCAGCACAGCCAAAGCACTTGCACTTGTTGAGTGTATGCCAGCAATCCTCAAGGGGCTAAAGCAACGTTATGTGCCTTTTAATTACAGCATGTATGGCTGGAGAAAAGAAATTATCTCGTTTGTGTCAAGAAGGTGGGACAAATGGGTGATTTCTCAACTGCTGGCCTTTATGAAATTGAAACAAAGGATACATTGCAAAGCTTTCTCGTTTCTTCTTTTCACAGAAGTTCTCTACCCAGCAGTCGTTTTCAATATTTGAGACAGACACAAGCCATAGATTATTAGGAAATTGATTTCATTTCAGTAACTTCCTTTATTGAGTTGTATTTTGGAAAAATAAATCATGTATATCAAGATGCTGTTAATTCTGTAGCTAAAAATCCACTAAGTGCCTTTGATCATACTCACAGCAGTAAGATGTTATCTGAACCTTCCTGTGTGTTCCCATATTGGCTTGCAAACTCTTTGTCATATTGATGTTTAGGAATAAGTATTCATTTACCATCAAACTGCATAGCTTGTATAGCTTTTTTTTTTTTTTTTTTTTTTTAAGAGTACAAGCTTGTTGGTGAGTGCTTGCAGTATGTAAGTGTGACATTTAATCACACACTGGTGCTGTGAGCCAACATTCATTGCTCCCACGGCAAGAAGCAGTGCTCCTCTTGCAACAACTGGGTCACCTTCTCAACTCGGTTATTATACTGTAGTTCACACTTTTGCCTGTTGACAGATTTAGAGCACTTTGTGAAAGCAATAATTGGCCTGGGAATATAGCTGGCATGCTTCCCCAGAAAAGAGCTTGAATTAGATTGCCTTAGGTCTTTCATTAACTGGTAAAACTAACGCAATGTGCTATTGCAATCGCCGTGCCGTTTCAGGAACGTGCCGGAGTCCTGCTGCAGGAAGATGGTGTGTACCCTTCTAGGGGAAGGTGACTGGAATTCCTGATCACTTGAAACATGTGGCTACCCACAAAAGGCAGCAAGGTGGGGAATGTGCCACTGCCTGTCAGTGGACGTTGTAGTGCTGAACGGATGCTGACGGTGAGCAAGGAGGTCTCTTCTCCCTTTCCTCATCAGGAAGGAAGGCAAAGAGACTTGACCAGTGGTAAAGATGTTCAACTGGGTTTGGGGCTTTTTTTTTTTTTTTCTTTTTTTTAACATCTGAGGCTTGGCTTCTTCTTTTGTCTTTATCTCCAAAGGAGTAAAATTGCTTTTCCTGACTGTAGAAACGTGCTTCAGGAATTTAATGCCATAGGGTCATATTCTGGCTATCAATATTAATGCTTTAATCCTAGATTTGGAAGTGCCTTCTAGAATGATACCAGAAAATTCTGCACTTTTGAGGAGTTATTAATAATACAGGAGGAGGAAAATGTATCACATTTGAGCTATATATGTGAAAGCTCCTATTGAAGCGAGTGTGTCTGAGATGATTTAAAGCTCCTGAAAGAAATCCTGTATAGGATCTGTAAATTTATTGTTAATTGCTATCAAATAGGTACCTAAGGAGCTAAGGAGTTCTATTTGTGCAATTGCTTTACTTCTTCAAAATGAAGATGTATTGAAAGCAGTGAAAGAGTAAAAATAGAATTGTTATGTAAAATTGTTTTGGAAAGAAAATAAAGTGTTTTTCCATCTCAACATCCCACTTTGTTCCGTTCACCGTGATTCTCTTTCCTCTGGAAAAAAAAAATCCCACTGATTATACACCTTATGCTTAGTTTCCTTCACGGAAGGTAATTTTAGGAAATTAATTTCCCTCATTAGGTTGTATAACTCAATATTAATTTACTGAAATGATCAGGGGAAGGGAAGGTAGAATCATCTTTAAATATTAACATATGTCAGTTAGAAACCTGGGAAGTTTATTGTTTCTGTCAGTTGGGGGAATTTTGTTAAGTAGTCTTATATGAAGGATGGTCTATAAAGTCCCTAATAAATATCTTCATACTGGAACACTTAAAAATGTTAAGGCAGCTGTAGTGTGTTACACTCACAGATTTGTTACTGGATGAATTAAAACTAAGCACGTGCTCTTAGGTTAAGCCATGTCTCTAACTCAAAAAATAATTATATATATACTTACTGAACTTCATACATATATATATATATATATATATATATATATATATATATATATATATGTAAATTAAAGCCAAAGTAATAATTTATATTCTATCATAGACGGTAAGACTCCATGTATACCAGGTATGTTATCCAGGCCTCTGTGTACAATAAGTACATGATATGTATTCAATCTTCAACCCAGCAACACTGAATTAGAGAGAGTACATGGAATAAACGAAGTCTTATGTGAGAAAAGAAGTGAGATTGCTTTCTGCAGGTATGTCCCCAGAAGCTTTATACTCATGTTTTTAGATATCCTTCCAATTAAAGAAATAAGTGAATAAATAAATACAATGGTAAAATAAATATTCCTGGCTAAGAAATTATCATGAGCTAGATATCTCTGAGAATTATCTACTCATGAAATGAGTTTGATTTTAATAAGAGATTTACACGAGGAGGTATGATATTAAAATATTCAAGTCTCTCCAAAATACTTTCCTGACAACAATTTTTTATTCCAACAACCCTTGTTGGGTGTATCACCAAAGAGGTTATTAGTTACATTTTGAGGGCTGGAGAAAGCCTTTGGTAGAAGTCTTTCAGAAGATGATATTGTGGAATCTACTGAGATGTGAAGCAGAGTTTCAATCAATACAGATTCTTGCTCAATGCGCACCAGTTTTCAAATCAGTCATCAAAGTCTTGTGTGCACAAACATAAGCAGTGCAGTACAGCCCAGGGAATAGATGCTGTTTTGCTGATGAGAGGGCTAGATGCTCACTGAGAATGTTATGTTAATTGCTAGTCAGCCTGTCAGAAAGAAATAATGTAGAAAAAGAAAAAAGTAGTGAGCATTTCAGGCAGGCAATGCAGAGCACTGGATTTCTTGGAAGGCTGCCGCAAGAGCTGGGTGAGGAGATTGAGGTAAGCTGTTCCAGGCAAAAAATAAATCAAAGGGATATGCTTAATTTATATATTCCAGTAAATAATTAATGAGGTAATGGGAGTAAACTATCTGCTGATATTTATTCATTTAATAATACAATGAAAGCAAAAAGTTGTCAAGCATGCAGGTCACTATGGGAGAAATACCAAGTAATAAAAAAAAAAACAACATCATCATCAGTAATATTGAAAGTCTTTGCCTTAAGTCTACGTACATCAAGGCAAAAGATTTAATTGGGACAGAAAGCAATGCCTCAGTGCTTAGGTCTGGATCCGTTCTTGGTTCCCCTACATTCTTTCAGGCATATTTCACCTCCAGCATTGGATTAGAGGCTATTTTCCTCTAAGAGAAAAATTAAAAAGATAATCTTTTGACTGCATTTGCCTGTAATAGGGTGCCTTATAATTTTCTCTGATGGATTTGTCATTCTCCACTGGCAGGTTTGGATGATGTGGCTGTAAGTCTGCTGTAGTGAGAAAGTTATTTTTTACTGTGATATGCTTCTTAAGGAGGAACATTGAGCTTGGTTATACCATATTCGACTACTAACCAATACAGACTGTCACAGAAGGGAGACTGATATTGTGGCAAATGTTATGCACACGTTCAAATATCTTTTATTTCTTCATTCCATTCATGTTTAGACTTAAGTGTAAGGGGTAGGCTAGCCAAGTAGAAAATTCTCCACAAAATTTGAATTTGGTGTTTCAGACTTGGATTACAGACAACACCTAATGGTAAGGAACTTCTTTCCATTAATGTGTGACCAGAACAGTGCTGAAGGGCCGGCTGTTCAACTCTGCCACAAACTCAGTGAGAAAATGGGAGAGATTTAGATTTCCATGCTCCTGAATATGAATAAATCTCCTGCTAACTCCTTTCTGCTCAAGTGACTTCTCACTGGGACTCATAAACATGCTTCACAAGAGCATGGTTGCAGGCATTTTCCTTTGAAGGCAGCAGGCTGTTCTCCGCAGGATATTTACCCTTAATCCCATCCTCAAGTTGTAAGAGGACCACAGTGAGTCACACATGATATGTGCAGGCCAAAATTTTCACTGCTGGATGTCGAAGGGTAACTACTGAGATCCAAAAGATCCTAATAAAAACCCACAAAACAACAACAACAACAACAACAAAAACCCAGCAGTGCAACAGTTTTAGCCTAAAATCCCCCTAGCAAAATATAGGACCTTGATGCATGTGGCAATAGGCTACCACAGAAGCCAAGGGTGCACTTGCTGCTGCAGTGGGTTTGAAAACACACATCTTTGAGAGATAAATCCATTCTCTTGCAAAACTGCTGCCTAAAATCTTGGTAAAATACAGTTCTTCCATGACAGGAGCATAAACAAAAAACAATAAAAACAGACACTCAGCAGTAAAAGGAAGGGGAATGATAGAATTGAACTTGAGATCTAAAAGTCACTGCAGAAGGAGAGAAGCTGGTTAGTGAACTTAAATTACAGTAAATAATGACAGAGCTTCAGGAAAAACAGATTTTGCTGAATATGCTTTTCAGCGTACGAAATGAAGCCACAAGTTGAGAGTAGAACATTAAGCATACATAAATGATGAGAACTGGGAATAAAAAAAAAAGTGAAAGACGAGTTAGTGTTCTACATAAAACATGAACAAACGGTTAGCAACATTTTACAGCTAAAAGGAGAAATTTTGTTAGGCCTGTGTGGGCCATCTATGTCCATCTCTCTTCAGTTTTGAAATCTGTAGTGTGAATGGTGACCTAATTCACGCACAAATACCCACACCCCACCCCAAGTGCAATACTGCAGAGTGGCATAAAAAGAACTTGTCAAACTGGGACAAGACATAAACACTGACATTCTGCCTCTTTCAAAATTATCTGTCTGACTTAACCAAAGTTTTTATTAGTGCTAACTTGAAGGATTCAACATATCTTAAAGTATTCATGCAATCGCAGAATCATTAAGGTTGGAAAGGACCACTAAGATCACCAATGTCAACTGTTGAGCCATCATAACATACGTACATCTAAAATTACCCAAGCACCTTTGTGCTCATATTTGAATGATTATATCTCATAGCCTTAACTAAGAATGTCTTTATGAGCTTGGTATTCTGTCTCATTTTGATGTGAGAGTTTGAACACAAACCCAAATGAATGTGGATAAATGAGTGGTGTTTACTACTCTTAACAATACTTATGTGAAATTGTTATAACTTTTTTTCCTAATTAATTTTAGACAATTTTTAAATCTCAGCTTATGCCACTGCCACTTTTCTCCTAGGCGGACTCAAAATATTACCCAGAATGTCAGTCTTCAATCTGGGTTGAAAAATTCTCAGATAAAAATATTGACTTGTACATTTGCTACCTTAGGTGAAGGATGCAGGTTTCTCCTTATGTAATACTTTGATTTTGACCCTCAGAAATAAATAAAAGATTGTCTCTAACATTTCAACAGTAGTTAAAGCAGAAAAAGAGACAATGTTAAAGGACTTGCAAAGATTGAATGAAAATATTTCCTGGCATTTCGATGACAGTGTTTGACCATTACAAGAAATCAATTTGCAGCCATTGTGGACAGCCAGCTGAGACTGAGATGAAACAGTTCCAATGGGAAATGTGCCACATGACAGTGGGAATCATAGTCCTTTATTTGTGTGACGAAGGGATTTTTAGAGACCAGGAGAAATACATTTTCTAGGAAAGTGGGAAGCGAAATGTGTGAATGCAAAGGGATCACGTGTACTTTTGTTCTAAAACATTCCAAGTAATATTCTGAAATCATTATTGATATTTTTATTTTTAGAATTTAAAATGAAATGCATAAATTAGAAAAATGCGTTTTTCTAATTACTCTAAAAAGAGTATTTAGGAATTGAACGTGGTGTTTTGTACATTGCTCCTCTGTATTTTACTTTGAAAGAGAAAGTGAATTCCTAATATAAACTCCAAAATCCACAGATATCGCACTCTACAAGTATTTCTTATTTACTGCTGTCCTCCTTCTACCTCTGTCAGGCTGACTGGTTGGAAGGTGTAATCTAGATCACATTTGGTGTTCATAGAACAATCTGATGTAAAGCAGGCCCATATTTGTACATTGTTGTAGTGACCGAAGGAGCAGATTCTCTCTTTGGAAAGATACCTTGGAACACGTTGAGGACTTAAAATCCCTTAGAAGTCCCCCTAGGACCTGTTGCATCAGGCAGTGCTTCCCAGCATCTTAAGGCAGAGCTTCTGTGGGCTTTCCAAGGTGCCTGGCCAATTTTAAAGCAACTTGTTTTTAAAGCTAGAAATTATTCATCTGCTCTGTTTGCTGTCAGCATTTTCTCTTAAGCCAGCATCCTAGCAAAAAGTGTCTCCTGGGTAGGGTTAGACCCGAGCTGCAGGAACATGCTCAGGGTCTCAGCTGCACTGCTGTTCCACCACAGGGGCGCTTTACCCTTAAAACTTTTCTCTTTGGCAGGTGTTAGTTCTCTTATAGTAAATTCCTACAGCATAACTAGGAGTGTCATGAAAAAACGTTTGTGAATTCAGTAAGGGCTTTATAACTCAAATGAAAGAAAGGAAATCTTCCACGTTCCCTCATTTCCATTTTATTTGCAGGAATCCTTAAACAAACGCAGACATTTCGCATTGTTTCTCAGAGTCATTTGCTGCCCTTATTAAAATTTTGTCACATGAACGAAGAGTTTAATTCTGCCCTAATCGTATATCAAATGGCAAGCTATTCCATCTCTGCAACCTTTACAGTGCTCCGCAATTACATTAACTGGCAATTGTTGCTCCTCCTCGTGCAGCCTGAGCACCCTGCCAGGAAGGGAACGGCCACTGATGAAAACAAAGCATTTGGAAAGGTTAGAGTGGTCGGGGAGACCTGCCTAATCAGTCACCATGTGTTGCTTTTGTTGTTTTCTTGTCACGAATCAAACTTGGAAGGAGGAGCACAAATCAATCTATATGGCCATAGCTGTAACAAGAAGAAAAAAAAAAAGCTAACAAAACACTGAAAAAGAGCAAGAGATGCCTTGAGTTTCCTGCTTTATATTTCGAGTGTGTGTTAGCTGCTAATTAAAGCCCATCCCCTGGGCTGCAGCTGGTGGCATTACAAACGGAGAAAAGTGCCTGCAGCATAGCAGCTAATGTAATGTCTGTTTGAATTTTGAAATGTTTAACCTACCTCAATACTAGATGAAGTGTTTTATAGCATGTGGTCCATGGGAACAATTAAAATGAATTTCTGTATGCTGGAATGCTCTTTCAGTGCATTGAAAGAGGTGAAGGCAGTGATTAAAGCAAATTGGAAAGCCTTGGGCACTCCTATTCCTTCAGCCTCAGGGCTGTGCAGAAGATGACTTCTCAGCTGCTCAGTATCCAGGTATGGGGTCCAGATGCTCATTTGCCAGTAACTTCTGGTGATTCCTATGTGATTACAAGCTAGTGACTAAAGTTCCTTTAAGTAACAATGCTTGGAAACAACAATTTCTGTATGTATTTATGTTTTACAGCTGCTATTTATAGGCTGTTGCTCTCATACCCGTAGCATAAGAACTATTTCAACCCTGGTGCAGAGGGAGTTCTCATGTACTCTCCTAGGGATGTGCATGTGCTGCTCAGTTGTTGTCCTCTGGATCCCTGTCTGAAGGTTAACAGCACAGAACAAACGAGTTACAGCCCAAACAACAGTGCTGTTTTTAAAAACACATTGAAACGTTCTGACTTCAATTCCACAAGTATTTCCCTCCTGATCTGTACATGGAGTATATTAGTGACTGACTGGGAGTAAAACTCTGAATATTTATGTGCAGCCTCAAGCCCAGTAGTCAGATTCAGTGAAATCATCTGCTTAACTGTGCACTGGTTGTGGTTGACTATATAATTAGGGGAGATGGTGAAATACTTAAGTGCTTCAAGTCGTCTTTATCTCAGAGCTATTCTGTACTAAATTTGTCTTTGGTGTTCTGCGCTGTGCTGTGGCAGACCAGGCTGAGTCCCTTTTTAGAGCACTGCCAATTTCCCCATGGATGAGCCTCTACGTTTAATCTGTGTTAGGGTTTGTTTGTTTTCTTAGCCCTATTGGGCAAAGAATGGCATGTTGAAAAATTAGAGGTTTTGAGTGTTTCAAAATCACTTACTATATTTTTGCTTCATCCTAACTCAACAGTAGCTTGACCTAAAAAGCTCTTACTCAGCTGTGTTGTGATGGCATTTCTCTGGGCACATTTAGTATTGTTTACTTTGCCCACATCCGTTTCAGTTAATAAATGAAGTCATACATCTCCAGGATGAAAACCATCAACTCTCGAAATAGTGAAGCCTCTCTGTCTGTTCATGTTCCATGTGAAACTTGAAGTTCCCTTGAGAGTTGCAAGACGGTAATGATTCCATTTATTTGGGACTAATTTAAGAAATAACCAGGTCAGCGTGTTTTTTCCAAACGTAGGTTTTCTTTTCCTTTAAAAGTGTACAGTTTCCTAAATCTAACTCTCAGTGAAATATTGTGTAGAGCAAAGTGATGAGTCTTATAGGCCTCTTATTAAATGTTATCATTCAAGGAGGAGATGTTTACAGTTTTTTATCAGGCGGGTTTACTGTGTGATAGAGGCGTGTGACTCTTATTTTTAGGTTCTGTCCTTCTCTTCCTTTCCCTCTAGCTGCCCCAATATTGGTGTTTCCTTAGAAACCCAGGCTGTCAGATGGCATCATAAAAATATGAAATGACACTGAGCTGTCATTTGGGGGAGGTAATTATTGTGGAAGCAAAGCGTTTCTTACTGCTGCCAAAAAATCTTACACTCAGTCCTCTTCCTAAAAAAACCATAATTTTAGTCAAAATTTAGGGGAGGGAGGAACACATCTCTGCTTCCCTTTGCATACCTCACTAAGAACATTGCTTTGAGGAACAGATCATTGCTATGCAGAGTTATAACCTTCTTAAGTGCTGGGTTGTGCAGCTGATGCCGGATAGATTTGTTGTCATGAAAGCTGTTTCCTGGAGTTGCATAACTGTTGTGAGGGGTTTATGTACAGGCTGTCCCAGGGGTGATGTTTTATCAAACCTTGTGACAAAAACTCTCCTCTCTGCGAGCCATCAAACTCTTATTGAGCGATTAAAATTCAGTATCGTGCCTTGTCAAGGGTAAGTTGGGTCTCTTTCATATTCATGTAAGTAAGATATAGTACTTAGAAACTTCCAGAAGATTTTATGTGAGCAATTGGTATTTTGTGCCATGAGCACCTCTAGGGTCCTGCATTAGTATGGGTATGGAGCATTGTTTTTTTTTCACAGAGTTTTTTATTGCTTTGCATCACTTGTTTGAAATTACTTTGGTTCACACTCTTCCCTCTATCTTGGTTAAGTGTGGACCCCTCAACTCCTTCAGCAGGCATGAGGTTCTCTAATCAGGTTGAGGAAAACGAGTTGGGTTCATTACTGAAATGGGCCACTGCTGCTGATAGTTTTAGAATAAATGAATGCTGGCTGTTTGTGGTTGTTACACGCTTACAATTCCAAACTGGTTTATATGTGGCACTGCATGGCCCCAAGCTGGTGGTGCTCCCCATCCTCTCTGGGGTCCTCTCTGGGGTTAGGCCCAGCTTGGAGATCTCAAAGTGTCTTCTGGTAAACCTGCAGCCATACTTTGTGCTGGAGATCACCTTCCCTCGTTCAGGCTGTGATCTGTGAGCTGAGATTAAATGCAGGAGTGGAACTGCTGTGCTGGAGGGTTTATTTTTTGAGTTATTTGTTCTGGATGTACCCAGAGTATGGGAAATGAGTCCCAGAGCTCCCACCCAGTTCTTGCTCTGCTAAACCCAGCTCCAATGTGAATTACAGGCTAGTTAAGACATGAGTTATGGTGGGATGACCAAACAATTTCCACACTCCAGTAACTATTTGCACTGAGCCTCTCCTCAGTGGTGGGGTAGAATGGAGCTGCAATGCTGGGCTGCAATGGGGTGCAGGTCATGCTGGGCTGCTGCAGCTATGGGGCTTTGCTCTGCAGTCCCAGAGTGCCTCAGAAGCCAGACAGGCAACTTCAGGCTGCTTCTGATATGTGTTTTATTTCATTTTCCAGAGTGCTCACCAAAATGAGTGATTGCATTCAAATCCCTTAAGCTCCCTTTCTGTCATCTGAGTTGTATTTGTGAAAACTGTTATCAAATGGGAACAATTACTCCCTTTTGGTAAGGGTCTTTTCTGTTCTTTTCTTGTTGATCCACGAATATAACTTTAGAATTTTAAATGTCTGATAGAAATTTCACTCCTTTATTTTTCTTCTGTTCCTGCTGCTAGTTAATATTTAAAAGTTCACATCTATATCTGTTGGGTACTTCATCTTTTTCAAGAGATACGTATGTCATTTAAAGGGTTTACACACAGGTTTTCTTCATTTATGTATTCTAACACCCTCTAAGGTGTTGGATTAAGATATTAGTTGGGTTCCAAATCTAAATGAGCCCACCCTGTCTCTGACCTGACATTTTATGCTTGAGAGAATAAATTCTCGCTGGAAATCATAGTACTGAGTAAACCTGGAAATTCCCTGTACAAGCAGAAGTTGCCGGACCTGAATGCCTGTGCTCAGGGGAAAAGCACTAAATCCACATGAGAAGGCAGGCTGTGTGCTGTGACACAAAACCAAGTCAAAAACTCAAGAAAGCTGAATTAAAAAAGGATGAATTAAATGTATGTAGCATCTTTGTAACCTTTTGCCCAAGTAAGGAAGGGGGGGCAGTCCCAAGGGTTTTCTGACTCGTGCAAATGTAAACCAAAGCTAATGGAAGAAGCGTGATGCTGTAAATGTGCTACTGTGGCTGAAGCCAGATTCTGTTACCTTTACTCATTCTCAATAACAAATTCTTCACAACTTCTTGTAGATATTCTTACAGAGCAAAATGCCATAAGCGTGAATTAGGGTTTCATAGCTTACCCTTATGTGACATAAGGATGTAGCTCTATTTCTAAGGATTTAAAAGTCAATTCACTAAAACAAGAATTATTTCCCACTTAATACCTCCACATACACATAAATCTCAGCAACCTCATATATTCAAATCTATTTAACAACTGTAGAACTGCTGGAGGGGAAAAAAAGCAAGATTCCCTGATACATACACAGGAATTGCCATGCTGAGCCAGGATGGAAGTGCAGTGGCTTCTCAGGAAGGTGTGAGAAACCCATCATGGACAACTGGGGAATGAATTTCTCACAGGGAAAAGATTTTTTCTTTCCCTGATCAGTTAATAGCTGACCTCTGTCCTGAAGCACAAGGCTTTGTATCTTTGATAAAATTATTTTTATTCCAGGTAATGGAAAACTCTCAGACCTTTCCAAAAGCCAAAGAAAACAGATACACCTTGCAATGTCCTCACAGTACAAAGAGTAAAGCAAAGCATATTTCTTTCTCTTTCAGCTCTTCCTCTGCGGAAAATTCAGATCAGAAAGAATCTGAGAAAAATACTTGAGGAAAGGTCAGTCTACCGAACTTCTTTGAAACTCAGATAAAAGAATAATGATAATTCTATTGTAGAGTAGTGATAGATGCTTTAATTCAATCCTATAAAACAGAGGTTCTCCAGGGGACTTCTCAGCCTCACAGTACACAGACTTGCTCACCCACACCGAGCTGGTGATAGTGGCACCTTGAGCTGTCTGGGCCAACCTGTCAGTACATAGAAAAGGGACGTAATTGGTTTTTTATTTTTATTTCATTTAAAATGCTTAAATTCCAGACTGGATACTGTAAAGACTCATCATAAAACCTTGGCTTGCTACTCATTCTCTTGGGATGCAAATTTGGGCATTGATGCATTGTCAGCTCTGCTGTGGGTAGAGGGGGACACTTGGTGCCTCTGCTGCTGGCTGGCTGGGAGGCACAGTGAGAGATGTGTGTTTCTCATTTGGGTAGTTAAACTTGTATTTTTAAAAACTATAAATCTCAATTATCTTAAAAACCTAAATTTCAGTTCCTATAGTACAAAATCAATGCCAGTGTTATTGGGTCAGATCCTACGTCCTCTATTTCTGTTTATTTTTTAAATGAGCAGTAAGGGTCAGTTTTGGTCTGTGACAAAGTTCATTTTTCTGCAAGTAGACGTTGATTGAATAAGATACAAAGGGCTTCAACCTTATCACTTTGAAAAGGTCTCTCTTATTGTGGTGCAAGTATTAGGACTTCTTTCATTTTTTTCCTTCTCCTTGAATTAAAAAACACCAAGTGCAGCTATCTTCTGGTTCTCTTGTTTGACATGGCTTTGCCAGCCTGTAAATTTCCTTTCAAATTAGTAGATAGTGTTTTCTTATCAACCCTTAGCCAGCTGCAATTACTGTCACTCTTTTCAGCTGAGTTAATAGGTTTGTGCCAACTGAACAGAATTTTTGTCATAAATTGGGATTTTACTGAGTGCCCTGAACTCTCTGATATTGTTTTAAGCATAAGAACTGTTTTTGAAGTAGAGGTGGCAGGTGCAGCTAAATTTTGATGTTTGATTTCACAAATTGCACTGGACAATTCAACAAAGGCTGAGTGTATAAAGGATTATACTTCCTTTACTTTTGTGAGGAATAATATTTTTGTAGAGTAACAGTTTAAAGTAGAGTAAATGCGAGGAAATAGCTCAAGATAGAGCTATGAAAAGCAAGCAGTTTAAATGTGTAGCCTGTTGGGAATGAATTTGATGCCATCTGAAATGGCACTGAGTGTTACAAGTCACGTATGTCCATGACATATACATGTACTGGAAAAAATATGAAGGTTTGATAATTCAGAAATATACGGAAATGTCCAGTCTCCAGAATGACAAGGTTTCTCTTGCTATGCTTTCAATTTCAAAGGAAACGATGTTAACATACAAATTTATGTGCATTCATACGTGGAGAAGGAAGGTTTAAAATATGAACACAGCATCAGGTTCCACTAAGGATACATCTTTTCCTAGTGCTTCCTTCTGATCAATAGTTCAGTTTTTGCAGGTCTTGAGGCTTGCCAGGTCATGGGAAGGCATGTTAATGCATGGGGTGCTCAGCAGCTGGGTAACTCATGTTTCTGAATGGTGACTTTTGTCAAAATGGCTGTGGCAGCTCTTGCCCAGAGTTTTTTCTGCAGAAGGCAGAAGTTTTAAAAAAGCTGTTTTCTTTAAGAAGGACACCTTAATTTGGGGGCAGTGGGATAGAAGTGCAAGCTTCTCTGACTCTTGGATTTTCTTTTGCATTTACTTGCAGTTGGGACTGGGGCAGAATTGTGCAGAAAGCCGTTTTGGTTCAAAAGATATTTATGTATAATATGGGGGAATATGTATACAACGTAGGAGATGAATTTTTAGGTTGTTTCCACTTCAATTTTGTGGAATGGTAAGCAAAAGGGGGGAGAAAAAAAAGAAAAGAAAAAAAAAAAAAGATTCTGTGTACAGGCACAGTGTGCTCTCTCCTACCCTGGTAGTTTTTCACAGAGTAATCCAAGCTCTTAATTCAAAATGAGTCAGAAGAGCAGTGAGACCTCTCTCACCTGGTGCAACAGCCTGTGACAGGGAATGTGGTTTGGGAATAGCAGTCAGGCCATTGTCCCATTGTATCTTGCCTCTGATGGTGGCTGGAATCAGGAGCCTAGGGCTGTATTATAAGAACCGGTCAAACACTGAGATGCAGTAAAATATCCTCTCCTGGCTTCCAATAATCCACCGTTTAAGGGCTTACTGACCTGGAAGTGGCAGCTACATTGCTGGGTCTAATAGCCCTCTGTGAACCTTCCGCTGCGGAGCTTTCCTCACCATGCCCTTGCAGAAAGGGATGCAATGAATTGAGCAAGCAGTCCTAAATCAGAAATTTCCTCACTTGCAGTGCTGTGTTATGCCACTACAGAAGCATTTGTCTAATATGATTTAAAATGCTTTATGTTATGTTCTCATGCAGATAGCATGAAAATGCTGCTCGCAGCCTCTCTGAAGTTGAAGTCAGTCTAGTGTTAGTGGTGTGGATCAATAAATCAAATTTCTCTGCAAAATACCTTCATTCCTGGAGTCTAAAGCTGTACCTGAAAATGTACCCATTTCCACAACATGAACTTCTAGGTGGGCTCTCGGTTCTTCTGTTGTGCGGCAGTGTTGGGTATGGCAGCAAGGGGGGGAAGCATTTAATGTTTGAAAGGCCAGCAGAGATGTACTTATAACAATAAGTCCATATTCTTTCTCTCTCTTACCTCTTATGAATCATATGTAGATATAAAACATCTGTTTCTTTTGAAAAGAAAAAAGAATACTTAGTGTGAGGGAGAAGCATAAAAATGTGAAGGGACTCCCTCGGCAGCAATAAGGTATATTTTGACATTGCTGTGTTCTCCACAGATGTTTTTAGGCATGGGCGCATATAGAATCTCATATAGGTTTTGTTGCCATAGTCACAGATATAAAAGAAAATACAGCTTTTCTCCCACATAAAGCTCAGGCTTTGTTCTCCAGTTTGCACTGAAGAGTGATGGGTTGATTCTGGCTGTGCCGGACTTTGAGGCAAAGCACATTTCAATCTGGAACTGATTCCTTACTTAGATATATATACATTATAGATATCTTGCTACATCTTAAGGCAAAGCCTCATTATTTGTTAGGAGAACACTAATCACTCTACTAATTCAACAGAAGAGAGGCAAAGTTAGTCGGGCTGCAGTCACCCCTGCTGTTACTGGTGTATTTCCAAATAAGTGTTGTGCTACTGGTGCTCTTCATCTTCAGAGCACTGAGGGCAAAACTTACCAAAAAGAGAGACAGTCCAAAGTCCTAAAAATATATTGTTCAGGGATTTTAAGTCACATTTTTTCTTCCAACAGAGAAATTAATTTGGTTGTCACTGGCTGAGGTTTTGCTCCCCGTGGATGCACCTACAGAACTGTTTCTTCAGGGGACAATTAAACTGGACAGTGCTGAGAATAAGTATGGACATAGTATAATGAGGAAAAATAACAGATTGTGCCTAAAATGTTCCTTTTATTACTTCTCTTCATATCTCCTTCCTGGCTTCTCCTATTTGTGTGTTGGTTGGTTTTTTCTTTTGCATCAGCAGGATGCAGTGTCTTCATGAATATATTTCCCCAAGTAACCTCACCTGAAATAATCCACATTTGATCATACAAACATGTTTTCATAGGAACCATAATCCAACTGTGAAAAACCTTAGTTACACAGTATGAGAGACGAAAACAAGTAAACAGAAAAAATACTGTAAATATACCCGCTCCCATCCCAAATCCAACTCTAGAATAAATGTTTCTGTTGATATCCTACTTCTACCCCTTTTCTCTTCCTCTACTGGTGACTTCTAAATGCAAGGCAAGAAATATTACTTCAGTTTATTTTGGATCGGGCTCTTACAGTTCCTATACAACCCTCAAGAACATCTCTGTTGAAAATTTCACGGGGTCATTCTAGCTTTCTAGCAAGGAGATCCCATTAAGGCCTTCCAAGTCAGTAGTGAGGGCATTCTGTAGCAAGGCAGTGGGATCTGACCCTACCATGTCTGCACAATGCATCTTGAAACTGCTCTGAGACCCAAGAAGAGCTACGTGGGCCTTCTACCATCTTTGAAGCAGTCAGTGTATACAAGAGTGACTTCACACAAGTGCATAAATAGGATCAGGTTATCCTGAGTTGTAAGGGACCACAAGGATTGTAGTATCCAGCTCCTGGCTCCACACAGGAACGTGACCATTGCCCTGGGTATCCTGTTATACTTTTGTGTATACACACACTTAATTTAGAGGATGTCTAAAACACGTTTATTAAGAATAGTACACAGAACAAAGACTCTTTGAAAACCCAAGAAACTTCGAAATCCCCGTTCGATTCTCTCTTTAAGTCCTGCGTTTATGACAGTTTAGTGGAACACTTGGGAAGAAATGGAAAGAAAAGTCTAATTAACTTGAAGGTTGAGAGCGATATTTGCATCCCTGTATGTTCCTCTGTGCTTTCATTATCGTTACCATTTTCATCATCATTTCATTTATCATTAACAACATGGTCATTCAGGTTGCTCTTCAGAGCTTGGTGCCAGAGGTTGCTCTGCACTGGGTGTTTGTTCCAAACATGGTGCAGTTTTTTATTATTTTTATGTTGTTTGAATTTATTTGCATTTGTGTGTGGGTTTTTTTTTTGTTGTTGTTGCTGTTGTTTGTTGTTTTTATTGCTTGTTTTTTTTTTTTCTCCCCTCTTTTTGTTATTTTTTTCCCTTTTTTTTTTTTTAATTACCAATATTCAGCATTGCTGGCTATGTAAAGTAAAACTGATTGAGGCTGGTGTAACACATTTGGCTTGCTATAGCATCTGCCTTCTAAAGGGAATATTCAACATGCAGATGGGCATCGAGAGAGGTTACCTAAGTTCAAGTGAGAATTTAAATGTAGATTCATAGATTTTTTTAAGGCCAGATGGCAGCACTGTGATCATCTTTTCTGATCTCCTGCATAACACAGGCCAGAGAATTGCACCCATTAATTCCCACTTCTAGCACAGTGCAGCAGAAATGTGCTTCCTGCAGATGTTTTACTACATCTCTGTCAGGCCAAAATTTGAACTGACCTTACATCAGCCTTGAAATTAGTACTGTTAATAACCCAGCTCACCATAACAGTCAGTGAGAATGTCTTCAAGGTTTTCACAGGAATCTTTCTATCTTGGATGTAATATTTAATATTTATCTGTTTATAAGATAGGTGGAACAGTCAATTGTTGTGGAGTTGTAACTTTTTTTGGGTGGTATTTAGTGAAAAATACTCTAGAGAGAGAATCTGACAACCTTGCTCCATGATATATCAGCATGACAGAACAGCATATGGTGAAAGGAGGAGAAAGGCAAGAGAGAAGCCCAAACTAGAGCTTTTAGAAACATCTGAAAATTGGGTCAATGACTAAGTGAGGGTTTCTTGTGACCAGAAGAAGAGCATCAACAAAATATTTGGTCTTGATACTATTTTCTCCTCTTGCAGAAAGCAATTATCTTTTGCTTGTTGTCCAGTTTAGGAGCTTTTAAAGGAAATCATTTATTTTTCCTTCTGGGTTTCTCACTTTTCTGAGGAAACAGTGAATCACTAAATCTTTCTCATGCAATGGAAGCAAATTCACTTTTCGATAAGCCCTCACTAAACCTGAATGTTGCTGGGTCAGTCATCCAGTACAAATGTTTGATGAAGTACTGTGAACTCAGTTCACTGGTCTTTATTCACGTGAAACGGGGTTTTTCTTTTGAATATTCTTATTTGGTCTGACAGAAGCTAGGCATGTGAGTAAGACATCATGCAACGTGAGTAGTGGTTGCAGAATTAGAAGTCAGGCATGTAGCTGTTTATAAACAGAAATTCTAATAACAAAAATATTGTTAATGATATTTTTATTATTATTGTTATTATCTGAAGTGACTTTTATTGGATCTGTCGCAGACCTTGTTGCTATAACCTTTGAAGCTTGATCTTGAGTTGCTACAGCATGGTGACTGTGGATTGCCTTCATTTTTATATGGCTTTTAAAGAAAGTGCTGGTAAAAATGAACATAGAAAAATAAAAATAAATTAATTCCCCCCCACACACAGAAAAAGCCAATTCTCAAACTTGAGATGTTACAGAGTATTCCAGACAGGAATAATCTGTTGGTGAAGATCTTTAGAGACAAACAACTGAGCTCAGAAATGTCTCAGCACCCTTCACTGGTTTCCAGGTCAAAAGAAAATAAATTTAATTCACAATGTATTGAATAATCTGCACAGTGTATAAGCAGTCTGAGCGGAAAGTACATGCCTTACAAAGTAGGAAAAACGATCTTGGTGTTAGTCTGCAGTATTTACAATTCCTGACAGAATGCCTTTTAGAACTGAGGGTTTCAACGTGGCTTAGCACACGCATGCTGTAATTTGTCTGTCATTTCTCTGAAAGTTCATTGGCATTGTCAAGTCGTGTTTGACTCAGTAGGGAAATATGGATTTCATCCTTGGTGATTTCATGAAGCGTTTTGGTAGCCTTAAGGTTTCCTGCTAAAACTGTAACGTTCAATCTCCTCCTCAACTCCTCTTGAATTACCGTTCTTCTTCATATGATTTCATTATGCCAATGATCCAAAATGAATCATGAATGATTCTTTCAGAAGTGATTGTTGTTTAAAAGGATTAAACATCTGGTCATGTTGGAATAGCTGCGTACCTGGCACCTCTGTGCCACGTGTTGCTGTCCTTGATGTTGCAGTTGAATTGCAGATGCTGGCATAAACCAACTGTTGTGTTGGTACCATCATGGTGGAGGATGACAGGATGGCATGTGCCAAATACACAGAATGTAACTTGTGGTACTGGAACATGTCAAGCAATGTGACAGTGATATCTTGGCATTCATCTTTTCTACCTTTTCATTTTCATTGGAAGAGTGGGAAATCCTCTTTGCAGCACCACACTTTTTGGGCTTGATCCATAGACAGGAAATCTCAAACATATCTAGGAGACAAGGCCAATGGCAGATCTACCTTAGTGCTGATATTACACCAGGCTTCAGATCAAGTCCAATAATCCCCACGTGTCTGGAGAATTCCTACTCAGCTATTTAGTTAAACATGTTTGCAGACTTCATTAGCAAAAATAAAAGCTGACAGATAAAACCGAATTTCATTACCTTAGGAGTTGTGCTCCAAGCTGGAAAAATTCTTGGCTCTGATTCCCTGAAGTTCAATTTGAGATGAGCAAAGAACAGTCTGTGTGGTTGTGGTACATATATTATATTGTCATGTCAAAAAACCCCCAGTTAAGTCAAAGCCTTTATGCTCTATTTTTCAGTTTTCTACTACTTTTTGTTCTCTTAAAATTTGATTTTACTTGCAAACACACATGCAGATTTTTTTTGAAGTAGGGTATATATCATTTTACTTGATAAATCCAAAGGCACTTTTGTATTTAAAAAAATATTACTATTAAGGAAAGCTGCATTTCTTCACGTGCAGGAGGGAGTATAGTTGCAGCAAAGCATTGCTTCTTAGAGCCCTGTCTTGACATTGCAGTCAGTGTGTCTGACACATGACCTAGAGGCATTGCAGACTTTTGGTTCCAAGTTCTGTTCTTGCAAAAAGAATTATGTTGGTTACAACTTGAAGTAATCTTTCAATCATCACAAACAGACAAGGTACCATGCTGATATCGAACTGAAACTTAGTTACTGAGTTGGCAGTGAAGTGAAAGCATGGAGATGTTTGTTGTTTTTTTTGTTTTTTTTTGTTTTTTTCCTGTGATTGTGCAAAATCAACTGTTTGCTAAACTCCATGAGTGGACTATCATCACATGTTTTTTGTGTTACTACTTAAGCTAGACAGAGCTGGCTGTGGGATATGAGAGATGACAGAGTGTATTATTGTTAGCTTTGCATCTCTAGCGCTGGTTTCATCTGGAACACAGAGAGCTCTTTAATAATGGTGCCTCGTACTTCTGCTTTGATGCAGATTTGAGAGGATCCTACTCTGACATGCTGTCAAAGCATCACTGAAGTGGAAGAATGGTATGTGTTAGCGTGACAGATCTGAGGAGAAGCAGGACTCCACAGGAAACTTGTAGGGGAGGACCAGATGCCATAGGTAGAACACTGTTATTTGAAGTTTCCACCTTTATTTCTCCAATCAAAATGTGCAAACCCAATTCTGGGGATAGATTTGTTTAGAGAAATGTTGTTAAAACTGTTAAAACACTCAATAATCCGGATATAAAACTGTGGAAGCAGCGATAGATCAAAAAGTTTTATCTAATGTGATGCGTCAACAAGGTGCAGTTAATCTGTTGATCGGTAGTAAATCATCGTGCAGGACTTGCTAACAGGTAGAGAGAAGCCTTCACAACTTCACTTTGTCTTTCTCCTTTTACCAACCACTCTTTCGCAATTCAGGAATGGGGAAGCACTACCCATGCCAGTAACTCAGAATAATCCCATAGTTGTCTTGCTAATACCACTTGATTCCCACACAGTTCATATGTGTAAGCATCGATAATATCACCTCTCAGTCTTCTCTAGGCTGAACAGTCCCAGTTCTGTCAACCTTTCCTCATAAGAGAGATGCTTCAGGCCCCTAATCTAGTCTAAAAGGACAACTCAGGAGCTCAGACTTAAAGCAGAGGCAGTATATTTCTGATAATAAACTCAACAGTTTTAAAAAGCTGTGCTTTTCTATTAAATCCATTTCCACTCCCCTTTATTTCTACCTTTCTATTCTGCTTGTTGCAAAAATACCTGAAGGTTTGCTGTACATTATTGAATTAGGAAGTTTCTCTCTCCTTTACATCACATTGTATTCAATTCCCAAGGTAAGTTCATGGATATACTACATAAATCCGATCCAATTTATTTCAAGGAGGGATAATGGTTGGAAGAAAGAAATGCTGTTCTCTCTCTTTTTAAGAATTACCAAATGCGTTAAAAATCAGTTTTAAAGATTTAGGCTGTTGAATGTCTCTTAGAAGGAATTAAATCAGAAAACTGCACTCCATAAAAAGTGACAGAACTTAATAAGCTGGGAGATCCTATGTTCCTAATATATTTAATTGTGTTTTGGGGGGCTCTTTGCTATGAGTTACTAGATTATGGTGATAGTAATAATCCCTCTGCCATGGCTTTGATATTCCCAACAGCCAAGGTAAGTCTCCTCCGTCTATTTCTACTCATCTCCAAGGACCCTGTAGTCAATCTGCCTGCCAAGATATAATTAATTTATACTTTGTACCTTAAGGAGAAACAGTTAAATGTTCATCAGCTTGTCTGTTCCAACAATTCAGAGCCTTTCTAGCTGGAACCTTATTAGTCTTTATTTGAATATCCATAATAAACAAAGTTGTATCCTTTGCCCTCCATTTCCTCTTGAATATAATAAATCAAATTCAAGCATTAATCATATTAAATCCACTTATTTTTATGGCAATTCATACAAATAAAGGACCTGACCTTGTTGCTCCCACTGCTGTTGTTGGAAAGGGAGGTGGTCACCACGTAAAATAGCAGAAATACCAAACGTAATGTCTGAGAAAGAATCAGCTGTGAGTTCAAAACAAAGTCTCAAATAGTAGTTAAAAATACTATATTTTGAAGTATTTGGTGATGTATAATTATTTCTGCTTCAAAATTTGTACTGCAGCTCGTAGAAATACTTGTCTTGGCAGCCTGAACATTCGCACCCACAAAGCACAGACTTTGTGATCAGTGGCAGAGGAAAGTGCTCATAGCCAGGAGTTTCTGTTCTAATTTCCGAGAATGAGTGTCCATCACATATTTGGCAATTTAATGGGGGGGAGAGGAGGGAAGCTTTTCATTTTAACTTAACTGAAAGGATCATTTTATTTTATTTTTTTTTAAACAGTGAATATTAGTACAGTTTTCATGTCAAGGCTTTTATTCGTTTTATTCCCTTCTAATCTAGAATTTCAGTTTCTCTTCCAGCTCCAAACTGAGCTGTCATAAAGCTAACCTGTAATATCTAGGAAGTGTGCAAAGAGAAGGAAAAAATCGTCACATTTTCTACCTTCTTTTATCTCTCTAATATCATGAAAATTTAGTCTGCTCCAGGACTTCAACAGGGAGAAAATGCAACAGCATATGAGCAGCACAGGAGAAAACATAAACAGCTTCTAAATGAATTATTCTACTGAATTAGCTTATACATAAAGTAGTAATGATTCTTGAATTATGCATATAACCTTTTGTATTTCATCAGAGATGTTCAGTAGCTGAGTGCTATTTAACAGTCACAAGGTCACAAAGGGGCTACAGAAATCCCTAATCCAAAGCTTGTATGTTCAGAGATCACATTTGTAACACCCATGTCTGTTAAGTGATTACCTTCTTTGAGGCCAAAGTCACATGGATTCCATCACTGATCCTAAGTGATTCAGTAGCTTGGCATTCATGCACAATACTCTGTCATCACATTTGAGAGAATTTTCTGTATAAATTATCTTCAACACCATTATAAACAAATTGGAATTAGTAAATAAATGGCAGATTATAAAATCTCACTTTATCCACGAACTAGAGAATTAGCAACAACCTAGATAGTGGAAGGGTAGATGCATGGATTGTAGTAGAGACCCTGAAATATGGGATATTTCTGCAAGCTGTTGTCAGGATATTGCAGTCTCTCAAATGCTCCATGGATGGAAGCAAGAACATTAGCAAGATCCAGCTCCTTCTGTGACTTTCTCCTGCTTCAGCTTCATGCTCTGGAAATTTGTGCATCTTAAAAAGCAAATATGATGTATCATCCTGTATCCCAGCATACACAAGCAAATACACGGGCAGGTTGCTCTAATATGGAGAAAATATTCCCTTTATACAGAGGCAGAGAACAATCAGCACAGCGAGGTTAAGGCAGTTCTATGCTCCTCTTTAAGGACTGCCTGGGACTGCTGTTCTCCTTGAACATTCTTATCCTTTCCCAGTCACGTTTGTGAATTGCAAAGCCTAGGAGTTCTCCTCTGAGGAGGATGGCTACTCAGCTACTGAAGTCAATAGCTTCAACTTGATATTTACCTTCCACGGTGAAATGCTTCATTCACTTTCTCTTGTGATTGTCAGGGGAAGTGGTTTTTTGCTTGTTTTAATTAATATTTGGTGTGTTTTACTGAACACTCTATTGCATATATTTTTAGAACTAAGTTCACAGTAAGAATGCGTACATATATTAAATTCCCAAGTCATGGTTCTTTTTTTTCTTCTTCACATGCATTTAGTAAAAGAAACATTTCCAAAATTCCCATCTGTTCTGCATGTAAATTTAGCTAATTATACACTGATTGACAAGGCTATAAAAGGACACTTTTGTGAGATGATAGGTTTAGAGCCCTGCTACACTAAAAATTGCCATGCGTAGGCATTCTGCAGTTTTTCCCATGGAAACTATATGTAGGAGTCAAGGAGATACAAATACATACAACAACATGTGCTCTGCCTATTGCTCCAATAGTATCTTAAAGGTTTGGGGTCTATTTGCAAGAATTCAGCCATACTAGAGCAAATGTGCACCTTGGGAGGGATCAATAATCCAACAATCATGACAGAGCTTCAACAGGAACAGAAATCAGTCTTATCCATCTGAATCAGCAGGTTATCAATCTTCAGTACTCTGTTGGCTTGAATGTAAACTGGAGATGGTCCAGAGTGCTGTAGATGGGTACACAGGTAAGTGTGAGATGCACAAAGCAGATAAGCTGAATTTCTGGACTCTGAAATCTTGAAGGCCAGCTGGGAAGGTTAAAAGACCAGGAAGGGCTCTGTGTTCTGAGACAATATGGAAAGCCTTCAGCTTTCAACTAAAAAAAATGAAGTGCCAGGTGCTCTGTTCTTTTGGAAGTATGCATGTAGTGGTGGTGGCAAGACAGAGGGAAGCTGGAAAATACTGTAGTGCCTGGTAGAGTTGTCCTTTATTCCTATGTATATTCTGACTGATAATGATTTTATCTAATGGAACTACAGATTGAGCAATCAAGCATCTTGCAGGTATTACAGCACAGTACTTTGGCTGTAATGATAAACTCTAGGTGTAAGAAAACATCCTGGATTTGAATTTTAAATGCTAGACTTTTGTCCAAAAATAGCTGTGATGCGAGCCAAGACACTCAGTTACTGAATGACAAGTCACATAACTTTAAAAATAATGCATTTACTGAGTTTCTTTGTCTTTTCTACTTGTCCTTTGCCTTTTCTTTAGGATTTGGTATTCATGCAGATCATTTTCACTCTAGACAAACAGGAGACCCTGAATTACTACGTAACTGTCCTGGGGGCTAAACCTAAACCAGCCTGTTCTAGAACAGCAGGGATGTTTATGAGAGAATCCGGGAGACACTGTGAGAAAACTTTGAGAGAAATAGAAGGAAATCAAATGCAGGAAAGGTCAAAGGGGAATCAGACAATTTCTTACTTGTATTCTTAACAAGGGTAATTAAGCACTGGAACAGATTACTAATGAATGCAGTTCATGCACCATCAATGAGACTCTTTAAAACAAGACTGAATCTCTTCCTAAAATGTATGATCTAATTTCAGCATGAATTATTGTGATAGATGAAGGAATCAGGAAATAGAATCCTGCTTTATGGCACAAAGGAAATGCCTATAGTTCCTCTGATGGCCTTGAAATTTCTGATTCTGGGAAAATCCATTAAGAAAAAATACAATTGTTCTACTAAAGTGAACGGATAGGATGAACACACTGCTTATAAAGGCTTTAATCATCCCCATAAAATACTTTAAAATATTCACTTTTGCCTGTTCACTTTGAGTTACTGGGAAGGAAGTAAGAGCTAATTCTAGGAGGTAGCACGTTTAGAACCAAAAGGGACATTAGCAAGTTAGCAGCTAGCAAGAAGTGCTGAGATCTTGCTGTGAAGGGGACCCTAGTAAGAGGTTTTGTATACACAATGTGGTTCAGTATTCATAGAACTACCTTCCTGAGCCACTGCCCTCATTAAAGTTTGAAAGTACACCTGGTTTACATGTCTCACAGTGCTTGTACTCCCATAAATCTTCTTTGATAATGTTTTAGCCTAGCCTACAGAGTAATACTGGCTTGGGATGGTGCTCTTTTCTGAGGCTTATATGGAAATGTATTCTGATGTGTTTTAGTGTTTTCTGTTTTGGACACTGTGCTAAAATAATAGTCATTAATCACATCAGCAAGAAGGGTCATTGGACATAGCTCTCAGCCATTTACAGAGACTATGGGGTCTATCCAATTATTATTTTTAAATAATTGTATTTAGCAGGGTGGAGGAAGGAAGGGAAAATTAAACAGAAAGGTTGACTTGCTTCTCAGATGTTTAGCCACAGAACAATGCTATTCCTATCCAAACTTGTACTCACTTTTCCTCTGGTGTATTCAGGAGCATACCTTAATCCTAATGGTAATAGCCCTAATGGGAAAATCTGAAGCATGAAATGATATAGAATCATACAGTCATTAAGGTTGGAAAAGACCCCTAAGACCAACTAGTCCAACTGTTCGTCTATCACCAATACTGCCCGCTGAACCATTTTTCTTAGTACCACATCTAAACAACTTTTGAACACCTCCAGGGCATCCTGTTTCAGTGACTACTTTTTTTGGAGAAGTTTTTGCTAATCTCCAACCTGAATCTCCCCTGGTGCAACTTGCGGCTGTTTTCGTAAATGAGGAACCTTTTTATGAATCAAATAGCTCATCCCTCAGCAGGAGCCAACTGAAAACTCTGCTCCAGATGGGGAATGTCAAGCTCCTCATTTTGTAATTAATCTAAAACAAACTTCTAGCTAATTTAATGAGTTGTAGTTCAGAGAACAATGTCAATAAAACCAAAACATTGACTAGGATCTGTAGGGAACCTTAAATCAGAGAAAACTAATACTATTAGTACCTCAATAGCACTTCTATAGAGAAGATCAACAGTAGCAAATGCTGAAAGTCAATTTAAAGCTTCTGCTACCTTCTCTAATCTTGTGATTAATGTGATAGTACATTGTGCTTTCTGCCTGCAAATGTGGGTAACATTCTCTTTGCAATTCCATCTGAAATCACTTCTCAGAGACTGCGTGTGGTGATGTAGAGAAGAGTTCAAAGTACTGTGGTGCACTGAAAAGAGGGGAAAAAATATGAAATATCTGCAAGTAGTAAATTGACTTTCTAAGTAGTGTATTTAAACTAGAGATTGGTATCATGTGCAGCATGGAGCAGTGCAAAGGATCACATAAGCAACTTCTCAATTATGCTGTTGTCCACTTATTGTACATAAACCTTCTTCTTTTAGGTAGTACCTTTTAGCTGCTCTATTTCAGGTAGCAAATAAAATAAACTAAGTAAGAAGGAGGTTTGAAGCACCTCTTCATTGAGGAAAATACTGTTTCAGTGTTGTTAAGGCAGACAAAACCTGTGCACCAAGGAATGATTGGCACAAACAATAGCTGTCTCTTTAGCAACTGTCACTTCAATTTGTTGGTAGCAATTCATGCCGGTTTGGTGATAGTGATTTACAATAACTTCCCCATTCACAATTGAATACCTCTGTAAAATGATTCCGCAGCAAATAAAGTATAATGGTTTGTTCTTTTTACGGGAAGCTTGTTAGAATGTTGAACCATCCTACCATCAAAGAAGCATCCAAAGTACAGGGCACAGTCTAACCACACATTAGAGATAAAGCATAAAATATTTAACAAAACTGACAGAGTGCTAGGCACTGGAGACTGGGAAATGAGAGGCAGAGGCAAAAGGATTCCAAGTTTTTTCTCTCTAATATTTTATTTTAATAATTTAAAGCTGTTCAGTCCTGCATTTTGCTTGACAAGTTTCCCCTCTGGGTGGACAGAATCCTTCCCAAAAAATTTTGCAGTAGGAAGGAGCTTGGTGAGCTGTGAGCCCGAAGACCCACAGCACACAGGATTGACACAAAATCCTTGGCCTAGGTCAAGTTGCTGAGCACCTTGTGAAGGGTCCTCACTTCACATGGGGATGGCAATGATGGGTTTTTGTGTGCAACATCTCTTGTCCTTCTGTGGGCCAGAGCTGGGCACAGTAGTGTAGATGGGGGTCTCATTACTGCAGAGAGCAGTAATTTCATTCCTTGACGTGCCTCCTGCATGCTTGCTGGTGTTTCCCTTTTCGTGTACAATTCTTACAGCAGTAATGTCTCTGGGTAGAGGAATGTCCTGCCAGTGCACGTTTCTGCAGCAAACAGACCGATAGGAGCATTGCTCATTTCCAGGAAATTACAATTCCTAGCTCCGTGGCATTGTTTCAGTGCTTTTTGTGTTTGCTTCCAGGATCTCAGGGGATTATTATGGTTATGTAAGTCTTGTGACTTTATACTATGAATGCATGTAATTCATAATTGCCCTTCAACCTGGACACTTAGCATCTCACTTTGAATCCCGGGTTCCTATTGACTTCCATTTAGGTTTGGCCTGCTTATGACCAGAGTGCAAAATTGTTTTTTTCCTTCTTCCTTTTAATTTACTTCAGAACCCTTAGTAAACACTGTTTAGTCACTGGGAGGCTACATTTATTTAAATCAATATCTAATTAGGTTCCTTAATGTATTACCTTTCACTTCGGAAATTTAAGAAATCTAAGCAATTAAGTTTGTGCGCTGATATCCTACTGTTTTCTTTTTGTTTCTGCTTGACTAAATTTTGTGTGTAATTGATCATTTCTAGACCCCAGTATCACATAGATTTCTTTAAACAATTGCTCTACTTGTGCATTTTTAAGGAATAAAATAATTACGTTTTTGAGTAGAGAAATCTTTCATGTTAGATACCCTTCTTCCAAAAAGTGAATCATAACATTAGAGGGTACAAGGCATGATATTATTAAGTGACGTGGCAGTGCACAGGTGTGATTTCCTCTTACTTGTACCTTGTAATTAATTTGATTAAGGGCAAAAAACTTCTTCCATTAAAAGAATATATAGAATCCTTATTGATGAGCAAAGCAGAGCATTTTAAAAATTTCTTGCTGTGTTGGGACCAGGTAAACCCACTGTATGTTACTCCATAGTACCACATTCAATATAAAATGCAACCTCTCATTTTGATATTAAAACCACTTAGTAAGTTAAGAATGTTCTGTCTTTTTCACAAGAAGGATCTAGGTAGTAAATAGGAGCAATGAGTGCCACCCCTCTGGTATTTGATAAATGACTTCATTAGTGTACAGCACCAGTATTGACCTCTCCACCTCAATATGATTGTAATTAAGGGAAATTGCAAATATTAATTGTGTGAAAAAACAGAAGTAGGACATTATATGTAGATCAATTTTGTGTGTGTGGTCCTTTGTATCTGCCTCACAATCACAGCAATACTCTCATTTATCCATATGAAAAAAAAAACAATAGTTCTCAGTGCAGTAATGTAAATAAATTATAACTCATGCATGAAAAATGAAAGCGTTATTTTTCTGAAATATGTGAACAAATGAGTAGCCATTTTGGGAAGAACAGAAAAGCTGATATATACTTGCTAGTCCAGTTTCTTTATGTAAGTGATTTATTTACATATGTGTGTATGCATGCAAATCCTTGGCTTTGAAATACTCAGTAAGCAATGGAGCTTACAGTAGATAAAAGAAGCCTTACAGCTGCTGAAGAATCTTTGCAGAAACAGGTACCTTCAGAAGGCCTGTGGATTAGAATCTGGGGACTGTTTTAAGAGCTTTCACCTTTTGCTATTAAAAATTGAATAGAAGAAATGGGCACTAATTTAAACAGAGTTATCGAACAAAATGATTTACCCAAACATTTTATCATAAATGATGAAATCACCGTCATTTTATCAAACAAACTTAACCTCTGTATACTAGCTATAGTAAATTCTATAGTTTGTGGAAAACAAACAAACAAACAAACAATAAAAATAGTGGTTAGATGCTAAAAAAACCAGCCTGAAAAATCAAAACGTTTAGCAGAAATATCTTCAAAATCATCCAGTGAGTGAAATGAGCCCTTGGGTAGACCTGCCATCAGTCTAATGCTGTCTCAGACCTAATTTACAGACTTAAGCATCTTCAGCTGTGCATAGATCTTGTGCTGGTTCCTTTCACTGCCCAGGCTGAAATTCTGATGCCAGGGGTTTCAAAGCCTCCTGATTTTCAGCCCCGATGAGTGAACTCTGACCTCCATAATTTAGACCTGGCTTAGTCTTCAAGTACTGAAAGTGAAGGGATGATGACAACTAATATTAATAATTATCTTATGGGAAACACTAACATGCAACAAGTTCATCTACACTCTGGTGTGTTCTTGATGTATAATTGCCAGATGTAGCATTGGCATTGCACAGATTTATCTGCTGTTGTCAGTAGATTCTTTTTCTACATAATGCTGGTATGAAAATTGTTATGGAGAACTAATATCACTAGACTTTATTTTCATCCTTGACAGGAAAAGTGGCTCACTGTATTACAGGACTGTTTCTGATTTAGACTTAACAGCCCCAAAGATACTTCTTGTTATTGCAGGGCTACTAACCTGGAATTGCATTGTCTACAACCCAGAAATCACACGCAGACATAGAGATTGTAACAAATAATCTGGTTGGTTTTGGTTGTGTTTAGTTTACTTTATTTTTTTTCTTCTAAATTTATCTTATTTATTATAATAAGAAGAATAGGGGGAAAAAAACCCACAACATGGCTTGCTGAACATTTCTGAATTGTTATTTGTCATTTATGTCAAATAAATGAATTTTTTTCTGTCTTCCTTCCCCCTCCAAAGCCTTGGGAACATCTTTCTGAATGGTCCAAATAAAGTTCCATCAGAGATGATATTTTAAAGGTGCTGTGTAATAAGTAAAGTTATTGTGCCTGTTTTCTAACTAGACTAAGCTTATTCGTAGAAACAGCAGCCCAGCAGTTGTCGCTGCTTATGACATTAATTAAGCAATGCTCTATGAAGCTTTGATTTTTGTAATCTTTTCTGCATATGAATAGTCCAAAGTTCAATGCAGGCTAATGATTAGGACCCACTTGAAGCATTTGGTTCATTTTGCACTGCAGTTTTCAGCTCCCTTTGACTCACAAGTGGCTGGAATGCTACAAATGGCAAATATGAGTACAGCTAAAAATGGAAAGAAAAGTAAATAGACAAAAACATGAAGGAGTACTTGGATGCTTGCTGCTGCTGTCACAACTACGAACACAAAATGGCATCATTTCGTTATAAGAATTGGAGGAGAAAACATCGGGGTTTCCAGTGCACTCGTGCTTTTTTAGGTTTTGCACACTTTTACTAGGCAAATGCCAGTCACTGATGCCATGGTTTTCATGTACTCAGTGCTTGGCTCTTTTGGGTATTTGGTTCAGTCTGGCCCTGTTATTCCCCAGTCCAATGCTTGGTTGCTGTGCACAGTGCGAGGAGCTGTGAAATGCCCTGCAAGAGCCGGGGGCTGCTCGCTGAGGGCTGGCAGAAAGAAAAGCAAGCATGCTATTGATCAATTCTGCGTATCACTATTTCAATTTTTTCTTTTCTGTCTAGACAAGGAAGTTTGGAAGCGTGGTTTAATGGCAATCTGCAGCACAAACTTATCCTTTGAACATCCTTTTAATAAGGGCATGCTGCAGTAAGCCAAGTCAAATCAAAGCAACAATTTTTTTTTAAGGTCTTATATGCTTCAAGAGAAAAGGCAGATTTATCTCTAACACTAATGAATGAATCTTCTCCAGCCTCCCTGTTTTCTACCTGGTTGCTATAAGACAAAAAACATATATATAATCACTGTGTATGTCCTTTCTGGATATACATTCTCTGTCCTGTATGGGGCTGGAAGAATAGGATTTAGGTGGACCCGTATTCTTGCAGTTCCTGGTGAACTGCCATGATTTCTGATTTTCTTTTTACTTGTATTCATGTATATTGCAAATCCTTCAGTATCATACTAAGAAAAAAAAAAGATTTGATAATGCCAAAAGCGAAGGGTTAAGGTGGCAATAACTATCAGTGTTCTGTTGAATGCAGTCTCTCTCCTCATTTGGTTCAAGCCACCTAGGAGCTAAGTTTAAGTTACAGAAAGAACAAGAATTTCCTGGGGATGGAGCTTCCTAGGATAGACACAAATCTATTTGGGCCTAGGGGGCACCAAGTCAACAATCTCCGATCATCTGAATGGCTTCAGTTCTGTCAGGTTTGGTTTTTTTTTGCTCTATTTTGTTTAATGTGAGAAATGTTTAAGCATCCAATTTGGATTGGTTTAATCTGTTATTTCCAAATAGATCTCCATCTCCTTCTGAATATTTTTTTTCTTCAACATAATTCTGAAATGTCCCTTTTTATCTCAATTTTGAGATGACAATAAATCTTAACATTCTGGAATTGTCCCTCAGGATGGAAAATCTATTTTTGAAACAGCTTTGTACACAACATCTGCAAAATAAGAGAGAGCACCATAGAGATCTCCTTCACTACCTGGAGGATAAAGCCCAGCTGCTATTTCATGGTTCGGAGCCATGAAGAATATCAAAATTAAAAGACACTGACAGGATTATCTCAGGTGGCACAATAAATTCACTTGTAAGTTACCTCTATATTTAACAAGTAGATTCTTATGAAAAGAGTAGTGAAAATTTATGATAATACAGGCATCTCAAACTCCAGGAAGAATTATGTCCTATTTGCTCTGCAAATTCTCCCCTTTTGGCTTTCTTATCATTTACAGCTGTGCAAGTCAAGTACAAGCTTCAGCTATTTTGTCTTTGCAGTATTTTACATCTAAGTTGAATGCTTGTACAAGACCGATGCAAGGAAGCCCATTTCCTTCTCTTAATTCCTCTGTACAATCTTAAGAATTGTATCCATTGGGTCCCTATAGGAGGAAAATGTTGGATCTGTAGCAGATTTATTTTCAATAAATTTCTGAATTTCAATCAAGTTTGATCTAATAACTGTCGGCTGACCTGATTAAAGTGTACCTCGCTTCTAGTTGTTTTAAATCAACTTGGCTACTACACAGGAGGCTGAAATATGTGCTATTTTAGACAGCCATCTGGTACCCTAAATTCAGTTATTGTAGAGAACTTTGCTTTAATTCACTTACCAGGACTGTATAAAGAACACTTTGGGAGGGGACTGGTTTTACAAAAACACTTTGTAAGAGCTGAAATAAATAGCTGCCTTTACTGGGGAGCTGTGTTTGGGGGTTGAATTTTCAGATTCTGTTTGAAGGGGAGAGAGAATTGTTTTGGATTGGAGTAGATACTGAGTGATCATTTAAAACTCAAAGGAACAAGTTCATGTATGAATTATTTAAAATGAGCAAAATAAAGCCTCTGGCATGTTACTGACTTAGCAAATTGTCCCATGTATCCTCAGCTTCATTAGGAATGCTGGTTGTAGATGCCATTCAACCTTTTAATTCTAATATGCATTATGGATACAGAAAAATGACAAAGCTCAAAATGGAAGAAAAATGTGGCAGATACCCCCATAGGATAATTCAGCCTTCAGTCAAGCACACAAAATTAAAAGACATGATTTCAGCAGTATATTCTTCAGGAAGTGAACATTTTCAGAAACCAGATGGAAAACGTGAAGCTCCAATACGGCATCAACAAAACAATCTTGAGAAAAAGTTAAAAGGGAAAAAAAGATTTTCCTCCCCCCTACCTCTCAATTCCCCATGGCAGATGAAAATTCATAAAAATGAAGGAAATTACTGATGAAAAATATGAATTGGCAGATTGATTTTTCATAGTTCAGCTCTTGTTACAACACAGGAGTCTCTACAAGCATTGAGTTGGACATACAGCAGCAGCTCTGATGGTTGCTTTTCCCATCGGCACACTTTCCAGGATATTGAGACCCAGGGAGTCCATTCTCCACCATCACCTTTCCTTTGCACCTCTGTGACTGTCACACCAGCAAGCTCTATAATGTACATTTGTAGGCCATGTATTTGATCAAATAAGGGAAGAAGTTTGAGAAGCTTGTTCAATAGGGGCATGCTATAAAAAGCAAATACTGACTTGTGCTGGTTGATGTAGGACACTTGCAAGCTGCATTGTTTTCCAGCTTTGCTGTGCTGCGGTGACTCCCAGCACTTGAGGCAGCTGTTTGGGCCATTATAGGAAATACAAAACGGAGCAGAACACAGCTCATTTTGCAGTTTAAAAAATTTATCTTCACTAGTGATGCTACTTATATGACACAATCTTTCCAGTTCATTAAATGCATTAACCAAGCAGTTCCAGTGCCAGCAAGTGATGCCGTCCTATGCGGGCTGGTGACCTGGGGCTTGAAATTAGAAATGACAATGGATTCTGCCCCATGCCTCCAATGAGCCTGATTTTGCTTCCTGGTTAAGCAACCAGAGGAAGCAGGAGATGGCTTTGTGTCACACAGGACATAATTAGTAATTCATAATGACACCTGAGTCGGCAAATTGGGCCTTTGTAATATATTGGGCCCATGTGCAGAGGAGACATTGCAGCAGAGAGCATCTTACACAGGTATAAGGGACCAGGCTGTATGTCAGGTCTGCGTGTGGGAGGCTGTGTAGGCAATGAGAACTGAGAGGAGGCTTTGAATAATGTAAAGAGAGTAAGAAAGACTTCCCCTGAAAGCTTTAATTGTAGTTTTAAAGAAGAAAAAAAGAAGAAAACTTAAACAGGCTTTAGAATAAGAAACATCTTAAAGAAATTAATGTGATTCTGTGGAATGTATTGTGACCTTTCAAATTACTGCTAGCATTATGCACTATGTAAAGTCACGATAGAAATTATATAAATACAAGACACTTGCTTAACGTTTTAAATATCTGACTCAAAAATTATCATGAGAATGGTGCATATTTTAGGATCCGATGATGTCTTTACCCACTGCTTGACTTAAGCATGTAAATGTGTCAGAGCAAGCGTCAGAGACAGCTCACGGCTGGCGGCTCTGTGTGCTCGCAGCTGGCAGTGGGCAGGAGCTGTGCATGATGGATGCATTGCATGGGGGCCCACCAGGTGTGGGCTTGTCCTCTGCTACCAACAGACTTGCAGAGCAGGCAAACGAATAAAGCAGAAGTCAATTTTGGCCAATGTTCAGGTTAAAAAAAAAAAAAAGTACTAAAAATAATTTAAAATCATAGCGATATGTTTTTTTTTTTTGAAACATGTTAACGTGTTCAGTGAAGACTTTGTCTCAGTTGGAAGCAAGTTTTTTTTTGCTGTGTAATATAAGCATTGTGTGCTAATTAAGACAAAACCCAAAATGGTCTACACTGAATCAGTATTTGGAAGGTAATAGAATTTTAGTTGGCTCAGTACAAACTTGTTTATTGATTATCAGTTGTCAAGAAGTTGCTAGGTTTTTATTTTAATACTGATTTGGGACACAGAGCATTTAGGACAACAGATATCTGCAGGAGAAATCTCTTGCCCAGCTCTACTCAAACTGCGGAGTAATTTCTCTATAAATAGGTTACCTTCTACAGAAAGGTCAAAATAGAAATGGTCCTTTACTGCTGGACTAACACTCTTTAGAAAATTCAAGTTGTTTTATTGTGTATGTCTACAGAACTGTTGGTGTGGGAGCAGATGTGAGTGGACAGGACAGTTCCACCAGCTTCCCCACCACCGAACCACATCCTGTCCGCTTTGCTTAGATGCATTCGTGGCAATAAACCAGACCATACTTTTCTAACACCTGTCCTTCACATTTCTTTTGTCAAGTGACTGTAGTACTGGTTAGTATGGATTTAGTCTCCACTGTTGTGATGCAGCACCGTGCCATGCTGCCATGTTACCAACTTGGCACCAATGAGAACCAGGAGGGACCAAGGGGTACTCAACCTCCAAAAGCTTCAGGTCACTGACACTGCACTGAGCATGGCAGCTACATGGACACTGTGACAGACTGGATTTTTAGTGACCTTTTGTTTCATTATGACAATGCAATCAAGATTAAAAGAAGAGTTACTGCATGCTTTAAGACTATAATCGGAATTAACGGTTTTAGTATCTTAAAAACCATTAGATAGCTAATCAGAACATATATAGTTAAATAAATGTGACTGACAATGATTTAGTGTTACCAAAATAGAGAAGAGAAAAAAAGCAATGGATAGTAGTGAGTTTTTGCATTTTTGCTACCCTTTGGGAATAAATACATTAGTAAGTATTCCATCTCTGCCATGCTCGTTCCATCTTGTCTTGTGTTTATGTTCAACTACCCCACATTCTAGTAAGGAGAAGTTGCCAAATGCACTCATTTCTTTCATCCTTTATTCAAATTTACTTGAGATTAAATACATTGTAGTGGCTGAGCTTCCCTTTTTGTCCTTTTTCTCCTCCTAGATTTGTGTCTTCGGGTGAGGCTGATATATCCCAACCACTGGAACCACTGGGAGGAAGCAATCACAGAAGATGTCAAAATGTGAAAATGCACTAATTTTATGTTTTACAAAAAAAAACACCAACCAAACCCATACCCCCAAAACAAGCAAAAACAAACAAAAAAACCCCCACAACAAACAAAACAACCCTAACCATGATTTAAGCATTCAGACAACCCTGAATTGCATAAATACCATAAATCTTATTATAAAAGTATCTCATATCTCTTGTGAAACTGTATGTGCTGGTAAGGCTTTTCATAAATTTTAGGTAACAAATAACATCTTGATTTTAGACTGGAAAACATGGTTTGATACTGTTTGGGGATACCTGTAGGTGTCAGTAGATAGCTACTAACGGATGGGAGAGAATAAAATTTTCCTTCCTCCAATCTGCTGTCCATGTACAGCATTGTTAAACATGACTTTGGCCAGTCCATTTCTATTCTAGAATTTAACAAGCATGCACCTTACATCTGGTTAAAAGACTGCATTAGTACTTTGAGTAAATTATATTAAAATGGAAATTTTCTAAAGGCTAAAAGCCATTTTGCCATTGCAAAGTATTCACAAGCTTTCCTTAAATATTTCCTCTTTTTAATTGCAAATGTCATTTTGGTATGGCTCTGTTTTACTGCAGTTAGTAACATATTAGTTTTTTTCCTCCAGGGGAAAAAAATGAATTCTTCCCCTCCAATCAAAGGCAATATAGATCATTTAAATAATTTCTTTAATAAACACACTTCTTCTCTTTTGCCTATGAATGAAAACATAGATTTGTTCTTTGTGAACTTATATCTTTTAAAATAAAAAAAATGAAGTGATTTCTCAAAACAATTTTTAAATTCCTGTTTTCCAAGCAGGTTTCTGAGTAATATGTATGCATTTTTCTGGAAGGGTGGAATATAGATCTGATGGAGGACATTAGCAGTGATATGTATTCAACTTATGTCTGACTGATTGATATAATTGTAGCTCTCCATGTCCCATTATGATTGCAGGATTAGATATATACTTTTATTTCAGTTTAGTATTTTGGAGCAATGCCTTCTGAGGAAGAAAGAAACTAATAATTTCTTGTCACTAGCAAGATGTAATTATGTGCATTTATATTTAACCTTTCCAGATACTACTCATTAACATTTACTTAGCACAGGCATAGTTTACATTTTGATATACTGATTTTGTGTAAAGGTTGTAATGACTACGGTAATCTTTGACTTGCCACTGTTCCTTTCCTGAACGTACTGGGGCTATGTCAAAATATTAACCTGGGAGAACAGGAGTAGAGTTTGCTTTCTTTTGTTAAACAATCCAATTATGACAGTTATAACAATAAAATAATAAAGAAACCAGAACTGAAAATAATATAGAAATGTCTTAATGACATGACATTATGAACTGCTCATGGATTCATAGAACAGCTTCTGTTGGAAGAGACCTATGGATGACATCTTGCCAAATCTATTCCTCAAGCTGGGACTGGCTTTGGCACTGCATCTGGCTGCTCAGGGCTTTGGTTACTTAACATTTTGAGTATTCTCCAAGAAATGAGTAAGTCCACCAATGCCCTCCAAGAGGTTTGAGAGGATATCACTCTGAGCCACTTTTCCATCCTATGCTCTTGAGGGATACCATTTTATTTTCTCTCACAAAGCATGGGAAGGCGTTGCCAGGAAGACTGCCACCCATTTCCTACATTCAATTCTCTGGCTTTCAGATCTTCCCCAGAGGCGTTCACAGAAAATAAAAATGACATGTATAATTTTAGGTTGCAATAAAAATAAATCTATAGTCATGACGATAACTATTCTAATTATGGTCTAATTATAATAAAAGCAAGGGGGATATTTTGAAAGACAATGTTTCTTAGAAGTGAGAAATAATGTTTACTTGATTATGTTTACTTGATTTTTCCCTCTTCCCCAACTCTTCTATTCACTGAAAAAAAAAAACACAACAGCCTAAGAAAGAAGAAAGAGCAGTGACTTGAATGCATATGTGTTGGCATTTATTTCTGACTTCTGTAAGGCTATTTTAAACTTAATGAGGTGTATTTTTTTTTCCAATGATATTACTTAGTGGAATTGTATATAATTAATGTTTCACAATGTATTGTGCACTTGGAACTGTGTATATACAGAGTGCTTTATCTCATGGTGTTTGTGCATAGGCTTTCCTTTTCTTTTCTTTTTTTCTTTTCTTTTCTTTTCTTTTCTTTTCTTTTCTTTTCTTTTCTTTTCTTTTCTTTTCTTTTCTTTTCTTTTCTTTTCTTTTCTTTTCTTTTCTTTTCTTTTCTTTTCTTTTCTTTTCTTTTCTTTTCTTTTCTTATTTCTATGAGAGGTAAGGAAGCTACTGATTTTAAAAATGCTTGGTAAATTTTCCTTTTATAAATTTCAGCTTTGCAGACTTATCTTTGCTTCCAATAAAGAGTAAGCAGTGAAACTGGTAATAGTGACTGAGAGAGAGATTGAATTAATTCTTCAGCACTCTATTTTTGAATTTTAGAATTAATTGATGAGAAACTGGAGGAAAAAACACATGACCAGCTGTGCCCATGACACATGGTGCTGTGGTGGAGCCTTCCTTTCCACACAGCTTTCCTAAATCAGAGTCTGCCACAAAAGGTAGCAAGACTAAGAGATCCCAGATACTCAGCTGAGCAATGAAGCACTACAGAATATACATATGTGGTCATTCTTTTGAGAGTTCTGTAAGTATCCTACAATAAAATCTGATATTACATTTATATTAAAAATGGCAGGTACTTATGATCCTACCTGATCATGCCACGGGGAAACCTATCCTTTCAGGTTTTATGTAAAGGACCTAGAGAAAACTGGAAACAAGCCTTAGAAACATCAGTTCATAAGCTGATATACCCATATCTGCCAGCATCTGACTATGGAGGTTTGAGTTAAGCACTAGACTGAAAAGGGTGCTTTTGAGTATAAGTATCACACAACATATAGGGTAGCCCCAGCCCAATCTTATAAATTCTGGAGGGTTCGTGTTTAAAGAAATGCTTTGCTGTCAACAAACAACAAAATAATTGCTCTCCAGGGGATGAAAAGCACTGGTTAAGATGCAAACATGCATAAAATTCCACATCTTTTAGAGAATACTAACAGTTTGGTACACTGGGAACTGGCAAATTGATCTGTGAATCTGTAGATAGTACAACAAATTTCTGACTATTTCTGCATCTATACAATTTGAATCATAGCTTTCAGATGCTTACAATTAAAAGTTTGAAAGCATTACATCTTGCTCCTGTCTTGTAACTTCATTTTATGGTGAAAATACTCAGAACCTTCATGAGATTTCCAACCTTAGCTGAGTGCAGGTAACCCCATGGAGGTTCATGACGTCCATAGCTGGACTGAAGGTTTCATTTTAAAAGCTTCTAGTAGATTCTGCTTGGTAGTGGTGGGCAGAGCTGCTGCTCTTGGCCAGTTCATGGTAGATACCTGATAAAATATATTTGAGGTGCCATGAACAATATAAAAAATAAAATGTAGGTATCATGCTGATTGTTTGGTTCAGAAATTTACCCAGCAGTATCCTAGAGGAATGGTGAAGGATTTTTTACTACTTTCACTTCTGCTGGGATTTTTGTTATCTGGTCTCCCAGTCAGAACTGCTGAACAGATGCCACCTGGAAATTGTGAATAACTGCAGATCATTCATAGGAACAACCTTGGTGTAATCATAAATGTCATACACAACATTACCTGGAAAAAGTAAATGAGCTGTGATCAAAACTCTGGTTTTGGCTTCGTGAAATATAGGATCTAGGAATGTGAAATCATGTTAGTCTCAAAGACTGCAATCAGTTTACTGCTGGGAGGATGTTTTGTGCAATGCCATCTTGCACAGAAAAAAATCATGCTATTTCATGTAAGATTAAACCTATGTCATGAGTTGGGCTTATGAGTTGACCTGCCCAACACTTGGCTTTGGAAGCTCTGACGAGAGTTGCTTCATGCCAAATTTAGTAGAAAAATATGCATGGGGATACCCTTCATTGCAGTTAACCATAGTGTTAGAAACCTAAAAGATCTACCTGGAAACTTTGCTGAATGAGCAACCTTCTAAAGATGGTGGTCTGTTGTGTGGTGAGACATTATGGATCTGTACATACAGAGGACTTTGGAATATAACAACTTGATACAAGTGAGATTTCCAAAACGTATGAAGGAATTGTGACAGTATGCAAGAGAAGAAAAAAGTGTTTTTGAGGAATGTTAGGCTAACCCAATTCAGGTGTGTCTTTCAAAGCCAGAGGGGTGGGTTAGTTATTAGGACCAGCTGTGGGCACGAGGTTAAGTTTAGGTTTAGAGGGCAGCTCAGCTTTTACTTTGGATTTTGTCAAAGGTGGTGGAGAAACTGTTTGTCTGGAGCATTTCTGCAGATTAAGGTAAAGCCTTTTATGGTGTTTTCTTCTTTTCTTGATAGTGAGATCCTTGAAAAACAAGCCTCTGCTTTAGTAATGTAGGAGATGTTCTTTGAGGTGTTGAAAATAGGCAGAATTTGTGCTTTCCATGTCATTCTGGCAGAAGTGTTTTCAGGCACTGAAGAGCTGTGTGCTAGGTACTCTGATTAATGAAGTGCTCTTTGACAATTAATTTTTCAGATTCTTTTCATTATTTCATACCAAAAGAAGAAAAAAAAAAAAAAAAAATGTTGAAAGCTTGGCTAAAATGCAAAAGAGGAGGAGGGAATTCAAACAACTGTGAAGAGTAGCAAACATCAGTTCCTGGGTGCTGGTGTCAGGGTTTTCCATCTCATGTTTTCACTTTCCTGTCTGCAGTAAGCAGGTTTTTTCTATGGAAGTGATAAGTTCTTCTCACTCTAAAGTATCCTGAAAGTCAAATGCTTTGCAGGGTAGGTCCTTTTGGTGAAAAGCTAGCAGGAATGAACAGAGGTTTGTGCTGCATTGGGCTCCTGTGTTTATAGTGACACCACTAGTAACAATCCGTGTCTGTGATAAATATATAGAATTTCTCATCTGTGAAGGTTGGTCAAAGAAAGAAAAAAAATTCTGTTGAGAACAGTAAATGTGGTAGTTGTGCTTGGTTTCCTCGAGCTCTATGGAGATGTTTATCTTGCTGCTAGAGGCTGAAATCTGTACAGTTTAAGAAACAGGTTGCTCGTGTATAGAAGCTGTCAGCTCAGTTTATGGCCAGCCCTTGGACTCTCATCCATGACTTGATTCCCACCACGTGAACAAGCTCATCCTTGTTGGTACATAAGAAAACAGAGGGTAGTTCAGCTTCTGCTGGAGAATAACGTGGAGTCTTTAAACTGCTGGTGGGGTTTGTCAGAATTGGTTGCAGTTGTGTTAAATGCAGGCTGCCTATGTTTTCCTTTCAGAGAACTGCAACTTCCTGCCAACCATTATATATGATTTAAGGAATTATCAGCTGTATGAAAATACGTGTGTGTTTATATCTACATCATTTTAGTGGCCTCTGGGAGTCTTATATCACCTTACAATGCTATCAAAAGGTATCGCTACTGCTGTTGTGTTGTAGTGAGTGCTGAGTGCAGAGTGTGCAACCTGAGGGTGGCCTCCAGTATTTTTTCCCCTTTTCCTTATTTTTATTTTTCCTTCCTAATGAACGATGGGATTTCGATGCCTGAAGGCAATGCTTCCTGTCCTTGGTTTGCTTCTTTTATTTATGGGTTCAGTGTATGAGTCAAAAGCAAAATGTTTTCTTGGACTCGAGAGTGTTTTCTTGGGAAACTTGGTGAAGAGGAAGGCTGAAGCAGAGATGGAAGCATCAGACGGGAGGCATGCTCTCGCCTTTCTCAGCACTAGGTGGCAGGCAGAGTGTAGGGATGCGCTGTATAGAAGCAGGCTCGGAGCACCCGCCCGGAGACACCGAGCGGTGCCAAAAGCGAAGTTAATTTGCAGAGACGCAGAAGTAACTGAGCAGTGACAGGCAGTTCGCTGCGGGAAAACCTGGGTGAAAGGGACGGGAGCTGAACAGACACTGAGCTCCGAGGAGCTGCCTGTGGCATGCACTGGCTGGGCAGGGAGAGGGCTCAGATGATGTGGGTGTCAAGCCGGAAGCTTTTGGCTGGGTGTGCAAGGAAAGACACCAGCAAATGCTTGCTCCAAACATAATACAAAAAAAATCACAGCACTCTCTTTCATAGTTTTGTTGTTTGTTTTTTTTTGTTCTTAATGTAGATGGCAAAAGGACGCAATAATTGTCAAGCAACTGCAGCTTTCAGTTTTGGTTCCGTATCCTACGTGGCTGTTACCAAATTTATCTTCCTAACTGTAGCAAAGAGGCAACAGTGGCAGCTCATATACATATTTATAATTAAATGTATGAGCAAAAACAAAACCAGGGCTTGGAAGGTTTCCACTGACAGGAGCCAAGCTCCCTCTTAGTCCTCAGTGGCAAATGCAGCTATCCTCTGCCTTACTGCAAGTGGGAGTTGTGCTGGTTTGATTTTATTTAGAGGGGGAAAATATATACCACTGATCTATGCCTTTAAACTCAAGCAGATGCTCTTGGCAGCTCTTCAGGGAGTGCTGCTAGCTGAACTCTTCCCTTTGCAAACCTGGGTTTGCTGCTGCATGTGGGAGTGGCTCTGGCTGTGCCTCCCCATGGGGTGGTCTTGCAGTGTTAACTGGTCCATATTGCTTCTGCATCAAACAGCAGCTTTGTGAAGAAAAAATGGGGAATAAAAAGGAAAAACCAACCAACCAAAAAAAAAAAACAAACAGGTCTGCAGGAAATGCAGTGTCTTGTTTAATCTTCTTCCTGCTAAATTTGAGGTAATTACAATGAGGTCATATGCAGGAGCCTGGGGTACAGCACTGATGCAATGAGAGTAATGGCAACTGCAGCAAGCTGGGACCTTGTCATTTAACTCTGGTCTATAAAGGCCATAAAGGAACAGTCTCTAACTGACAATGTTGTCCATGATAGTCTTCCACTTGTATTTCATGAAATAGCACACGCTCACTGATATTGCTCCTTAAGTTTTGAATTCAAACCCCTTCCAAGAGCAAGGAATGAGCAGTTTTTCAGACAACAGCTCTTGGTGTCTCCTAATTGGGATGCTGTGATGGGACAGATGTGGAGTTCTTGGCTAATCGCCTTTGAGAGAAGCAGGTAGGGTAATGAAAGGAGTATTGATCTGTGTACCAGTGAACATTGCTCCTTTGAGTTAAGGAGATTGATTGATGATATTCGAGTTTCTTCAGTTTAAAGATGATAAAGGAGTTGGTGTGTTATTGCAAGGAACATGGCAAATCCCAATTTCATCAAATGCCTGCCACTCCTCTAATGTGATTCAAAAGCAAGCATAAATCTTTGATTCACGCCTTACTTCATGGATATTTTATTATCTTTACTCCACTGGATGCATTTTTGGCAACTTAAGACAATCTTGAGCTTAAATGTCATGGGAAAAGCATCTGACAAAAGAAGACTTCTGGATTTTGACTGTTACTGTGCATTCGCTCCATGCAAACAGCACGACATACTCAATTTCAGATGCTACTAAGAGCTCTGAAAAGACACTGCGTATTGCCTCCATTGTAGGCAGCTGTATCAACAAAATCTTTGAAATGTATTGCTGCAGTATCAGTGGGACTTGTAACAGGCTTGGGTAGTTTTATCACCTTTTGAAGAAAAGCCTAGAATTGTTTAATAAAGAAGCAAACAAAGCCCCAGATTAACTGAAATGCAACAAAATCCAGTTTACAATATAAAGAACTAAAATCAAACCTATTTGTGTAAACATGATGCTTCTCTGAAGCATGACTTCTTTTAAGATAGCTAGTTAATCAAAATTCCCTAGAAAATAGGGAAATGCATCTTTCATAGAAGTGCAAAGCGACAAGAAAACACAAGCAAGCCGTTAAAGAATCCTGAATAAATAGCTTCAAATTACCACGCGCTTGCAGAGGAACAAGCAGTTCCTGCAGGAAGAATTTGAGACTTTTCTTTCTGCTCCAGCAGTCAGCTTCCTGCGAATGTTATGGGTAATAGGGGGAGTTTTTAAAGTTATTAAGATGGATCCCACGTGCGTTCAGATGTTCACTGTGAATTTATGACTTGGGTTCTTAAAAGCATGACACCATCGGACAAAATACCAGGCTCTTCATTTTATACAAGTGGACTGTCCAGCTGAGCTCCATTTATTCTGTTTCACCTCTAATTTTGCCTTGCTTTGACTATATTAAGGAACCATTAGGTATCATGGTGAATAGAAAAAAAAAATACAATCAGAAGTGTCAAAATAGAAACTGGAATTTTCTTTCATCTCGATTGTTGTTCTATTGATATCTGTTGTGAAATGTCCGCATGTTCATGCACTGTAATACTTTGAAAAACTGTGATTCTGGGAGTGATCCCTTCACCTAGTTTTGTACACAGGCTGAAATATCTGTAGGCTTTTTTTTTTTTTTTTTAATTGAATGCTTAATTTTAGGCAAGGGTCCAATTCTACTTTTATCTACATGTGTGTTGGCACAACTCCTTATCCTTCTTCCTGCTGCTCCCATGCCCTGGTTGCAGACCCGTGACACCCAGTCAGCGAAAACATTCTTTTAATGAAAGGGGAGATTTCTTCATATTCTTGGCTACTTAAATGGCTTGCTCAACTGGGGGTACTGAGAATGTTCAGCTGCAATTAATCATTTTATTATTTTATTTTTATGTAGCTGGCTTTTAAATATTAACATCTAATGCTGTCATCAAGTTATTGCTTCATGTGGTTGTAAAGCTCCTTGAGTGAGGTCAGGCACGTTGGTTTAAGCATGATTTTTATATCCAGCCATTGGTGTGGCAGCAGTGAGTCTGGCTGTTGGGCTCACCAGTTACTTTTGTTTGGCAATCAGCTCATAGCTCACAATAAAATCGATGCTGTCATTTCACTTTCAGTCCCATAATCTTTGGCAGGGGGGAAGGAAGAAAGGAAGGAAATAATGAAAAAGAATATTAATTAAAAATTTTAATTTGTTCAGCAGAGCTTTGGGAAATGCAGAAACTTTCACTCCCAGTAGATTCAGCAGAAGCAGTGCATGTCTCTAAATATGGCTGGAGCAGTGATGCATGCTGTTATTAGTTAGTCATTACAAACAAAATCTTGAATAAAGGCAGTTTAATTAAATGACTTTCCTATTCCATGCCTTTCTCCATAAGATGTGCATTCCAACAGGAAAGGAGGCTCCGTGTGCATCCATCACAATACACAGCTCACAGCTTTGCTTTCTGCGAGAAAAGTGGATGAAAAATAAGGATTGTTTCTTCCATACCTCTCTTCCATCCTTCAGTGGAACTTGAGATGATTACTGCTTTCAGCAAGGACTCGGATACTTTATTCTGATTATAAGAGTATAACTAATGTTCATTGCAACACACATCTGCATAACTACACAGCCATCATGCAGCTTTAGTGGTAGTAGATCTTGTACAGAGCATAAGTGGCAATAAAATCCCAGGAGATATTCATTTTCAGGTGCTAAACTCTTTCAGAAGGATGCACGTTAGGAGGTCATGAGGCTCATCCTTTAAATGGTTGTCATAGCTCATTCTTAAAGCCTGAAGAGTCGATAAAGAGGGATTTCTGCAAATGAAATATTTCAATAGACCACATTTTTAGCACAAATAAATAAGTCTAAATGGGTTGTTAGATGGTAGACCTGTCAGGGCGCCTTCTTTAAAGTCTGTGATATGGACAGGATTGGTTTTCATGAATGTGATGTATTTTTATTTTTTATTTTTTTTTTTTTAAGGAGGAATAAAAGGGGAAAGAACTGGTTGTTCTAACTTAGACTAATGTGGTGGTGGAAAGCCCAGTAAAAATCAAACTTGTGCATGAGATGCAAAGATTAATGATGCAGTCAGACTGTCCAGCGTGTTTGAAATATGAAGCTAAAGTGGATAGACGGTGATGGCATTGATACTTGCAGTCCTTCTGTCTCTATGAGAAACAAGTGTCAAAGCTGTGTCACTTCTCAATTTCCTTCTTAAGAACAGATGTTCATACAGTGGTTGTTGAAGTAAACAGCATGGGATGGGAGCTGGGTAGGGGAAGAAGTGAGGTACGCTGTGTTTGAATAGTCAGTCAGCTGTAGTGCTGCAAAAACAGGTGAGAACTTGCTCAAAAGCATTTTACCTTGTTTGAATCTCCATCTGCTTAAGTCAAGTAACATGAAAGGCACATAGTGGTAGAAATAGGCTAAAAAAGCACTGATGAAAGGGAAAGTGCCTGTAATCTTACTGAGACCAGCTGTGTGTACATCATCCCAAACTTATCCTAGTATTTGTTTCTTCGCAGCCTTTCTAACAGCAAAGCAAGCTCTTCTAGTAACCCTATACTGGATGTGTGTGATCTGTAGTGTGATGTATTTATTATAAGGTAGTTTGCAGTGAAGTTGGGTTGAGTGAATATGCTGCAGATTGCAATTAATGATATTATTTCTCAACAGCAAAATCCTGTACTGTTGTTTTACTCTAAAGTCAAGTGTTTTCCAAAGAATCAAGTGAAGTAATGTCACGTTATTTATGTCCTCGTTTGAAGCTGTATCATCTAGTACATAACTCCTATTAGCAGCTTTCTTATTGAGCAGGATTGCTGCTATCAATGCTGCTTTTATATTAGATTTTTATTTTATGCAAGCATACATTTTTTTTCCCCAGCTTTGTATTGTTTCTTTTATTTGCTCACTCTTGCAAACCCCTAAGACAAACAGCTGAGATTGCTGGAGGTGAGGCAGAAGCATTCATCACTCCAAATTCTGGTACAAAAACCCAGGAGATCAGAGTGACTTCTGCATGCTGAAAGACATCTGACTTTGTAGTTCAGGAAAAAGGAGGGGAGGAGGGAATTCAGTTGCTGCTTTCGCAGAGGAAACACAGGATGAAAAACATGTTACTGAAATAGAAAATTGGAGATTTATCTGGAATTACTTCTTTTAAATTCCCAAGAGAGCTGAAATCTTCCTTAAGAAATGGGGCAGACCCTGCTACAGTTTATTTAATAACTCCCACTGTAATACCTAGCTGTGATGCAGCAGTTCGTCTGTAGGGTCCTCAAGGCACTGCTTTTTAACCCCTGCCTTATAGATAAGATGACCGACGTTTAGGAAATGTGAAGAAGGGTGACAGCGAGTGTCAGACACCTGAGCCCTGTGGGTTTTTTTGCTGTAGGTTTGAATTTCACAGTTCCCTGACGGTATGTAATTACGATAGGCTACTCTGTCTTGTAACTAATAATTTAATTCATCCTGGACTAACAGTTTCTCAGGTAGAAGTGTGGTGATGGATGCTGCTCGCTTGCCTGGGTGCCTTTGCCCACTCGCTGTGCCTGCAGCTGGGGAAGGGCAGCTCAGCACTCTGGTTCTTGCTCTACCAGTGCCCTGGGGCATCCTGTGGGTCCCTGATCCTTCTCCTGTTGGGCAGAGCAGCAGAAACACAAATAGGAGCTGTGAAAAGCATCCTCATTGGAGGCTTGGGACAGTTTTGGTAGATTTATGCCCTCAGCATGTCCAAATAAATCTTTTCATTTTTAACTTCAAGAATTTACTGCTTGATGGGATATCGTTGAATGCAGTACTTATCGTTTTCCCAGAGCTGACAAACTGACGAATGCCCATAGTGCTGTGTGGCATTTAAGCCACCCTAGCCCACACTACCTAGCAGCAAGAACACTGAGGATTCTGTTTCTGTATAGCAAATATGGCCCTGTGGATGGCTCAGAATAACACCTAGCAAACACATACAACAGATGTGCTGCTGTGTTGGCCAAGAGGTAAAGCTTGCTGCTGTTCATGTTGGAGAGACAACCGTCCTAGCTACAGAGTGATCTGTGTCCAGTATATGGCTGGAAGATCATCTATCACTGTTGTGGTCTAGCACAATCACTTGGTTTGAGAATACCTGGGATATTTATGCAATGGGGCCAGTGTGTGCCTTTGTTGTGAAAAGAAGTGGAAAACATCTGCCTCAGCCCGAGCAATTTTCATTTTTTAACTGCCACAGCAATCTCTGAGAGGTTGTATGTGTGTCATCACTGAAAGGAGTGGCAAACCATGAACAGACATTTCACAGGGTAACTCAAGTCTACTGGGCTATTGCAATTCAAGTGAGACTATGGACAGTGTGTTATTACAGGATAGCTTGACTACCCACTTTTCTTGGCATGCTTGATCTCCTTAGGGAATTTAAATATTGAACTCCAATTAATCTTTGAAGGATGCACATAAATCTCAGGGAAAGTGAAAGCAAACAGATCCTAGTTATATGGGCTTGGGTGAGACTTTTCTTGCATAGTTTCAATTCCTGAGTTGAAATCCTCCTGAATTTCTTTTTCCTCCCCACCAACCTGAGTCCTCCTGCAGTGCATTTGCCCATCTGCAAAGCCACCAGACCTCTAGAACTAAACCATATTGACCCAAATCACAGTGTTGAGCTCTTCTAATGTCACACTCCTCTTTGGGTCAACTGCACCATCTCATAGCTTATTCTTTATTTTCAAAGGTGTTCCTTTCACTCCTCTAAGGTGCAAGTGTTTTACCTGTGGAGAATTTTGAGGAACTGCTTTTGTTTCACAATGCAAGTTGTGAATTATTAAGTCCTTTGGCCTTTGTGTGCCGGTGGACCTTTCTTTGATATGGTTAAACACCTGAGAGGTGAGCCTCAGGGCTTTCCTCACTGTGGGGTATAAAATATGGATTATTTCTTAGAGTAGAAAAACCCCTCACCTTTGAAATGTGTTCAGTGAGAAAAGTGTACAAGGTTACTGCAGCCCTAGGGCGACAGTAGTGTAGACTCCACGAGCTACACAAGTTTGACATTGCTTTTCTTCTTTAAAACAAAAAGCTGCAGCAAAACAGAGCACTGCACTTTACTTATCAGTGGGTGACTTACTGAGATCTGAGATACAGTGAACTTCATGATTTAATGTCTCAAAACTAATGCATCACTAAGGAGTTTGATGCGAAGGTCTTCATCTTATGAAAACAATGCTTTTAGCTAAAAAGAGATTGGGAGAACACTTTCAGGTGGTGGGAGTTGCCCCTTCTGCTGATTTGTACCACAGGGGGTCCAAAGGTGCAGGGTAAGTTGCACTGGCATTTGGTGGGATCTATCAGGGCTGCACTGCTCAGCCTTCTGATCTGGCTGTGTTCTCGATGGGGCTAATGTAATGACAATTGCAAATCAATATTGCATTTTTCATTGTTTATGTATTATTGATTAAAAAAGAAAAAAGCAGGTTCTGTTTTACTAATGCCAGCTGATTGATCCTCAGCTTGCTCTACTGAAAAATACTAAACATCCTAAAAACACGAACTGATTTAGCATTTGTTGCCACGCTGTAATTTGTAGGAGATTAGATATTTCCCTAGGACAAAGTGTAGCTATGCAATGCAACTTAAGGCAAACCTTGGAAACTGAGCATCTCTGCTTTGCTAACAAATCTGGACAAATTCAGTGCCAAAGGAGACTGCAGAGGTTTCTTGTTCTCCTTTACCTTCAGTGTGCAGCACAGAAAGGCTGTCCCATGGAGCAGGGGGCACGTTGTTACTATTCTTTTGAGAAGCAAATAAAGCCAACTTCCACTTTTTTCTTTCTTTATGACTTTAAATTGTCCAGAGGAATTTAAATTTATTCTGTCTGTTTTTGAATGCTCTTCTACCTTTGCAATGAATTTTGGTATGTAGGGTGGAAAACTGCTCATCTTTGAGAGGTGCTCTCTAAGCTTCCCTGTTAGAAGGAAGCATTGCCATGTCAATCTGGTTCTTTGTTCTGGAAGCTCTTCCTGATCTGATATTATTGTAAATAAATAAGGGAATAGATAAACAAAGGTTTGTCCTAAAATCACACATTCCTTTTCATGGTAACCACAGATCTCTCATGTAGTTCATCTGCCTATTTAATTCTGCTGAGCTGCTTCTTTCTTATTTTTATTGTTATTTTTAAGCAAAGAGTAAAGGGTTGAGTACTTTTTTTTTTTTAAACTTATTCTCTTTAATCTTGTGCTTTTCTGCTTTGCCACTGTCCTCGTGTTCAGTGCAGGCAGAAAGCTGTGTAAGAAGAATGTATTGTCATGATCATCAAGGCAGTCATTTCCAGTCTGAGCAAGAAGAAGAATCCAGAGTCAATCTCTGCTCTAGTCAATATGATTGTACAATTCCTTGAAAGAACAACTTTTTACATCTTTGGAGATGCCTGAATTTCATTAGCTTAAAATGGCTTTTTTGAGACTGGAATACAGTCACAAATGAAACTTCTCTGAACTCTTTAGCTTCCAATTGCTCAGCATTCATTTTCTCACTTTCACTGGGTTTGTGATAGAACTGAAATACTGATGCATAGGGAAGAACTGTACATAACTAATTTTTGGTTCTATTCTGAAACATTCAATCTAATTCCTCGTAGCCTCTGTACATCCCAGTGTTGGATGATATACATGATTCTTTCTCAAGGTTGACTCTTAAGGATCTAAAGGGCTTTATTCACAGGGGCAAAAAAATGTACTTGGCCTCAACTGAAGTGATGTCCATGGTTTCTTCATATCCCAGGTCAGTATTTGAAGTATGGTGTGAAATGTCTGTCCTTCCCACCTTCATCCTCTTGCTTCTCAGCATATTCAGTGTGTTGAGCTTATGACAGTAGCTTGCCAGGAAAGATTGTGTTTCTGTAAGTTATATAGCAGTATGTATATTCTCAATGCTCGTGCTGCTGTGCTGGCTAGGATCACAAGAGAAACTCTGGAGAACAGCATGTCTATGCAGGCAGTTATGGAGTCAGTCACTGTTGATAAATAAAGTGTCAGACCTTTAATCATAATCTTTAATCACATGTCTGACTTTGGTTTAATTATGCATAAATGCTGCAAGCAGTCTTAAAATGATACACGCTGTCAGAACACTTACAAGTGGATTATATATGTGCTTAAATATCTTATGTGCTGCTGCTTCAAAAATATTCTGGGTACATGGGGTCCGTCTAACTCAAGAGGATGTGGGGATCAAACCTCTGTAGCAAGAGCAGAGCCCTGGGAAGATGGCTCAAGGATTCTTGAGCACAGGCGCACAGTGTTTTTTCCCAGTGCTCCCATAATTTGGCAGAGATATGCAAAGAGACAGGTGAGCCCAGGCCTGGATCCAGTGCCTGGATCCAAGACAGTCTGTGCCAGAATTTGTGGGTTTGATATCCAAGAAATAACAGACTTTTCCAGGTTCTGAGATTAGACTGAAAAGTTATAGAGAAAGTGATTCTGGGTGCTGGTGAAAGGCGTCTAATGAACAAAGCTATTATCAGGCATAGTAAGCATACATTCATGAAGGGAAAATTTTGTAATTACATTTCCTTCTACAGTAAGGTCATCTACTCAGTGGTTGAAGCAGAAGTGATGTAATCTTCCTGGAATTAATAAGGCTTTTGAGAATATCTTTCACAATATCCCTCTGGACAAATTGTGATGTTAACAGGCACATGCAGTGCTGGCTGGTGAACTGGCTCAATGGTAGAACTCAAAGGGACTAAAATGGGACTACATCTGGCTATTGAGTGGTCACCAGTTGGTCATGCAGGGATGTGCTATGAAGAGAGTATGAAGATGCTTGGGCAACCAGACTGTAGGAAAGGAGGCTGAGGTGTGATCTCATTCCTCTTTGCGTCTCCTTGAGGAGGGGAAGCAGAGGGAGGCGCTGGGCTCTGTCCCTGGAAATGACACACAGCTGTTTTTGAAGTAGTCAGGCAGTTGGACTTGAACTCTGTAGGTCCCTTTTGACTGAAAATTTGAACTGAATAGTTTGACTGAAATATTATATTACTTGTGTGTGGTGGTTTTTCTGTGTTGTTGTTATTTTTGTGCGAATAGGTGGTGCTCTATTTGGAATGAACTGATTCTTTGAGTCATTTTAAATAGTTTACTGCCAATCCCTGGAGCATCCCCCCAGCAGCCAATTCTAAATGGAAACTGCAGTCTCCAGGTGTGGTTTAAAAAACTTCTGATACTGAGTGTTTACTAACAGGATGTCCTGAAAAACAAACAACTCAAATCCTACCTTAAATGAATAGAGGAAAGGTTGGAGTGCATATCCTATGACTGCTGGTACTTAAAATTCTCTTCTGTGTGTTGTGTTGGAAAATTAAGTGCAATTAGGTCTAAATGCTTTCAATGATGGAGGAAAAAAAAAAAAAAGCATTTCTTATTTTTTTTTTTTTTAACTACACATTGCTCAAGTATAAGAAGTTTTGTCATTGCTGTGTGTTGTTGTGGGCCCATATGTACCCACAGCAGTATATGTGGTGTTGAGATTCCATCCCCAGAGGTCACTTCTGTGCAATTAGTAGCACGTTTTAACCAAGAAGCAACATGGGGGGAGGGGGACGGGGGACGACTAGATGTCCTCATAGCTCTGCTAGAGATTCAGACACTGTTGATATTTAAATTTCATACCTTTTCTATAGATTTCTACATTTTTTTTCCTGTTACCTTTGTGGAAAAATCCTGAAGGAATTTATTAAACTGAGTGAGGAGAGCAATGTCATTTCTTGCAGAATGTGTTTTGCCATATTGTCAGAAAACAGGGTTATTCTGACAGTGGAAAAATGGAGATAGCTATGATTTAAAGGTGGAAAGAATTCATGACAGGAGTGGAGATCTGTCCTTGCTGGGAGCCTGCACGATGTACTTGATCATGGGTATTGATTCAGCCCATCAAAATGTATTGTAGTAAATGTAATTTATGCTTTGACCTTCAGCCAGCTCTCAGCTGGAATGGAAAAACACAGTGCAGATACTTACCGTTGGGTCTACTTATTACTTTCTCTAAGAAAATGCAGGATAGATGTATGAATTCAAGCAACAGAGCAGTCTGGAGAGAGGTGGAGGCAGGAAGGACTTTCCAGTGGAGAAAACAAATGGAAATATCTCTTCTGTAAGCACTTATGCAGATAAAATTCAGCTGTAACTTTTCAGATAACAGTAAAACATAAGTCTCAGAGAATAAAGAAACCTGGCACCTTTTTTTTTTTCAGTTCTATTATGATTTTCTTTCTATTACTCAGTGTTACTGTTGATGGTTTGTTTTAGGCCAATTTCCTCATCTTGGAACCTGAGTAGCAACTTCCAGACTTTCAAGCCACACAAATGCAGAATCAGAGTGATGATTTCTATAGACTGACTGGAAAAATTAAGTACATAAAGGATCAGCATACTGTGAAAATATAATTAGGAGAGGAATAAGCAAAGAAAGTACTAGATTGAGGTAAGGGGCTCTTATTTAGTATCAGTTACAGAAAAACAACCTGTCTCATAATGTTTCAGCAGAATATATGTCCAGGGGGTTGAGGGGAGAAAGGTCTGCAAAGAATCTTGAACTTGAATTCAGTTATGTATTCTCAGACTGAAATTATCTTATAGTCAAGTTACTGTAAACTATGTCACAGTGTGTAATATAGATGATGTGAGGGATGACAAGATTAAATATATGTAACTTTTGGTACAGTTGTGTTTTGTACAGGTGTCCATACATTCATAGAAGTATTGCTATACCAGATGACTATGATCTGATATGCTAATAAAACATGAGTTGGGTTTTGGATGGCTGTGTGTGCTTGAGGACTATGAAAACTGTAAGTGGCACACAGGAATGCCTCTGTTACAAAAACTCTCTTATTCTCTGGTGTCATGCTGGCTATGAAGAGTTACTTATTCATAATTCATTCATATTATATGAACTATTTCAAAGGAGGATGTGGAATCTTGCATTTTATCAGAACTTTTTCTACCTTTAAGCTAGACTGCCCATGTCACTAACTCAGCTGCAGACTGATGGCACTGTGCCTTGTTAGTATGGCGTGGAAAAAAAAAAATAAAGCGGTGGGAAGAAACTGCATCTCCCTGTGGCAGTACACTGTGTACATTATAAGATGCTTGTCCTTCACGTCGTGGTGCAAGAGGCTGGTGTACCAAACCTTGTATTTTGAGGGGTGAAAGAGACAGATGTGTATCGGAATGAATTCCTGACTGCAATAGATGGGAGGTTTGGGGTGTTAATAATGTGTGCTGCCCTTGGGATGTGAGGCCATACGCACGTGGATCTCTGAGTGGTTTGAGGAGGATGTGTCTGTATAAATGTGTTTGTAAGGGAATATTCTGGGTTGTGTCTGCAGAGCAAGAGTTGTGGATCCTGATGTGTGTAATGGGAATCCTACTTATTCTTCGGTAGGAAAAGACTTTGGAATAATGTAAGGGAGAGTGTGCAAACTTAGACAGAATAGTAACGTATTGTGGCCTGCAGATCCTCTGTGCACTTCTGATAGGCTTTTTTTTTTTTTTTTTTTTTTAATGATCTCCAAAACAAAACCAAAAACCTACCAACCAAAGCCATTGAAAATCACATGTGCAGAAACCACTCACCTTCTTCAGAAGTGAAAGTACCACAATGCTAATCCATCCTCACGGCAAGAACAGAAAATGGCACATCAATTATTTGTCCTGACAAAATAATGAGAGTGGGGAAAGGTACAATCTCATTACCAACTTAATCTTCTGGCACTCCTTGGATGAGGTACAAGTGATTATATCAATCTAGGAACAAAAGGATTATTTGGGGGCCAATTACTCAAGCTCAAATACTCTCAACATATGAAGTGGGTAGATCTAAAAACCTGCAGCACTGAAGACTTGGTGGATGGTATTCTGCTGGCAGTGTGTAATTTTTTTCTTTAATGAGTTTATTTATCACGCCAGCATGCATAGCATTCTTCCAGCGCACTGTTTTCTCATTGTATGGTGTTTGCACTGTCTCTATTAACTTGTCTGGTATAGAAACCAGTTGACCTTTGACTGCTGTGAATCTACTTTCATAATGAGGCTCATATCTCTTGGTTTCACTCAGCTCCCTGCCCCTTTTATTCCCTCATTGAGTCTTAATTAGAATGGATTCCCTGTGTTGTGGGAGTGTTGTTGTTCTGCATGTGTTTGGTTCAGGATTGTCAGTGTGGGGCCTCATTTTCCCCTTTCACCCCAGGGGCTCTGGGTGATGCTGCAGATGTGAGGGTGCAAGGAACTCCTGTGCACCACAGCTGTGGGGCAGAGAGGCACTGTGGGACAAAGTTGTGCTGTGCAGGTTGCATCAGACCATGTGCTTGGGTTGTGTTTGTAGATAGGTTGCAACATATTCCACTGCAAAGAGGTGGTTTCCTCCTTGTTCATGATCCAGCATCGAGAACATAGCTGTTCTTAATATTTGATGACTTCATTATTTTTTTTTTTCCCCTGGATTTTTTTAAACTGCTTTCAAACTAATTGTATTGGGTGCAAGTTAGCATCTGGCCAATGTACTGTTCTGAGGCTGGCCAATTATTTTCTTAATTGGCAAAGCAAATTCTACTGAATAAACATTAATTTTCTATTTGAAAAGCCTTGACCTGAAGGACAGGTGGATTTTTAAGAAGTCCTTAGGCAGCCACTTCACTGCCTTCTGCATATTAATCACGTAGCAGGTATAAATCATTAAATATCACTGAAGATGAAATCTAGTACAAATGCAGAAATCTGGTCAATTTGCTTATACAGTAGTGCTGAGATCCTTCTACACTGCTGCAAAAATGCAGATAGGTCCCTATCAGAAAGCAGTTGTACTCAACAGCACAGCAATTCAAGAAAATGGCAGAAATCTAATTACTGGGATTGTTTGTGGAGATGGAAGGAGAATCCCTTGTCCACAGTGATGCATCAAACATTGCTATTAGGAGTGTTTGCTTTAATACTATCACCAGGCAAATACTACTTGATGTCATCACGGTAGCATGAGCTGCCACTCATGTTTTTGCTGCTCAAGTTTTAACATTACACCCTGATGTTTTTTGGTTTTCCACTCTCAACCTCAGAACTGAGGCAGATTTGCAAAGCTACTGCGAGCAGGGGGAGAGCTAACATTTACTGATGGTGTTTGAACTGTGACTGTTTATAGTATCTGCTCTTAAAATCCCGAGCCAAGTTAAGATCCTCGAATAGCTTGTTAAAACTTTCGTTTTCAGAGACTTTATATACAGTTGAGAATAACAGTCCCTTTGCCTGAACAGTCAATAACAAGCATCGCTCAGGTAGTGAGAGAAGTGAAACAGCCTGGAACACTTTGTTACTGTTTGTAGTAGCATGATCTCCTCCTACAGTTCCTCCATGCCTCTGGAAACCTGAATGCTACAGTATCCGAAGGAGAGAGGTGATCGTCTTACTTGGCACATGTTGCGATGCAGTTTTGGTGCCCTTTCATTGAAGAGAGAAAAATAGCAGCAGAGCCTATGGAGGGCTACCATACGAGTGGAGTTTTGCTTGAAACATCAGCAAATTTTAAGGGGTTTTATTGGCTCAGCAAAGAAAAGTCTCAAGCAATCTATTCTTCCAGTGCCTAAAAGTAATGGTAGAGAAGATGAAGTGTACCTCCTTTTGAGGATGTGCTGTAGCAGAATCAGAGACCACAGGCACCCTTTGCTTCAGAGAAGTTTCTGTGCCATTACAAGGAAAAGAAATGAGAGGGGAAATCATGAGAACTGTTAAACATTAGAATGTTTTGTCCAGAGAAGCAGAGGTCGTCCCTTGCTGGAAATGTTCAAGACTTTGCTGGTCACGTTCCTGAATACCTAATCCAAGGCAGTGCTTCCAGCAGAAATTGGGATGAGATGATCTCGGGTTCCCTTCTGCATTCTAATTCCTTACTCTCTGGGGTCACCTATGGGGATGCTGTACAGCACAGGAGATTTTTCTCTCCCTTTCCTCTTCTTCACAATGAAAAGGTTCTTATGAGCCTAAGGTTAAAAGTAGTACAACACGATCTCCTGTTGGTTGGGAGGTGGCTTTCTGTGCGTTAAAATATTTCCTTAAATTTAAAATACAGTGCACAGTTTTCCAAACAAAGATCCCCTTAGGCTTCTGCTTGAGGAGTTTGATACAAGAATCCTATTTCAAAGTGACTTCAGCTACATTACGGATGTATCATCAGAAAACAATTCTGCCAGCATATCGCTGGTTGCCTGCGGTGAATGACAGCCACATGGGCCTGAACAGTTGTGAGCCTCTAGCCTTTGTGTCTGTTATGTTATGTGGAACAGGCACATTTAAAGCCAAATAAAGTGTTTTTTTATTATTATTATTATTATTATTGCATGAGACTGCAAGGTCTGGAAACCTAAGAGTCTTTATTAATTGAGATATATTTCTCCCTCTGCTTTCAGTAGGAATATAGATGTTGTTTTCAGTCTTACTGGTGTTGAAATTGTTTTTTTGTTTGTTTTGTTTTGGTTTTTATAAATGGCATGGGTAATCAGTGCTGTGCATCTGAATTATACCGGAATTAAGTTTCAAGTGGAACAGTGTGGTAGCTATTTCATTATCTCCGAATTTATTAAAAAAATTATGAAAAAACGATTTTCAAAACTCATTTTCTTGTGTAGCTTCTTGAGATACTACTTTGTATATAACAGGCAGAGTTGCAATATGAACCCTTTTAATAGATTAATTTGAGGAATGTTCCAAGTTCAGTCATGAATATTTATATATTTGCATACCTTAACTAGAACAAATGGATGTCATCAGTTAGTCTTGGATTTTCAAAGGAGTTTGGGAAGCTACTTTTCTCTTTGAACATCTTAAACTTCAGAGAAAATATAATTTTTTGCCATGACTTTGCAGTTTCATAACCATCAAGAGGAAATATTGATTATGTAGTAACTAGTTCAGTAACTCTGTCCTTTTAAGCCCATCTCCTTGTAGCTATCTTGAAGACTTTTTTCTCCACCATTGTGTCCTCAGATCATCAATTCCTCTTATGCAATATTTCTGAAATCTTTCTTTAAAAAAAAAAAGGTCAGAATCTTATCAGCTATCTTAAATGCTGTGTCTTCATCCAGTCTCTCATCCTTTATCTCTCTGACTTCATTCTAGTCCTTTTTTGAAGCTGTTGAGGTTGTTGCCATTGTCTCTGGCACTGACAGCCCCATCAATTTTGTATCCCTTCACTGATCCGCTTTCTTCCTACTGCATTGAGATAAAGCTTTATTTATTTTTATTTCTGATGACTTTCTCTTTGTTTTTTTTTGTCTGGTGTCGGCTCTTATCGCATTGCCCTCTCATTGTCAGCTCCAAGTGCTTTAGTGCTTTGTTACAGAGACAGTTCCAGACCTTCAGTGCTAGGTCTCATGTCCATCTCTCCCTCATCAGTATCCTGGATGGTTTCTGCTGTCAGCACTTCCTAGTTCTGCCCTAACTTGTTTGGATAATTAGAAGGGTGAAATAATTAAGGTGACTGCTCAGCTTGTGTTGGTGCTCTCCAAGGTGAGCAGTCAGCCATCCTCCTTCCAAACCACATGTTGTGTACTGGGTTTGTTCAGGAATTAATCCCATAAGTATCACTGCTCTGTTATGCTCCAAGGATGTGCAAACCTCCACTGGAAGGTGCTGGAGATGTGTTTTGGCAGTGCTGCCTGGGCCATGTCCTGTTCAGTACTAGATGCCAGCTGTGGCCTGGTGATGTCTGTACCTTCCCTGCTGGGAGGCTGATGCTATCTGTACTGCAGAAACAAGGAGACCAGTGTCTTCAGTCAGTCTTTGTTACGTGAGCTTCAGGTTGATCTTCCTGCCACTAATTTTCACTGTTTTTCTTGAAGTACTTTTGTGCACTGACTTGATTCTATTATTTCCTTATGAATTTGTTGGTTTTTCTGCGTTCCCATGAAGGATTACTTTAGCTTCTCACCTATCTTATTTCAATAATCCATTTATTCCTATAAAGCCATCAGTTTCATTTCTGCTGCTTCAGAATGATCCCAGCTCTTGCAAGCAGAGCCTGAAGACTTAAGCCCTACAAAATGCTGAAGTTCTTCAGAGGTGAATGCTGCAGTCTTTGTGACTCGCCCCCTCTAGGCACAGTATAAAGCCTCTCCGTGTGAAAGAATCCACCTCTGTTATTTTCACTGCTAACATTAAAGATACCTGTTGCTCTGCAGCACAACATATAGGCTTCTTGACAGCCTGAGGGATATGTTTAGTCAACAGGCATTTGGTTTGAACAAAAAACCCCAGTTTCTTTAAATGTGTCCAAGGACAAACAGCTGCTTTCAATATTTGAATAACATTTCAAGAACTGAGCAGATGGCTTTGTCCAAACAATCGTAGCACATAAATAATTTTTTTTTTCTTAAATCTGAGTGGCATAAACTGCAGTGTAGCCATTGCAAGATAATTAACATCACTTCAACACTATAATGTGCAAAGGTGCATTTGATCCCATTCCTATAAAGACCTGATTATATTATGGTAATCAGTCTTTTGAGATGCTCTGTTACAAAAAAGAAATTCTTTTGAATACAACGCAGAAGCAATTCGATTCTTTTGATCAGCAGAAATGTCAATTACGTCTCATATTTGAGCTCTGAAATGACATAAACAAGTGTCTAGTCCTTTCAATACCGAATGGTTAACACAAAAAAAGTAATTAAACTATTTCAACAGCATTTATCAAAAAGCATATGTCAAGAATGCCAATGAATTACCGTATCGTACCCAGCTTCTGATTATACTCTAGATTAATAGAAGAGAGTTTTACATCAGTTTGGTAGTAGAATACTTACTTGGAGCATTTTCCTTCTCAGTAATGTCAGGTATTCTTCCTTTTCCACCTCATTTACACATTTTGAGAAAGGACAAAGACATTTCTGGAATTTAACCACCAGGAAAACTACAGAACCAAATGTCCAGGAAGTTGAAGATCACTCCAAGAGAAGCCACCTCCTGTGAATTATCTCCCAGCTGAATAAGGAAACTGGGAAAAAGGCTTAACTCTGTAAAATTGCATGCAAAATAGCAAACATCTGTCAACAGTTATAACACCACCTCCCAGAACAAGAGCCTAACGTGAGGGCATAGTCATGTTCTCAGCCTGTGTGCCAAAAGTAGGATGCTTAATGGTGCTGTTTCAGGAGAACTGAGATGTGCTTGTTTCTAAAGGCTGTTTTTATCAGCTACTAAGAAAAGGACTAATTCTGGGCCAGGGCCCTAGCTGATAAGGGTAAATGGACTATATCCACACAGACTGGTATTAAATGGGCTATCAAGAACTAATTGGATCTAACTGCTTAAGAAAGGAAAGCTTTTACAGCATCTAATGGTGGTGTTCACATGTAGCTTAAGAGTTGAGGTATTGTGTGAAGATAAACAGCTTAGTTAGGAAGGATGTAGGACCTGCTTGCTGATCTGCTCAGCCCCACCATGGGAGGATGCATGCTGGAAAGGCAGACTCAATTTTTGTTGGCTGTGAGCAAAGAGCCTTAGTTCCATTTGCTAAATAAGTGTGGATGTTACAGTAGTGAAAGTGGCTAAAATCAGCTGAAGAAACTAATGCAGGAACAAGAGGGCAGGAAATTATGCTGCAGCTGATAGTTTCCTAATGTGCTTGAGTTGGTCAGTAACGCAGCAACTTCACCGTGTAAGTTGCCATGGAAAGTACTTCTTAAAATGAAATAATTTAAAAGTTAGTAGTTAACTGCATTTGTAATTCAGAAGATGTGCATATACCAACTCAAGCTCGATCTCTTGCCAAAGCTGAAAATCAAGAGTAAAGGGAAAATACTCATTCTTTTCTCTTTTAAAGCACTAGATACATGACTTCACTGCCAATCATACACTTTCAAAAATGATTTTTCATTTAAGACAGCAGTGTGTAGGGAACATGGTAGATGATTAATATGCAAGTATGTGCCCAGAATTGGCTCTCTTGGCTCCTAGTGGGAGGGATCCTATTGGTGTCATGTAAGAGAAAGGAGAATTTGAAGTTATCTCCAGTAATCCACTGACTTCCAGTGCCTGAAGTTGTTTGCTAGTGGAAAGGAGCTCTGCAGCATCCTGAATGCACTCCAGGATTTGTAGCCCCAACAGGAGAAAAACTGTGGTAAAGGTGCTCTGTGAGTCATTGCAGCAAAACGTCCTGACTTTCAGAGCTGTAGAGCAATCATGCTATGTGAAAATGACAATCTTGGTGCTTACCTTCTTGAAACCAGTCTGTGGGTCTGTAGCCGTGTTCTTGCAAACCCTAGCCTGGTGTAACACGGGGTTTGCACACAGTGCATCTATCTCAGCAACCTCCTGTTGCTTTGTGTCACTTGCCAAAATGTTCATGGTCTGCTTCAACGGGCGTACTTACGGAATAACAAACATGCTTTGTGTATGTGTGACTGCTGCAAATACTGGTTGAACGTAACTGCTGCATTTCTTTCAGAAATCCTGCCAACTTTAATTAACTAAGGTTGCTTTTGAAGCACAAAATGATTAGAAACTTGTTTGCAATCTGTTTGCATTGTAATATACAAATCAGAACATAGGCTTCCTTGTGTCTTTTGGACAGCAAAACCTGTTGTCTGAATTTCTACAAGTGAATTTGAACTCTGGCCATGTTCTCTGCTTCATTTACCTTCTGTTTGTTTTTTGTTGTTTTTTTTTTTTTTTTTTTTTTTCCTCCTTATCACAGGTCTGGGGATGCTCACAATGCTCAAATAGTTTGGGGGCAATGATTGCTTGACAAATAGCATGCAATTGTCAGAGCTAAAAGCCGTTTTTCTTTTTCTTTTTTTTTTGTTGTTGTTCAGATACACTGGTATCATTTTAGTTTTTCCATGTTGCCTTCTTTTCATGTCTTCTATTTGTGAGCACTTGGTATCTCCTGTTCAACAACTTGGCTCCAATCTGCTTGTGGCAGATTGCCTCCAACCATTGCTGGATGGTGCTTAGAAATAGGATGTTGCTCCTGGCATGTGTGAGTGTGAACGTTGGGCTTATGGACTCTGGTCTAACTATTCAACAGTTGTACAAGCACATCTATGTGCTCTGGCAGATCTTCCATAAAGACCGAGAACGAATTCTTATGGAGTTTTTTCCCCACTGTTATCACATTATTTGCAGTCTTGACCTGTACCAGGACAGTAGACAAACAAGGTACAGTGAGTCTGCAACACCTTATTCTTCCTATTGCAACCCCTACTCAACTTTTAAGCTCAGAGCTGGAAGCAGAATATTGGATTAACGAAGGGGAGAACACATGTGGACACCAGCAGTGAAACTAGCTAAAATGGTACTTGCCATTCTGGTTGTGACAGAGATTGATGCTTTCATGCTATGGTGGGGAAAAAGCTATTGTAGTTCTGGAGACGAAAGGAAGGAAATGTACTTTGTTAATGGAAATTAAGGATAAATAAGTACTACCATTGAGTTCATTAGGTGTTTTTGTTGAATTTTGTGGCAAGACTTGTTTTTTTAGATTTTTTTTCAGAGGAAGAGAGAGGCAAAGTTCTTCATGGCAGTGTAAATTTATGACCCTGAGTAAATTTTTATAATAAAATTTTGGTTTAATTTTTATATTTTGACTCATCACTTTAGAGCCTTATATATTCCAGGTGAAAATAGAAATTATTACTGTGAAGAGGTTTCCATAACAGGTCAGTCTCATAGACTAGAAAAACAAAAGAGCTGTCACAACCTCTAAATTGACACTGAGTGCAGCATTTACTTGCTTGTTCACCGAGATCACATCATTGAAAAAGGGAATTTTACCTTATATCCCTTTGACTGAAGTCTTTATCCCTCTGCTCACCTCTGTATGCATCGCTGCCCTGCTTCCACCCTGGGAAGAGCAGGGCCACCCTGTGCACTGTGCAGCAGCAGTGCTCAGAAGGCAGCCTTTGGGTTTGCAGCAGAGCTCTTTCATATCTTCAACTGCTGCAAGCTGGCTAGGGTCAAGTGAAGCACTTAACCAGTGGAGAGTCTGACTGGGTGGAAATGGGGATCTTGATATTTGAAAGCAATCATTTATTGACCAGGATGACAAGAGAGAGATAGCAGATTAGCAAAGTAGCCACCTGCTCAAACTCTTGTTTGAAATAGAACACCAGTGAGCTACTGCCAGGTATCAAATGCTAATATTACTTTGCTTAATGGGGCCCTTTATGCTCCTCTGAAGGGCCAGCAGAGCTATAATCATTGCCTGAAGGCTTTTAAAATTTCAGGTATTTTTGCTCGAGTGTTCTTCTGCAGTTTTTCTTTGAAAGAAGTCCTGCCACAAGGGAGTCTGCTCTCCTCTCGGTAAGCAGCAGTACAGTAACTCCTTCTGACACTAATGGGAGCTGTGCCTGCGTGAGGACCCAGTCGTAGATTCCTCATAACAAAGCTGAGCCTTGAGAACATGAAATGTAATGGGAAAACAATAAAATTGCAAAGGGCCTGATTCTTCTCATATCCAGCATCAATAGTTAAGTGATGGAAAGTCAGTCTCCCGTATGATTCACACCTGTGAGGGGAGCATTGCATTACTGATTGTTTCTTGGATTTCTTTCCTCCTTTCCTGTAGCCAGTCCTCCTCGCTCTGTGCTTGAATGCTGTGCAGATCACGCTGGTTCACTAAGAAAACAGGAGTTGAGGGCAGGCTGTCATCACCCCTGCAGCTTCTCAGTCCACTTGTGCTGGGGCACCATCCATCAAGTGAACATGTTGGAGGAAGCACAGGAGCTGTCTGAGTTGCCAGTGTGAAATAAATCATACTACTGAAAGAGAACATCTCACACCCATTTTTTTTCTGCCTCATTACTACGTCAAAGCCTGCGATCTTTTAGTATGGAACTGGAAGATGTTGGCTTTAGTGCCATGGTTTTCCATGTTGAGGAAGCTGGAAATGGCAAGGAATGTGAGATGTGGGCCTTGGCAGAAAATGCCTCGTGCAGTTGTTCACGTGCTGGCTGGTCTTGGAGGGTATCATCAGAAATTCAGTTCTGTCATCCACAAGCTTCTAGAAAAAAAAAACAACTCACACAGTTTTGGCTTTTTGTAACTTGGAGCAAACCTCCACTTCACTGTATGTGATCCCCAACCTGAGAATTATGTAAGTACTGTCATTTTTTCCTGATTGTGAGCTACTAGTGCCTCTGTGTTGTGGTTCTGTCAATGAGGAGAGTTTGATCTAGGGTAAAATTTTGAAGTCCTAATCTATAATTTGTCTATGGCTGGGATGCGTTCTCTAGGGGAATCAGAAAAAGATGAAATGCAGAAACATGAAAAAGGAGCCAACTTAGCTAGCTCTGTTGCAACTGTTGGAATTAGAAAGTTAGTGGTGTAAAAAGTCCCTAAACTAAGGATGTAGGAAGGACACCTTATCTTTTTCCTTTTCCACCAAGAAAAAAGAAAATAACAGTAAAGAGGCTGCTAGTCCTGAAGTTTTGAAAAGACATGGGAATGCTGAAACAGTACTGATCTATCTCCAGTATTGTTAGTAAAGGTACCAGTGCATTCAAAGTTCGATTTATCTAGTTTGAAAAGTGTGTGGACCTTTTCTCGAAACTGTTCTGCTTCAAGAAACAATTGGTGATTCTGGACAAGAGGGAATGGAATGATGAATAGTTCAGTAAACTTCCCCCGTCACGCTGCGCAAACATACAAATCTTGGGTCGCCTTGATGGAGGTTAAACTCCTCAGAACTGTGGCTTAAGAAATGCTGTGTGTACATTATGTTATATATATTATATGTTCAAGGGAGCCAAGCTCCTGTCTAGAACAGTATGAATTTAATTACTAGTTGGTTTGGTTTTTTGTTTTTTGTTTTTTTTTTTTAAATTTCTTTTTGTTTTTCCCCAGGAAAAATGTTTCCAACTTTGACATTTGACTTAGAGGGGGGAAGAAAAAAAAAAAAAAAAAAAAAAAAAGACCTGAGAAGGTTCATCTTTATTATCTGCTTTACTGGAATTCAAGTTGCTCATTCATTCTTATACCGCTAAACAGGGAGGTTATGGTTATAATGCGTGTCTTTAGTTTTCCTTCTTTCTATTTTGCCTTCTGATAGCATGTTTCTTGACTCGTCATGTTTTGAGAACTGCCTTTGTTCTGTTTTGGTAAAATAAGAAATGGAAATTGAGACCTATCCTTAATGGGTCTATCCTGTGTGGTGGTTGTTGAAGATAAAGATGTTAGACTTGACTTCCCAATTTTGAAATCCTGGCTTCTAGGTGTGTCAGGATTATGCATGGTATATTAGAAGGCTAATGTATTTCCACTCTTTAAGACATGAAGACATGGTAATGTAGGCATTTGGTGTAATGCACCATACTATGCGTGCTCTAATAGAGGTCGTTATAATGCATGTTTTGAAAGTAGTGTTATTGATGAGCAGCTGCTCTGTAGAATCCAGATTGCCTTTCCAGTGTGCTTTCTGCTCATAAGTTGTTTTCTCTGTGGGGAATAAATTGTTTTCACTGTGGGAAATGTTAGTTGTTTACTAATAAGTTGTTTTCTCTGTGGGAATAGATTTTGAATGCTAAGATAGAAGATGGTACTTTTCTTTGTGCTGTTGAGGGAAATACAATATGCCTTAAGTTCTTGAGCTACTGGGACTTTTTAAATGGAAGATTTATAATGGCTTGTGTCAATCTTGCACTGAGTGTGCTTTTTAGAAGACATGGGGAATTGGATCTTAAAAGCTGTTCAGAACTGGGGCTTGTGTTGTGCAGGCATTGCTGTCAAGTCTGAGCTGTGATGGCTGCCTGGAGGAAGCTTGCTACAGATGGCAGGTGAGGCTGCCTTTTACTGGAACGTGTACTCACTTATATCTTTTCAAGGATAAATAGCCTATGTTTGCATTTATAGCTGATAGCCAGTCCTGGGATGCCCCAGCACTGCAGCTAAATAGTGTGTGCATTCACTTCCTTCGCAATGAGCCCATCTGGGTTCATTGAAAAATAAATAAATAACCCTCTGTGTAGTGGTGTGAGCACTGGGTTAGCTATTTCCTTCTGCTGGCACGTTTGGCACTGATCCACAGAGCAAACACTGGCTGAAATGCTTGAAGTACTTTCCCTGAAACTCATTTTCTGCTTAGAAAAAGACAGTTTTAGGGAAAAATACTCATAAATAAAAATTCAAGAGAAATGTTGGAAATATGTTTAAGTGGTCAAAGGAAACTTTTGATGGAATCGTATGATAGGCAGCTCAAAACTACACCAGAATTCCTCAAGTCTTTGAACAACTTTTTAGAAATATTTTGGTCACTTGGAAGGCCAGAGTAAAACTCAGTGGTAATGACTGATCCATTTACCCAGCAGTCAATGGATGCTCTCATGGGTACATGGAGCAAAGGTCAACTCTTCTCTGAGGAGGTGTATCGTAATCTCAGATACAGTAAATGGATGTGAGTTTACTGCCATCTGCATCCTTCCATCTTATATTTTTTAATACTTTCAACAGGTTGCTGAAGTTAGGGCTGTTATCAGTCCAGCTCATCCACAAGTGCTTTTAAAATCGTGTTGGATCATCCAGAATTTCCAGACCATGTCTCTTTTGGGCCTCAGATGGTTGGGAAGAAGCTTCTTAACCTGCATTAGCATTTCTGGGATTGAGTTCTGTCGCACCCAATTGAGTAAATACTGGGGCTTAAATCTCACTGGATTTGCCCTGGAGGGCAACTAGTTTGTGTAAAGCCTTGACTGTTGTGCTCAAAACAACTATAAAACATGATGATCACATAAGTTTGTAGCAATATGGTTGGAGTCCTTTGACCATTTTATTTAGTTTACTATTGTAAATACTGGTTGAAAGGAAAGCTACTGGCCTAGGAGAAGCCACGCTGACAAATGCACGTCACTGAAATGTGAGTGGAGAGAAAATGGGTGACTTCACAGAAATAAATTAGCCCAGACTGACGTACATGGTGAGTGAGTTGAATAAAACTGATCTCATTGAAGCAAATTAGAAATATGTTCCTCTTCAGTGTATATAAGGAGCAGATGGCATATCAGTGATGAGAAAGATCTTAAAGAAAAAAAAAAAAGGTGGTGGAATTACATGAATGACCTCACTAAAGTTCATGTAAAGGAGATGTAAGGTGTTAAATCAGTGGAGAGTTAGCAAGACAAAGACTACAAATGGAAAGGAATAGAGTCATCAACAGCTCGGTTTGTACAGAAGGGATGTTGCCTTGAAAAAAAGCAAAAGGAGTGATGTAGTAGTAAAGTCAAAAAGATACAGAAACCCAAGTTGTTGTCTTAAGAGTTTTAAAAATTTTCCTTCTTCCTTTGCTTTGTAAGTCATGCTTGAAGGAATAAATGCATAGTCCAGGCAGCAAAACGGTATAGAAAATAATTCCGTGCTAATAGCTATAGGTTCAGTGAGCGTTGCATATATCAAAGCCTCAGACAGTATCTGCAGGCCCAGGAGCATAGAACCTAATAGCAGAAATGCCACACAGGTCATGCTGGTACTCAATGGCTCGGCTGCAGCTATAAATCATAGCTTCAGTAAAAAGGTGACAGGCAGGAAGGAATGGAATCTGGCTGTAGCAGCTGTAGAAGTGAAATGTTTTGATTGAACTTAAGGAATCATCCCTTAAAAACATAATATTCAATAGTTCTGGTAGAAAACCATGTTTTGGTTAATATTTATATTATTATATTGGTCTCTTAAGGGAAACTGGAGACAATTAGTGCTATAAAGGATTGGTAGAGCGGAATTGCTAAGGTGGGGAGCAGTCTGTTTGGCTCTGTGTGTTCTGTGAAGCTGTAACTATCAGAAGGATCATAATTTATTTTGATTATATTTAAGGAGGCATTTCTTTTATGAAAAGCTGCTGCATTAACTTAATTTTCACAGCTGAGCATCTGTGACTGAACACCTCTAAGGATGGAGGTTCTGCCTAATAGCATTTACATAAAAACCTCTTAAAATTACTTCTCTGTTAAAGGAAATGATGGTAGTTACAGTAGAAATAGAAACGCAGATCTGAAAAGTTGGTTATGCCAGCATTTGGCATTGAAAATCCTGACCATTCTGCCTTGCTGCTCTATGCAGAGCACAGGTTCATAGTAAACATCTGCATTCTTTGTTCTCACAGATTCACCCCCCTATCCATCAAGTCTCCTGGCCGAGGGCTATTGTTTTCCTGTAATCTCCAGGCAGCTGCTGCCTCTGCATGGAAGAGGCACAACTCTTCCTATTTAACACAATTTAAAAGCATTGCCCCCTGCTGCTGAACGTCATCTAATTTTCCTAGTTCTTCCCTGGGTGGGAAGTTTTGGAGCATTGTGGAGGTTTCCTTCTCTCTGGGAGAAGGTGAAAATGGCTGTTTTGTTGACTGATACCACGCTATTTAACACATTGGAGGCTGTCTTTAGTTTTGTGATCCCACTTGCTCTCCAAAGCATCTTTGGTACCTGCAGCAACAAGTGCTGTTTGGAGCACTGCCTTGTAGAATGAAATCAAAAGGGAGGGGTGTTCTCAGGGAAGCGTAAGCAGTTGGGGCTCTCAAATGCCTAGAAGTGAGCAAATCTTCAAAAAGAAAATAACTCCATTTCTTAAAATAGAAGCAGCGATGTCATTTCAGCCTGTCCTGTCTCACCTCCCTGCCCCAGGTGTGCTCAGCACCTCTGGGGGAAGCATCTGCTCTTCCCCTCAGATCTCCCAGCCCTGCCTTCCCAGAGGGACACAGGAGAAAGGGGCAGGAAAGTTTTGGAGGGAAAGAATATCTAAAAGCACTCTGTAGCAATGCAGATTAATGCATCCGACAGGAAGTTAATGATCTCCATATGGTAAAAAGCTATTTTAAAGTTGTTTTCCAAACTGAATATAGTCTTCTCTCAGCTGCACTATACAGAGGACACATTTAGGTCATCTGCAATCTCCTCTGTTTTAGCAAGCACTGAGACAAAATGGAATGGTGTAGAAAAAGGCCCTCAGTGTTGTAGACTGGCCACGTGCAGTGTAAATGCATGTGCAGAGAATACATTTCTACAACATGAATACATAGAGTTATCAGTAGCCAGTAGCTCAATTAAAATGAAATTTCATTTCCTTTTTCTTTTAAAAATGCAGCTGATGGGAAAACTTACCAGAGCCTGGAATGATTTAAGCTTCTGAGATTCCTATATAGTGTGCCAGTTCCTCTGGATGTTCCTCTGCTGCTATCTTCAATAGAAATGTTAGAAAAATCTCAGTTACCTTGAGATAAATTGGTTGCAGTGCATGTTGAGGCAAATAGGATGTAAAACTGTAAAATTATATCAAAGAACAGGTAGATAACTCTGTCTGCAGGCTTTCCAGATTACTTTCAGTGGCTTGGTGTGTTTTTCATCAGCTTCTGTGACATGTATTTCTTTTTCTTTTTAGGTCACTTTTTGTTTTTGTAGTTAAAAAAAAAATTCCTTTTCAGGAATCCAGTTTTCAGGTTAGCTGGAAATACATTATGAATGAAAAAGTAATACCAGAGAGAAGTGCTTACAAAGCTGCTCTGTTAGTGGGTGACTTGAGGAGTGCCTTTTTTGGCTTGTCCCCATCCCCAGGCTGAGTGAGGGTACCCAGCAGTAACCATAGACACAGTTATCCAGGTGCTTGCATTCAGGAAGGCTGGATTTCTTATTCTCAGTAAGTCTGAGCATGTCAGCTCTCATATTTTTCATATGACTTTGTGTTTTGCTCTGGTTTCCTGCTTTTCTGATTTTGGTCTGGTAGGTTCAGGTGGCTGTTCTCAGTTGGTCTGCAAGTTGCCTGGGAGGCTGGGTGAGCACTGGAATAAAATATGTTGGTCTGTAACGAGGCTAACATGAGCAGAGTAGAATGTGAAGGCATGGAGGAGCTCTGTAGCGCTTTTTCTGGATTGTTTTTTCATCATGGATGGGAGTCTTGAAGGGTCAATGTAGAGTTGAACAAAACCAGACTGGATTTTGCTGCAGTGGAAAAGTTGGTGGGCACACCACATTCCTTACTCCTCACACCAGTACCTGCATCAGGTGCTAGATATTAACTCAAGGGTGTTGGTGTAACTCCCAGCCAGGCCAGGAAAATCACTGCTGCTAAGACATCCTTCTGAGAGACGCACCTTAGTCCCCTGGTGCGTATCAGTGAGCTGCAAGGCCATTGCAAAGAGTCTAAGATACTCAAACATACCACAAACCCACCTCTTTCTCAGAGTGGTAATCATTCTGATTCAGTGAAGTGCAGAAATCATGTGCTGTGGTGTTAAGCTACTTGAGACTGGGTAAAAGCAGCAGGTAAATTGTATGCAAGAAAGCTCAAAAAAAGAAAAAAAAAAGAAAAAAAAAGAAAAAAAGGAAGCTCTGTATTTGGATTTCTCTGCTTCAGTCTGCATCAGCAATAACAAATAGAAACCATAAAATTATGCAGTTTTGACTCCAAATTGAATAAAATAGTTTATGTGCAGAGTATCTGCAGCTTCCTAATTGCTTCAGTTAAGCACTAAGATCCCTGCTGCTGACAAAGGAAAGGAGAAGAGACCTGCTCAGAATATTCCCAACCATGAGAATATTTTCAAATGACAGATGGAAAATAAGAGTTTCTAGATGCATTTCATTTAATAAGACCTTTATAAAATGTAAATCAAATCTATTTCACAATCATTTTTCAGCAGTGAGTTGGTAACAGCCTTTTGAAGTTGTTGCATTGGGTTGCTTTCAGTAAGTCAGAAAGCAAATTACTTCTTTGCGCACTCAACCTGATAGACTTCTTTTGCAGTAGATTTTCCGCTGGTAACTTTTTACTTTAACTAAGTTTGGAACAGCCTTTGATTATATTTTTATCATTAGACTACCAATCTCTTTTAGTTCTTTGTTGTCCATAGAAAAATGACATTGTATTTCTGAGATTACTAATTGTCCATCCAAAATAATGGCAAAGTTCAAGGCCTATGTGTAGAAAACAATTTCTTTTTTCCTTTTAAAGAGAGAAGCACAAGAAGCAAAACTTAGAACAAACAAAATGACTTGCTAAGACTAAAATTGTCTGTTGTTGTGTTCCAGCAGGAGCACTAACAAACCCATTAATTATCCCTGTGGGTTTTTCTGGAAACCCATTTTCATCAGCTTACATGTTTCCAAAGCATTCACCTTTTGGCTTGAGATTTTCCCTGCTTGATCTGTAATCCAAAGTAAATACGTTTGCAGAAAAGGTAGCTGAAGAACAAGTAGCAAAAACATTTTGTGTGAAAGGTCTGGATTTTTAATGCATGTCTGTCCGTTCAAATGCCTATTCCTGTGTCAGCACTATGGCAATTCTCTCTTAATCCTTGGACATTCAGCCTAAGTTTTCCAGTGGTGACTATAATGTTAAGGATCAATAAGAATAGTTAAATAAGAAATATTAAGGGTTGGTGGTTTTTTTTTTGTTTGTTTGTTTGTTTTGGAACTCAGATGTGCTGTAAATAATTGTCATACAAGAATAAAAAATATTATTCTTTATGAATGATCTTATGGATGATAGTTGGCTTTGCTGTTGGGCTGACCAGCACAGGATCTGTAATCTGATTGGGTGTCAGTCCACATGAAAGAGCGAAGAAAAAGCTTCTAAAACTTCAGTTTAATATTTTACCAATCCAAATGACTCACCCATTTTTCCCCTGTGCAAAAGGATGAACAGAAGCACTTGGACTGTTTGCTTTCCTTAAAGATGTGTTTGGCTGGCTAGCTGAATTTTCTTGGAGGAAAAGTGCATGGAGGAAGTCTCTGGTGGCAGAAGTCTCTGTTTAGGAAGTAACCATTTTCTTGACAGAAATGGTTGCAATCAGATGACAGAGTAGGTTGCAGGAAATCATAGATGCATTGGTCCAGCAAGTATGTCCAGCTTGCAGGAGACCTGTGGCTTTTCTATGTTTGCATGTTCCGTGTCTCTCTTGTAATTTGGTATTTGGTCATCTGCAAAGGGGCTTGGAAGGAGGGAGGAGGCAGATTTTGCTCACAAGGCTTATTCCAGCAGAGGAACGAGAACAGTTGCCCATCTTCCTCCAGAACTTCGCAGTATTTCTCAACCCAGGAAAAGCAATGCTGAACAGCTGAGTTAGAATGGGTTCATCAGTTTTCTGGATGTTGTCAGGAGTGTCTGTTTTCCTTGCAATCTGTTCTCCTGAGGTCACCCACTGCACAGAGAGTGGTTCTAGATATTCTCATGACTCCATGAGTTGGCCTCCCTAGGCAGTTGTAAGTCTTTTACTCTACTCATACCCTACTCGAAGGGTAGCTGAGATGCCTCTGGAGCATCAACCCTTTCATGGCTGGGAAGGTGAAGCTATGGGGTTGGCAGTGCAGGGTAGGGCTATGGTTATAGGAGCAATCTGATATGTGAAATGGCCAAATCAATTTCAGGTAGAGTTCAGTTTTGTTTATTGCATGATCGCTTTGCCTCTTCTGTGTCAGAGGGGAATATGTCAGATATGTTAAGAACCGAGGAATGAAGTGTAGACTTGTCTGAAACTTCTAATTGCTTTAGCAAAGGAATTTTCTAGAAAGTAGGACTTACCTACCTGTAATCTTCTGCAGGCAGGAAAGTGAATATGTCCTTGTCACCTGCTGTGCTGTGCTGGCACGGACAATAAATGGCACTGCCTGGGTCATGTCTGTTATGAACATTGTGCTGGTAATGCTGCTCATGGCTTTGAAACGTATGAATGTATCATGTCTGGAAAAATGGGGCTGGGAGATTAGGTAATCCATTACTCTACCCCAAAGCATCCCTCTTGGAAAGTGCTTTTCTTGCCTGTAGGAATTGATTCTGGTATCCTTCCTTCTCTCAGGCAATCTATTCCAGTGTTAATATACTTTTGTCTTGTCTTTTTTTTTCTTCTTATTCTTTCTTCCTTTAAAAGATAAATATATTGTACTGTATGTGGAACAGCTTATTCTTTCCATTTTTGTCTCATTTCTTTCATTTTTTTGGAAGCACTTACATTTCCATTCAGTCATTTCTTCTCAAGGCTCAGGAGCTCCTGTTTGCTCCATCCATCTTTACAGGCTGTACTTCCAAGACTGCTTTGGTAACTTTTCTCAGGGCTTTCTCCATCCACTCCATATCCCAAAATTGTGATGTCTAAAACAGAGCATGGTGCTCCTCAAAAAGAGAGAAAGCAACTTTGTCATCTATGAGCTCTTCTTTGTTCTGCCTTGAGTTTACATTTTTGTAATGAAAAGCTGTAACAATTCAAAGTTAGTGAACTGGGGCTGAGGGGAGGAGCTCATGCATTCATTTGGATGCCAGTAAATAATTAGAAAGGCAAAAAGCTATAAATGGGAGTTCTGCAGTGTGTTTGTGGCAATCTGAGCAGGGAAGCAGATGGGTGGCAGCTATGTTTTCAATTAGGTTGAGTTCAAGGGAAACCTAATTAACAGCCAATTGCAGTCGTTGATACTGGTCGTAATGCAGTTTTAACGAAGATTATACATATATATGTGCATCTGTTACTGTCCCCCAGTAGAGGAGAGATGGAGGATCTTGTGGGGGCCATTTGATATACTTTACCATGGAAATCGTATTATAGTTTTCATAGGTGCATACTATCATTGATGGCAAAACTGAGGAATGTGAAGGAGGTTGAGCTGTATATCACTTTGTCTGCTGTAGACATTAAAGCTGTAGAAGTGATGCAGCTGCTATTATACAGCAGAGTTCTGAAGGGTGTGTTTGGTTTCCTTAGGCTGGTGAACACAATTAGGAAAAATAATCCAAGTGGATTTTTAAACTGGATTACTTGAAATACATTTTAAATTGCAGACAATCAAACAATAAGAATTCAAGTGTTCTTAAATTCACCATAGAAATAACATTGTTTACTCAGTTTAGCTTAACTCTGAATGTCTGAGAAGCCTTGTTGTTAATGCAGTTCAAAATAATCTCACTTAACTTCACATTTTTAGTTAGTTTGGATTATCTTTCAGTTTTCCTAGCTGAAAAGCAGTGTTAAAACTATCTTATCTAGGGACAGAGCACAGTATTGCTGTCTATTTTGGTGGAACAGTGCCATTTTATAATTTAGCAAGGCAAAATCCTCAGTGATAGCTTCTTTCCTATTACTGGGTTTGTGACAAGACAAATATTTGTTCTTGGGATATCTGCTATTCCTATAATGGTTTACAAAGTACTTCTAAGAAATGAATTACAGGGTGGGGGTGAATCTATTCCAATGAAGTTTTATTTACTGTGGAATGAGCCTTACCATTTGCAATCTAGATTCAAAACAGCTGTATCATTTTACTGCAGCATTGAACATTAATTTATAGCTGTGTCATTTATGTCAACCCCTGGAGTTCTACATAGAATATAAAATAAAGTAACGTGGTAATAAGGGCAGTAAAAAGAGAGAGGCTCTAATTGTTCATCTCAGTTCATGTGTTCTCAGTTGAGGTTCCTTGTGTGGGTGCGAAAGCATTTGAATCAGAAATGCTTTGGATCCAGCAATGACACAACTGAATTTGAGAATGGTTTCTGTCAGCCTTTTGGGAACTTGGCACTATCCAGTAAAACAGCACTACTGTTTTCCCCCCGTTAAGAATGTATGAGACGTGTAGGTAAATATTTAGCTCTTGTCTAATAACTGCACTCATTTATAAGACCAGTCTACGATTTCTGAGCAACTGCCTGACATGTATTTCCATTTTATGCAAGTTAATGATGGTTCAATTTTTCTTTTTTTATTTTTAGTTATTTTTTGTTTTGTTTTGAAACATATCTACGAATTCTACTGCTTGGATTGTGAATTTATTTGGTTATGTTCCAGCCTGGAGCAACTTTTTGCAGCTTAGTTACTGTATAATTTCCCTGAAAACAGAAGCTTAACCAAGATGCTGATACTCTCTTAATTGAAGAAGCACTTATGCACGTTATCTTTTCTGAGAAATTTTTATTTCTTTTTTTTTTTATGGAGCTCAAATTATTGCCATTTATGCTTTCCTTGTGTGCCAACAATTTGCAGGAGGCTTTCTTAGAGCTTACATGTCAAGTCTGTATACAATTACTGTCATTTTAAGGACATAAATGGTGCAGCAGTTGCTCAGACAGCAATTAAATAGCTATTTAGGCTTTTTAAAACATGCTTACACTTTTTCATAATTCCACTTAGCAATATATAAGATTACAACTGTAGGTTTCCTAAGTGTTATTCTATGTGAAAGCTTGCTAACACAGCTCTGGTGCAATGGACTGAGTTATCTGTTCCTGTCATCCCCAACCCTCTTCCCTCTTAAGTGTCTATAGGCAATGCTCTGCCAGTGTTTTCTGGAGGCTGATGGGTAACCACAACTCCAGCACTTGTCCCCCCCAAACCACAGAGATCTCAGTAATATTTTGTTTTTTCTCCTGGTAAAATTTCTGTTTGCATGAATTACTTTGAAAGTAGACTTGTATGGTGAATATGCCAGAGGGAAGCAAATGCTTCCACATGTAACTGGGTGGCTTCTGAAGCAAGAAAGCTCCTGTTTGTAACCTAACAGTGCTCAAAATTCTGCAAACATCATGCCAAAGGACAATTTCACAGCATTTGAAGCACTGAAACTGATTAATTTTAATTTTTTCTGAGTCTCCACGGTGCTTGATGATACTTGATTGCTGCGTGACAGCACATCAGGCACACATTGGGTTGTGGTGTGGTAGCAAGTCAGTGTATACTTGAGAAGAGATCGCTGTGCGTCAGTGCGCAGGGTGTGGGATGCTCCTGCTGGTCCTGTGCTTGTTTAGAAACAGGGCAGTAGCATCTCAAATGTCATTTATTAGGTTTTGTCATTGTCTTGACATTGCTGTCAAAATTGTTTATTTAACAAATACGCCTAAGGCAGAGCTGCTCTTTGGAAGCTAGAAAATCTTGATGTGCAAAGGTCTCCCAGGAACAGATTTTGAGCGAGGTAGGTATCTTGGGCTTGCTGGGCTCTGTGACAAAACATGATCTATAGGTATTATCTTATCCATTTATATTTCAGTATCTTTGGTCGATGTGATGGAATTAGCTCAGAAATATCCGTAACAGCTCATCAGGGACCTAAAGACCTTTGAGTTTAAAGATTTTTCAGTTCATTAAGAAATCAAAGAAGGTAGAAGGTAACTACTAAATAATCACTGAATTCTGAGCATAATTTGCCATCAACATTAAGTCTATTGTTCAGAAGGAAGGATGCTTAGACCTGAATTCATATAGAATCACATTTGAGATATTTTTCCATCCCACAGCAAACATCATGTGTCCTGTTTTACCCATGTGAACTTTCCTTCCCCTTGTATTAGCCTGATGGGCCAGGTAATCTTGTCAAGTCAGTCTTGTATGTGTAACCATGGCATGTTCTATGTATACAGACAACTATTTTAATTAGCAGATGTGAACATTATGAGCCCTTTTTTTTTTTTCCCCACCTGACACATGGGTGTTATCAGGCATAATGAGTTTGACTGAAAACTGATTTCCTGTTTTTCATCATTTTATGGGCGATTCTCCTAAATTTCTTATAGACTAACAAGACTTCGGTGACTTAACATAAATTCTACTTCTTAAATATTTACAGTTGCACTTACTGAGCTGCTGCTGCCTGAACAGAATTAAATGTCAGATAAAGTAAGTGCCAATGTTTAATGGCATGAAATAAACTTAACTATGGCTCAAGAATTTCTTGCTATTAATATTCGGGCTATAAGAGATTAAATTTAAATTCCCTTCTAAGTCTGATTCCTGCAATTATTTTAATTTTCCAAGACATTTACTGGTTAGCAGTGAGACACATTGAGTTGAAATAAATCAAGTTAATTTTTTTTATATTTATTCAATTTTAATGGTTTTTGTGCTTCTCAAATTTTGTCTGTTTCTTGAAGTTATTAAAACAGTCAAATTATTTTTCTGCAATATGTAATATGCTCATGATAAGAGTTGCAATGATCCTTTTTGAAATAATTACTTAAAGTTCATTTCTGAATGAAATTCAGAACACTGCCAATCCCCTGAAGCATTTGCATGTTCAGTTTTACTGTGTTAGTCTTCGTGCCTGACAGCACACACCAAATCAGATGGACTATGAATATTGATTGTTAATAAACATTAATATTAAGTTCCCAGGAAAATGACTTTTTGCTTCCTTGTGTTTTCTACCACATGCTTGAAGCACTACTTCTTGCAAAGTGTTGTTTACATACCAGAGGCATAACAAAAGTAATGACATTCAGAATCAAGGTTGCCTCAAAGAAAGCTTTCTGCTGACAGATTTGGCTGAATGAGGGCAGCAGTTATCCGTGGTCTCAAACAGTTGGTCAGTCTAAAACCAGTCCTCAGATCTCTGCCCCACTCTGTGCTTTTGAGCAGGTTAGGGTGAGAGGCTGTTCTGCTTGACTTTGTAGCTCTGATCTGGAGATGAGCTGCTGGCAAGGCTGTGCTCAAGGGTCTGCACTCAATGTATTGTTTCTACAAGCACTGCTTCTGTACTGAACTCTGGCTATCCTCTTACTTCATAGAATAAAAGTTGGAAAAGACCTCTAAGACCCCAAGCCCAATTCCACCTCACCCCCACCGTGCCCTCTGGCCATGTCTCTCAGAGCCACATCTCCACATTTCTGGAACGCCTCCAGGGATGGAGAATCCACCACTTGCTGGGCAGCCTGTGCCTGTGCATCACTGCTCTTTTGGAGAAGAAAGTTTTCCTAATATCCAACCTGAACCTCTCCTGGAGCAACTTGAGCCCGTTACTTTCCACTTTGCTCCCCATGTTGCCAGTTAAAATGCCTCTCACGGAGTGTGCAGTTGCACTCTGAGCGTGATATTTGAACTCAGCAGCTTCAGCATATTAGGAAGATGGTGCTGATAGCTTTTGCAAGTTTTCTCATTTGACAAAATTTCAGAAAATGTTTCTCTTTCCTTTAGAAAGAGAAAATGTTTTTAGAAAATGTTGCTCTTCTATCCAGAGAGTGGTCCCCATGTGTTATGGATGAGACTCCCCGGCAGTCACACCATGCCTCCCTATGGCCATGGGCTATATCTGTCTGTGGCTCCTTGCAGGTTGTTCTGGCAAGCCTTCCTTTTGCCACCTGTCTGGACCACACTGTGGATGTGCTGTAGGTATACAGGTGCTCCTGGGCACTGAACAATGTGGAATGGAGCCCAAATTGTGCTCGCTTTGGGCAGCGCTTCTCCCACCTGCCCAGGAGTGAGTGTTCCAGATAACTTCTGTTCCACCTCCCTTATCTGTCTGCTCCTGTGTAAAGGAATGTACTTATCTGGGGATAATCCCTGTGTTTGTTTAAGGAAAATGCCTTACGGTGTATCTGAGCATTTCAAGAGCAGCTTTGTCTCCATTTAACCCTAGGACCCGACTGTTTCAAGCTGTGGATATTTCCGTGGTTGCTTCTGTTCCATGTCATGTTTCTTTGAAACTATAAAATCCTGTATAGGTACTTCAGACTGAAATTCTCCAATTTCTGATGTAACCCTGTATGTACGCAATGAGGGCAGCAAATACCCAGGTCTTTATCTCTGGATTATTCCACATGGATGCTCTGTGCTTTCCATGCACACTGGAGCTCAGGAGCTTTGCTATTGAAAACCAGCATTGTCTCATGTCAGCTGTTGTTTGAGGAGCTGGGTACTTGTTATTGGCATACCTCAAATTTACTGTTGGGTTATCCATGAAGTTGATGCCTTTTTTTTTGTGCTGTAGGAAACCTAACACATAAATTAATACTTGCTTTAAACTTGGGACTGGAGCTATACATAAGGCTAAGTAAACATAAGACAATGTATAATAGAGTAGCACTTCTTCTGTAACTTTAAATAAAATTATAATTTTATTAAGCTTACTGGAAAAATCAAAGTAGTTGGGTTTTATTGATACCAGTTTCTGCTTCTCTGGTGCTTCTTCCCCATACTTGGTCCTTTCATTCCAAACTTTTACAAACTGTGTTGTGTGTGTCACTCTGGGATATATCTGTACCTAACTTGCTAAGTTACACTACTTTAATTACTAAACACTGTTTTGGAAGAGGAACAGGGTCGTCACCTTCATTTAGTTTTTACCACTCTTCTTGAATAATACTGGAATTTTCTTCTCATCCCTGTTAAATTTTCACTTGAATGCTGGGCATTCTGTAAACCTGGAAACTTCACTTGTTATTGTGATTTAGCCTGAGTTTCCCCAGTTCTTTACGTTTCTTAATAGTTGCAACCCAAAGCTGAAGTGCATCAATCAACGTCCTACAGAGCTGCAGGTATTAGCCTGCTTACAGACTACTGAAAAATACTGAACTGTTTATTAGAGGGTTTTTTTTTTTTTGAGTGAAGAAATATTTCTGAAGAAATCACTCACAGTGAGACTGATATGATTGAATTATGTGCTGAATTTGTGCGTGTTTTTTTTTTTTTTTTTTTCTTTTCCTCTCCGAGGGAAATCATACTAGATAGACATCCTGTCTGGAGATTATGGATGTGTTACTATAAATAGTAGAGCTTCTCTGGGCTTTCTGGATTTTACAATGAAATCAATCTTGTGATAATTATTCTGCGCCAAAGAGCTGGAACATCGATGTTTTTTCTTTTTTGTTATAATGAGTAACTTTACCAATATTACAATAATTAGAAATTATGGAAACTGCTCAGAACCTGTCATAAACGTATATGTGCTTACACATGCAACAACGATTAAGCTCAACTTTGACTTGCTCCTATGCTATTGCATCTTTTCCCTAAGTCTGAGCTTCCCTATAATACTACCACCAAGAATGTGGAAAAGTGGAGTTCGTCAGACACAGTCCTGGGAGAAAAGCTATGTTGACATTGTGGTTTGCTTTAGGGAAGGATCGGAGCGAGAGAGGGATTTATTTTCCACGTACTTGACCCCATTTTATTAATTTAGCTGCATCTTTAAATGCTCAGCTCCACTATGAATATTGACTTAGTAAATGGCGACAAAATTGTCTTTTACTGAGAAAATGTTTAAAGTAGAGCTTTATTTACCTTAGAAAGTACAATTTAGTTTAAAAAAAAAAAAAAAAAAAGTTTCAGGATGGTGCTCTATTCAGGTTCACCTATTCTGCTTTTTGATACCAAAATAATTGTTAAATGATTAAGAGCTTCTTAGGGAAACAAAGTAACTCCAGATCAGACATCTCAGGATGTTGGAAACTTTGAGTCCGTATCTTACAACATTTTGTATTAATATGTTTTATCTAGTTCAGCTATAACTAGTAAGAGTGAAAAACTTAGAAATTTGTAAAGGAGCTCGGAAGACAGAATATCAAGGGAAATGCCACTAAATTTAAAATTTTTAGTTTTCTCTGTCATTATCTGGAGCGTTGTCTTCAATTCGAATCATGTCACCTTAAGAAAAACATGACAATAAATCTAATTCCCACATTTGAGGTGGTTGGGAAAGGATCTGTGCATCATCTACATCAAGTCTATGAAACTGCTACTAAAGTGAAGGTAATTTTGAGAACTCTAAGTTTGTCCACTGATAACATGGGAAATACTTTTTTCTACATTATTCTTGATTGTGATGAGAGCATAAAGCAGAAAACACAAGCAGGTGGAAGAGCTATGTTGGTACTGTTGTGTAGCTGTAGTATATTGCTGCTTCAAGGTCTTGATGGTATTTAGATATGAGGTATAGGCATGTATTCCAGCATCCTATCTACTGAATGGAAACAAGGTCTTCTTGATGCTTTTAAGCACTTCTAGTTTGAATTCTGGAGGTCTCTATTTGAACCAATTGGCAGATGCCATTTGTGTACCTGCTGGAATCAGTACACACTGATTTTTTTTTTTATTTTTATTTTTTTTGCTGGAGAAACCGTTATTCAAGTCCAGCTTTTACAAGTTATGAAGAGCTCCCAGAGAATATGATGTATCACTAGCAGTTATTAAAAACTGTTACTTTTAAATCCAAGATGTAGCTTTTCTTTCTTTTTTTTTCTTAAGAACAAAGAGGAGTGAATTATTATTTTAGGTTTCATCTGGGTCATTTTCAAACATGAATAAAACATTTCCCTTGCACAAATCGTTCGTCTCTGTGAAACCTCAATGAAAGGTTGCTAAAATGACCAAGGAAGGTGAAGAAATCTGTGCGGATCTCTAGGTGATGGAAAGCCTTTTTAGAAATGGGTTGAAAGCAAAATGTGAGGAGAAATACGGCTACAGAGGAACAAAATGGAGTGCTTCTCTCAAATGGCATCCTGCCTAAATTAGTCAGGCTCTGAAGGCTTATTTTCAATACAATATGTTCACTTGGATATTAAGAGCATCCTCATGAGGGATTCCTGGTGTGTATGACATTAGTCATGGGCCAATCCCATTGTTACATGGAAATTGCTCTGCAAAAAAGGTGATTTAAAGGCTACAGTAGTTGTTACTGTATTTGTAAGGGTGTAGTGAGCTGAGTCAAGTTACACTGTCTAGACACCACGCTTCAAAATTCCTACCATGTTAAATCATATCACTCACAAATGAATCAGACATGAACCGAAGATGAAGATACATCTCTTACCATTGCTTTGTTGCTGCCCTCATCCAACCCACTTACAGTCAGTACTACTTAAGTTTTTCTTGGCAATGTGGAAAGAAATTGGCTGACCTCAGTAACTATAGTGGAGCAATTCTTTGGGATGCCTCCTACAGGTATTTTCGAGTGAGCAGTTTCTCAGCATGAAGAGAAATAACTTGTAATTAGGAGATTTCACAGCAAAGCTCATCTCTGGACATGTTTGCTCTGCTGTACTTTATTTTATTCTTTTTTTTTTTTTTTTTTTTTTTTTTTTTTTTTTTGGTAACTTGAGCTTAAACAGCCCGCCTCATATTTCACCAAGCTACAGTGAAGTTGTTAATGGTGTTTCCTGTTGGCTCTAAAAATATCAGTGATTATATACAGATTTCCCTTTTTCTTTTTTTCTGAAATTTTGTATTATGCTTATGGTGAACATACAGAATATCTCCATTTGAATTAAGAGTAATCAGTGTGACCTTTGGCTATCTCAGTAATAGATAAAAATCTCAAAGTAGGTGAAGCTCAAGTTTTTTAAGGAGCCCCTCTCCTAGTTCTTTGAATACATGCTCTCATGGTTATCTTGATGTCAATAAGGAGCTCAATAGTTTTCAGTAGCACTAATTGGAGTTAATGCTTGCACAAATGGAACAGTACTCTTCACTGCACAAATAATTCATGAAGTCCACAAAGTAGAATATTAATTTAATAGCAGGATGATTTTTCAAGTAGAATGATATTGTTTGTGTCTATTATTTCATTTGGGCTTTAGAGGGTTTAAATTACTCTGTCTCTGAATGACAAGGGGAATGATGATTTTATCGAAATTATCTTAAGTGAATCCCAGAAATGCAATTGTAGAATTAAGCCACCCCTGCTCCTTGATATTTGTGGAAGATTTCCTCACCTTCAGCACAATTTCTATCCTTATAAAGGTATTGATTCTACAGCTTCAAACAGAGTCCTGCTTGATTTATTTAGTTTTACTCATTTGTCTAGCAACTCTCACACGGTCTTGCAACTAACATCTGAATACCTGTTAAATAGAAGCGTGGGGCTGGGAGAACTGTTTTGGGCTTGTGAAAAAAATCTCAGATTTCTAGGATGCAAAAAGTAATCTAGTTGTGCTGGATAACTCTTTCCGTGAGATACCTTTGTTGATCCTTAGAAGTAGCTGGGATACTGGCAGAAGCAGGCAAATATGTTCATAAATAAATGCCACGTGTGTGTAGAGCTGATCTATGCACGAGGTGCAGGCCCTTGTTAGATATTCTATGATATGTGATGTAACAGGAGAGCGTTTAATGTCAGTGTGGCTCAGCTGGCAAAATCAGATTGGTTTTACAACTCTAGGCTGAGGTCTTAATTCACATCCCTCATCCAAAAATCATGTTTTTTGATGCTTCCATTATTTCTTATGTCACCTAGTACATTTTACTTAATTGCTGTGTATATTGCAGTGTAAAACCTGTAAAACTGTAGTCCATAGCAGCCAATTAACACTACTTAGCAGCTGTTAAAAAAGATAATTGCCTGATGTTAACTTTGCCTAACATTATTTCTAATGCTAATTATACCCAATTTACTTTTCCTAAACTCACCCTGTTGCAGTTCTGCTTCCATACCACGGGCTGATAAAAGAAATATTTATATTCATGCTGGCTATGTTCTGTGCAGATGTAGTTTGAGGATTTTCAGTCTGTGCTAGTAAATCAGAGCTGAATGTGCCTTGCTGAAGTATCATCTCGAGTTCATGATATGGATGCCTTCTGAATGTAGATGTAGTGGTGCATTCTACTCATTCCCCGTGGATTTCAGCACAGGATTTAAATGTGAGAAGAAACCAATGCACAAAAACTTCCAGAGGTCATCATATATAAATCTCTTGTTAAGATGATGATTAAGAGATGATTCTCTTTCTGGAGAATTCCTGTAATTCAGTGATGCTCACCTCTTTATGAACATCATCCTGTAAACCCATGGTCTTTTTCATTGAACTGTTCTTGTCTTCACTTAGGTCGCAATGCACAGAGCTTGTAAGATTACGGCTTTCATCATTCTTTAAATCCAAGCTCTTGAAGATTTCTGTGAGTCACAGCTGATTTTTTTTATTTTTTTTTTTAAAGACATTTGACTTCTATTTCAACAGTCACCTATTAACCAAAGCCCAAGCTTTGAGAATTAATGTAAATGCTTCCCTTGTTCAGCTCTGTGCAGGTTATATTATCAATATAGCAGCGTAAATTGCCAGTTTAGAAAAGATCTGTTGAATGTTAGCATTTAACATGCAATATGAAATTTGAAATAATTGCCTTAAAGGAAAATGCCTGAAACAAATGATGGCCATTGCAAATAGAAATCATAGACTGAAACGAAAATAGACACACAGTCCTTCCAGAACCGTGGTAAGTGAATGGCTGATAAATGGTTGATTTTTCTGGCAAGCAGGAATTTATTAACTTCTATGGATTATGATGAAAGATATCTGAGAAAATAATTGGTCTCATTTTGTGAAAATAAGGGAGGCCATTAAAACTGCTGCACATAGTGATCAAAGGAATACTATTTTCTCTTTGTTTTCCATGACTTTTAGCCCTTTAGGTGCCGAAAAGCATTTGGATTTTGGCCAGAAGAGAATGATTCAGAGCACACTACAATTTATTTGTGTATCCACGAATGCTTGTGCATGTGTGTATGCAGATAAGAGTGTTGCATATGGAAAATTTATGGAGGGATGAACCATTCCAGGCACCTGGAATTATTTGCTGCAGCAGTGTCAATCATCTGCTATGAAACCACTGATTAACACAATCATGCTTCATCTTGCTCATCGTGGACCTCGTAGTGCTAGCAGTCCTGAGCCACTGGGGTCTCTGGTGGGGCAATGAGATTGGGCATCAGATCAGATGGTGTGTGGGTGTTGACAACTGATTTCAGTGGTGAAATTACACTGATGAAAAGGGATGTTGCCTTTTAAAGTGATGCTTAGCAGATCTAATGCATAGCCTTTGAACAGCTACATTTAAACGAGCTGAAGGAATTACTTCTTTGCTTTGAGACCATATAGCAACACTGACTTAGGATGCTAATATAAATAAGATCTACCTTTTTTGATGATGCTTTTGGTTTAAAGACTCTTGGTCATTTCTCAAAGTGCCATCGAGTGCTGTTGACCAAAATAAGAGGAAGACAAATAAGAGGGATATTTACTGAAGCTGTCCACAGGTAAAGAGGAGAAAATGAATAAAACCTTTAAAGGCCAGAATGAGTTGTCATGTCAGCCCCTCTTCTCGTGGGTCCATTAGCCACCTGATGTGTTGGAGGGCAGAGTGGAGGTACTCAGGTCATACCTGGACAAGGCCTAAGCCCCAAAATGTCTGGACTGAATGACCAGTCAGGGTGACAGGTCAACTTCCAAAGGTTTCATCCAGCCTGGAGTATTGCACAATTCAGACAACATGGAGACACTGAGCAAGTCAGCATTGACTTTGCTGGGAAAGCTCCAGTGATTATGGCAAAAATGAAGAAGTTTTTGATTCTGAATTGCATATCTTCTCAGGTATCTGTAGAGGAATAATGCCTTCTGTGTTCTGGGATAGCATTTGTGTGGGTTGTATAATACTAGTAGAAATGGCGATTTTAAAACTGAGCTAAACTTGGGCCTTTTTAGATAATGACACTTGTTACACAAATAAAAATGGCTCTGAGAACAAAATTTAGCTATCCAGCTCATTCAAGTACCTGCTTTTTATGTGTTATTTAATCGAAGGGTGGTACCAATTATATAGCAAGAAAGCTTCAATTACTGAATTTACGGTGGCATCCAATTGCTCAAAAGATTCTGCTCTACTCTCAAGGCTTTGCAGGTCCTGTATGCTTTCCAAAATGCCTGTAGCGACTCAATTTGTCACGAAAGCAAGTGGGCAGAAGGTTGAATGTGTTGACAGGTGCAGAGGAAAGAGCGGAGGTGTCGGATGGTGGATGTCCTCACCTGAAAGAGCAGCCCCCTGTGATTAGGGCAGATTTTGTCAGCTGCTCAGGGATTTTTGCTTTCAATTGCTGGAGTGTATGCTGGAGGTGGTACATGCGTAGTCCTAACCCCTGGCAATGTCACATGGAGGAAGGTCGTGTGCCAAGAAACAAGACGTTTATCAGGCTCTCTCACCTACAAAAAAGCTGAGATAAGCAAATATGATATCCTGAAGTCACTTATTAATTCATGTGACTGTAAGATTTTTTTGTTTTCCAAACACAGGCAAATGGTTTAAAGCAAATACGGACTGTGGTCTGTGTTTATGCTGTCCACAATGCTTTCCTTTGCGCTTTGCCCTTCAAATGCATCAGAAGGAGAGGTTGGCTCACCAGTTTCTGATCTGTAACAGCCTGCAGGAAGACATAAATTAACGAATTCCAAGGATGTGATGCTGCGGTGTGCTGTCAAGGACAGTTACATATCGTTTCCATGTTTTTCCAGCTTTGAAATTCCAAATGATGGATGGTAACATTTCACTCACTGTTACAAAACCCTGTGGGATGGCTCTGTGTTCCTCTGATTGCTGCTATCAGTTTCCTGGAATTAGTTAAGATAAGGGAACTGATGAAAGTGAATTCATTCAGAGCCTAGAAGTACAATGAAGCCCATAGCTTTTTGGTTCATTGCAAAATAGTAACAGCAAGTATGAGCATTGTTGGTAAAAACACAAAAAGATATTTAGGCTGTGGCTTAATCTGTATAGCAATGTAACAAACAATATCTTTCCCTTTTAGTGAAACGAAACAAACAAAAAAAACCCCAGATTTTCTAGTAAGTGAGAAGAAATCCTAAACAGCTGTGGCTGGCATATTCTTCATCAAATGCTATGTTTCTGAAAATACTAGAAGATGAATATTGAACATGCTCTGCCCTTTGCCTTGACAGATGTCTTGTCTGGGATTAAATTAATTACTGAATGTCTTTTCTGTCTGGCAGTTGGGAATTTTAGGCTTCAGAGGTAAATAGGTTGTGAAGCAATCCAGTAATAGGCTTATAAGGCTGAGAGGCAACTGAGCTGAAAAGCGAAAAATCAAGAGGCCGGACCATTAATACCTCCTTGAAAAGTTAATGCATGACAACAGGCTGGAATCTAAATAGCAGCTCAGCAGAGCCACCATACTATATCAGGTCAAAATTCAGCACTGTACATTCTGATAAGTAGTACTTAAAGAGTTGTAAGTTTTGTGTTAAATATTTGCAGTTGAATAAGTTGTTAATAGAAGCATGAGACAAATCTTTGCAGGCTTTTTGGAATTATCCAAAGAGAATCATAGAATGGCTTGGGTTGGAAGGGATCTCAAGGATCATCCATCTCCAACTCCCCCATTACAGGCAGGGCTGCCAGCCTCTGTGTTTAATGCTAGACCAGGCAACCCAGGGCCCCATCCAACCCGACATCCAGGGATGGGAGGAAAGGATAACAGTCCTCAAAGAGCCCCACCAAAGCATTTCACAGAAGCCTGTCAAGTACAGGAGCCCATCTGTGATGGTGGCTGCTGGTAATGATTTTTTTCTTCCGTTTTTCCTGTCGCTTCTCTATGCTATAATTTAATTTCCCGAGGGTTGGAATGCAATTGTTTAATTAAAATCTTTCATTTTAATGTGTAGGTTGCTATCTATAGCTAATTATCAGGCGCTTGTGTGCAGGTGTATCTTGAGACATTTTTATGACAAATTGTTTGGAAAATTCTAGGGATGTTACTAAAAAAAAAAAAGAAACCAACCATTAACAGCTGGGAAAGAGTAATAATTTTAGGATATTAAAACTTTACTGTCTTTGAAATATTCAGGCTATTTTTGTGTTTTTAAAGTACATAACTGTCTATAAGGATGTAAGGAGGGTGCACGGAAGCCTGGCAATCAAATAGGCGCTGCTAAGCTGTGCAGTAGTGTGAAATTAACCCAATCTGGACTTCCAATATAAATGCAGTGACATAAGAGCCATTCAATTTTTTTTCCCTGTGGTCCAAGTTAGAAGCAGCATATGTTATTATCTATGGAGGGTGCGTATCTCAGGCCAGCTGCCCTTCTATTCCCTGCTTGCCAAGGTGTGTTCCTTTGCCACATGCAAATCAACTGCAACAAAAAACCTTCTGACAACACTGAGACTGCTGTGATCAGTTGTGAGACTAGCAGGAGCAGCAATGGATGGAGCTGTTCACATAAGTGGATTTATGATGTCCTCAACTCCAGGATGCTGTGCTGGTTTTAGCAGGACCGAAGTGATGTGTTGACAACAGTCAATAGCTACACTGTCAGTTCTTAAATTGTTTCTTAGAGGACTGCAGGAATTCCAGGGGATAAACTAAGAATGGCAATTTGACCTCTGATTTGAGCGTGGTAGGGATGTGGAAGGGAAGCAGGGAGGAAAGGGATCCTGCAGGAGGTGCTGCCCTTCGAGGAGGAGGTGATGAAATAGCTCATAACTCACATTGTTACTATGGCTTGGTATCAAGTGGGAAATTGAGGTGTCCAAAAGCTTTGAAAACAAAACTGTGCCAGATAGAAGATTAGTTTTATTAAGAGGTTTTTAGAGAAAGAAATAAAAAAAAAAAAAATCCTGGAGTATTTATGTGGCTTTTCTCCAAATTTATCAGTATAGAATTACTTCAGAAATTTATAAAAGTCATTCTTTCCTACTTTAACTGTCAGCTGTATCTTCTCAACCTTTTTTTTTTTTTTTTTGTATTTGAGGCATCACACCTTAATTAAAAGTTTACAATTCATAATTGCTTGTTGACTTTGCAGTAGCTTTTCACTTATAAATTATCACAGATGTCATTCAGATTTGTTTTGCAGCAGAAAGTGGAAATCTTATCACAACCTTTTTTCCCCCCCAATACTCATTTCTTCCATTTCAGACTTATGCATCACTGCAACTCACTGTCCTGTCAGTACATACTGCCTATCATTAGAACTCTTGTACCTTGCACGGGGAGCAAAAAAAGAGGAAAATCCCACAAAAACACTTGTTTTGCATTAAGACAATTTTATTTTCTGCTCTACAGTCCTTGTATTATACTTCTCAAGTATTAATTCAAAAAAGTGGTGACTGCAGTTTTATTCCAGTTTAGAGAGTATCTTATAATGTTTTTACATGGTAACTCCATTTTTACTTGGCTATCTTCCTAGGCAAATCCTTACAATTTTTATCATGTATATAGACGATAATTCTGGAAAAAAGCCTTAAAATGAGGAGAGGAAATCTGTGAATCTTGATTGATTCATAATTGAATAAGTGTGGACCAGGAGCTATTCCCACAATCACTTGTCTGCTTCTAAGTATCTTTTACAATTTCTTTTGAAGTTTCTATTGAAAAAAAAATTATAAAGTGAATTTTTCTTTTATGAATATTTGAATCTTGTTGTGTTCTCTGCATTAAAACAGCTCAGTAATGTATCTCAGTTCTGTCTTTCTGTCTGTGCTGCTATGGCTGATACATCTGATGGCTCTGTTGCCAGAAGAGAAGTTATGATGTTGGCATCTTATTGTTTCAAGTAATCTTGTGTTCTGAAGAAAAATTTCCCGTGATTGACAGGTTTTTATCAAGATAGAGAGTACTTTCTCTTCTTGGTTTTGAATGAGTGCAAGTAATTTCTGTGAGCCTTAGAGGATCTGTGTCTCCACTCTAAGTCCAACTCCTTGCTGACATTCCATGTGCGATTCCACATGTGCAAGGCTGGGGAGGTCAGATGTAACACAGAGGACCAAGGTACTTTGTATCATACAGTTGAACAGACTGCTCTTGTACAATTATTGTATGGTGAGTACAACTTGAATTTAATTCCTTCTTACTGTTGATCTTGAGCTGTCTTCTGAATGCAGTCATAGGACTCCAGAGTTCTGTGCTTGCCCTGACTGCCTTCTGATCCTCCTTCACTAAGACTGTAAGCAGACCTGGCAGGGCTTCCAGCAACCTGATGGATTTGGTCAAAGCAGTTGTTGAAATCTCATCTTGTTTAAACTGCCTGCTAACTTCTGTTGAGGACAACTGATATTCAGAGGTCAGTCTTTGAGATGCTTATCTCTTCTCTTCTTGTCTTCTCTGTGGTCTGCCCTGCTTTCAGGCTATTGTTCCTAATGCAGAGCGAAGTTCTGCGTGTCCCCACAGAGCTGCTCATTCTTCCCTAAGATGTTGTCAAACTCTTCTGTTGTCATCAAATAAGATCATCAATGTCATGCAAATGGTGCAAATTCAGATGTGTTACTGGAGAGGGAAATGAGTAATATGGACAACTGCAGTCACAGGTAGCAAAAAACTGTTTTCCTTAGAACTGTAGCACCAGAGGATGGCTTGTGTGAAGTTCTTCCTGCCTGATTTTCTTTGGCAGTTTGAGATGATCATAATGAGAGCAGAAGATGAAACCACCCAAAGTCATACACTTGCTAATGAAGGAAGACAAACCCAAGGTGCATTTCTACACATATCCAGATTTTGATGCAGCTGGAACTGGCTTATTGAGATTAAAAAACCCTCCTAAAATTGTCAGGAGATGCACTTCATTCTCTAATGTTTTCTGTTAATCAGTTCAGTAATCACCTACTCAACAAACCTACTCATCTATTAAGGACCATCCTCATAAGGTGTCCAACATCTCTTTCCCCACCCCCTTATAGCTCAAGAAAATTAAGCACAACTTGAAACCATACATTTCATTTGGGAGCAGAATGCAACCTCAAGCAGACACACACAAGTTACAAGTGTCAGTCTGCAACACTGTTCTACCTAAATCCTTTCATGGAATTTGTCTGAAACCACAATTAGAACCCCTTAGGGTTCTGTCTTCGTGCCAGTTTGAGACTGAGGTGTGCACTGATGAAATCGAGGTAGATTTTGTTGTGTTAATTAGAATATCATGTGGACTGTGAGTCATTTCAGGCTGAGCAAATATCTCCAACCCTGATGAGATACCTTTCAGAACATTTTGGGTTTTCTACCTATAGTTTCCAGCCTGCCTTGCTTAGCCCCATGCATGATGTAGTCTCAACAGGTACTGGAGCACAGACAGATTAGTTGAAAACTTCTGGTACACAGAAGGATGCACAGAGGATGTAACCCAAGTGAGCAGCGCTCCCTTTTAATTTTGTAGCATGAAACATCTTTTCACTTCTATCTCATGATTTCCTCCTTGATTTCTGCTGGCTGGTCTACTTGCTCAGTGAAAGGCAGCATATTGCTTCCTGGCTGAAGCCTGAAGCTCTGTGTCCAGCTGGGTAGCAGGTACTTGCATTTGTGTTGGCCAGCTGGGAGGGATATTCAATTTTGACCAGCTGGCTGCTGTCTCTTAAGAGCAAAGAAATAAGTCAAAGACCTAAGTAACGGCAGCTGGAGGGCCTAGCAATTGGATGACAGGCTGCCTGTGGAAAATGGACTTTTTGGATCTTTTTGGTGTGCCACTAAGAGTCTAACAAAAATGTTTTTGCAGGTAAAAAATTTTGTTTTGAATTGTCGTGTGTTGATATGGAATACATTTTTACACTATTTTGACATTTTAATTGAAATAGGAATCTATTTCTTCATATTGACATACAACAGGATTGCACGTTATACGTTACTTTAAAAGGCATTAAGGAAAATACCACTTTGTATTGATTGAAGTACTGCTCTTTTCTGTATAACAACATGTCCACATGTTGCAATATGATCAACACAGTGATCCTTCACTTAGTCAGATATGTCAGATGTGAATAGCCAAGCTGTATGTCTGTAGAGGATGTTTTACCCACAATGCAGACTATGTGAAATATACTCTCAGGATTGGTTTTAGTCTGCTCTAAGTACTGTTCCCATGTACAGTTTAAAAGAGACTTGCATACTTGTCTGACAACCGCATACTTCAGTTCCCATACTTATTAAAATTGAATACTTATTCCAAAAGATCTGTTGATTGCCAATTGCAATTTCAGCGTTGTCATTCATTCCTTCCTTCTGCCAATAACTTCAGATATTTTGAGGAGTTACGTCTTCACTGTTAATTTAAAACTGTATACAGAACAATGGTACCAAAGGCCTAGTGGCAATGGGCTGTATGCAAATACAGAAGAATCAGTGTACCTGTTCCTAATTCAAGTGAATTGTTGTGGTTACAGATGCTGTGAGAAGTTAATTTAGATGCATGTAAACATCTAGTACTGTCTGAGTTAACTAAAATATCCATGCTGGGCTGCATATCTGTTAGCACTTACAGAAGCCCTGCTGCCTTCTGGAATGAGACCTGGTCCACAGTTGAGGTTGGCAAGGCTCTAGGCATGTGTGCATAGGCAATTTGGATGTCAGGGGGAAATTCTTTACAGAAAGAGTGGTAGGTACTGGAACAGGCTACCCAGAGAGGCTGTGGATGCCCTGTCCCTGGAGGTGTTCAAGGCCAGTTGGATGGGGCCCTGGGCAGCCTGGTCTAGCATTAAATGGGAAGAATGGTGGCCCTGCATGTGGCAAGGGGGTTGGAGATTCATGATCCTTGAAGTCCCTTCCAACCCTGGCCATTCTGTGATTCTGTAATGGAATAAAATCTGTGCTATACCTCATTGGGTATGGCAACAGGCTCAACTTCTAAGGGTCTCCCTTTATATTTTGTCACTTATCTCCCACTGCTTTTAATCTCCTCTGGATGATCAATACGACTTCTCAAAAAAGTAAGAAGGTTTAGAGAAACAGATCTATTAGTTTAATGAAATTACTGTGTGGTAGTACAGGCTGTGTGTGCTGTTACTGTTGAATTCAGACCTGAAAAATGTCTTTTGTCATTGACTTCAAGATAAATGAATTTGTAGCTTGTGTGCAACCCAAACACAAAAACACACACACACACACACACACACACACACACACACATGCAAAAACCACAAAATCTTGTTATCCAAGTTGTTTTGTACCTTTTTTTTTTTCCTCTCACAATACTTTTCCCATTTCTTTATCCTTCTATAATTTTTCATCATTTTTGTATGTGTCCTTCATTGTCTTAGCAGATAGACTATATCATTCTGGAAGTAAGTTTATGGCCTACGTGACATACAGAAAATGCAAGCAGCACTCAGTTTGCATGGAGTAGAATTTCAATTGGAGCTGGGGGCAATTTGGCTCTCTGTGAGGGCTCACCTTAATGGTAGGTATTTCCTGAAAAGCATAAAGTGTGTCATATCTAAGGTTCCCTGGCACAGATGGTCTTTGTTCTGTCCTTTGCCTAATGGGAGAATGGAGAGTGCACTGTGTTGCAGTTGGGGGAAAGCAGTGACTTGCTTGTAGATGCTGCTGTGTTCATTTCCATGGCTGTGTACACTGTGTGTTGCACTGCTGCTTTCAGGAGGCAAGAAGCTGTGTTGATGTTGTGAGGGTGCAGGCAGTCTCAGCTTTGAAACAGAAAGGTCCTTATGCAGATGGAACATGGAGCGTGCTTCCTACACAGTCTATAGGACTAGACATTTTAGAATAGAAAGGAAAAAAACAAGAGAATTGAACAATACGCTTCTTGGGGGGATAAAATAGGTGGAACATGGATCAGCACTGGTAAATCAGGCAGATAAATGCACATTTCCCTGTATATAAATGAGTGAACAGTATCTTCTGTCAATTTTAAGCTTTTATTGGATAGCTAAGACTATAAACTAGCTTTAATTTATAACAACTGTCAATTATTGTAATAGAATTTTGTCTTTCACATCGCCACCGATCAGTAGCAATTTATTATCCACTTAATTGCATAAAAAAATTCTTTTTAGTGTTGTGTTAACCTCTGAAGCAGGCTCTTCCTTTTGATCCTGATGTGGGGAATTTTCACTTTCTTCTCCTGCCTGGAAGCAGGACCATACCTAATGAGTCACTTGTCTTTAATGAATCCCACTTGAACAAAAGAGAATTCAACTCAGAGGACCGTGCAAGGATGATTCACAACTGAAATTCAAAATCATCAAGTCGTTTAATGGTATCAAACTGAAATGCATTCATATCTCTTCGCCTTAAAACAGTTTTGCTGTGAATAATTGCATTCCTGCAGCTCTGCTCTTGTTTAACTACGCAATTGTCAGGGCAGAGGTCCCTTGGGGAAAACTTGCTGCCTAGCTCTGTGTTCTAGAATCTAATTTAAGGTTACCAAGAGCTTATTGGGAGGTTCATAAGGAAGAGACAAAAAAATAAGAAGGTTTTGAGTGAAGAAGAACATAGAGACAAGAACAAGGATATTTTCCTTCTGGGAAATGAAGCCATGTGGGCAGAGGTCAGTTTGTAGTCAGTCCTGGAAGCTGAGGGATTGAGGGAAGAAGCAAGAGGTGCTTGAAAACTAAAATGGAAACATTCCTGAAAATTCTGCTGCTTTTTCTTTCTAGAATCTCTCCCAAATTTTTCTCCTAGGGTTTCTGTGCTGCGATTTATCTCTGGTGTAAGGTTTGGATCTTCAGGTTCTTTAAGTAATGTTTTTATAGAATCCAGAATTGTAGTAGCAATTTCAGTATGGGACTAGAAATGCCAATTTTCTAAGGTGGAAATTGAGCCCAACAGCTATATGTGTGGAAACACCGCTGCAACTGTGGAGAGTTTTCTCATTTAGCAAAAGCTGGAACTGGGAAGGGTGGCTGTGTGCTAGCTCATAAATGCAGAGATATCAAAGAAATAAAAGCTAGCCCTGGAGCAGAGGAGGATGTAGAAGTATGGCAGTAGGCAGGTTGGGTATTAGGGTAGCAGCAGTGTAGAGAGTCTGTTCCCATTGGGGTTGTTTCTTAACGTGTAAGATGGGAAACGACTCCCTGTGGAGTGGGAGGGAGATTTTGGTTCAAACTGCGCTCTTGTGAGCAAATCAAGGTCATCCTGGTGCAATATCAACCTGCCAGCATATCCCAATTGTATAGTTTATGTTACAGCAAAAATAAATGAGCAAAATGGAACATTTGACTCTTCTACTTGCCCCTAATGCTTTTAGCTGACAGCTGATTCAGTACAGGCAGCAATGTCTTGCTTCTCCAGATACTCATATGACTACTTTTCAACATACATTATCACAAAAAAGAACTTATTCATTCAGATGATTGGTATGAAAAGATGTCTGTGGGTAAGGGCCTCTGTATTGAGAATGAGGGCTTTTGCCTTGGCACAATTCATTTTAAAGTTCTGTTCAAAGTGAACATTTACTTTAGAAATAGACATTGCGTACTTTTCTTTCATAACTATAGAAAGCATGCGTATGTCTAATGAAATATGAAAAGTCCTATATCTTATTCATGAACGCTGAAAGTTGCTCAGCAGCAGACTTCAAATACACCTCTGCAAGTATCTAACTCTACAATTTATGTGACAAGTAATGACATGCTAACATCTTTGAAAGTTAAGTATTTGTGTTAATTTTTAAAGAGAGACATTTCAAGTGACAGACTGAATGAATATTCTCCAGAAAGCCACCTATCTTCTGTTGACGAAAGAGAAGTATGGAAGCTCTGTGAAATATTTAACTATGTAACTTATAATTTAGTTCCTATGCCCTACCTCTTTAAACGTATTGGACTCTGATGTCTGATGAAAGCAGATGTCACTCTTTGAACAGAATCTGTGGCATGCTGCAGAAGAGGCTGTCTGTAATAGCAGCCTGTGATGTCTGCAGAGACTTTACTTTTGTTTGTTTACTTTTCCTAATGCTTTTCTATCACTGGAAAGGCACTTGGTGTGAAAAGAACTGATTTTTTTTCCAGCGTGCGTTCAAATTCATGAAATTGATAATAACGGGTTTGATAAAAATCAGGCCCATGAGGTGCCATGGCCATTTGTGGGTAGAAAAACATTCAGGAGAGAAGCAAACATGTAAAGTTAGAAAAATGAAAGGAGCTTCTTAAATCTGGACACCCACCTCGGTTTATGTGCTGTGGTTCAATGTATACCTCTTTTGGACTGTAAATGAAAGTTTGAAATAGCAATCATGTTCTTAGTAGAGTGGTCTGGGCTCATACTTGGTCTGGATACCACTTTCTTCATGGCAGCTGGGAGAACACATGTCTGATGAGGTTAGACTGATATAATTTGGAAATTAGCAGAAAATAAAACGCGTACGTGGGGAGTCTTGATGTTTGGGCTTCTTTTCATTTTGAGGGACATTTCCTGCTTCTCATCTGTTAGAGGCTTTCTGCATTGCCTTGTGCCAAGTGAATTCAGCAGCCCTCATCACTCACTACATGCAAGGGCTGAGCCCTGAGTGCGTACCAACTCATCATGGCTGGGGGATCTGCGCACACAGCACTGATGTCTACCGCATCTATTTCATGTAGCTGTTGAATTATGCTGGTAACAAATCCAGTTTTCACAGTTACTGGTTAAACACAGGTCTTGATTTATATTTTACTACTACCATTATTGTTGGTCTTTGCAGCATGGTGGGGTTTTGTGTGGTGCCTAACAAGATAGAATATAAATATTTATGGTCTTTGTGCTCATTTCAGTCTCTGCTAGTATGTAGTGCAATGTGCTCTCTGCAGTAGGAATCCTCATGGAAAAAACAGAATTGAATAGATGTTTTCAAGATTCTTCTCTTCAAATTTTAATAAAATTCAAACTATAAAGCAAGAATATTTCTTTTAAAACCAACTGATAAGACCTTAGAAAATTCTTCAGAAATAATTGCATGTGCTACTATTCTGATTATTTCATACCTTGTATATTCCAGAGGGCTTATTCATACTCCAGTATTTCAAGAAATAAAACATCAGAGTATGGAGATATAGTAAAAATTCAAACTCCTACAGATAATTTTTATACCTTCTTTTCAAGTCCCTGCTTGCAAACTGGCAGGTGCCACCCAGGGACAATTTCTCCAGCATCTCTAATGTCATCCAGGTACGTGGCACAGAAAAAGTCACAGGAGAAAGCAATCAGTGGACATGAAAACTTGCACAGATTTTTTTTTAGAAATACAGTAACCTTGGGAGCACGTTGCTCTTGAAGATGTAATGGGGAATGTGATTTTCAAACTGACCTTTTATCTGCTTCAGTGCTCTGAGTGAGTTTGTTAACCTAATTTGATTTCTGTGCTCATCAGTAGCCATAAGCTTGATTCTGAACAACGTGTGATCTCGCTCTATAAACACTAAGGCAATGTCAAGTAATTTTATGGTTTAATTTGAAAATATAAGTTTTTAATCTGAAGCCTGGTGTTAAGGGATAAACACCAGATGCATCAATATCACGCAAAAGATGGGCATGCTTGTTGCAATAATTCTTTTTTTATATAATACCAATGTATGAAAAGCTGATTGAAGGATGACACTGTATAAAATTTGTCTGAATCTCTACTTTGTCTTTCCCTCCTAGCCAGCAGTTTTCATTACTTGACACATTAGACAGTTCTACCCAATTTCACATTTGACTTCACTGTTAGTCTTTTCTCAAATATTAGAATCAAATCAATATTTTTAGTTATCCAAAGAGACAGTCACCCATCTGTTATAGACCACAACTAATCAAAAATGATGGGATTTGTGCAGCAGTTCTTGATAAAATAAAGCTAAGTTTTGCTAAGATTTTCCAAGTAGATAAAGTAGTGTCCCTTCATACCTCGATCTTCATGAGCAGTCTGTACTCCTACATGCCTAAACACAGCTGCTGTGTGTTTGAATGCAAATCACTTCCCTTAAAGAAATACTAACTAAAATGTGAATACATCCTAATGCTTGGTCTCCCGAAGGCACAATGGTGTTAAGTCTATTGATGCCTTACATGAAAGGCTCCTTACCTGATGGGCTTTCCCAGGGCATACCCACCAAGTTAGACTTGGTATGAGATGCAGAAAGAGATGAAAAGGTTTGCATTTGTTTAGAAGCATCATTACTAAACAGCCATCCACATGCATGACATTTCCTGTTAACTTGTGAGGTTTTTTTTTATTTATTGTTAACATACAACTTTTTTGTAAGAAAGCCATTATTAAAATTAATAAGATGGTAAATTGGAGGTATTCAGGATCAATTCAAGTTGGTAATTCAGGAAAATCTACTGGTGTTTTCCTTATAGTAATAAACTTATAATTTTTTTTCTTTTTGTGTAATTAACTTCATAACTAATATCAATTTCTGTACCTAGGGAGTTACCAAGTCAAAATAAAACAAAATTTGTTACTTACTGAAGAGCTGTCTATAGCTTTGCTTTACGTTGTAAAGAAGCTACTCAGTTCTGGGTTGGATTTCAATAAAGAATGAAGCTGCAATTGTCTGTGAGTAGCTGATATATCAATTTAAATATATTTGGCCATTAATTAAGATTCCTTTTTGCATGCAAATAGGTTTCTCTCCAGGGGATTAATTACAGAATAAATTTCAGCTAATCTATCTTTGCTGTCCAATGTAATATTAAGCTATAAAACTCACTTTCGAAATGAAGCTGCTCACCATTTAATGAATGGCTATTAAAATATTGTTTTGAACAATGGTCCATTTAAAACAAAAAGTAGAGTAGCCCTTCAACCTATACTCTCAAGTATACCAATGCAATGGCTTAGATGTTCTAGACTGATGATTGAAGCTCCTTAGCCTTGACAATGTGTTCTCTGTGTGAGGAACAAAAAAAAAGACCTAATGATGGACCAGGGAGAGTCTATTTTTTTTATCTGTTTAGTCATGTATACCATTAAAGCCTGGGGCTAAGGGCCCCACATTGCTATTGGTGGCTAATGCTATGTATCTGGAGATGATGCAACTGGAGAAAATGGTGTAGGTGCCCACTGATGTAAGCTCTCTCAAACCAAAGCCTTGGAATTCACTGGCATCAGCAGCTATTGCTTTGTTCAACAGTCAGCACATCCAAATGACAAGGATAGTGTGAAGAAGTGTTTGCTCTAGACAGAAAAAAAAATAATGCAGAATTTAGTATAAATTACAATCTCTTTTGTAGGTATGTTTCAGATATCACTGATCTTGTTTGAAAACCCTTCTTTTTGATCTATTTTCTTCTGTAAGCATTGACCTATTTGGAAAATTTATTAATTGGAATCACTTTTCATCTGACCCTACTTTTTTAAGTCCACTTTACCTGCATTTTCATCCCCAGGAGAGGTTAAGTAGTGGTGGTCTGAATCACATTTTTTTTTATTTCACACTTCACTGTGCTCTGGCACATTTTCTCTGTAAGTTCAGTTACTGTTGTTGTTGCTCCTATTTCTGCTACTTCTGTGGGAGAATTTATCATTGCTGATCTCATTTAATCTGTGCAGCAGAACAAAATCTGCTCTTAAGTTTTCATCTGAATAGCTTTCCAGATTTCAGTAAGGCCATGTCCTGGGCCTCTGTCATAACCGTTTCTAGGCCAACATGAGTAATGAAAGGATTTGTAGGTAAATGCTTTGCTAAAATGAACTGCAGCACAGCCCGTTGGCAGTTCAGGGCATGCAGGCTTTTGTGACAAGCATCTTTTATGTGGTTGCTGGTGGAGCTGATGTTTTTCACAATTGGTGTCATTTATTAATATAAAAAAGTAAATGCTAGATGTATGTAATGCTTGGTTTACTTTAGCTTTGTTGGATGCCGCTGTGAATTTGAAAGCCTCGTGGATAAGAAGCATGGAAAGGCATTCTTTCAGGAGTGAAAATATTTGGGAATTTGTTTTTCCTTCCTTGAGGGGAGTCCCCTCAGTCATCTGCTCGAAAGTAAAAACAGTAAAGATCCTGCATTTATTTATGCTGGGGGGCAAATCTATTTCAAGTCTTGTCCGTAGCAAAAATGAATGGACCAGCATCTGCTCTGCGCTCACCTCGAAACAGTGTGCTCCGAGCACCTCAAGGTACAAGTGAAAGCAAACAGAAAATAAAATCTACGCCTTTCTAGCCTTGAAGACAGGCACGTAGACCACCAGGTCTCACCAGAGATGGCTATAAATGTGTGCTTTTTGTTATTTATCAAGAGAAGTTTAAACGATGAGAGAACAGAGCAGGGGATGATGCCTTGATCAGAGAAAAACAGATTTCTGTAGCGTTCTAATCTCAGGAGAACATACAAGAGCATCTAAAAATGTGGCTTAACATTTTGTTTGTGCTGTGAAACAGAATTTGGTGCTATCTCAAGTATGGGTACATCTGATCAAATATATATATTTGCCTGTAGGGGATGTGAACAGAGATCACAGTTTGGCTGCTGGTCACTGGGTGTAAAGCAGAGCGAAATCTCATTTCTGGCTTGGCAGACACAGGAGGAATATGCAACTGCAATACAGCATTGAAGTGAATGTGACAGCCTTCTGAAATCTCTTGATCAGCTCTTGAGTTGATGGCTTCTGAACAGGGTTGAAAAATGTATACTCGCAGCCTCTGCAAAAAGACCTTTCCATCCAGTTTTCAAAGAGTGAAACGTTAAAGAGGTGAGAGAAGAGGATGAGAAACATATCTGTTAGAAGTGTGGCTTTTGTCTCTGCTTTGTGACACTCGTGCATGTGCTTTCCTTCAGCAGTTTGAAAAATTTATTTTCTCTCCTCCTTTCATGTAAGTGGTAGGCCAGTTTTGTCAGGGTTACAGGAAGAAGGGATGATGCAGATTCTAGCTGGCAAACAGCATGAATGCTGCTGAGCAGAGGAGTCCAGCAGAGAAGAGAGGGTAGCTAACCAGAGCTCAGAGCTGGTACATGGCATCCTGCATTTAGAAATACAACAGATTAGGTTAGTAAATATGTATAAAATAAAAATTAAAAATTAAAACCAGTAGTGGACATGTTTGAAAAATAACATGAACTGTTTGTGGATGTTGGCTGTTCTCTTGGGAACTACTGTCTCTATGATTTAATATGAAGCTCTATTGTGTTTTCGGTAAGCGTTCATTTGTCTATCTCCAAAACTATGAAAACTACATCCTAGTGCATAACTGGGTAGTCTAAATAAGGCTGAAGATTTAGTAGGAAGTGCCATTTTTAAACACGGTCCTTTCTATTACATATTATAGCAAAAATTCTGACAAAATAGATTGTGTATGAGAGTTTTGGCTGTTATTATACGTCTTGAATACATTTTTGTATTGAGAGAGATTGTTTCTTCTCTGGATGACAGCTTTCTAGAAGAAATGAGTTAGATGGGTGCAGACAGATCATTGCTTGTAGAATAAATTTGCATTTATAGTGCTTTAATTTACAAGTTTCATATTAAGTTCTGAAATTTAGATGTTCTGTGCACAAGATAGACTACACGTCATAAATGCTTTGGTGTATCTTTTTGTATTATGCTATTTGTACTGTGACATAAGAAAAAGCCCTGGTTGGATGTAATGCCATCATTTCGTACTTAATGGCTGCATCTCCGCATTCAAATCACACAAGTATTACTTGTCTTTTATGGCCTGTTTCTAATGAAGAAAGCTGACAGAGAAATTGCTGTATATCCAAATGCCAAGATAGCTAGGAAACTTGTGCATGGAACCACCACCATTGGTAAGTTAGCCAAATTAATGACATATTGACTGTAACTGGTGCAGTTCAACAAGAATAGCCATGTCTGAACTTGTCCTTGATTTTCAAGGTCAATTCTGGTGAAAAAAGAGGTTTTTGGTAAAGATCTAGGCATGACTGGAAAGTACAACATTATCTTACTCTCACTGCCTTGAAAGCAGTGAAATAAAAATAATTTCCTGTTTCAGGCACAGTGAGAGTCCCTGATGAGTTCTTGCATCCCCAAAATCTCAGAGTGGGAATCATAACTCTAAAATAGCAAACACACTTGGCAGTAGTTTTTTCCCGAGTTTTTATTGTTGTTGCTACTCTCTGCATATCTATATTTCATCAATTTTAAAAAAGAAAAGGCTCTTTGATTTTTCCACTTTGCATCAGAACAACCACTGTCATTAATGATGTATCAGAAGGTGACAAGATTTTCCTTGCAGTTTTTAGACTTGGAGAATAATGGATTTTTCATGAAACAATACCAAAAGCTACTGGAAGGAAAGAATTAAAAGAAAAAAATACGGGAAAGAATTTCTCCTGTGAATTTATGTCCTTTTGATTTATCTGAAAGAAAAGAGAGTTCTCGTGACGGGAGCGAAAAGGACTTTGAGTGACTCCTGCATTAACCTCAGGATATTACGAGTTTTCCAGTGGCAGTTATATGGGATTGGAATAGAAGAACTTGTTGACTGGTCAAGATAATCTTCTGCCTTTTCTTTTAATAATTGCTGGTCTTTGCTGTAGTTTCTCCTTGCAGTTTTTAATCAATATGTGCAATAGTCAATTACTCTCTGGAAGAAATTATTCTGTAATATTTTGTAGCTTGAGTGTCCTGGAGATATTCATACAATAAGCAATTGAACAAGGCACTTGTAGGACTCACCAAAGCATCTGTGCAGACCATGTACCTAGCTTCTGCAGTTTAATATCTTCACATACTCAGCTGATGAGTAATAATGTTTCTTTTAACCATCCCTAAACGTGCATACAACTGATAGGTTCCAGGCTATTTACTACTGTAAGGAATTTATTGCTTTGCAATTTTAAAATTGCTTCTTGACCTCCTATGTGATGAAATTCAGCATTGCCTTTTTGTTTCTGCATTAATTAGTATGTGTTGGCTCATCTTGGGGCAGACCATAGCACAAGAATATTTTCTGGATACAAATACCATTTTCCACCTCCTTCATTTACTTTTAGTGGTAGGAATCCAGCCTGTGTACGGTTATCAGTATGTGTTGAGAAACCCCCTACCTTTCTGCCCTTTCTCAATACTTTTCAGAAGACTCATTTCATTATAATAAGGAGAATGACATTTCCACCAGCCTTTCCAAACAGATGCCCTGCAGGGAACCTCGGGACATCTGATCTTGGGCTCATCAATTTGTGCTGTCTTTCGCCTTCTCTTTGACTACTTGCTCCTCATTTGGTTGGACTCCAGTAGTGTCTTGGACCATGTCATATTTCTGTGACAGCTATGTTGCTGTTGTCTTTCAACTCGTTGTCCAAAGAGCTGTATGAGCCATAAATGAACTAGTGCTCTTGTATCATTTGTAACAATATATTTTGTAGTAGCGTCTCATACATTGATTAGCATGGTTTGATTTAGGAATTAAAGCATCTGGATTCATCATGACCTGCATGTTAAAAATATCAGATTTGACTCATGTCTGAATTCTGGCATTTAGCAAATTAAATCTATGAACCCACAAAGGGAAAGATGCTGATGATTTTTAGCTCTTTCTCTTCCATCATGACAGATTTACCAAACATCTGACTTGCTAATCAGGGAAAATAATTTTATTTTATTGACTGAATCTTCTTTACAGCCTCTCTAGGCCTTCCACATAAAATTCACATCTTGCACTGATGCATTTTGAGTACTGACTAAAAACTACAAAAGAAAAAGTTGATGCAATTTAGGATTAATAGACCTTTGCAGGTGTAAATTGTCTTCTGTTGGTGTATGGCGAGAGCCAAAGAGCAGTTGAATATTGTCCTTCTCTCTGAAATACTGCTGCTATATTTAAGTACTCATGCTGATGCTGTTGAATGAATTTGGAGATAATGAAACTGCTTTGTACTACATCCTGTTTCCTTCAAAGTATCAGAACTTTGAAGAGAACTAATTTATTATTCTTTCCCAGCTTTGATTAATTGTTTGAAATCTTCTTCCCTTCTTCTACCCATATGTTGGATGCTTCACGTTGCCTTCCAATGATCCAGATTATTCAGGCATAAGAATTAAATGGAATTATGGTTCAGCTACAAGATTTTTACATTATCCAAAATATGAAAAACAGATTTATAGTAGTTTACTTAAAGCCAAAGATTGTAAATTGTATTGACGTGTTGCGTTTAGGGAAATCTTTTTTCACTACTGTCCATTTGTGTAATGTAAACTGATTCTTTCACTCACCTCTCATGAGACCATGTTCCATTCAGGGAAATACATTAAAGCTTAAATTATTCAGTGTACTTTGCTTTTAATGTTCTGAAATCAAATTCAAATATAGCAAATAAATCCCTTCTTATGTATTAAGAATGAAATAAATACAAGTATTTGCCAACAGAAATTATGCAGTCTAGATTTTTGTTTGGTTAGTTTTTACTTTTCAAAGCAAAGAGGGATTTTCAATGGACTTTATTTTTAACTGCATCATATCTTAGTTTAAGCCTGAATTCAGAAAGTTTTGTTACTGAAAAGTGCTGTAAGTTCTCTTTCTCCTATTCTTTTGCAATATGCATTGATACTTGTTGATGATGGAAGAGTGATATAAGTTTTCTGGTGTATCTTTTACTGCAGATTCAACAACAGTGCTCAAAAATAATAGAAAAAAATCAAAGGAAGCTATTTGACATAGTACAGTTATTTCTTTGAATAAAAAGCTTGCTGCATGGTAAAGACTTCTGCTTTCTTTACATAAGAGCTATTTTACAATTTGCACTCTCTGTGAAAATGTAAAACTGATCTTTCTATGCTGATTAACTGCATATGAGTAATCAAGCCTCCGTTTTTGTATTACCCAATTGGTGTCTGAGTTCAGCATAAGAATTGTGTTATTGTAAATTGAAGGCTACTTGCAAGAAAATACAAACAATTCCTGGCTTGGGGGAAAGTATTTTGAGTGAAGATTATGGTTATTTGCTGTTTGTAGAGTTGTGATTCGAGGTCCAATCGAGCTAGACAATTTACAACATGTTGTCCATGCTGATGTACCTCCTTCCCCTGCAGCTTTTAACTTGCACTGTGATCAAAACTAAGCTTTCCATAGGCTGAATCAAGCAGAAGTTACAACTTGAGCTAAACTTCTTCCCAGTAGAATCACATCTGTTGTGGCTTTTTCAACAAATATTTACTGGTCTATGGGAGAATGGGAGCGTGCCTGCTCTTGCCTGCTACGAAAGATAATGGCAAAAAAAGAAGCTTGAGGAGTGACACCTGGCTTGCTAGAATGAGTTCAGATGGTTGGGCTATGCATTGGATCTCAGAGACATGTACCTTCTTCTCTTGTTCTAAAGAGATTTCCATAGGAAGTTTTAGCCTTTATGGGAACAGAGTTCAGAGATGAACACGCACTATTTTATCTTGCACATTTATGAGCAGAGGATACTGGAGTCTATCTCTGTGGTGGCAAAGCTTCAAAGGGGAGCCATGGCAAGGGAAGTGGGGGTTATTCACATATTGCCTGTAATAAGCCTTTCCAAGCAGATAACTTAGCAAACAACTTTGGGAATTATTACTGCAGGTGTGTTTATTTCCCAAACAGAAGAACTGGGATTCCCAAAGTGAAGGTGCTGCAGATGAGAGCCTTCTGCGTATTGCAGCCATGTTCCATAATTTGCTGTAACAGCTGTCAGTTCCTTTTTTGCTTTGTTTTTCTTCATTTCCCTTTACTTTCATCTACGTGACACTTGTTGCCCTTAACTTTCAGAAATCCCTGTTTTCCTGTCTAGATTTGACTTACTGTGCAGAGAAGAGGTGACACTACTGACTCATGTGGTGTCTGTGTTAAATAGATTGTTTGATGTATTTACTTTCATTTACTTGAGCCTCTTACTGTCAGTTTTTTATCCTTCTCTGACCTTCTAAGAGTGTATGCATGGTTTCAAAGCTAATAATGTCTGCTAAAACAGGCAGCTGTTAGAAATCATATGCTATGCTACAAATCACTCTACAGCAGGTTTGAATTCAGCTGGAAAATTGAGGAATCACAGTTAACTTTAAAACACCTATTAACTGGTTTCCTATAGGAATAACTAATACGTTGATTTTTGAAGGACTGGGTAGTGATCACCTTGAAAAAGCAACTGGAGGACAGAAAACAAGATGCATAAAATCCATAGTGATAGCAACAGGAATCTCTTTTTTTTTTTTTTTTTCTTTGTTCCTTAAAACCTAAAGGAAGTATCACATGAAAATACTTAAATTAAGGATTGTCAGGGAGAGCCACCTACTGCAATCACAAGGGAGCTGTAAAAATGTACATGCTGATTTTGAGGAGAAATACATTGCATTTTAAAACTTTGCAAATCTCAACTGCTTGGTGACCAAGATTGTGTTCTTAGAAGCTGACTTCATACTTAATTCAGTTTATCAAATGGAGAGAGACAAAAAATTACTTTTAAGAAGTCTCTCATCACATGCATGAGGATGCAAAATACATGTAAATGCAAACTGTCTTTATAATCAAGTCTTTGCACTGTACTGGGATATGGAACTGTGAAAAACGTATCCCCCTCTGACTTTCCTGTGATGTGGGAGCATGAAGAACAAAATTATCTAGTAGGATATCACTGGATATCACTTTGAAGGTGCAATTGTGGTGATCCATGCTTGGAGATGTATGTGTGGGTAACTGAGATGGAGGAAGGGAGATCTGTCTCCTGCAATCCTTACAAAGTGATAGATTTCATTCTGCTTTGTAGCTTGCTTAAAAGTCCTTGGTAGCTTCCTCTGGTCCGTGATTTCTCTAATTTGTGTTTATTATGTTTATGAATATTTATGCAGTGTAGAAAATCTGATAAGGAGATGCGAACTGTTAAGAAATAATTCAAGGTTGAGTACATATAAGACAAGCAGAGGGAATATTCTCCTTGATAAGTTCAGTTTGAATTTGCCACTGATCAGAAGTTTAAACTGTTACAGTGATTAGTGTGCTTCTGGTTCCTTCTTATTATAAAATCCATGGAAATAGATAAGTAAAGTAGTGCTGGCAAATTAAAACAATCACAGCTCTTACTGTGGTCACTAAATCTGGAGCAGAAGATCACCTGGGATGGCAGCCAGTTTTCCATAGACTTCTTTTCTTTAATGCAGCTTATTCTTTGTTTTTCTTCTTTAGTCCCTGTATTGCAGCTAATACAGCTGAGAGAAATGATCCACTGTTTCCCCTTGTTTTAACTTAGTTATAAGGTTACTTGAAGAAAAACATTGCAGAAAGTTTCATGTGTCTTCCTAGATTTGGGCTAAAAACTCTTTCTGCCTTGCAGCATTATAAATCCAGAACAAAAATCATAGATTTCCATTCAGTTACGTTACACTAAAGTGCTGCAGAGAAGTCTGGTTCTTTCTTTTTTGATGTTGGTAGCATAAGACTCATTAGAAGAAAAACAGCAGCAGGAAATTAGACATAGAAATGGAGAGTTTGGAGTTAGAATAGCAGGATCCTGGTAGTATGTGATATAACAATATTTAACTTTGGTCTGAAGTAAACAATTAAATGAGATAAATATGCTGGGATTGGTTTCATTTTAACAAATGTTGTCGTGATCTCATCTGAGAATGTGACTCTTAAAGCACTTGTAGCTGTATCTAGGAAGTAATACCCTTCAACAAGGATGGGGAAAATGTCTCAGGCTTTCTTCTTTCTCATGGGAAGAAATGCATTTCTTACAGCGTGCACTACTTCCCCTTTACCACTGGTGTTAAATCCACTGTACCTTCAGTATATGATTCTGCACTTATTTTCTTTTTCATACAAAGCCTACTTGCAAGAGAGCCTTTCTGAAGGAAAGAGAACTTAATCCAGCTACAATTTCACTTCCCATAGATGTTCCCTTTTCTGGCTCTGAACTTAATGGTGGTTTTCTTTGCTTTGTATTTATTTATTTATTTATGTGAAGCTCCCAGATTTCTCCTCTGTCAAACAGGCTTTCCAATGAGATTTCTCTGAGCTGCCATCTTTCTCTCTGCATTACTTTCCTAATGATTTCTTTTCTTTTTTTTTTCTTTTTTATATAAATTCTTTATATCCCAGTCAAATAACCCCTCAGAACAAAAAGAGATCTGAACCCGAACTCCAGACTTCTTCCTTTGAAGGCTGAGTCAGGAGCAGAGCTTATTCCCTGACCTTTTATAAAGATTTACATTTCTTTATCAGACAGAGCAAATCTTGCAAATCTCAAGTTTCCCTGTCCGTGCCTACAATGCTCATGGTAGAGCCCTTCCAAGACTTGCCTCCTTGCAGAGAACCCTGTTAATTCCTTGCTCTTGTCTTGGGTATGTGCAAGGTCTCAGGAATGGGATCCCATTGGTGTATAGAGGAGGAACATCCTAGACAGGCAGTTTAGGAGCAGAGGATTTTGCTGACAACTGAAGACTCCTTCACAGGTGAAAGTACTCAGTGCATATTCAAAACACTTGATATATCTCAATCTTTCCCCTTGGAAATATCTTATATGAGATTGCTCTAGAAGTACTACTGAGCACCCTTATGCAGGGTGACATAAGCACTGTATCAGCCCCCAGTAGAAGGGCAATGTACAATAAAAAGCTGTTGGACTGCAACATGATTATAGCACATGAGGTTTGCAGTGCAAGAGGCACATTAATGCAATAAATGAAGTGTTCTTGGTTCATCAGAGGAAACATCTGGAATTTTTCTTATAGCCAGGCTAAGCTGCTGCTTTAGCCACGAACCACCCAGATTTATCCATGGCTGTTTATGTCTCTTGATTATAGCTCCGATTAAAACATTTCCAATATTCCTTCTAAATCACAGAAAAGCAAAGGCGCTGTGGGCTTACCCTGGAAGCCCAGAGGGCTCTGCACCAGCACCTTTCAGTTCAGTAGCTGATCCTGGGTGTCTTTTATGTGAGCTGCCCTCCTGCAGGAGTTGTGGTTTCTGAAGACCTTTTGTGCTGTTCCTAGTGGGAAGCACAAGAAGCTCTTCATTTTGCACAGGAAAGACCAGCGTAACCCAATTCTGAGAGGGTCAGCTCGGAACCTGTGCTGTCAGCGTGCTGTTTTCCCTCTGCTAATGGACTGTGGTCTGTGGATGGGTTGTTATGCTTCCTCCCCATTCAGACTGTGCCACTTAACTCAGGCAGGCAGGCCATGCCTTGCAGCAAAGCAATGACCAGAGCACTGTGCCATGAGCTCTTGCTTCTCTAAGTGCCCTTAGGGCAGACACATCTGTCCTCTGGCCAATAGCTGTCTGTCTGCTTAATGTCACATCTGTGTCAATTGCATGTGGAGATTATAAAAACATAAATATGTGTGCAGTGGGGAAATTTGTTTACATGTTGCTTTACCTCATCCCACTGTAAGAGAGGCTGACTCTGCTTTCTGCTGGAGAGAATTTATAAAGTACCTTTTGTTTTTCTTTTCTGATTTATGTGGAAGAATAGCAGAGTAGGAACATTTTTTTGGTAAGAATTCGAAATATAACATTTCCCAGAAAAGCATACGTATCCCACATTTCCATATATCTTGTTGTCAGAGGAAATGCTTTGACATGCTCCTAGGCATAACTGCATACACATCAGCACACTTTATTAACTGACTCCTGACAAGTCATTCTTTTTTCTCACTTGATATGTGAATGCATAAAATCACCTTCTGATCCACAGTACACAGTGTGTCCTGTCTGTTTCAACACTGTGTATAAAATACAACTGTGTGTATCTATGCATGTCTATAATGCTACGGTGCTACATGCTGCTCCTGTAGTACCAAGCATGTGTTAGGAAGTGCATTTCATTTGTGTGTGGAATTCTTTACTGACTCCTAATTTAAACAGCACTTACCTGATATGTTGTTATGCTTTCTCTTTTTAAGTAGATGCAGCTCTTTCATGATTTATCAATTCATTCATCTCTCTCCAAAGATGATTGGAGAACCTTGTGTAATTTAGCCAAGAGTGCTCATAGCGTCAGACATAGAATCATAGAACGTCCTGGGTTGAAAAGGACCACAGTGATCATTTAGTTTCAACCCCCTGCTATATGCAGGGTCACCAACCACCAGACCAGGCTGCCCAGAGGCACATCCAGCCTGGCCTTGAATGCCTCCAGGACTGGGGCATCCACAACCTCCTTGTACAGGAGTTTGGAATTGTCATGCTGGGAATTGTTACTTTGCCCACTATTCACACAGGTTATGAGCATTTCCTAACGTTGCACACAACACATTTTGTTCTTAGCTTTGTAGTGGAAGCATTGTGAAGTTCTGCTTCAAGAGAGGAAGTGGAAGAAGGGCTGTGGAGTGCCTGGAGAGCTCGAGCAGGAGGCAGAGGTAGAATCACACAGGGAACAGAGGTACATTAATGCTGGTTTAAAAAAAGAAATAAAATTCTGTGGGGACCTCATTCTGCTATTGGCAGGTGTTTGTTGCTGTAGTCATGTAAAAATTTTGGCTACATGTGCTTTAGGAAGCAGTGCTGGGAAGTGTTAGCCAGTGGCCTTGTTGCTGACATCTCACAGAGGCTGTTAACTGCAGATGCTCTGGGACCCTCCAGTGTCCACTTGTCACTCCAGCGAAATTCAATATTGCGGTGTTACAAAAGGTTTTTTTTTTATATTGCACATGCTTTAAAGCATGTTGGCACCTCTCAGCATTCTGGCCTTGAGTGGAAGTTGGAGCAGATTATTGCAGCGTTTATTGGAGCGCTAGTGATGCTCCATCCTGAGTGCTCCTGTTAAACACAGCTCCATTTTCTCTGTTTCAAGCTGATAGGCACTAACTGTCAGTTGACTGGTTTTTTTTTGCTCTTTCGAAGGATATATTTGTGGTTTTTAGTGTTTTGTTTTGTTTTCTTGCTCTTTCATTTATTTTTTTTTTTTTCCTGTGTGCCAACTGTTTGAGCATCAAGTTTCTCTGGGCAGGGAACTGTGTGCTGACCATGTGAAAGTAACCATGGCCAGAAGACTACACAGGCCAGGCTGTTTACAGTCAGAGCAAAGCATCCCCTGAGCATAGTGGGGATAGGGGAGACAGCTGATTGGAAATAACCTGATAGTTTGTTTAATGTAATAACGACAAATGAGAGATGAGAAGATGCAGCTGGTAAGCGGATCTAAATCTTAAGAGATATTGATGCCAGCGGGTAGGACAGCCCATGACACTAATTTATCAGTGGTTGCCACTGGTGTGTATATACCATATATTTATGGCCTCTGCATGTGAGAGCTATGGTCCCCAGTGCAGCGGCTCCACGGGTGTGAGAATTATGCTTCCAGAAGAAGATGCTGCCATGCAGGAGTGTGAAAAATTACTCAATGGGATTGAGGACAGCCCAGCTGCTTTTATCTGGCTTTAGTGTTATTGCTGCTGCTGCTTCTTTTTTTCTTCTTCTTTTGTTTAATTCTTAACAGCACGTTTGATTCAGCAGCGGGCTTTAGATGTATTCGCTATGGTGTTTTGTGATTGCATTTTGTTTTCATCTTGATTACTGCGTGCCCCTGGAGCCGTTTTTGTATCTTGTTGCTTCCAGCCCTGCCACTATTGTAGATTGAAAAGTTTCTTTTTTATCTATCCCTTGTTTATAGAAGGAGTAGTAATGCGAGGAAATACTAATGATAAGAATTTGATGAAAGGACAGTGCTGCCTTACCACCCTGCTTTCCCAATGCGTAGCACTGTTACCCTCTAGGGAAAGAGGTTTTCTTTTTTATTTCTTTTTTATTTTGTGGTGGTTTGTTCAGTTAAGAAAAGGTAAGCCTTCGTCTCAGATCCAGTTCCCTGTTTGCTCACAGATTTGCTTTTGATTTTCAGCTGAACATCTGGGCTGAGTCAATCAAAGTAAGGCACAGAATCCTCTGGGGAGCATGGCCTTACCATGGTATTACTCAGTTCTCTGTTCTTTAAAAGGAATAGCAATATTACCCCCATTTCAAAGCAGTGTTGTAAGAATAGATACATGGAGAGATTTGAGATGCTCGGATACCGTTGCAGAGAGAGCCATGCAAGAGAGAAAGATGGGCTTCTAGATGTTTGTATCAGCTTATGTCTTGCAACAGATTCCTGATAATTAAGTTTTCTATTCTGCTGTTTTTGATAGGGTTATTATTTTCTTTGTTAAAAGAAATATCATTATCAGCCTTCTTTCCTTTTTCCTTCTGATTGTCCTGTAATGGTTACCCAATCCGTTGCGTCCTGTGTTGAAATCTGCTAGGGAATTGTTTGGAGTTGTTCAAATTTATTTACCTATAGGTAAATTGCTCTTACTTTGGTGATCAACACTGACTCTTTATCATTCAACGCCTTATGATATTTGGGGGTACTTAGATTATATGTAGCAAAATCAGCACGTTAAATTTCAGATTTCTATCACGAGCTGGTTTTCTGCTCCTGTCATCTCCTAGGCTGTTATTCTGCTGGAATTCTCTACTGTGACGATCATTTAATTGTTTCTCTCTAGTTCGTTAAATACCCTATTCTCATGTAAAATGTTTTGAAAAGGCTTTTGTTGCACTAGGATTAGATGGGCCATGCTGGACCAGCGAGGTCCAGCACATTGACACTACTGCCTCAGTGGGGAGGGCACAGCTCAGTCACTGCTGGGAGAATATAGGAGCTGTTAGACTCCCTTGGAAACTGAAAGATCTGAGGGGAAAGATGAAGTGAATAGAAGAGTTACTCTTGTCCTTATCCCGTTGCTGGTGTACACTTAGGAAAATTTAAATTGTGCCTGTTTGCAGTGTGTGGCTGTATCTTCAAAACATCCAGTGGTAAATATGACCAATGCTTGTTACAATTCTAACCAAATTTGATCTATTACAAGATCTCTGTTCTTTACTACCAGTAGCAATAATACGATATCCACCACTTGAGCTTAGCATCATAAACTTCTATCTTGTCTTCTCTCTCTCGAAGTCTAGTATGTTCGTTTTCAGGAGTATGAAAACAGTGCTTTGTTGCTCCAAACACTCTGTGGTGGGCCAGGCAACAAGCCTGGAAGTCTTTATAGTCTCTCTGAGTGAATAATATAATGCCATTTTGCTTTCCTTCATGCACATTACAGCACTACTCCTTCACAGATCTGTAGGGGGAATACACAAGCAGTTACATAGCCTTGAAAATGCAAAACAAAAATATTAGAATTATATGTCATATTTGTAGATGACTTTTCCTTTGTTCGTAGATGACAACCTTTTTCAAATATTGTCTTTAGGTTACGTCCTGTTCCCAGTTCAATATACCATGTCTGTGAATTGCACTCTATATTTCCTTCTAGTTCATTTACTGCTGCAGGCAATGAGATTGGTGTGTTTTCTGATTTTTTAAATTAACTCTGCAATATATTGGCCTTCTTCAGGTTCTTTTTCTGACAATATGATATTTGTCCTTACATTTCTAGAGAGTCCCAAATTGCTCATAGAGCCACACTGATATTTTGCTTTCTGTTCTGTTCGGTATCTATATGCTTCTTTAGGGTACTATTATTCATGCTCACAGGTTTTAGTGTTACATTTTTGCTGACAACTCCCAAATCTATTTTTCAGTACCTACTGACCCAGTGCTGGCTCTCCCTTTGCTGCGTGACTGTCTTTATGACATTCCAGTTTGGAATAGATGTCATCAAACTTGTTGAATATAAGAAAGAAAGAACTGTAGTTCAGTTCAGAACTGTCTCAGTAACAATCTCTGTATTTCTTACTCGTTGACAATTTTCATAAATGCTTGCGAAGTCTGACTTGTTTTACTGTAAGACACATAACCAATGTGAATATATGATTATAATCAGTACTGTTTTATCATGGAGTTCCTCATAGCAATTAAGTGTTACAATTGATGGAGCATAACAAGGCCTTAGAACATAATACCGAAATTACTCAGCAAGTGCACAGGATTTCAGGCTGTAATTCTAGCTTTTGCATCTCACCTGGGAAGAAGGAAAGGGAAGAGGGAAAGGGATCCTGCACAGCTACTGTGGTCTGTAGGTGCTAGAACACTATCTAGATGACTTGATAACTTTGTATGGAAGTGAAACTAGACTATATGCATGAAAGCTCAATGGAAGATGTAATTCATTAATCATTCACTCACTGGACATAGCTTGCAGGAAAAAATATGTCAAAATTTGTGTATCAAGGACTGCAGTGCAGTAAGTGTACACAGTAGATCTTATATTGAACAGGCTGGTGCTTCCTTGCTATGGAATGCTGGGTCTTATTATCTTAATCTTTATTTGTGGAGTTTTGGATGAGGTATGTAAGAGGCTGTCCCTGTTGTGCTCAATAGAAGAGTATCCTTAGCCTGTTTAGAAGCTCAGCTCGATGTAAGAACTTCAATAGTAATATCCAGGAAACCTTTCTGGACACGTAAATTAAACATCAGAAGTTTTATGCACTGCAAGAGAGGTGGCGTCTGCAGAGTCCAGAAGAAATGCATGTAAAAGCAAGAGCTGCAAGAAGAAACATCTGACCTTCAATTAGAAAAAGTCACAGCTTAGTGATATGGAAATGCACTGATTTATATCTTATCAAGTGCTGCCCAATATGTTTAAAATGCATAACTGTAAAGTGTCTCAAAAGATTGCCTGGAGCAAACAGGTCACCAGGGTTTGATGCTTTAGTTCACCTAAAGCGAAGACAAGGTTCTGGACTTCTATGCACAGTCATTTAGAGAAACTGGAAAAAGTGGCATGAATGCCACTTTTTAAAAAAACTACTTTAGCTTTAAAAAAAATAAATCACTATTTTAGTCATAGTGCTGAGGTGATTAAAACTCAGTTCTACTTTATGATTTCCTGTGTGGTTAAATCCTGATAATGGATTTCTTTACATTTTTAGTTTTGCTTTGGTCTTTACTCTTATCTTCTCTTCTACTGATCTGTCTTCTGTATCTCTGAAGGCTGTATTGTTCATGGAAAAGCACAATTCCTTATCACATCACAATTCTATTGAGAGATCTCTCTGCTGACTTCACTGAAAAGATTGATTTTAATGCTTATACTCTTTGCTTGCATAGTAATTTTCTCCATCTGGGCATTCTTTTTGGTCTCCTAAGCCTGAGTTTTACATCTTACTCTTTTGAAAAGGAGCTTCTGCTCCATACAGCATCTGTCTGATCTTTCAGACATGTGCATTGTACTTCTCCAGAACATCCAAGTTTTCAGCATGCATTCAGGTTCTAAAATCTTCAAACATAATTTGCAGAGCAACTTCAAATCGGTCCCTGAGCAGCAGCAGCATCGGGCCAGTCCAGAAATACTTATTATGCAAGGAATTATTCTTAAATTATGAATGTCTTTGCCACTGGTGGCAATCTGATTGACAAGGGGAGCTAAAGACTCAAGAGATTAGAAGTTCAGGTGACTTTATACTGTTACTTGAGAAGACCTTGAATTTGGCAAGAGGTGACCTTGTTACCCACACCCAACCTGAGAAGCATCGGTATGTGTAAGCAGATTGCTGGAAGACAGGGAAAACGCTCTATTCCTGGAAAAAGACCACAGAAGAGCTCTTTTATCACCACTTGCAGTGAATACCACTGCCTGCAGGTGCCCCTGGGGTGGGTCAAAGGCTCTACATCATGGAGGGGTTCTCTCTCCTGTCAGCATCATGCATTTTCAGCAAGGAAAGAAACTGTTACTTGAGCATTCAGCCTTCTTGATGACATTTCATGACATGATCCTTCTTACATTGTTCAATTTTTAATCCTTGGATATATTTTCATTTACTTTCTGTTCTTCTGGTTGTTTAGTTTTCAGTTTTCACTGCATCCTGCCTAACCAGATTATTTTCTATCTGTTGTTACACAGAGAGGATACTGAGCAAGAATACTGGAAGCCTTTTGCCATCTTAGCATTCTTTTTTTTCTCTTTCACTTGTATCATCCCAAAGTCATTTAATGAGACCTTCAACCACACGAGAGTTTGACTTTCATCATTTCAGCCTGAACAGTGGCCTTCCCTGCACAGCCACCATCACTCTAAGGCAGCTCTGGTTGTTCTGTGTAGCAGTAAGAGAGGAGAGCTTCCCAAAAGGCAATCAGCTATGCTGCTCTCCTCAGCTTGGTCTAAATTAATTTACTGCCTTACTTAACACTTTACTTGCTCCGAGATGAGCTATAGACCCAGTATCTTAACTTCTAATTAAATGACACTTTGTCATTACCAAAAATTGTAATAACACACTGAACGTTTTGCTACTGAGAATATTCTGAAATAAGTGCATGGTAATTGTTTGCAAGTCCACGGAATTTAATTAAACTGTGTTTAAAATTCTTAGAAACTGATGACTGAGAATCAACTAAATAAAATGTTTACAAATGGGCACATAAATATGCATATGTAGTGAGGAAGCAGCCTGCTTGCAATGCTGGGCTCGTCGTTAGCAAAGGCAACATCCAGTACAGCATGTCTCCGATAATTACATTTTGGCTTAATAAACAAAAATGAGAAGGATGCTTATTTTTATTTTTAATTATGTTAATGTTCTCTCTCTTTTTTTTTTTTTTTTTGATGCATCTCACTCTAATGTGGTGCATAGAGGGTTGTTTAGCTTTCATATTTGAGTAAAAAATGTAATGCCTTGATTTTTTAGAAAATGGGAGTGTTAAAAGAGGGAAAAAATTGTCATCCTTTGTGCAAAATGTAGGACACGTTTCAAACCTCCCCTAACCCCATGAGATTTCTGAAAGACATACTGAGTTGCTTCTACATCAGAGAGATGTTTTACATTTACACAGCTGTTTTCAGTCCTGAATACTTTATTCGTATTTGCGTGTATGCTCATGAAACTATGATATTGTGTAGTCCCCCCAGCGCATCTTTTCCCCAGTTGTGTTTATATGCACTTAAGGGTACTGGAGCAGAATATGTGGACATTTAAAGTTAGTTTGTGTGTCCCTTGCTTACCCATGGAGGAAGCTATGGGGATGTAGCAAAGCAAAGACATGGCCATGGATTTATCCGTGTAAATTGGCAATGTGGGTTCAAGTTAACTTTTCAGAAATGTCCCAGAACGATCACAAATGAAAGGCAGTTCTGGCTCAACAACGTTTGTTTCTTGTTATATTTCAGGGAGAAAAGAAAAAAATATATATATATATTGAAATGTTTTATTTTAAGATACAAGCGATAAGTGTGAATTTTGAAGTAAGAAAAATCAGTGTTCCAAAGCTGTCATAATATTTTTCAGTGAAAGAAAATAAAAGGCTTCTTCCTGAAGAGTTTGGAAGTACTGCTTTTTACCTTACATGTTTTCTATGAACTGTTAGGAAATGGGAAGTCGAATAGGCTGGCTTAAGCTGAGCATGTGGAAGGAAGGCTGGAATCTCAACGATGGCTTATTTTTATCCCACATCAACTTTACTGGAAATGTTATTTTTATCTGAAGTAGATTTTCACTATTTTTCAGCTATAACTATTTTTTTTCTTTATTTAACTTGTTATCAAGACACTTGAATGCAAGCAAGCAGACGTGCATGTGATGAATAAGTTTCTGGTATGTCTGCTGTTGTTTTACTGCCCACTATTACCATGCAGCAGCCTATTTTCCTGTTGGAATTTGCCAGATTAACTGACCTGCTAAACTTCAGCAGCACCCATACATACGGAATAGGCTCCCCAGGGAGGTGGTTGAGTCACCATCCCTGGATGTGTTTAAAAACTGTTTGGGTGTGGTGCTCAGGGACATGATTTAGCAGAGGATTATTAGGGTAGTATGTTTAGGTTGTGGTTGGACTTGATGATCTTTAAGGTCTTTTCTAACCTGAGCAATTCTATGATCCTGCGATTCTAGATGCATATGTGAACGTGTATGCATAATACAGAAAGTCAACTGCTGGCTTCCTCACTCGTCATTGTCTGGGCCACCTCCTGAACAAGTTAAGCCAATTTTGTATCTTCATACACCAGCTCTATGTTTTCCTGATTTATCTCCCGGGAGATGCAGAAACAACATATCCATGTAATGATCTAATTAAAAATTGTTATCACAGAATCACAGAATTGTAGGGGTTGGAAGGGACCTCCAGAGATCTTCGAGTCCAAACCCCCTGCCAAAGCAGGTTCCCTACACCAGGTTGCACAGGTAGGCATCCAGGCAGGGCTTAAACATCTCCAGAGAAGGAGACTCCACAACCTCCCTGGGCAGGAGGGAGGGTCATCATCATCCAAATCTCTCCTACAGGAGGCAAGGAGAGTGAACAAATGACCGCTCTGAAATGCTGGTGAATGAGGTGTGTTCTCCATGTGCTGCAAAGAAGGGCTGAAAAGCAGTGTACAGCAATTCAGCAGAGCCCCAGTGTGTTCACTGCTCCTGCAATGGAGATTGCAAAACTAGGGCAGCTATAAAATTGGGAAAAACATTTCAGCAAGCAATAATGGATACTACTTTGTTTGCTGTAGCCCTGCTAAATAATGTACAAATGTGTTCACAGGAAAAAAAAATAAAACAAAAATTTGTTGTTAATAATAGTGCTATTTCCAAATTTTAATGAGGCACCTCAGGGGCATAGAGATGCATTGTGGTATATCTCATTATCTCATTAGAGGACTACAGCTTGCATCAGAAGCAATTTGGATTAAACCATTGCGGTCTCTGAATCAAGGGATTGGCTTTAGCAAATGGGAGAAAGATGTCATCTTAAAATTGGCTATTTTTTCATGGGTTAGGTAAAAATAATTTCAATTAATAAACAAAGCTTTTAGTGTGGTTATCCTTGCATAGCACCCACTGCAATATGCGCAGGAACCTGAAGAACTTTAGAAAGTACTACTTGTGAATTTGGTGTGTTGCTCTCCTGTAATAATAAGGCTTGAAAATAGAAAGACAGCCTGGCTTCCTGTGGGAAATTCCGGTCAGACCAATGGTGGATAGTCCAACAAGTACACACAAAAAGAGAGGAGAAACCATGAGTGCTCAAACTCTGCACAAGTGATGAACTGAATTATTTGGTGGACATCTTATGAGACTATTGACAGAGCAGTCAGAAACTCTCATTTGGTGAACAGACTTCCATTTACTCCAATGGCTCAGGATCCAGTTATAGATTGGAGATAGGAGCCCTGTGATGCTGTATTATTTTTGTCAATAGCAGTCGTGGGTAATGAGATGTATCTCTTAGTCTCATTTGAATTTTAGAAGACTTCTAAAGTTATTTTTAAAACTTTATCACAAGTGTCTGAAATCAACGATAAGAATGTGAGGATATGACTTAATTGGAAACTGTGATCATGAGATAACTGGATAAAGAATTTGATTGTAAGTGGAAGAATGATGTCATCCTAAAAATAGAATTAGTAAATTTAATTATGCAGGTAATTTGAACTTTTGATGCTAGGTTTCCAGTGCCATAGTCTGTGTCTATACATGCATGGGAGAACTTATGTAATTTACTTGGTTACTCACCGTGTCACAATGGAAATTCTGCATGTGTATTTTGCATAGAGATCTGAACAAATTTATTGACATTTTAATAAAACTGAGCACTGATGTAGCAGAACGTGCAAGACTAAAATAATTCTGTTACTATATCAATATTTCTCTGAGGATACGAAACTGTCTGCTGATAAACTGGAAAGAAAGATTTAATAGTGGTGTGTACTGAGGCATTTTAAAATCAGTTTTTTGGAGGTTTATCAGATGAATCATAAAGCAAAATATTGATACCAAATTATTGTAGGAACTACTTAGCATACATTGCTCTATAGGAAATAAATAATGGGCATCATAAAACTGCAAATGGTTTTAAGAAATTTGTATTTAGTCTTACCTGTGGATGTGTTGCTTATGCCATTTCATGCAATGAGGAGATCCAACTCAAACAACCACAGACCCCTCAGAAGCAAAGAGCATGTGCAGCAATAAGCACACATTCCCTGACAGACAGGCTTGCACACAGAAAAAAAAAACAACCTTGATATATTAAGTATACACTTGAGAAACACTGCAGAGCAAACACTCCAGTTGCAGTCATATGCTGCTGAGAATGTGCTGCAATTTAAGGCTCAATCATATGTTCTCCAAGGAAACCCACTGATACCTAATTACAGGAAGATTACAAACGATAATGACAACATAATGAATTACAGAACCTTTATGACTTCTTTGCACAATTTCCTGCTGTGAATCAAGACATGCAAGGATAGCTGAGTGACACTTGCTTGTCTCTTAGGTGAGGGAGGGGAATTATGAAATTGTGTACTATTTGTTTTATGGCAGTGATGTAAGTTTTTGTGCCTGCCATGTTTTTGTGAAGTTGGAGCCAAGAATATACTAATACTGTGACATTTCCTAGCATATTTCTATCTTTGTTGGCAGCAGAGCATCTTACACTTGAAGACTTTTGCTTTTTGGATTTCTACGCTTCTGTGCTCTTATTTAATTTTGCCCTGTTGAGCCCTCTAATTTGTCCAGCTGGCTTTGCTGTCATACCCTAGTGCTTAAAAATACAAAAATAAAAATTTGGAAGGAAAGCAATTAGGGATTTCTGAAAAAATAACAAATATTGGCAATGTCAAGATTACCCTTCCTTCCCATTACCATTCCTTGGGTTCCTGTTACCTTTCCTTGGGTTTCAGACATGGTCCTGCAGTCTGTCTTTGTTTACCCAATTAAAAGTGAAAATGAAGTCAATGAATGTTTCTTAACCACATGTGAAGAAATAAACTTCATGGAAATAGTCTACTCAATGCAAACATATTACTGAATATTCCCTTCCTGTGCATTTGTTTTGGAGTTGCAGCAAAGGCTCTGTGTTTTGCTCTCTCTGGAAACTAATATATTTTGATAAGAGCTGCAGCCCTGAAGTCCAGTTTTGAACAAAAGATCCCTCTTTTCTAGTGGAAATCAGTACCTGTAAACCCTCCTTTTCACTGTTTACTACTGGAAAGCAACATCAATTGAAGCTTTGTCCAGCCTTACTATAATCACTCTTACTTTCACCAGTTTACTAATCTCTGCTTCCCACTGTGACACCCTGGGGCTTTGTGTGGGCTGGAGAGCTCGTCATTGCCTTCCTAAACCCTGCTCAGTGCTGCCCATGGCTGGGTACCAGCTGGGGAGTGGAGCTGCACATTGTTGCATCGTGCGTTGCATTGAAATTACTCAGCCCTGCTCGTGGTCCATTGCAAGTTGGAACTGAGGAGCTGGTCTGTTATCTGTAGATAACCTGTAGTGGAACTCTAGTCTTGGTATCAAAGAGAGTTTAGATTGATCTGATTTAGATTAATAGATTGCCAAAGGCTTTTTCTGGGTACATTAAAAAATCCTCTGTAATCTGTTCCAGATCTAGAAGCTGGTAGATTTTAGCTTCTTTTAAATCTCTCTTTTGTTTAATAAACTTTCTGAGTGAATACTGTTTCAAATAGCCTTTGTGGGGATTTTGGACCAGATAGTTTGGACAAAAAAAGTAATGAGCTTTGAAGGGAAATTTAAGATCAATATGTTGGTAAAACAATGCTTCCAAGCTGCTGTTTGCAAGTGTTATGCATATATAAATATGTGGATGAACTGAAACTTCTTAGAGGTCAGTGAGCCATAATCAGGAAGAGGGGAGGACAAGCCAATATTTTGAGATAATTTACTAAAGCAAAGTTTGTTTAATATTATGTGAGATCCGGTTTATTTCACTTTGAATGTAGGCTGTAAATAGTGCTGTTACAGTAGAAGCAATTTGACAAACAAACTGCAATCAAAATACATATATTATGACTGAAAAATTAATTTCCACCAGATAACTTCATCACAAACAGGCTTGCAAAGAAATCAGATTATCCCCTAAAGGGAGTGAACGTATCCAGCTTAAAAAAAAAAACTCCATGTAAAATAACTCACTGCTCACTAGCCTAGCATGCTGCTGAGCTCAGTTTCTCCAATTTACATCACAGTGTGCTGCAACCATAGTCATTAAGCTGGCTCACATTTTAGGAATGTTTCTTTTCAGCAAGTGGAACATTTTTCCCCAGAAAGCAAATAATTAAAACAAAGCATAGATTTTGTTGGCATGCAGGGGAGCTGCGGGCCAGCAGTGAGGCCACTTCCCAATGCCCAGAGATGGAGCAGCCTTCCAGGTTCCTGTGTCCATGGCTGTAGAAGATGCTGCAGCCATCTAGCTGGAGGCAGTCTTGAGAAAAGGACAAGCAATAAAATTTGCAAAGCGGTTGGACTAGAAGTAGCTTGGGAAGCCAGCTAGAAAATCAAATTAGAGTTTGAAAAACATACTCAAGCGGATGAGGTTCTTGAAGTAACCAAAGTAACTGTGTGGATGGCAAGGGCTCTTTTTTGTTCCGTGAAAGTTCATGCATTTTCTGCCTGTGTTGAATGCAAGAGACATAAATGGACTGTAATTAAAGAATATACTGAGTTAGAACAGTTAATGTTAAGACTATATTCTTAAAAATTCTTCAACAGAATAATTGATGTTAAGACTATATTTAAAAAAAAAATCTTCAATGGTGTTCTTATGATTCAAGGCAATTAGATCACGGAATGATTTATTTCTAATGACTTGTCTCTGTCATTCTAATAACAATTTTTTTTTATTATTCTCAGGTTCCTAAGACCTTTACTGATGTCTTTCAACATGTATATGTTATGTACATATTCTATATTCTGCATCTAAATTTTTTATGGGAATCTAATGATGGAGAGAAAAAGCCAGGTTATCTCCCTCTGTTCGTTTTCTTTATAATCTCCTTCTTTTATTTTTGTCCTGGCCACTTTTGGTTGAATCTCAACCTGCACAACCATGTCAAAAGTGTCCTCCTATCTTTTCAGCTTTAGAGATGACTCCCTTATATTGTAAGACCTGGGACAGTTTCTGTACGGAGAAGCCATGCTGAATTAATTACAATTATCCCTGTTTTTGTGGAGAATTCTGTAGTTGACAGCCATTGTTATATGAATATAGTTATGAATAAAATGCTTCAAGGCCTCCAAAAATGTCAGATTTTCTGCCAATTTGGAGTGCCACAAACAAGAAAGGAGAAAACTTTGATTTCTCCTATGATATATATGGCTTCATTTATTTATTTATTTAACTTTTTAAAAAAGTGAGATTATCTCAAGCTATTTGCTGGATTAGAAACTACAAAAAGGCTGCCAATCTGTTCTGTCATTTCTGGACACAGAAACCCAGAAATGATCAGATGTTGGCCATTGATTTTCCTTCCAGTAATTGTTTGATGGAAAACTGACTCGTTCCTCAAAAGAGAAACAAATAACTGAATGCGTGCACATTGGACAATACCTTGTTGAAATGCATGATATTTTATGTGAATAAAGAGAAGCAGAGAAATTTGAAGTATTTACTCATGAAGTAAGGATTAGATTGAGCACAAGCCCTTGCATGAACGGATTTCGCTGGTGTGTGATAAGAAGTTCAATCTTGAAGTCTGTTGCTTGGATGTGCAGAGTTGTTTGGCTTGCTGAAATACATGCAGCATGTTTCTGCAGCTGATTTAAAAAAAAAAATTAAAATCTCAGCAAATAACTGTAGAACGCTTTTTTTTTTAATTAATTTTTTTATTTTCATTTTTGTTCAAATTGTTTGATTTTGTTGTCATCTGTTGTTCTCAAACCTTTCAGTCTATGTTAGTAGTTAAGGCAACATTTCCAAGTGGCATTATATCTGATTTTGAACTGCAAAATTGAAGCAGCATGTGATCACAGGTAGGCAACTGCTTTCTGGTAAGAGCAAGTGGTTGTTTGATTACTGAAGTGTAGCTCTGCTGTTGGAAACAAAAAGCTCTAAGAAACCAACCACAAGCTTTTACAACTCCAGGCTTGTAATATTATTAAGCTGAAGTAACATCTGTGGGCGTACTGTCGGCTTTGCTGTGGTTCAGTTTCCAGTTTTATTCATTCTTTTCATTCAGTTTATTGTCTGAAAAAAGTCTGGCATAAATTGAAGGGTTTCTCCTGACTCTTCAGCTATTCAGCACTGCTTATTTACCATGCTCTAAAATACCCCAAACGTATAAAGCCTGAAAGTACGCTGATTGTTGGGTGTGCTTTCAGATGGAATCCTGTGGAAGTCAACATGGTGTGTGAGAGCTCTTCTCAAGTGAGTGTTTCGAGTGGGAATGAAATTCAGTGCATTGTGCAAAGTTTTCTGAAGGGGTCAGGTCCCACCTCTTGCTGGAGAAGAAAGTGTTATCCAGCTTATGTTTGCTGGAGTTGAACTGTATATCTCCAAAATGATTTTAAGTGTATCCCTTGACACGTTAAAGATTTAGAGAGGCTGAAAATGCATATCAATGTTTTATTACTGCTTCAATTTGAAAAGTTAATTTGTAAAATGTGCTCTAGTCCTAATAATTCAGACTTTTTTTTTATTATTTGTGAGAGTTCTTCAATAACTGTTTATTAATCCAATGGCAAGCAGATGGTTGTGAGTTGCCCTTCTCTTTTTTTAGTGCTGTATGTCTCTCCCATCTGACCTCATTCACTTTACATCAGAGATTTCCCTGTCAGATGTGTGCTGTTAGCTGGATGGGTAACATTTGTTGTAGTGTTTGAGATTCGAGGCAGTTACTGGGAAAAAAAAAGTAATATCACACATGAGGATAACATGATTGTGATTAATAAAATCAACACCTGCACACTAACTTGTAGCCGTGGAATAGTTTATATTTTTTCAACGTCTTAGAAAAAGCCCAGAGGAAGGTTTTGTCAGTGTGAAATGAGAGAAAAATAGTGGTGCCCAATGATTAATAATTATCTTAAAGTATCCTTCTTGTATGTCATGTGCTGTGGTAGTAAATCATGTCTGCTCTGTTTGCTTCTCATTGGACACTGATTAAAGTAAATATGGCTAAAATCCCTGTACAGCTCAGACCAATCATTTTCATTATAGAAAGATATAGAAGCTGGTTTGAGTGAGGAGCCACAAGCTTTTGCTGCTGACTGCCCATGGACTGCTTTCTCCCTTTCCAGGAGTTGGGATGGCATCCAAAATCTGTTGCAGGCTGGATTTCAAACAACTATTGTAATGGCAGTAGCTTTGGCCAACCATCTTCCTCATCTTCTCTAAGCATTTTTCTGCTTGAGAAAACTGTGATCTTAAAATGCTGAAGAGCCTATGTTGCTAGAGCTGAAGCTACTCCTGTAGTAATTTATAAAATTTTGTTTGCTCCTTTATTTAGAAGTCACAATGAAGACAGATTTGTTCAGAGCTGCCTGATGAACCTATGGCAGCTGAGAAAATTTTGTTTTATAAATGCCAAGGTCAGATTACTGAGGTTCATCACTTTTTATTTCTCTCAGAAATGCTGGATGGACCAAAAACTTTAATTTGGTCCGAAAATATTTTATCTAAAAAGAATACTATGTCTCATTTATTTCTGCACAATTCTTCATCCTTTTAAATAGCTAGTAGGATTTCACTGCTGTTATTAATTTAAGAATCAGGTTATTCCATCCTTGTCCTCTTTCAAAATGAGGCAGACTAGGTGATACAAGAAGACTGTAATGAAGATATGCACATAAGAAGAAAGTTGACAAGCCTGAGTTATTAGGTTATAGCCATTCAGTATTTGAAGAAACTGCATGTTGAAACCTCATAAATATTCTATTTAAGTCAAGCAAGATCAACTCTTGATCGGAGGAGAGCAGTGAACGTCTAGACTGGTTTTAGATATAGTTTGCTATAACTAGATATAGTTTGCAAACTAGATACAGTTTGCTTCTTTATGCAATTACTGCCTATTTATTGCTGTTTTTTTGCAAGGGCAAAAGTGAGAGACGAGGCTGGGGACAGGTTGTTTCGAAGGCGTGTTCAGAGAGATCCACTTCATGCATCACTTTGCATGTAACTACCACTTAGCTGGTGACTTTGGGTTTGGTCTGTCATACATTCTGGTTGGTGTTGAAAGCTCCTGCTCTGAAATCAAGTAGTTTTGTTTGATTGTGCTGCCTTTGGAAATGTCTGTGTGACTGTGTAGTCTTTTATCTTCCCATAAATTTAATTCACTGCTTTGATTGAATGCATATAATAGATTTCCAAGAAGAAAGATAATGTGACCACAAGTGTGTTTGCATACAGCCATTATGTCTAGTTTATGATTTAATCCATTTTAAACTCTTCCTGTAAGTACTTATATTTCTCACTTAATTGTGTTCATTTAATCCTCAGCAGTCCTTCAGGAGACAAAGTTATTGGACCATTATCTAGCCATGAAACATTGATTTGTGCTATATAAAGAATGTATGGATCTTATTCTTCTAAAGTGTGAAGACCTTGTTGTACTTGATCTTGTAAATAGGAGGATGCTTTACACTTTGTGAACTTCAGTCTGAAATTTGTTCAGATCACTCTTGTATTTCTGTTTAGAAATATGCTGGCTTAGCCCTTGTAGCACTCTTAGAGAGGACATTTGAGTTTTCTTTATGACATTTGCATTCCGATATTTATAACCTAGTGAAGTGACATGCCTAAAACAAGGGCAAAGCATCTATTTACATGATTGTCGTGGTTAAATCTGGATTTTGTTCAGGAAATCATTTTGTTAAGCTGGTGCTGGTAGATGATACAATCAAGAGGACCAGCACAACAGCCAGTTGGGTCAGCATTCGTAAAGGTCTCTGACAGCAAACAGGGTCTCATCAGCACTGTTAGATTTAGCAGTATATACTCTGCACCCAGTCTGGTTGCAATAAATGTCTAGAAGGATCACCAAGAATTATTTCTGCCTCCTGGTTAAGTGATTCAGATCACAGTGTAGATAAATCCACCCCTCGGGTGCACTCTCTGCACACAGCATATTTTTCAGGGCACTTGACATGTTTGTTGCAGTTACAAGAATTAGGAGGTTGCCATTTGTCCTTCTGTAGAATGAGTGTACAGTGGATCTGTATTGGCTGGTGCCCAGATATTCAATGTAAGGATAAGCTCGTATGAGTTGGATTCTGAGAGCCACCACAGTAACTTAACGATAACGATTTTACAGCTTTTTTTCAGCATAAAGTTGATACATCTTAAGAGCTGGCAGTGCAGTGCTGGAAAACCATGTGGAGCCCAATTGGCTTCCACGAGGTTTTGTCTGTGTTCCTTCTGCTGCAGACCACTGATGCCCATCTACTCCCAGGGTCTGACTCACAGCACGGATAGAGCTCTCACCATTCTTCAGAGCTTTTAAACAACTATCCTTTTTAATTTAGGGGACTTCCTTTTGATCAGATAGTGGTGGAAGCACTGGAATGGGCTGCCCAGGGAGGGGGTTGAGTTGCTGTTCCTACAGGTGTTCAAGAAACGTTTCAATGTTGTATTAAGGGGCATGGTTTCTATGGTTTTCTATGATTCTGTCAAAGTGTATACAGGTTGGTTGGATGTATGAATAATCACTAATTTTCTGGTTGCTTTTATGGAAGCCAGAAAATAAGAAGCTGAAAAGCTTGGTACTGTATTAGCAAGAATGATTGTTGAAGGCTTTTGTCTGCCTCAAAACAGATTCACTGGCCCCTGATGATTCTTTATTTGCTATCTGTTAACATACTTGTTTCAGAAAACGTAATTTGTTTAGGAAAGAGGCAGCAAAGAGTTTGATGCAACTGTGACCTTCCTAGCAATTTGATTCACGGTAGGTTTCTTTGGATATTGCTCCTGGAAAAGTACCTGTGAGTTTTACATGCCAGCTGTGGCAGCGTGGGTGCCATGTACATACAACACCAAGTCAATTAGAATAATTAGCATGAAAAGGAGAAAGTGAATGCAGATTGCTGTTCCCAGAAGGGTATCGTCATATCCTCCTGAGACATGTATTAAGCAGAGAGGGAGTCATGCTGAGCCTCGGTTCAGGTGAGAGATGGGCAGTTAGCACAAGCACAGGGGAATACGCAGCTTCCTGGGAAGTGCATTTGCACAATTCTCATGCTCTCCACATACACAGAACTTAGTATTTGTGATTAGATGCTGTTGTTTGTTTGGTTTATGCCAGATTTTATGAATTCATGCAAGTTCACCTGATACATTTTTATCCTTCTGTCTCATACATCCAGATTTTTGCCTTCAGTGCTGCTCACTAAAGCTTGCTGCACAAAGATTTACCAAGTATCAACAAAAATTCAGCGTGGCTTTACATGTGGTACAACAACCCATGGAGGCCAAACCTCTTACAGTCTCTATGTCCTCAGCTGAGAAATTAAATTCACCATAAATTCAGCATTTTAAAGAGAAATGCAGGGTGCTTTTAGTGAAATAAAGAAAGAGAGATCTAAGGTTTTCAGTAGGAGATTTCCCCCTGGTTCGGCTAAGTACTTTGCAGGCAGAAGGCGAATGCAGCAGAAACAGATGGGTCTGTGATTGGTGAAGAGCTAGATGTAAAATCTGTGTTGACATATTATTTGTCTCAAAGAAATCACTGGTGTGTCATTATTGAGCAAGGAGATGTCTTCTCAAGGACTCTTTCTGCTATGGCAAAATTTTAATAAACACATATTATTCTTCAAGTCCTATTACAAGATTACTGATACTCTGGCTTAAGAAGAGCACTTGTTTAAATGTTTTCCTGATTAGTATGTTATTGTTTTTCTGAATGAAATTAAAACAAAATAACAACAACAAAAAAAGATAGAATTTCAAGCATGTTTCATCTGATGATTCATGGATACGATGAAAGTTTTGCTTGTAGGTCCAAAAGTTTTTGGTTTGGCTCTTTAGTAGAAAACTGCTCATAATAAGAAATAGGATTGCTAATTTGATAGTACTGCTCCTGAAAATTATAACATTTTCTGATCAAAATCTGTCATTTTGATTCATATCTAAGTAGTTCTTACCCTATGGCTCTGCATTATTCAGTCTCATAAACAATACCTTTTCTGCTGCACATAGGCTCTTTTTCCATGTTACAGCACAATATTTTCTGCATGTTCAACTCATTATGTTTCTAACTCATGATGAATGTCGCTGCTGTTTTTTTTTTTCACTTCTATTTAGCACACCGTCGTTTAATGCAGTGCAAAAGGCTCTTCTAACTGTATCTAAACTCTAGGTGAGAGCATCTTAAGGTAACGTGGCAAATAAGACAACCACATTGTTATCGAAAATAATTTAAAATACATAAAAAGGGTTCATTATAATCCATAATAAAAGCTATGAGTAAAGGAAGACAGCAGTTCACGAGGCTGTAAAACATGCCTCGTGCAGTTAACCTTACAGCACAATCTAACTGTGAGTAAATGGTACAATAAAATAAGCCTTGCCATCCTTAATTGCTTAATTAACACTATTTTAAAACAGAATTTTAATATAAGGTGTTGCTAAGCACCAGAGATATTCATCTGAGATAAAATTTTGGCTGATAATTTCTAATGTGTTTACAGCAGACCACAAGTCAGCTTTTCCTACACCCGTTGTCACAGGAATTGGACTCAGATGAAGATGAAGACTGCTCCTACAAGGTCTGGGGACACTGGGGCAGCACATGCCAAGAGGCATAGTGAGGCTAAGCAACTGGCTGCCCCCACAGCCTGCAACTAGACACTTCTCTGACAACCCAGGGCACATTGATGTCTGCTCAGCCACTCCACCCATGCCACAGATTGAGCGCAGCAGCAGCAGCAGCTGACAACCAACTCTTCAGCCACATGGGCCATATTTCAGACATTTGAGCACTCCTGAGACTTCCTCTGGAGGCACTGGCAGTAGTTCCATCCTGCTTCCTATGACTCACAGGAACTGTAAATCTCATCGTTAATTGAGGGCGCTGATAACTGCGGTCATAGGGTTGGGGTCAGAGGGGAACCCAAACAACTGCTGCTTCCAAGACAGAATGGTGTGTGCTGAATAGCAACATGGGTGACAGGGCTGCTGCCCTCTCAGGTCATGTCTGTAGGAGCAATGCAGTCAGCATGGTGCTGTGCATGTCTTTTTATGTGAATATTTATTTATTTATTCAGTGGGCCCATGGTGACACAGCTACAGACCCCCCTTGCACCTGAGCAAAGAGATGTGCATGCATAAATCTTGTTCCAGGGAGGAGCTTTTGTGCTGCAGGGCTTAATTAGTGTTGGTGAAGTGCTATGGGATCTTCCCATGGAAGGAAAAGCATATGGCTGTGGTTTGTGGTTTTATTCTTGTATCTATGTAACCCTGCAGTGATGCTTGTATGGAGCTGAAAACTAACAAAGCGTTATGGAAAGACTGCATAATGCAGGAAAGAAACAAGTTAACTTTTCTTTATTACTTTTTTTTTTTTTTTTATATAGATATACTTGCTGCCTCTATAAGAAGTCTAAGGCATAGCAATGCACATGCAGACTTAGTGAAAAATCACATCAGTCTTAAACCCACTGCATTTTATGATGCTCTTACTCAGTAGGTAGAGTTCGTAAATGGCACAAAATCATACATCAACTTCATTAACTTCCTGGCAGATTAGTTATAATCTCTAGATTTATAGGTGATGTTTCTGCAGACAATGACTCTGATGGAATATTCTTTTCACTGATGGTATAATATTGCTTTGTTGTCTGAAACTAAGCAAATAAATTAGCTGTAAGTTTTATGTGAAAATGAAATGAAGTTGTAATGGGTATAGGATCCATATGCGAAAACATAGATGTATAGGCCATACAAATAAAATAACAAGTTCAACAGTGTAGTTTAGGCTATGTTACCACTTATGCTACCTTTCCTCCAGTTCTGCAATTCCTACTTATTCAAACCACTTATGACATAGTTCCTTGCCAGGGTGTAAGAGATTGTGACAGATAATAGATCATTCTTTTGTTTTTTCCTTTTTTGCTTTCTTGGAAATGGTTTTGTAAATGGATCTTCCACATCCTTTTTATGCTGAGCCTTATTTCAGTTTTTTCAGCCTGGCTGGCTGCCTGGGATGCCTGCCCCAGAAAACCTTGTGCTGTGCATCAGTGCCTGAGACTGTGTGATGCTGGAGGGCTGTGCATTGGTCTTCACTCCTTGGGTGGTTTCCATTACAGCCTGCAGTTTGAGGTTCTGTGTTGTGTATCAGCTTTGTGTTTTTAGCTGATATCTTATGCATTTTTGTGCGACTCCTGAAAGAGCCAGAAAATTTTCTGCACTCTTTATCATGGTCTCCTCTTCACAAAGGAACAGGAGAGCTAGTGGGGGAAAGCTGGGTTTATCTTTCACAATTTATTACACCAGGAAACACAGCGTTGAAGAAAATTTTTCCTCCTCGATGGAGAAGAAGGGAACTAAACTTCAGTGGAGGCAAAAAGCTGCGCATACCTGAAGTGCCTTATCTTTGGAAAGAAGCAAACCAATAATGAAGGTTAAGCTGAGTCTCAAAGAGTGACTTGCAAACCATCACAAGCAGGGATAAAACAAGAACAGTAACAAATTTTGCAATAATTAGACATCTCTGCACCAGTTTATATATGTCACTAGTACTGTATAACTCCCTTTTCTTGTCAGCCTGTGGGTTTTCAGGGCAGGTAGCAGCTTCAGGTTGTGTGGGCAGCCTGAGGCATGCATGGCAATGGAGATGGTGGCAGTGGTGGTGGAACAGCTTTGGGAGCAGTGGCAAGGAGGGGAATAAGTCTATTTTATATCTGAAATTGTGATTTACAGCCACAGAGAGAAAGGTCAGGTCTTAGGGACGCTTAGCACGTACTGGGCTGCTTCTTGAAAACTGTGGGTCATGAGCTGTGAATCACAAAGGCAATGAGAATCTTGTATTCCGTCTCTGCTGAATCTACACAGCACTCCCAGTGAAGAATCCAGGAATTTGCTGCTGCTTACAAACTGTAGAATGGCTTGGGTTGGAAGAGACCTTAAAAAGATCATCCATTTTCAACACGTCATGAGCAGGATTGCTTCTCACCAGATCGGGTAATCACGATCTACATTTTTTCCTCCTTTTCACCTACTTTTACTCTCAAAACTTCCATGCTCCCTGCCCCCCTTGCAAAATCAACTAGAAAGGCAAACAGCTGACAGTTTTACCTACTGAAACATTTTAGACTCACTGATCCTAATTCCTTCTATGGTCAGGTTATAAAGAGACTTACAGGCCTTATAGACTTACATATAAAATTCAGAAGTTCAAGAGAGCATTGAGATCATCAGTTTCCTTCACCTCTCTAAAAGTTTGCCCTAGAGAACTCTCTGTCTTGCTGTCCCATCAGTGGTTTGAATTGGCCCCTGGAGAGCTTAATTCTCTGTGGTACTAGTTGAAATTGTAGAGCCTCTGCAGTTCTGGGGCACAGAAGAGCTCCAAATGCACTTTTCTTACAGTTACGTGCATGTATATATGTTCCCCCATCTTGCTCTTGGAAAAACATCCAGAGGGAAAATGTTTGGATGGAAGATTTTACAAATAATTATTTGTTTTCCTGAAAGGCACGCTATGCAATCTAAGCAAATAGAAATAGCAATCCTAGAATAGCAAACATTGTTTCTTAAAATAGCATGCATTATTTCTATTTGTGCTGCTTCATCAGCTAAACCACTTTATGATACTGTTTCTTTATCAAAGAGACATTTAAATCAAGGAAATGATTTTAATACCAGGGCAGAAATTAATTTCATGCATCTGCTAGCAAATGCCTACTATCAAGAACTGAGTAAACAAACATTTGCACATCTGCTTCCACTATATGAAAACAGAATATCAAATTATAAGGAAGTTAGGCTTTGCTTTTTCAATTTTTAATAATGTATTTTATCATTGAAAATATTACAAAGTGCAGTAGAAGTACAGAATGTACATTTCTATTCAGGATAAGGTAGAAAAATGTCTTTGGTAAAAACTGCATGAGCCTTTAGTAGGAGCCTTTTAGTTTAGGATTTGGTGTTTTAACTTAGTATTTGGGCAATTGAAAGTCCTGCATCCATGTTTACTGGCAGAAATGTTCCTAAGGATGCTCCATACATAGCACTCCCAGCTCCTTTCCAGTAGTTGAGGAGTAAGAGCTAAGGCAAAAGTTCAGCATTGCTCTGGTTGCTCTCATTATTCAAAGTCTTGTGTTGCTGTCCTGGCAGGAAAGGTTCTACTGTCTGCTGCTTGAATTTGAGCTGTATCAATAATATAATTCCCCAGTAAATTCCTGTAGCGTGAGTGCAGAGGGGCTTCTGCTGCTTGAAATATGAGAAAAACATCAGCAGCAGATTGCTTTTGTTTCAGTTCTGAATGTTGCGGAGTTTTTTTGTGTGCCTATTGCAGCCATCTTTTGAATGGAGTAAAGGGATTATATGAGTAGGAGCATGTACAGAGATATTAGTGCAGGCTGATGCTACGTTATGCATAGCAGGTGTTTCAGTGTTATTTCATACTCTTTCATAAAGTGCACAATGCTGAAATGCATTTGTTAAATATGACCTAAAATGTCAGTGTTTGAGATTAAGACAAAAATTAACATTGGATTTTATGTGTCAGCGTGCCAGCTGCACAGTGTTTGAGCTTTATGAGGCTGAGAAGAACAGAGCTGGAAGGGCAGATTAATACACTTTTACTCCAGTGTAGATGGAAGAGGGTGAAAAATCAGACGAGTGAGATGGACCGATGTCCGTCAGGCTCAGACCTTTAATTTTCTAGATATAAGACAATCTTTTAAGACCAGAAGAACAAAATATGGCTGATATTCTCTTAAGAGAGAGCTGAGTGCTGTTGCCTGAAAGGACTTGTGTTGGGAAGCACTGGCTTTGGCCTAACTGCCTGTGTTTGCTTTGTCGAGTGTCAGATAGTACGTCCTATGCTTTAAGAGAATGCTATGTTCTTCCATGTGGCAGAGTGGGAAATGATCTCTAAAGAGGAAAGCTTTGCATGTATATGCGTGCAATGCATATTGAATAGAGAATAAACATCCTTCAGCTGTAGCTTTACTGACACAGCGTGCTTTGGGTGGTGTTTATATTCCAAGAGGAGTTGAAGAAGCACAAGAAAAAAAAGGAATGTCTATATAGGAAGGCTTGAGCTAGACATCTGATTACTGGCTATAGACAGAGATTTAAATATGATTTAAGAAGTCCATGCAAAACATCATTTAAATCAGTCATAGATACACAAAATACTGGTACAGTAGCATGTTTTATCTCTGACTGTGAATGGGAGCAAATTCTCAGGTTGAAGTTTCCTCTGCCTCCTTGCAACATGTCCCCAACGAAGCAGCACTTTCTTGTGCGAAGAATTAAACTGAAGAACGAAGAATGCCTTTTTAGCAATAGTTGTGTATAATTAGCTGTGATCTCCTGAGTATGGTCCACCATTTAATTGAATTGCTGCAATATAAGCAAGAAAAAACCCAACCCAAATCTGAGATAACTTAAGGCATTAAAGTTGAAAGTAAAATTTGTATGTCTTCTAGAGCATGGAAGAGGAAGGTTAGGGAATATGATTTATGATCTTAAGAATAAAACTAATGCTTCTCAGTAATACTCAGGATTTCTCTAGATTGTTTGGTTTCCCATTGGTTTGTATGCCTTAAGTAGAGGCATTATTCACACAAACTGTCTTTCGGTACACAAGTAAGCAGGTGACCAGAGTATTTTTCTTGCCTACACACAACTTGCAAGATAGACCTCTCATCCTGCTAACTTTTAACTGTGAAACAAGTTTTGTTGGTAGAAACACTACTGGCCTGAACTTTACATTTGCAAATCCTCTGACTCCACTTTTAGAGGAATTGGAGGGTGCCATTTCAGCTGTCCTGGATTCACAAAAGACAAACAGGACTCAGAAAAAATGTGATTTATTTTGCGTTGTTGGTTGTTTTTCTTTCCAAATTAAAGGCAGTAAATCTTAATAGGGAGAGAAAGTGCTGGACACAAATCTCTCAAATTAAAATAACTGTCTCCTAGGATGGGAGAAACAGAGCATGGAGTAAATCTCCTCGAATAAAATACCAGCACTCTGGAGGATTACTTGCATGCTCTATTTCCTTCTTACAAATGTGCCGTGGAGTGATGGGCAATCAACCTTATTCCACCTTAGTGAAGGTGTACTATCTCTGTGATGCAGATACAGCCACTCATCGTACACTTGTTGAACCAGGTGCTTTTAAATTGTAGTTGCTTATTAATGATTACAAAGAGATCAGTGGGTGGAAAGTAATGATGTTTTTCATTGTACCAAATGCAACCATCCACTAGGCCAAAAAATGATGTATTAATTAACTTAAAGCATCTCCTTCTAAATCAGCTACAGAGTGTACAGCTAAAATTTTTGCACCTTGTTTTATTTACCAGAGACCGGTCTGCTTTGAGAACAGGCTGTCATAACAGGTTCCAAGAAAGGAGCTTTATTAACCCTGCAGGGGTGTGCAAGTTATTTCTCTGTGCTCTGATGTGCAGAGGGAAAATCATGTGCCTGATTTACTTCCTTCATCTCCCTCCCATTTCCCCTTTACCTACCATCTGAAAGTCTTCCAATCCGCACCCAAGAAGATGAATAGTGTTTCAGCAGCTCTTTTTCTAACGTTGCCACCTGCAATGCAGATAGGCATATGATATATTATTTTAGACTGAATAATATGCATGTTGCTTTTGATGGATTATTTGCTGTAAAGTTAGCTCATAAAGATTGTTATATTGGACAGGAATGTGGTAAAGGCAAAGGTAAGGAACATTTCTTCAGAAGGAGATCTGATTTAAATTAAAGAAAGAATAAAATCTTGGGTTCCTTTGTGCCAGGGCTTTTGCCACAACTACAGTGAACAAAAGTTCCAGGTGCCTGCTTGGTGGAGGGGTTCAGAAGGCTTGGAGGCCAACAAGGGTTCCTGACATAAAAAGAAAAGCCAGTACTTTTATGTCTGTTCTGGGACTAAAAGAGAAGAGCAAAGAGCTAGTATATAGGATTCCTGGTCATTTAAAATCTGTGCAAGTCATATGAATTGGAAATTCATTTGCAATATTGCATTCATTTTCAATATGCATTAGAACAATTGTCATTCCATTATTTTATAGAACACATTCTGCTACAGTTTAAGCTACTGTGTTCTGCTTCTGAAGAAAACTTGCAATGGCTGTTTTTATGGCCTGCTGGAGATCAGCAGCTTTAGCTCAGATGCTTAGTCTGGGCAGTAATGAGAAAAAGTTGGGCAAAGAACTTAGAAAATAAGATAGGGTAATGCACTTTGTGCTTCTCTAATTCCCATGTAACCCTGTATTATCCCCATGAATCACTGTAGCCTGAATATTCTCTCCTCCTGCCCTTAGTATTTAGTCCAGATCTCATCAGCCGAGAACAAAAGTGAAGCCATGCTCAGTAACTTGTAGATAAGAAGCAGAACTCGGACAGAGTCTCCTAAATGTCTTGTAACCAGCTGTTAATAAATCACAAATTCGATCTAGAATTCAAACTTATTTCAAATATTATCTCAGTAAGGATTCAAGCTTCAGGTAAGACATGGATGGATTATTGGTCCGTATTTCTAAACATATACTGATGCTTTTTGCTGGTTGCATAATTATGATTTTCGCTGTTTTCAATTAGTTATTGAACAATATTAAAAATGTTATCTCTTTCTTCCCTTTCATGGCAACTGAGTGAGGCTGTAAATCGATGCTATTTTGCAAAAGTACAAGTAGAATAAAGGTGGAGAGAAGGAATATGAGATTTTTACTTCTGTGTAGGCAAATGTATTTTAATCTTGGTTAAACTCTAAAATGCTATAATTCATAGTAAAAAAAAAAATAATTCCAGGTATCCACCTGAGTAGAGGAGCTCTCTGAGTATGGCCTCTGTTCTGCTGATCACTACATGAGGGATCTGTTCAGTATTAGATAGACACCAGTTGCATATCTCCTGTGATTTCCATGTATCTGCATTATATTCTCTCTTCTTTTCACTAAAGCTCCTGTATTAGAAAGAGATTGTAACTAAGCACTATGGGACAAGCTAATCTGCTACTGTCTTTTCAGCTAAATGGCACATTTTATAATATTTCTATAGATTCATTTTTGAGGGGTGTAGGAATTGAACTTGTAGAGAAAACAGGAATCTGCTGAAAAATTCGGGTACGTCCTAGTTATATTACATAAATCTTGACCTTTACATGAAAATAAAACAGAAAAAGGCAGTGAGAATAAGGCAGAGAATGTCATTTGTCACTATGTACACCCTTGCTGTGCTCACAGCTTGATCAGTGTATGCTGTTTTGATTCCTGCATCTCAGGAAGGACACGATGAAGTTCAAGAAGTTACCAAGGAAGGAAAACAAAATGACTGAGAAAGTGGAACTGCATTAGGAGAGGAAATTGAGGGGCTGTGGGGCTTCAGCTTGTGGAGGTAAAGCCTGAGAAATTCAATGGAACTGTACAAGCCCATGATGTAGTGATGAAGTTTCCAGTGGACTGCACTCTATCTTTTTTTTGATCTTTTCTGTTTGTGTGTGGTTTAGAATATGTTAAAATTCAGTATTTTCCTATTCTGCAAATTGCATAAGCACAGTTCTTTTCTTAAAAGCAAACCTGAGTGCTTGGAGGCAGTCATTCTGGGGAGTTGAATTAAATGCTATTTTAGTGGTAATGTAAAGGCCTGTGAAGAACAGTGCTTAAAGAAAGAAACTGTGAAGGCATCAGTACATTGTCTGTCTCGAAGATCTGACCTCACAGCAGGGTGTTTAAACCATCCAGCAGCTAAATTATTTTCTTCTATAAGAGTATTTTGGAATAGATTTGATCCTTTTTTTTCCTCAAGAACGTATACAGAGCTGGGGAATCGATTTTCAGAAAGGAAATAAGCTCCTTCGTGTAAATTGTTTTAATTGCCAACTAAAATGGCAGTACCATAGATGTTTAAGCCAGGTTAATGTTGTGACATTGCTATACTGAAACTTCTGTTGTAGATGAATGCATATTTGAACAGTGGAGGCTTAATGTGGTGAGTTCATTAAAGTACATGGTGCTGTCCTTTAGTAGAAATGACTGCATATGGAGTCTTAGGTTGACCCATTTAACCCACCCAATATTCCTCTGGATATTCCGTTTCGTTGCTATGGAACACTCATCCTTCCTTCTCCAGCCAATGAGAACTTTCTGAGGTGTTTACCTGGACAAAAAAAGTGGAATGAGGGGGTGAGGGTCCTCCTGATCACTTTTGCTTCCTAGAAACAAGCTGAGAAGAGGTGGAGGAATGGGAGAAAAGGACAGAAAACCGCATCAAATCCGCAAAGGCTGATTTGCAAACAGAAATGTTGCCAAATAATTTAGTGCACAAGTTGGATCAGCTTTGAGGGGATATAAGTTGTGTAACTTAGATTTATGTAACTCGTAATTCAAGCTGACACTGACTTTGCCAGCAATGCAAGGGTCGTTTGGTGCTGTTCTTGAGCAGTCCCTATGATGAAAGAAGCATCACTCATACAATAGATTTAGTATTTGCAACTGACATAGTTTATTGAAAGAGTAGCTTTAATTCCAGGGGGGAGATCATAGCCAAAAAAAGAAAAAATAAAAGAAAATTAGTTACTTGAGGTCTCCTCGGTGCCTCTTGTTGTTTATGAGGGTGTTGCCTGAGTTTCAGAAATTTGTTCCAAGTTCATGATTGTGTTTTGAATCCCCTTTGAGAAACTAAAGCCAAAAAAAAAAGAAAATAAAAAACCAACAAAAAAACCCCAGCAACATCTAGTCTAGTTTTTGTTGCAGTCTTGCACCGCTGGTTTTTGTCATTTGAGGATTGAAAAGGATTTTCTTCTTTTTTTGGCATCCGTACATATGGCAAGCACTGCTCAAGTCAAAAGCTGCGAGTATATATAGCAAAATTAGCAGAACTGAGTCCAAGCTAAAATATGAAAAAAAATATATATCAAATATTGATGAAAGGAGCCCTTAATTTTCCCACAAAGTTTATCTGGAGCACTGCCATGCTCCCTTAATCCTCAAGCCCAGAGTAGCAGCTGGGGTGGTTATTCATCCCTGAGACTGGGAATGGTGAAACCTCCCTTGGTCCCACCGGTGTGCCCCACCAGCTCTCCTGCAGCCCAGCTCTGCAGTTCCTTCATGGCAGCTGATGGATGGGAGGTTTTTGGGTTTTGGTGTCTGTATGCAGTGCAGTTAATCTGTTTTTGGAAGATGCTTTATTTCAGTGTCTCACAAAAGATTATTTTAATGTTGGAAGCTAATCACATTTTGACTGCTATATATGTTCAAAATCTGCTTGTGTCTCTTATTATTTAAGGATTTAAACTTCCACAAGGAAGTAAACTTTTTTATTTGGGGGGGGGGGGGGGGGCGGTTGAAAGCAACAATTTCAAAACTAAATGGTTGAGGTTATTTTTCTCATTCTTTTCTATCTATTTGATTCTAAACTTTTTCAGTGTGAGGAATTTTTCGTTTATGCATCAAACCAATGACTTTCAATTTTTCATCATCAGGATGATGATGATGTCCCTCCCATTAGTCCCTCTTTCTGATAGTCCACTTCCTCCTCCTCATTCATTTTTCTCAGGTCACAACATCTACACTCTTGGTATTTTCTGTTGCAGGAGTTCTTTCAGGATTCTTGCTTCAGGTTTTGGTAGTACTTAAAAAGGAATGGAAAATGAAATTGCATTTGCTCTTTCATCTTCAGATTTGCATATCTCATAGCAAGCTGTATCCCATAAATTATGTTTCAGGAATCTGTGCTTAACTTCATATGTGAAAGGGTGCACAAAATGTGGCCTGCCTGTAGGATTTCAATGCAGATCCATACTAAATGTTACAGAAAGAGCTCAGAAGTGAAAACTGTGCTTCTGGAGACAGAACCATCCTGGAGATCGGTGGAGTGGGCTTTCCTATATATCTCAATTACATGAAAAACAAAGCTGGCCCAGGAGCTCTTCTGGATTCTTTGTAATCCTAAGGGCTGTTTCTGATCTTATTCTTTCTGGTTGAAATCAAATAAGTCACATTTATTATTTGAAGTCTAGTGCTGACACTTATGTATGTAACTTGTGAGTTTTGCCGCTCAGTTTAACAGATGCCTGCAGAATTTTCCAACTCATTCCTGGGCAAACTGAAGTGATTTGGCTACTTGGATTAGTATGTGATGTTTTTTTAGATGGTAGCATAGGTAATGAATATCAGGAAATTTTGAAGAGTACTTTACTATAAATATTTGGAAAGACAGTGTTTCTTGAGTGAGCCAAGACAAACGTGAACTTCTTTCCTGTAAATAAAATATAGATTTCTAAAATTACTATATTCACGAGATGCATCTTAATTTATCAAAATAACCACAAGTGATGATGCAGTTTTTAATGAAGATTATTAGATTAAAATAATCAAATTAACGTTCACGTAAAAAGAGCATACTAAGATAGGAAGATAAGAATGATAGGTGTATAATGACTCACTTCAGAAAGGTTGTCAGAAAATAGGCAGCTATCCGCATGATTTTATGTAAAAAAGGAAAAAAAAAACAAAACACTGTGTGTGTGTTTCTGAGAAACATGACATCAAAAGAAACCAAGAATAAAGCCATCCATCTGCTTATGGAGAGTATCAGTGGTGAGGTGTAACTGAAGTTACAATCTACCATTGCTCTGAGCTCCCAGCTCAAGGCCAGATTTCACCTTGTGAATCCCAGCTTGCATATTCATGATGCACTAGTAACGTCAACAGTGTTTAAACCACAAAGCCATTGATTTAATTTTATGTAACACATAAGTAGGTATGTAATTGCACAAAATGGAAATGAGCACTTGGCAACTTAAAATACGAAACGACTTCTGCAAAGGATGCTAATTAGTTACTTGCATGGGAGTCGCTTCTTCTATTAATAACTTTGAAGTGGTCAGTGTGCCCCCAAAGTAGTTTTCTTGGCAGCTACAAGAAGAAGGCTGGGCTTTTGTGGAATGTCCTTTAGTAGTATTACTGTTGCTGCATTGGCAGGATCAAGGCGAGAGGATGCTGCCCGAGTGGCATTAATCACTGGGTTAATGGAAACATTCCCAAGAGAGATGCAAAGCTGGGTTAGAGATCTGCCAAGGTGAGGCTGCATGCCAGCCAACTCAAGCAGCTTTGCTTTAACCCTCTTTTAGATTAGCTGGAATAAGCTTCAATTTATGATAATGGAAAGATCATATTAATAATTATTAATTATTATATTATTATTATTATTATTATTATTATATATTATTATATATTATATTATTATATATTATTATTATTATTAATATTAATAATTATTAATATTAAATCCCCTTTTTATTTGCTATTGAAGGCCAGCATATGATACCTTCACAAGGGTTTACTTTCACTTAAAAAGCAATGGGAATACATTGTTGATTGAGAAAGAATTAGGAAGTGAACTGATTGAAGAGAATTAGGAAGGCTGAAAGCATGAGGAATGAACTGCTGTTGTGACAGAGGTCCTGCTTACAGAAGTGTGTTTGGCCAGCTGGAATAAAGAAAATGGGAGAAAATGAGGAAAGTAGTTTGTAGACAAAGTACTCCAAGGACATACAGCTTAAATTTTGTGAATTTAAATCTGGGGGAGCTGGTTCCCATTGTTTTCCTACAGATATTTTGCTTACTGTTTCTCCTACAGCTACTGCGGCCAACAGACCTTGCTCTTCACTCTTCAGTGTGCCTCATCTTGGGGTAATCACAGAGAAATAGATATGCATTTCTGGCGCTTGTGGACTTCTTCAGAAAGTAACAGCTCTAAATATTGAATCTGATATATAAACAATATCTTCCAAATCAGTAAACAGAAGCGAAGGTCTGTGTAAACATAGATATTGGCAGAGCACTGATTTGAGCGTTTGTCCATCATGTGTTTTGATTCAGATCGTGTTGCAGGTGACAGGAGGAAAGAAGTGAAACCCCATTTAGACAATTTCCAGTGCTCAGCAGAAAGTATCTGGTTATAAATTATTTTTTCCAATATCTGAATTTCTTTTTTAAAATTAGTATTGTAACTTTGACTGCCTTTGTTATCTGGAAAAGAATATATATGTATAATTCTGTTTAGCACCTGAGTTAAGCCCTTGGCCTCAGTGATATCCTTGTGGGGATGACTTTGCCTGCCTCATTACATGTTGTCTTGGAAGAGATGCTTCTTCCCAGTTAGTAACCTTTTGCTTTCACATGCTACCACCAAATTCTCACGTAACAAAACTTGGAATTATAGTATCTATTATTACAGACCTAAAGAACTGAATGCAAACGTAAGTCTGTATATTTGAAGCTGGTATTTAGTCAATAGTAAGTCTGTATATTTTAATTGTGTCATCTTGCATTTACCTCCTCTCTAAGGTAAGCAAACTCAACCATTTTAATTTTAAAAGTGTTGCTTGTCTCTAGATGTTTTTGTTGCCTCTTCCAAAAGCCATTAAACTCAGTAGGATGCTTTCTGAGATGATGACAGGTACTGAGAACAATGTTTCCAATAGGGGAGTAAATCAGTGATTTCTCCAATGGCATTATCATCTTTTCCATACTATTCTTCATCCCACTTATTTATCCTAATGTTCTGTTTACTGTTTCAACAAACATTCACTTTGAACAGAGGTCTGCTCCTAAGTGCTGGAAATGATGCTCATCATTTTCCTGACATGCTAGAATTAGTTTTGAAATCCATAAAGGAGCTTGGTAGTCCAGACTTTTATCTCCCATATGAATTATTTTGTATTTCTTAACTTTTGGGTTTGCTGTCTTCCTGTGCATTAATTTTGCCTGGATCTTCACAGGGAAGCTTATGAATGCAGAGCTGATAGTTGTTTGTGTTTCATTTCCATGCTGAATGCAGTCAGTGCCATTGTGCCTGTGAATTCAATCTGTGCTACATATTATTATCCCTAACTTTGGAGAGATTTTTCCATTTTAAATACTCTGCATTACATTTAGGTCTATCTAGTGCTCTCCACCACTCCTGCCATAAATATTGCTCTGTTAGGATAAGTGCTTATCTAATACTTAATTTCCTGAGTGAACTCTCATTATGTGTTTGCAACAGGTTTGAGATCCATAGTGTGAATCTTCTTCTCATTCATGCCATCCCTTCCCAAGATTCTCTTGGAGGAACTTCTTTCTTGATGGATGATGATGGTCCAGTGTTCAGGAAGGAAATTCAGAGCTCTGCAGAGGTGACAAATAGTCACTAAGATGGCAAAAATCCTTTGGGATTTCAGGATAATGAAGAGTAGCAAGTGAATGAATGAATGGATTTTATCATAGAACGGCAGCATCAGTGAAGTTTCCTCATTGTGAGCAGCATGGGGCCTGGGGCTGGCACTGCCAGCACAGACATGGTGGTAGGGGTTGAGGGCTGTTAGAAAGGTACTTTGCATGTTACACAGCTTGTGTGTCTCTGGGAGGATGATGATCCATGAGATACTGAAAATTTAGTTGGGTAATTAATAGATTCCCTTGTACCCAATTATCCCAGGTACAAATCTTCAGAGTTCATCAATGGAAATGAATATTCTATTGTGCTTTTAGACTTGATTGACCTGTGTGACTGATTCTGCCTTTGTTATTATGAAGGACTTTGCTAATTTTCCACTTTGCCAAGTGATGAGAGCTGCATTATAGAAAAGATCTATGTTATGGCTGTAGTGTGCCATGCCAATGGTGAGTGCATTTGAAAGATAAAGGATGTATTGCAATGACTCATTTATGAGTTGGAACAGAGGGCTGTACACCAAGCTACACAAAATGCAGTGCTGAAAGGAGGCAAATATCATACCCTGCTGAGCAAGGAGCCACAATTGGTTTGGTTCCAGAGCCACCTATTTGGTGGACTTGGGACCTCAGGCAGGTGCCAGTGATGGCCACGTAGACCACCTGTGTGCTCTGGTCAGGACAGATGTTATCCAGTGTTGTGCCACAGCAGCTTTAGCTGTGCACAATGAGCAGCTCAAAAGTGCTTCCCAGACCCTTGAGAAAGGCACAGAGGAGCATTAAAAGATTATCTCAAATGATTTCAAGAGTTAATGTGAATATTTTGAGTATCTGAAGGTACATAAGAAACAAAGGAGAGTGCTATTTTTCTGCAGTATTAAAGCAAAGCAAACATTCAGAACTCAAATCCTGTACTCTAGTAAGCAAGAAATGCTAAAGATCAGCCCCATGCATGGTTGGTATTGTTTCTTACTCTATGTACCCATGAATTTTTGTGCCTCCCACAAAGTTTCAAAATTGTTTCAGTAAGAAACTTTCCCAAAGTGTTTTATTAAAATCATGCTCAGTTACTGACACATTGAGAAGTCCTTCTCTCTAGTTGAAGCTCCAATGATTTTAATTTTATCAGGAAAATACATAAAACTCGAGCAAAAGAAAAACTATCAAACTCTAATAAATCTTTTAAAACAAATTAAAGTGATGACTGAGCTGACATATTCAATTTTCAATAAAAAAGGATTTTCAGCAAGCCACAGGCATTACTCAAAGACTGAAATCTGCAAAAACACAATTCTGCTTGTTTGTTTGCACTTGAATGCATTAAATCAACTTGGTGGATGATGTGAACAACACAGCATTGCGGTGCAGGGTAGCTCAGTGGTTCAGGGCACAGAGATTCTTACCAATACCAGGAATGTCCTCAAAAGGAATTTAAAAAATAAAAAGATTTTTCAGTGAACTTTCCATACAAAACTAATGTGAAGTTTCGAGTTTGGCTCATCTCCAGATTAGGTCATTATCTGTAAGGTATGAGGTCTTTATATCAAAAGCGTAGCTGAAGGTGTAGGTGTTGTTCATTCACAGTTCTCTACAGAATGGTGCTAGAGGTGTCTTAAGAGACCTCACTTGCCTTCTCATTTAATTATATAAATATTGCTGGTACAGCAAACCATTCCCAGCTGGAAATTCTCCATCCATGTTTCCTATTCTAGAAAAGCACAGGATAACTCCCTAAGCAAATAATATTAGCCATGCAAACTATTAAATTTAAAATTAGGATATCTTTCCAAACATTTCCTTATGAAAGAAGAGCAATACTGTGTGAACCAGCTCTTTATACGGTCATCTCTGAACCTGAAATGTCCATAAAAAAATACAATTTAGGACCGGTGCACCTTTGTACCTCCTTTGTCTCTAAGCCACAGATTGTCATTTCCTTTCTCTCTGATTTCTGCCTATTGGAGCACTCCAATATCAGTTAAAAGTTAAAGATAAAAACCATACCCATCACATCTCTGTACTGCATCTTTGTCATTTCTTTCTTTGTGTATGCCACCTTCTTTCATGTTCTGACTGAACTGTCACGTCTTTGGCTGACTACATAATAACTGAATAATCTCTGGAAAATAATACACTGATTTCCTAATAATAGCAGCAATTACTCTTTCTGACTTTACTAGTACTTTTTGCTTGATGTGTTTCTGATTAATTAGGCAGTAGTTTTCAGTCATATAACAGTGTAAAAATACCCTTTAAGGTCAAACAAGTGGTGTGCGCTGTATGCCAAATTTTTTACATTTTTTTAAAATCAGGTTTGTACAATTCTTGGATTCTCCCACATCTGCCTTTGAAGCCAAATTTCCTTACCTTCAAAGCTTGTGTTGATATCTTCATTAGAAATAACTAATAGTGGTGACAAATAAAAGCAAAGTGTGAATACTTCAGAAAGAGGATTATCATCTCTAATTAAGATATGCTAGTACAAAAGAAAAGAAAACACAACTTTTACAGTTATTTAACCATATTGTACTTTTGGTGAACACTGTGTGGAATGACAGAAGGTGGGATGTGGTTGAGCTGTATACTTGGGGCAGGTACAACTTTTACAGAAAAGCTTCATACATTTGTTTGCAGATAGAACATAAATCTTTATTGGAGATGGTGTCTGTCACAGCATCATAAAAATGATGTTTGCATATTGCTCATAATTTGTGGTGTGCTTCGAAGGTAAGCCATCAGCCATTGGAGAGATCAAGCAGCACATAGGGGGGGTACCAATTTATTTGGGGATTTCTGCTTGGTTAAACGCCCATTGACTGTGACAGCTGCATTTATAGCAAGAGCTAACGTACAAGAATTTGCTGAACACACTGACTCTCCTGACCTGATTTCTAATTTAGTTACATAGTTCCATGGTTTTTCATCAGATATAGACTCATGTCACACAGATGGATTGCTTCTTGTTTGTCATATTAATGGATCTGTTGCCACATGGTACTGGTTTTGTTGGTGTTGACGTGCTTTGGAACCATCCTATTAACTGGATAGTTCTGTTAAGTGTTTGAAGTCCTCTAGAGCATGAGTAATATAAAGTACTTCTAGTTACAAGAATTAGGCAAATGTTCAGTCATTGCATTTCCAAAGTGCATCTCGAGATTAAGAGGAAGAAATAGTGCTCACAATTAATATCGTTTCCACAAAAGAGGCTTATGCTAAGACTTTTTATTTCAGCACACAGCATTTTTGCTATGTAATTTGACACTTAAGGTTATCTTAAAAATACACAGGTTCCTTCTCCATGAATATGCTGATTGTCTATTATAATTCCATTTTGCTCCAAGTTAAATGAAGACAATTTGTTATGTATCAGAAATTAGGTATAGATTCTCATTTGTTACCAGTACACTTTTTTTTTTTTTTTTTTAGAAGGACATGCACTTTGTCAGCAAGGGAATATTTTCTGGAAATAATTGAATTAGGAGAAAAGAAAGCTTCTTGTGAATCATGGCACGATGTTACACGCTCAGCCATGGACTCCCATTTAGAAAGCTACTGCTGCTTTCAAATTACATCTCAAAGCTCTGTGTCCCATATCCCAACTTGTTATTTCATTATTGGAGCTACATTTGATTTAACTGGTTGAGAGTTTTAAAATCAGATGCAAAGTGTCAGCTGGAAGAACGTGTTTTTCCAAAGAGATCATGGACATGGAAGTGCTGAAAGTAGAAGTGCTTCTCATTTCCTTGAATTTTCTCGTTTCTTGTTGAATGAATAACTCACACTTTTGTTGTTGTGTCTGCTGTTCTGTCTGTGGTGGGTAATTCCCAGTGTTTTATAAATTACTGTATTTAAGTAACTGCAGGTGAACTGGAAAATAAGAAAGAAAAAAAAGAGAAAAAAAGTATTCAATGACTTGAAACATGCTGAATAATAATAACAATAAAAACCCACCATCTTTTTTTTTTTTTTTTTTTTTTTTAAATAGAGACCCTATTAATGAACATGCCATACTTTAGAGCAGAGGAAATGACAAGAGTAGACTTCCTTGAGCTATATGTAACTTGCTTTCATTCTCAGTGTTCTTTTTCACTTGAAATTTCCATGCTTTCCTTAGATTTTAAATACACTGTTTAATCTTGCATCTGTTTCTCAGTGTTTAATTAGTGAAAGTTGCATGGTTCTCCTGTAATAATTCACCACCGTTGGGCATTAGCATTGTTGTTTAATTAGAACGTAATATCTAATTATATAATATGAAAAAATGAAATCTTAATAGCCTAGGATTTCCTAGGATTCCTGAACAGCTTTAAGCAGAAATGTTAAAACAAATGTTATTGCTCATAAAGAGTAAACTACGAGCATCCCATTTAATATATTGATCTGAATGACTGAATGTCGTGGTTAACTCTATTACAGCTTTAATTTAGAGTAGAAATACTTCTTTAATGCACCAATAATTTTTAAAAGTCCATGCTTGTAGATCTCTCTGCCAAATTCTTGATGGAACAATTCTTTGCAAGGAAAACCATTATCTGGCCAATTCACATACAATTCTGATAAATTGTCAATGGGTTTTTTAGTGCCTACCATATTTCTAGAAGCAGAGGATTAAAATTTGCAGAGAATATGCCAAAAGGTATTATACATCTGTAAGGTATCTTTAGTTATTTCATCCCATTATTATTAAAGTTTATTCAGTATGGTGAGTTGTCATAGCTTAGAGCTTGACCTGATGTTTATCTTATTTTCCACTGGTGCTAGGTAAAACATACAGTTTTAAGGCTGTATTTGGAAACATGTCACTTAACTTCCCTTCATTGTGCTGATCAATATGGCATTTGAATGAAAATATCAGTCTTGATTGCAAAATTGTGTCTCTTCAAGCTCGTGTATATTGTGAAGAATGGAGACATGGAAAGAGGTGGCTTACCAGTATTTTATGCTTTCAGATCTAATCATATTTTTAGATGTGGCATTAAACATTGACGGTTGGATATATCACAAAGCCCAGCCCTTTCCATTTGCAGTAATAATCCTCTCTGATTAGGACTTATGGTTAGATTATACCAGAGATCAGAAATCATTTCTCAGTGAAGTGACATTTATATATATATATATATATATTTTTAAACAAGTAGGAATTATCCCCATTCAAATGAAAATGAGTGAAGTGTGCATCCTACTGTTTATTTAAATACTGTTCCTTACATGTAGCTTTGGTTTTGCAAGAAACAATATCTTATGCTCTTGTTTTAAAACACAACACTGTGAAGGAACATTTTAATTTCTTCTTTTCTTTGAAGTTTGATGTCAAACCACTGCTGTGTATTTCATAATGATAACGAGTAAAGATCTTATTTTCTTTCAAATTTCTGTAGGTTAAGATTACCAATATTTGTTTAATAGGAATGAATGTAAAGGAAAAACTGAAGGTTTAAAAGGGAAGCAGACAATTTAGGAAGAAGACCAGTTAGGAAAAATAAGAGAATCTCTCTGATTATTGTTTAAGACTTTAAAATTAATTTGAAATTTTCCTCTGGCTCTGAAGGGAGTTTGGTTAGATCATCAAAAATAAATCAGGCAAACTATTGCTAGCAAGCATGCACACTGAAGAAGCCAGTCACTAATTATTTAATACATATTTTCTCGAATAGAACGTTATTCATGTTCTAAATTCTTATTATTCTGATCTAAAATCCATTTATCGGCATTTGCAAGACACTGCTTGTGTTCCTAAGGCTTCGCAACCTGAATAAACTTAAACGTTAGCAGTTAAAATCTTCACCAAGTGCTAAAGTAAATTTTGTATTAAGGCACCGTAAAATCTGTGGAGTGCTTGGAACATTTAAACTGTACAGAAAAGCTGCTGCAACTCATTAGTTTGTGTCAAATGCAGTTACATTTTAATGTGTCCCAAATGAAGATCAGAAGAGGACATACCAGACGTATATTTTTAGCATTAATGGACTTTGTGTATACAATTGGCAGGTAGTTTTATACCTCTCTGATGGCTCCTAACAGGCTCTGAGTTTGTCCCTGCATTAGATAAAGCCAGAGCGTGAAGCACCATTTTGTCCCCCTGCTGTGTTTCCGAATGCTTGCATTCAGCCAATCCTACATAAATTTAATGGAGAGTAGAACAATATATCTCAAATATTTACTCTTCATGACCTTTTGTCCGTATTTACTTGTCCATGAAGAGGACAAAGGTTAGGTTAGGTTGGATGTCAGGGGGAAGTTCTTCATTATGGGAGTGGTGAGGTGCTGGAACAGCTGTCCAGAGAGGCTGCGGATGCCCTGTCCCTGAGATGCTCGAGGCCAGGTTGGATGGGTCCTGGGCAGCCTGGGCTTGTATTAAATGTGGAGGTTGGTGGCCCTGTCTGTGACGGGGGGGTTGGAGATTCATGATCCTTGAGGTTCTTTCCAACCCAAGACATTCTGTGATTCTGTAATTTTTTTATGTACAGTTCCTATTAATAATCCTTAGTGAATTCATTAACAGGATGGAAATGGTAAACTTAATTAACTGTTCTGTAGCAAAAAGCCACGAGCACATAACTCCCATCAAATTTTGATATAACCCAATTAAAAATAGGATAGAACTTATCCCTTTGTCTTAATAAGCATGTTAAATTAGCTATGTCCTCCAAAGAAAAAACATGCTTAGAAACAAATACCATAATGTTTAGGAGTAGGAAAAGAGTTATTTCTTGTCCCCTGCTATTTGTAATCTGTGATTAAGTGGTGTGAAATGGAGCTAAGCTATGCTGTTGGTGCCTTAGAGCCCTTCCGTCTCCCCGGTGCGCTCCAAATATGTCTGTAATGAGAGCAGAGCATGGCAGTGCTAATCTTCATCTTCGTTAAAGAATTTTTGTAGCAATGCAAACTGCAAACAATGACTGTTGTTTATGTAATCCCACAAAGCTGTAACTCCTACAGAAGCATGGATAAAAAGAAAGAAAACCTAATTATGTGTATTTCTCACATGCTATGGTGAAAGTAATTGGAAGAAGCCTTTCCGTCTCCCGACCCAATTTGTCTGTTTGTTTATCTGTTTTTGTCTTGTTTTGTTTATTTTCCTGTCTGTGCATTTGTTTGGTTGAATTTTCAAGAGTTGAAATCTTGGTGATAAGAGGTTGGACTGAAAAACAAAACAGGAGCTGTTTCCGTGGTTTGAAAGATGTTAGTGGTCCAGTGTGTAATTCTGCAGTTATCATAATGGAATTTGTTACAGTATAGCACTGAAATATTGGAGCATTCTCTTTTATTTCCATTTAAAAAGGACATAAGTATTCTGATATAAAAAAGAAAATCTCAAATTAGTAGCAGTAATAAGTTAATATAGGAAAATACACTTTAGTGACTTTTTATTCAAATTATATACTTTTTTACTTCTAATAATTATTAATGTTTCTCCATCCATTCAACTGTTCGTTTTTCACTATATGGTGATGATTCAAGTCACGTTAGTTTATACCTTTTGTTTACCTTAACCACTTTTCTAATTCACGGGACATTTTCAACAGTTTATGTACAGAAGACTTCAATCCCTCTATTCCCATGTCACATGCTGTAACCTATTTTTATTTTTCAGTGGAACATAAACATTTTAAATTAAAATTTAAAATTACTGCTATCACAATCTAGACTTGGACTGTGCAGTTCCTCAGTACAAGTGGATGTACACAATAATCAGAATTGTGCTACTGCAAGTACTGCCTAATAACTAGAAAGTACTTGCTTTCTATTAGGTGATTTTAACCGTTAATTAAACTCCCTTTAATCATAAAGTATTCTATTTAAACCTTGTTACAGAAACTGTTTCTTAATGTATATATGTTTTGTTTGGGTAATTCAAGTACTTATTGTTTATTAATAATTTATGGACAAGATGTTCCTGTAATTTCCCCAGAAGCACTCTTAGCTGGTAAGCTCTACTGATTTCATGGCATTTGCTTCCCAAAGAGGCTGCTGTTCCACTAGTATAATTGACAGAGCCCCATTGACTTCAGTGGAGCCTCGGCAATTCTTACCAGCACTTACTTGCATCATTAAAGGCATTTAAAAATCTGATCTTGTAAAGAACAGATGATGTGATATTAAAAGAAAGTCAAGCTCATTGTTTCACGAAAATCCTTTGAAAGTCATCAGGGGAGGCAAAATTCCTCTGTCCTTAGCTTTTCTTCTCTTTTCTGCCACGTGAGAGACCAGAAACTCAAAGTTCCTACGTCATTGGCATCCCTTTGGGAGACCCATCTTCCTCATTCTTCCCTCCCTCCTGCCTTCAGGGTTGGCTGACAACAGCTGAGAGAACTCAGCTCCAAAATATAAACTCAGACATCATTGTACTATCAACAGGATATAATCTGAATTATTGATTTATCTGATTTTTTGCCATTATTAAGAACAAGTTCATTTTTGATGCTTTGCTACACTTTAAAATAGGAAAGTGACAGGCAAAAGACTTTTCCTATTAAAAAAAATAAAATCCAATTTTTTTTTCCTTCTTTCAGTGTTCCACTAATAAAGCTTGGTCATCATTGTCTTTCTGAATGTATTTCTTATTTTAAGAGACATGTTGTAAGGCACTAATTTGTGCTCTAGAAGCTTGACTAGTAGCATTTTAATTATTTTTCAAAGGCTAAAAAGTAATCTACAGAATACTGCCAAGTAGAGCAGAAACTTTATCTGAGTGCTGCATGATGCATGGGCAAAAAAGAAACCCAAAATAATTTCCTAAAGCTAAGCACATAAACGCAGCTATGTTTGGTTGTCTTGCTAACAGACATAGTTCTCAAAGAGTCTGACTGTCTAGTTTTCCCATTGACAACATATATATGACTACAGATACAGATATACATGACTATACTACATGCTGTTTGTTTGCCACTCTAAGGTTTTTCACTAGGCCTGAGCTACGTTTGAGCTTACAAAAAATGGATGGATTCGTGGTGACGTAGCTGTAAAAAAAAAAAAGAATGATAACTACTGATCAAAACAAACAAACAAAAAACCCATATATTTTTGGCTCAGAGAGAAGTTTCTTTATGCAGAATTCATTTGCAGTGTGAGTTGCTTCAGGGATCCCAGTTCCAGCCCATTGTGATGCAGTAATGAGACAGTGTGGTGCAATGATAGAAGTGCTTTGAAGAAATATCCAAAATAACTGTGAAATCATGACAGAAGTAATGATTAGACACATAATGTCCGGATTTAGAGGCACCTGCCAAAGATCAAAATGTTTTTATTCCTTGCAGAACTGTTGACTTTTTTTTTTTCCAGAATTGATGCACATGTCTGCCTAATAGCACTGACGCTTAATACACTCAAATTGTGAAGGAGATTTTAGTCCTCAAAAAAACTCATCTTTTCACTCTCAGCCTCTGGCTTTCCTGTGTGGGGAAGAGAAATATTCAACAAGGCTGGTCAGACAACAAGGCTTAGGATCCTGCTCCAGTCCCCAAGGTGGGTGCTAATGAGTCTTCAAGTGTGCAACAACCTTCTATTCAAGTGTGTGACTTGCTTCTTTAGTTCAATGAATCATCCTTTGTTGGAAGACAAACACCTGACCAGACAGCAAAATGTCTTAAATGTCAATGAAATCTGCTATGATCCAGCCAGATTTGGTTGTTTGGTTTTTTTTGTTTTTTTTTTTTTTTTTCTTGGCAACTGCTGTTTTATTGCAAAAATATTTTTATGTGGGACATTGACAAAATCACTCCTGTGAGATCTGTTCTCCAGCATCATTCCACTTGTCTTCCCTAATGGCCACATTCCTGTCCTCTGATAGCGAGATATCTGTATTTATGGGTTATCTCATGACATTTCATGCACTTTCTAGCTTTAGCATTTGGTACATAGTTAAAAAAAAAGTTTGAGTGTGAATTCTGCATAATGGAGCTGGCGAGTGGTAAGCATGACCTTTGCAAACTTAAGAAAGGCCTCTGGCAAGGAATCTCTAATAAAAAGTATCTCCCAGTTCCATAGGCTCTTGTGCCCAAGGCAAGAGTGAGCATCATTAAATTATTGAAAGGCAAGGAACAAAATATAGGTACAGATAACATTGAGTGGGAATGGAAATGTAGTTTAAAAAAAAAAAAAAAAAAAAAAAGCTGTTACATTGATTTTACTTGTGAGGCTTATTGAATAAATATTGCATTTCTAAAAGATGGCATCGACTGAGGAGCTCTTTGCAGCCCTTTTTTTGGTTATTTTACTTATTTTCTTTTTCTTTGAAGTATTCTGCTAGCGATCTTGGAAGTGATAAAAGCACTGTGTTGTAATTGTGCGCTTTTGTTTTTATTCAGTGGCTGTATAACATGCCAGCTCAGTTCAGGCTGCTATTGCATGTGGAGACACATGCTCCACTCCAGTGCATGCCAAGAGCCACATTCTCAACAGTGCTCTCATTGCCACAAGCCACAGATTTCCCTGATCATGTTGGTAGTGAGACCAATGTACGGATTCTCAGTCACTTCGGTAGGATTGAGGTGATTTTACTACAGGTGAAACAGTTAAAATAATGAATAGATATTCAGAATCTTTCCTTCCTCCTCATCCTAAGCTGAAGAATGCTGTATGTATTTGGAATGTGATGATAGCATGGCTCAGATTACATTTGATTTAATAAGTTATGTAATTAAAACTTAACACTGTCCTTAGAAAGCATTGCAAGTAATACATGGAACTCCTAGAAAGGCAGGCAGTTGGTGTTTCTCCCATGATCATGGACAAATTTCTCTAAGCTTTGGGTGTCAGCTTTTGTGACTAGACTTGACTAGAAATGAGCTGGTTTCTGTTGCAGAACGTGGAATTAGATGGGTGTGAGCTAGCTGCTGCTTTAGGAACTGTGTTGGAGAGCAGGATATTTGGGTATGATGCTTGTGAACAGCAAAGAATCTGCTGTTAGCTATTTCAAATATTGTGTAAGCTCTAGGGGTAAAGCCTAATTAAATATCCATAGGTTATGTAAAGCCTAATTAAATATCCATAGGTTATGCAGCGTCTTGCATCTCTATTTCCTAGTGCATGACCAGGGATCTTGCCCATTACTCAAATGTGAATAAATATAATCTTCACCACCATCATCACAGATTTTCTGCTTAGCTTACCAGTCCTCAGTTCTGAGAGCCACTTGGGCTGCAATGGCTTGAGTAAGAAGGATGGAAAGTGGCTCTTAGGGCTGCAGACGCAATTCATTTGTAACACTGCTATTTCAGTTGCCCTACTTGTACTGCATCGCACCGTTTCTTTGAAGGAACAAGTTGTTACGGCTGCCAAAAAGTTTTCTGGAAATAATACAGATAATCCAGTACTCGTCATACAAAAATCCAATGTTTATAATAGCAGAAGAGCATTCATATTTACATTTCACATTTTACTTACACACAGCGGATAGAATTGATTTCATACTGGAGTCAGCGCTTTAGCTGCGCTATCTTCCCTCTTACAGGGAGAAAAAGTATTTTAGTGGAAGCAGATACTCTTATTCTCTTACAGAGGATTTGTTATATTAGCTTCAATTTAGGAAAGAAGCAAATGTGTGACATCAGAATACAAGCAAACCTGTAGCCAGACAAAGGCCTTTGTGCATTGCGCCATCAGGAATGGGAAAAATGTGAACATGTATTTGAGTTGTGAAAAGTGCATCGTGTCCTAGAGATAGTTAAAAGCACATAATAAATTCTTTCCTGGAGGGGTTTGTAAGTGGAGCCCTAGCAGGGGTGCGTCAGGGGTCCTTATGCAAAATGATTTTATAATGGCTGAGGAAGAAATTATTTATTAGTTCATCAGACATAAAGGAATAGTTAATGATAGCATTCATTATAATCTTTATTGTGGCGCATAATTAGCAACTCTGCTTCTGTCTGAATGCAGTAGCAGAGTGAGACAGGTAGAGGAACAAATAAATATGATTTATAATAATATTAAAAAATAATTTTCCCCATCAGTAATGTATGCTAGTAGAGAGAAAGAGTAAATGTATTTAGTGGAGATTTCAGAAGCTGATCCCCAAATGCCTTCTCTCACCATGTGTTGCCTCATGCCTGCATGAGCATCACAGGGAGGGAGTGGAGGGAGAAAAAGAGCTGTCCCACCCTCTGCTCTAGTGTGAGAGGAAACAAACTAATTGAAGCTTGCATACAGAAGCTTATCAGGAGTGCTTCTGGGGGCCTACTGCCCTAGGATACATGTAGGATACAGCAGATGATCTTTGCTCTAGTGTTGGCTGTCACCAGTGGTTTGCACTGTGATTTTGCAAGTATTTGAAATGAGGGGCTTTTTGTTCAGGCTGGAGAAAAAGAGGAATTTCCACTCATTTTGGACAAAAGGCAGATACTAGTGCTGCCCCACAACAAGACTCCCTATGGGACAGAGAGGGAACTGCAAGGAATGGAAGAAAAGAGAAAAGTGTGTCAATGCTATTTATAATTCTACATTGTTCATGAAGGAAGATGATCCAGATCCTCTCCTCATTTTTCTCTCTTTACACATTATTTAATTCTTTTTCTTTTTTTTCAATGAAATCGAATATATTCCCCAACTGCACTGACAGCATGGAAGTTACAATAGTTCCTGGGTTAGAAAAGGTGCAATATTTATAGAACATTCTATGATTTTCTCTTATGCTGGATATTGTCTTTCTTTTCATGGTATTGGATGCTGTGTGCAAGTCTGCACATTAGTTAATTTGTTGCATTTTAAAAATAAATTATTGTTTTTTAACTATAGGTTATGCTTATTGTGCTTGACTATGGGTTGTGTTTGACAGTGAATTGCACTTATGCTACAAATATGAATAGCAGTGCAATCCTTCTCGCTTATTTGGAGCATAAACAAGTATGAAACTCAAACTGTGTCTTTTACACAGAAATGTATATGTATTTGGAATTTATATACTCCATATGTCCACATTTTTGGAATAAAGGGGACTTAGACACGACCTGCACTGAGTGGAAACATTCTCACTGATTTCAGAATCTTTGAAGGCCAATTTAAATGAATGTAGGAAGATATTCACTTTGTTTCAGAGATGGATGGGATTAAGAGGTCAAACTGGAAAGTAAAAGAGCAGAATGCAGCCTGAACCTGACAGACCAATCGCTTGTTTTCATAGATTTTTAAGCAAGAAGGTGCCATTATAAACATCGTTTCTGACCTCGTGGGTATTGCAAGCCAGGAAATTTAATCTATAATTCTTGCATTAGAGGAAACTACTCGGCTCTGTTTCATAAAATGGTTGTCTTGTTTGTTTTGCTGGGTAATATTTTACTTTCTCAGGGTGTAGAATATCAGCCATTAGAAGCCACTCTTGGCTTACTGCTCTGTAGATTTATTTTGAACATTTTGATACGTATTGTATAAGCAAAAGCTTCAAAAAAAGAAAAACAAAAGAAAAAAACCTGAAAACAGCAAAGTCACTGCAAATTCTATTCTATCACTGCACAGACCTTATCTATTTTACTTTATTTTTTTTCCTCTTACAGAGAGCTTTCTTTTATCTCCAGAGGCTGATCCCACTTAGACCCCTCCTATGCCTGGTTTTGCCGTAAATCCAGAACAATAATCCCCACTGTGCTGAAATATTCACAAGAGGAATATCACTGCTGTTATTTAAGGAATGCCACAAAAAAGAAGACATGGAAATGCATGGAGCTCAAGTCTCGGGTAAGGCTCACTAGGGAAAGAAATGCATTTTCAGAAAACCACTTCCAGCTGATGAAACAGGAGGTCAGAGTTCTGGCCAAAAGTCAGAAGGTAAAATAGGTGGAAGAAATTGCTGAGATAGGTGCTTTGTAAGAGCTTCACAGTCATTATGAACACACAGGTGTATTTCCCACATACGGAACATCTGATTGTTTCTGTGTGGAGAGCCACAACTTCAGCAAGAGCGTTTGTGTCCTCCCATTTATTTGCAGTGAGAGATATGCAATCTTAGAGAATTTAGGCAATTGGATGATTTTATTTAATCACACGGTGTATACAGATGTCAAGAAATTTTCTTTAGATAAAAGCCCTGTGGAATTATGTCTCATAGATTGTATAAAATACGTTGCCAGAGAGTTAAAAATAAGTAATTCCCATGATAAATGCCTCACATTCCTTCTTCAGTCCCTACTGCAATGCTGCAATGAAGTCACTTTTCTAGATAACAGATTTTCTAAGCTGTTTTGCAGATACTACGTAGTAGAGCCTTAGTCTTTAACATCTACTTCAGATGCTCAAGTTGCTTTTAAAGCTTTTGTGGGTTTAAGATAACATCGTTTATTGTGGCACTGTCAGCTCAGCTGCTTAACTGCCGTGTTCAAACATCATGTTTTGTGCAATCTGACCTGCGCTGCCCACAGTCGTGGAAGAACTTTCTTCTGTGGCATTTCTGCAATCACCACTTTATCTTAATTATAATAATAAGTAATTTGCAAGTGGTATTGAGGTGGAAAAATAAACAAAGTAAAAAGAAAAATCCCAGATAAGTGCATTACCAGAAAGACCCATAATTGGTTGTATTATCAAACGTTAATTGTGTTGGATTTTAAAATAAGCATTTCACTCCAAACAATATATTTAACTCACTCAAAAATGTGTATCAAAACAAAGAATCAGATGCTGTGAGGAAAGAATGGAAATACTGGAAAACATGAATTTATTTCATGTGGAATAAACCAAATAGGTACAGAGTAAGAACTCAAAATCCCTAAGATATAGTGCTCCTATATTTGAATTTACCATGCTTTTGTAGAATTCAGTGGCTAGCTTTCCTGGGACAGTGCCAGGAGCCCCAGGCAGAATGTTAGCTGAGATACTCCATGTCTTTCAGAGCCAAGAATGTAACTATACAGAAGTACCAGCTCTTGTTTAGGAATCTTTTTCAAACATCTCTAACTCCTAACTAAATATCCTCACAAAATCCCTCATGCTTTCAACCTGATGAGGTGTTGTTTCTTCAGTTCCTATAAGAGCATTCATATATCCATGGTAGCTGGGGTTGCTTATGAAAAATAATTTTGTAAAGGCAATAGATCTTTCAGACTGATTTGATAGTATAAAATCATAGAATCACAAAATGGCATAGCTTGAAAGGGACCTTAAACATTATCTAATTTCACCTCCATTGCCATGGACAGAATTGTTATCCACTAGATCAGACTGCAGCCCAATTCATCCTGACCTTGAATGCCTCCAGAGATGGGCCATCCATTTGTTGCAACACCTCACCACACTGAGTAAAGAATTTCTTCCTCAAGTCTAACCTAAATTTCCCCGCCTTAGTTTAAAGCCATTCCCCTTTGTCTTATCACTGTTAGACCTTCTAATGCACATAAATTTGTTCTTCAGGAAATACATCAAACAGTACCTTTAGGTTAATCTTGCTTTTTACTTCCTGTAAAATGGGGAAGTACTACTTGCAGACTACAGTTGTTTTACCATACCTATGCATAACTGAATTAATTGGCTTGAGAATCCCCAGGCAGCTGGGTTTGCATGACTAGAGACTGGATAATGTACAGATTTGCTGGCGTTAAGTGTCACACAGAGGTCACTCAGACCATAGAGTTTTATGAAAAATCCAGAAATAGATTACCATTACCACATGGGAGGACTGGTAGGAGAATCTCACAATATTCTGCTAGAGTAAATATGAGTTTTAATGTTCAATTTTCCAATTATCAATTTTTTTTTTCTCTGCAAGCAGCTGATGAATTATGATGTTGGTAAAAATCTGAAATGAAATTTTGAGATTTTAAAAGTGAATTTTTGAGAGTTATGATGCTTTTGAAAAGTGCAAGCCTGCGGTAGAAAGACTGACTTGACTCTGAGGAACTCTGATGTTGACATCAGCAGGAGCAAATGGGCAGCAGCAAGTGCTGAGCTGCATGCCTGTGCTACTAATATTGCCAGTAAAAACTAATGGTGTGGCAAAGGTAGCAATGAAAAGGAAAAGTCCTGTCCAGATTCCCAAATCTGAACGTGTAAATTTAGCAGAACATTTATCCCGAGTTCTCCTTTGTTCAAAATAACTGAAAAATGCAAACACTACAAAAAAAAAACTCTGAAGAAAGGCAGGACCAGTTCCCTTTTGGAGAAAGTTTGTATTTCAGCATAAAATCCAGCAAGTGGGAGTAAAGCTCATTACCTGCAGGGCACGTCAGAACATCGAATGGCTCAGGAATCCGAGCGTAGTCCATGTGCTGGTTTAGCTACACTGCATTTTCCAATCAAAGCACACTGGAAATCCATATAGTTAATGTTTGAATATTTGTTTTTGATCTTGTTCTTTTTTTTTTTTTTTTTTTCATGGAAGAGCTGAACAAGAGAACCAAGAGGGAAAAGGAGGATGGCAACCCTTAGAGCCTGTAGAAGCAGGCAGCTGTTGGCTACCAAGGGAGAGAATAAACACCTACATGTCTTTCAGTGTATTTATTTCTTATAACATCTGTGGCTCATGGGACAGAGGCATTTTGGAGCACTTCTGTGGGATCTAATCTCACCTAAGTAATTGGTGTTTTTAGCGCACTGTGAGTGTATTTATTCTGCTTTTGCACCCCTCTTTTCAGTCCTCCGCAACTATTTGTTGAGTGCATTCCAGAAGTGTGACAAGTCATTGCTACAAATGAATTTTAAAATAGAATTTTGTGTTATATTTGGAAACCAAAAATGAGAGACAAGCATGAATGCCTGAATCCTGAGTGCCCCAGAGTTCACAGAAGGCTCCATTCCCTTTTTGGATGCAGGTGTGTTTGGGAAGAGGCACTGCAGATCTGTGGATCTCACCCTGAGAAACCTGGGGGTCCAGGGAAGTGTAAGCCTGGCTGACACAGTGAAGTATCCAATGAAGGACGAGCTCTGTGTGTTTTACTTCTGGTTTATGTTTCCAGGTGAGTTAATAAAAACTAATTTCAGTTAATCTACATCCATTGGGTATTGTCTGTATGTCTTTGGGGCAGAGTAATGCTTTGGTCACGTCTGGACTATGCTAGTGGAACTTAAAGCTTCTACTGTCCATGAATTATAAGAATCAATCTCTTTGAACACATTTTAAATTGATCCTTGATTCGACCACACAGTTCTTGGATATGGTACCCTACTATTAGTCAATTTGACTTGAAAAGATGATGATCCAAATTAAAATGGAAACCTGACCTATATTGAGTAGCTGTATTCTGCTGAGTGATTTTATTATTGTTATTATTAGTAGTAGTGTGCAGCTCTGTTTGTGAAGTCCTTGCTGTGAATACTAATGTCTGTGCCCAGGGCTGTGTCCAGAATTCCTAACTCAGGCATTTGCATTAACGATCAGCAGTCTGTAATATGGCCTTAATCCTGGCTTCCAATGGCTAAGAATCTTCAGCACAAAATGCTCCTGTATCCCCAGCTAATAAGAACTTAGCAAAGACTAACAGTTACACAAAAACTGCCTAGTAGCTTGAGGGGACTGATTTTCCTGCATTAATTGCCTTGTCAGTTTTAATTGTAGTTTGAAATCACCACAAAAGCTTTGGAAAACTACAGGTTATGGGTAAGGTCCTGCATTCCCAAGGGCAGGGGTTGCATTCAGACAGCTGGCTGGCAAGGGTGACTTTTGTACCTGCCAGCACACAGGCAGTATCACTGCACATCTCTGGGTTTGTGCAGCACTGGCACAACATTTGCACAAGTGACAATTAAGAAAAGGTATTGGATGCTTTGAACATAATTACTGATTTTGATTAATTTTAAGCCAAATTTCGGTAGTTTATATGAGTATGGAAGAGATGAAACCTTATTGATGTATCTCAGGTGTTCTTTCTGTACTTGTTACCCTTGCAGGAAAAGTGTGCTTAATCTTATATTCCAATAATTACCCGTGTTATTAATAAGAGAAAACAATACATCCTAGATGTCAAATATCTCCTGGTTTCAGACTCTCTCACACATTGAGTTTTATGACCAAATCCCATTTCTAAATTCAGCAGATTTCAGCCAATAATTAAATTTTCATGCCTAAATTATAACTAGCCACTTCCTCTTATCCCTTGCCAAAGAAGATTTGTAATGGGAAAATTGACAAGTCAGGACACTTACAAATTTATATCTGAAAGCTCCATTGTGTCAGCTTCTTCAGAGCAGACTTAATGTGATTGCCTTGTCAGCTGCATCAATAATAGAGGCCAAAGATCAATCTGTAATGAAGGCAGATGAGATAACTTTTCCTAAGTGTAGAACTGATTCTTCCCTAGTAGCTAGGAGCTGCAATTACAGTGGTCATGCTGGGTATTGCTCTTCAAATGCCCTATAGACTTGTAGTTTGAAATAGCCAATGACAAATAAAATTCAACTACTATAGAAACACGTTACTTGTGAAGGCTTGCAGAACATCTAGATCATATTTTGGTGTTTTAGCATAAAACTTTTATTTATGAAGTGTAAAATGCACTTCAATATATCTTTCTTCCAATATTTCTGACAGAAGTCTACTAACGTAGGTATATTTTTTAGAAGAAAATAAAAGACTGTAGATCTATCATTGAAAGCTACTGGTATCTTCCTTTTTTTTTTTTTTTTTTGCTGAGAAAATTCCATATTTCTAATGAAAAGTTTTGTTTTTTTTTTTTTACTGTGGTCTGCACTGTGACGGCCACTTGGGTGGCTGCTCCATTGCAGAGCTGCCGGTTATGGAGGAGAGGGCACAGGGGAAGGAGACGTAAAAGGAGTTGGGAAATAAATTCTTTATAGGAGCCTTTCCCCCAGAAAAGTTTCCATTCAGGACACCTGAAATACTTCTTTGGAAGGTTGGAAAGTTTAAATTTTCATTTCTGTTCTCTAAAATCCTGTTCAAGTTCTGTCATATAAGCTTGCTTATACGAGCTATAATATCTTGAAGGAAATAACGTCTTTTCATTGACATGGTAGACCTTTGAGTTTGGCTGGTAAAGAAGTTTTAAATTATACCACCTTTTCTTCTGAAGAATCCCAGAGTTTGATAAGCAGTAGTTAGGAAGAACCACTCCATTGTACCTGAAAGCTGAAGCCAATGATTTTTCTTTAGAAGAGGCTACTGAATGAAAAGAGAGGACTCAGGGCAAATGCCTGCTCCTCCCAAAAAGATGAGTGATCACATTAATATGAACCAGCTTATGACTTAATAACAGATGCAGCTTTTTATTTTTTTTTCCCTTAGTCTCCTAGAATATGTCCTCATCCAATACTTTCTCCAAAAATTCTTGGTAGAGTTTTGCTTCTCATTGCTGATTATGCTATTTTGGATTTGTCTTTTGCACCACAATGGTGTAGGCAGAGTACTTTGGGATTTAGATGAGCTGCCAAATAATATCAATGAACATTAAAAGCAAATTGCTGAGACACCATGGGGCACAGGCTGGAGGTGATCCCCATAAACAAGTCAGAAAATATTTTCAAAAAAGTAATGCATTTGGTTAACTGAGGTTCAGTTGATGGAAGTCTGAGTGATTTTAGAGAGAAACAACCATATCCATCAACTTGTTTTGAATGAGTGATTTATCTGTTTGGATTTGGAAGCACAGCCCTTTGCATGTGAGCAACTCGCTTCTTATGATGAAAACTGATTTAAAAAGGCAACCTTCAAAAAAACCATGGTATTAAAATGGTACGTGTTCAGTGCCTTCATCTCTTTGTGAGCTTTTAATCCAGCATGTCTGAGCAGTGCTCCCACCACTACCACATTGCATGCCTTTATTTTAAGGTGCTGCTCTGAGCTCCCCACTGACTACATGAAGCTCACACCTCAGCAGTCAGTCCCTTACAGCAACACCAGGTAATGTCTTTTAGTTTGACTTCTGGGAAACATCCTTGCCTGGTGATGTCATATTTAGGGGGAGAATCTCTGGGTTCAGAAATGATCTGCAATTGAGCACTGCTGGGTGAAAGTGGTTTCTAGATGAAATTAATCTCTTATTGAATGTGGGGAATATTCAAAACTATTATTGCTTAAATGGATTATTGCAGCATGATGCTGAACTTCAGTGGGGGGAAAGGCAGTAATGAGAACTATCTTAGGTTTCCCTGTGCCTGCCTTTGAGAGGGAGCAGCTATCTAGGGCACCTTGGAAAGCAATAAAAGCAAATTAGTTGATGAAATTGTTCTCTGCTGTGTGCAATACAATTTTTTCTTCAGTAGTGAGTCTATATATGGGAGGAACAAATGCCTGAAAATAATGTTAGTCCCTCTCATATCAGCATAGGAGAGGTTTTTCCAGGCGATGTTTTTAAGGCTGTCTTCTGGAAGAGATCTTCATCTGGCGGGTTGCAGCATGCACTGATGAGTGCAACAGGGCTAGCTGAGGGCTGAACTTTTGTTCTACAGGAATTGCCAAGACCTGGGGCTAAAGCCTTTGCAGCAGCAGAGATCAATTAGAGGCAATGATCTCTTCTAAACCCTCTTTAAAATCAGTAGTCTGGAGGAGGACAAGAGGTTAATTGCTGCAAACAAGCAATAACAGAGTAATAAATGCTGACAGTGAGTAAGTGTGTACTTCCCCACCCGTGCTTAACTTAGTGTAGTCCCTGCAGACAATGTCACATTGTCTTTTGGTACTTTTGGTACTGCATCTGTCCTACAAAGCCCTCCACTGGCATGGTTAAAATGCTTGATCGTAACTTGGAGGCGGGTGATGATGGGTAAGGAAGATGGGAGGAGCTCAGTTCTTCACTGAAAGAAGAGATTATGTAGAAAGAAAGGCCCTGGTTTTGTGGACAGCCAACCTGAGACCAGTTGAGTGTTGTTATAAAGCTGGTTGATCTCACCTAGAATTGGATTTAGAAGGCTATCAATGTCAAATGTGGTGTGTAACATCTAGTGAATTAGAGATTAAGACTGTTCTGATGCACATATTTCTTCCAGTGCATAAGAAATCAAAGTAAAGTTGGCTGTTTTTTCTTGTTATTGTTCTATAATATAACTGTAAAGACATATTTCCATTACAAGTGTAGCTTTCTTCTGGGCTGGAAGGGAAATAAAGGATACGACTTGCAGAACTTTCCATTTTTTTCTTGAGGATACATAGAAAATTGAGCTACGCTGAAATGTGATGTAGTATTTTGTTTTACAATTTTTTACGTTGGTATGCTTGGATACTACAGGTGAAGATCATCAACTTTCATTAAATTGGACTTCTTCAAATTTTTACTCCTGAGAAACTACTTTTCATTAAAAAATATGGAATTGTCTCTGAAAAAAAATACAGAAGATATCAGTAACCCTCATTTATAGATCTAAAAGCTTTTTTCTTCAAAGAAAATATGCCTGTGTTAGTAGACTTCTGTTAATTTTAAGTATGAAGGAAGGGAGACAGGCTACAATGAATTTCAGAAAATTTGTTTCTGGTCATGTACCAAATACAGTCCTCAGAAGTCATTATTGCACAGCAAGGTCCTCTCACTTTACAAATTTTTAATATGAGAATCAGTTCAGAAATGTGAAATGAAACCTTTTCATTTTTTCCTACCATATTGTCAGTAGGGTGAGACTGAAACATTTGTGTGAGAGCCTCCTTTGAGGCAAAGAAAGTCAATATGAAGACTTCCCAGCCTTCAATGCATTGAAAGAGTTGAAGAGGCAGCACAAAATGTAAAAGTTTTCTTCCAGGCATGTCTGGCGGTAATGGCTGTGCAATACTTAACAATTTGATTATGCTTCTCACAAAACTCTGTTTTTAAGGAGTTTTCTGTAGTGGCTTTCAGAAGTCTGATCTGTGCATTGCCCTTATACTGAGAACGCTTTTCGTGGGTGTACTTACAGTTGATTTCCTGATACTATGGATTAAGAACAAACAAGATTTCTTGCTGCTAAACCATCTTTAATTACATGGAATGCTTTTCACAGCCATGCATAATTTTAAAAAACTGCTTCATTTTGGGAACTGGCATTTTACAGAAGCAAGCTTTCAGAGTGGATGGCAATTTAATACAAAGTATATAAGTATTTAAAAGAAAGTATAGGAATAGGAATTCTGGCACCTCAGCTATTTCTCTTATGCATCTCTTCAGAAAAATTCTTGTCTGTTGATGCCCAACTCCAGACACTTCATAGTTTCCATGTTTCATGCTCCATACAGAACAGTGAATTATGTCTATTTATTCCATGTTATTTATTTTGTGCTTTGGTAGGAAATGATTAAAAGAAATTTTGCCGCAGCCTTGTGAAGAAGCATAGAAATTGGATTATGACACAGAGGGATTTTTAGACATGTTTGGCACGTGCAGGAGACTTATTATTTAGATTTTCAGATATGAACAAAAAAGTCTGAAATTCTGGTCAGTGAAGTTCTTAAAGCCTAGGACAAGAGATATGGGAGTTTGTAGTGAGAAATGTCCCTGAGAGCTGTGTTCTGAACGGATTCTGAACTGATACCAAAATTAGACCTCTCCATTTTTGTGACAATCAAAAGACTATATGTATATACAAATATATATACATATAAAAATTCAGCTACGTAGATGAAGGAAGGGAAAATGTGTTACGTCTGTGGCTCAAAGGGAGAATGAACGTATGATGGAGTCATGGCCTGTTGAGCTTAACTTCTCCAGGTGACAGAGCACAGAACGACGAAATGTAATCACTGAGGAGTTGTGCGAGTCCTGATTTTCTCGTTCCTCTGTGGAGTTTTTGGATGAATATAACACTACTGTCCTTTCTGGAAGAATGCCTTGTTTCTAAAAGCACTGTAGGAAGGTTTTTGTGCTGATCAAATTGTTCACAAGGAAAGCCACCTCCTTTGCTATTAAGAAAAGTTATAATTGTGCACCTTTTGAAGATCTTCAAATTATTTTCTTCAGCAAATAAAAGCTACTTTTAATATTTTAATACATTACAAAAGAATACAAGGAGAGTAACTGAGAGTTGTACCTGTTGATGCTAATCAAGTTTTATTGCCTTTGTGATTTCAATACATTTAATGATCTAAAAACCAACACTGAAATTATTCTTGGGTGGCCAGATGGCCAGCTAGTGTGTGGCTGTGCTCTCTCCTACAGATCTTGTGTAGTTCTGTTTCTGTCTTGGTTGTGTTTGCTTCTGTTGCATGGAAGCCAAAGTTGTATGTAGAAAAACAAAGCAAACAAAGCTTTTTAATTTCTTACTCTATGAGGCCAGAAGCTCCCTCTTCCAGCAACTGCAGACTATGCCTCATCAGGTGTTTCATCATCTCTGCCTATTGCTTTCATTTGCTATCATCTGAAGAGAAAAAAAAAAAGATTGCATGTCTCTCTGTATAATACATATAAAATACAATTATCATGAAATATTCCATTCATTAGCAATGAGTATTTTAGTGTTGGCTTCCTATGCAGGGCTGCAGAATCTAGGTCTGGGCATGAGAGGTTTGCCCAGTGTGAAAAGTAAAGGAAAAGCTCTGTGAACTTGTGGCTTTACAGTCTTTTCCTTGCAGCATAAGTTTACAAATGCTACCATCAGGAAACCAGCTCCAGCTTCAGCTAAACCAATTAGGCCAGTAAAGCAGGCCAGTTTGTAACAGGCAGTCCCAGAGTAAACTGGAATTAGGATTAAAAAAGGATATCCCAAAGAGGATTAGACCTAAGTGAATATGGCTTTCACATTCTTAGGGTGGCTTAGGGTGTTACAGTGTAACAGTGTCGTTTAAGTCCAAATTGCCAGGTTTCATTTTGTGGTGCAAAGTAATGTAAGTCCCAAGGAGAAAACTGGGCAAAACGAGGTTCTTCTGGAGCAGGAGGGATTGTCTTATTTCATGTCTCTTCCCATTCTAGCCAGCGGACCAATACCTTGGTATGCTATTTTTAGGGACTTTCCCTTCTTATTGTGATGTAGCGAAATAATTACACCATATTCTTTATTTTATTTCCCATTCTGTCAGCAACAAAAGATGCTGCAGAGCAGATTGTAAAATACGCCTTGAGGGGTCACTTCTTTAGCTTTGCCCTGCAGGGTGTGGAGCAATGTTACAGAGGAGGGCAAGGAGAAGGAAATAAATGTGCTCATCAATGGCTTAGATCTGCTATGTTCTGTATCAAACGTAGTTTTAATATATGAGAGCAATTCTGTCCTCTTTTGCAAACGCTCTGCAAAGTGTAGGGCTTTTAAAAATGTGAATATATGTCTAAAGGAAAGACCTGAAGTGGCAGTAAAGCTTGATGGCAATGTCTGAGATGATCACAGTAATGGCTCAATTTTTACCTCTGGTCACCACTCCAAATCCAATCCAGGTCGTTAATGATGCAAAGTCACTGCCATCTTGTCAGTGTCATCAACTGACACTCAAAATGTTAAGTATCCTGTTCTACAATCAATACATGAAAAATCTTTGCATCAATTTTCTCTATGATGAGTGAATAGCTCATTGTATCATTCCTCACTCATAACCTCTAATTTTATCACCTCTCATGAAAATCATCACCTGTCAAGGATATGTCAATATCTCATAGCTAACCAGTCTTCATCATTTGAAAGCTCATGGTCTGTAGGATGAGCCAAATAATTTATTTGTCTTGAGTCCTATATAAATATTACTTCTTGTTGTTGTCTTATGTTAACAGGAAATGCATTTTCCCTTACTTCAATGTAATCCCATAATTTCTTAATGGGATTATTCTCTCAACCCTTAGCTTTCCAGATTCTTTCCCTCTTGGCACCATTTCTCCAAAGACTTGTGGTTAGAGTGATTGCCTTTACAGAACTCGAGCTTTTCCCATCCGAAGTGCAAGCCAGGCTGAAAATGGAGAGCTCATAAAAACATTGTTCCAAATTCAGGTTGTGAACTGGATGTCAGCTGTTGGAACTAAAGGGCATTTGAGGTGAGTACTTCCATTGTCATATAGAACAAAGCCATTTTTAAAGTAGAGGGCAAGATCTCTGTGCAAAGTAGTGCTTGGGAAATCGTTTATGAGTTCAGTTGTGCATGCAAAACAAGGTTAATATCTGTGCACTTTGATAACTAGGCCTCTAGGTAACAATTCCCATGCATGCATGATGTACAGCTTCTGTAGGACTTGCACAGATATAAAATAATGAGAGCTCAAATGCCCTTTTGCGTGTGCATATGCTACAAAGAGAAAAGATGATGGGTAGATGGATCCATACAACTGCTCTTGTTCAGAATACTGTAGTAAAAAGGAAGTCTACCTGGCCCAGAGTAATTGAAATAACTTTCCAGTCTTAATAACTATTGGATGGATGCCTTCAAGTACAGAAAAAATAGTAAAACCTGAAAGTTACAGATTTTCTGCCTAACAGTGACAATCAGTACAGCAGGAGGGACTCTGTCAGAGGTACAGTTCTTGTCTGGACACATTTCCATTGAAGCTTCTTTAGTAAAAAGGAAATAAACACATCTGTTACAATTTGCTGATATTTTCATGGTTGCCTTAGTTTCTCCTTCCAGGTTGTTCAGAAATGTTAAAAAACTGCCAGATGAGCTTTTCTGCAGAATGAATGACTTCCTTCTTGTCTCCTGTGCTATCAGGCCTGTGCTGATCTAAGCATGAGCTATGTGTTCCTTGTACCCCAGGCTCCCTTTCGCCCAGACCAGCAACCCTTAAATCAGCTCAGTGCAATGAAAATAGTGTTGGGCAGGGGGAGCCATCCTTTCTGCAATGTGAAACAGCCTTTTTTAAATAGTGTTGCTGCCACCAGCCTATCCAAACCAACCTTGCAGCTTCCTTCGGAGAAACAAATACACGAAGGTTGAGATTATCTTGAAGAATGCTGGCAGTGGGTGGGGGATAAATGTTGAGTGCCACATGCAAATATCCCAGAGGTTCTTCTATTATTTAATGTTTGCAAATGAACAGCTTGGATTGTTATTTTCTGTTGTTGTTGTTTTAGCACGTATACTTTCTTCTGATTCTTTTGTATTTTATATATAAATGAATGGATATAATGGCAGCAGCTGAGGCAATTTCCAAGAAAAAGCAAGAGGAAGATGATTTACTCTGAGCTGTAATGAGGGATAGACTGCTGCTTCCATAAATTCAGAGTAAGTACTGTTGTAGCTACCCTAATCAACATCCTCCAGGGCAGCCTGCACTGGGGCTGCCCTGTAAAATGGCAGAGTGCAGCCAGGAGGAAAAATCACTGCTGCTCACTGAGCGGCTGCTACAGGATCACATGCTTCAGACCTGAGGTCCCGCTACCAGTGGCAGAAGTCTTGCCATCTATGCAGCTTCACTGGGCTGATAATCATTCCTGTGCAGTGCTTCTGATTGGGTCCCAGGCAGTACATGTGCAGCACTGTGCAAAATACTGATTGAGAAATATGAGAGCAGGGTTGCAGGAGGAGAGCAGGAGTGCTAAGGCAGAGCTATGAGAAAGTCTACTTGAACCTGGAATTTCCATTGTCAAGTAAGTCGAGTGTCTTCGAAGCATCAAAGTAAAGACTGCTGAAGATGTTTGATTCTGTATTGTGGATCAGAGGAAATGTGACAGTTTGTCTTGGTAATGCTCACCAGAATGTTTTTTGTGATATTGAGAACTGTTTGCCTGAAGGCATGAATTTCAGATGAGCTGTATTCGAATAATATTGAGATGTGGGGCTGAATCTCAGGGAAAAAAAAAAAAAAAGGGAGAAGAAAAGGCAGAGAAATTTTGTAATGTAGATAAATAGAACAAAATGGGATCTACATGAGAAGTTTTATTAAATTTGGAATTGGCTGTTGGACCAGAAAGATAGAGCTAAGTAAAAGTATGAAGTTAACTAAGGGAAAAATGAGTTTGAAGCAGGAACAGAACTCATATTCATCTTTGCTAGAGCAGCAGGAGGCTGACTGTGACCTTGAGCTGCTGGATGTGCCATTTGCATGCACGCCTCGCATTGGCCTGGGAGAAACTTGTGCAAATGCAGAGATTGCCTTTATGTAAGAGCGCCTAACCCAGAACTGCCATGGATCATGTGCTGCCATTTACACTGTTATTCATTCTGCTGAGAAACTGGGCAAGTGAGCTGCCATGGATCCCAGGCTCCTGAGGCTGATGTTTCTAATATCTTGAGCTGTGGTCTCTCCATGCCTAGCAGAGGGCAACTGGACACATCATTGGGATGTTACCCCCTTTGGGCTGACTTGGGGAGGGTCTTTCTTCAGCTCAGACCAACCCAGCTGAGGAAAGTGGCACTGCTGATCTGTGCAGAGTCATAAAATAATTGGGGGTGGAGGAAACTTCTGGAGGTCATTCAGCACAGCCTGCTGCTCCATGCTACGTGCTCTTCATTGCTGATGGTCAAGCAGTTATCCTTCACTGCTAAGTGCTAAGGGAGATAAACAATGCGGTAAATGTGTGCAGAGCAGTCTAGTGACACTTTAAGGGAAGAAAAAAAAACACAAACAAACGTAAACCTCTTGTTTAGGCACACTTTCCACCAATAAGATATTCTGCAGCACTTTCTTGCTGGTATACTTCATTCTGATGATTCTCTATGGGCTCATTTTTTCTGCTCCCACAAAGTATTTTTTCCTTCCTGCTCATTTGCAGGCCTGGTATCTTGTCTCTTACTGTTTTTCTTGTACAACATCCTGTTCCTTATGTCCAGACTCTCCCTCTTTTTTTATTTTTTTCCTTCCCCACTCGTTAACTGTAATTATAAGATTTTTTAATGAGTTTTAATTTGGTTTAGCGTGTATTTTTATGTGACTAACTGCAATCCCTCTGCTGGTCTAATTTCATACAACATACTTAATTGAGTCCCTTTCTTCAAGTACACAGTTTGCAAAAATGTGTGTCAAACCTCGTCCTTAACTATAAATTGTGCTTTATTCCCAGTCTTCTGATTAGATTCTTATTTGCATTAATTTTTTTCTCTACTAAAATCCTGGCACGTACAGTTTAACCACTCCAGCAAATTAATTCCTGCTATACTTAATGCCACATGCAGAAAAGCCTTCATGGGTCTCCAAACTGTTCATTTCAGCCATTCTAAAATTAGTTCCCTCTTATTAATTGGGAAGTCATTGCATTCTTGAGAAGACAGAAAGCTCTTCTGCAAGCCACATTAACTGGACAGATGTTCTGAAATAGGTTAAATATTACCCAGTAAGCGCCGATACAGCTCATCAGTCATGTCACTGCAACAATCACTCTTTCCATAATCTAATACAAGCTAAGAAATGAGAAAGGCAGTCTAGGAAGTGATGAACTGATGTTGTAGACAATAGTTTTCTATTTAGAGTAGATTCATGTCTTAAAATACCTGGAACGATTTCATCATCCATGCTCAGAGGATGACCTCCCTGCCCCTACCTTGTAACTATCAGCATTGCCATGCAAAAGGAGGGGACTTGGTGTGTAAATTATTGCTGTTTTGCAATAGAGCTGTGCAAAGAAAATCATTACCTGTTTACAGATGGAGAAAGAAAAGGAAGAAGCTATCTGGGCAAAATCATCCTGTGGACACTGGGTACATGGCCAAAGAGTAGATTAAATCTTTCTTTCAGGACTTTGGATCTCCCCAGCGTAACTGCATCCTGCAAATAGTCAGCTCATTAACTTGTCCACCTCTGTCCCTCTCTTCAAATATTTCTTGTTCACAGCCTCTCAGATGGGACAAGAAGGTCTCAGGACATATATTTAGATTGTCAAAATGAAGAGACTTATAAAAGCCTAGGAGCAGGCAAGACGCATCTCACAGACAATTGCTAGTGTTTCCTTGTTAAATTCTTCATTATAGTTTATGCCATGTCAGTAGCTACACGGTGATAAAGCAAATGACACAGGTATCCTGACAGCCAATTTCAATGACCAGAAGGCAAAAAATGCCAAATTCTCTTTCTTTAACAGCTAGATGAATGATGTTTGATCAAAGAACAGAATCATGGTACTTACCTAGCCCATCATGAATAGCCTCAGGAAATAACTGGAGCTCTCAGTTTTATAGAGATGTTCAAGACCATTTAATCTTTTTCATTCCACTTGAATTCTTAAGCCTTCCAAGACCAATCACAGCATGTGCAGTCAAAATCCCAACCATTTAAAATCATGTACATAGAAATAGAACTCGAGCAATGCATTTTCAGTCTTTAATTCTTGGGTCCCTTTGAAAAGGCAACTTGCTGAGTCAGTAACTGTATTTTCTTAGCCTCTCTGGTAGAGGCTTCTGGTACCCGTATGCGGCCAAAACAAACTGTGACAGCAGGCTTAAAGACAAAGCAGTTAAGTTTAGGACATCCGTGGGCATCTCAACATATTTTCACATTTGCTTCCAGAACTAAGTGGCCCAAATACTTGGCTGGATTTGGGGATGGGATGGTATTGCCTGGGAAAGTTGGCTTCTAGGACATTACTTGTACTGTTAATGAAAAGTGCCACTTTCTTAAGGATCACTCTAACTTCATCCCAGGGAATCATTTTGTTGCCTTGGGAAGTTCACTGTGACAGAGATAATGGGCAAATGTTAGAGGTTTCCATATGAAGAATGCCATGGCAGAGCTCCAATGAGCCCAAGCAGATAAAAGAAACATTTGAGATTTCACACTTGCAGCTTTTTAAAAAGCCATTGATTCTGATTGCTCTTAAATGACAACAAATGCTTGAAAGGTAAATGTTGCAAAAAATGGCTTTGTTTTTATTGATAAAGTTTCTTGTATGCTTTGCAGTTCCTGTTAAGAAGTCAGACTTTTCACTGACAGCAGTGAGATCAGGAGGGTCAGTTTGATGGGAACTGCAATTTGCTTCAAACTGATGAGCAATTCTAGCAAAAACTGAAAAAGACATTTTTGAAAGCAACATAAGTTCTAAGAAAAAATGCATGATACTATCAAAATATAGCAGTCAGATGCTATATTTGATGCTATAATGGACAATGAAGGCATCGTTGCAGGAATTGCTTCCCTTTATTAACAACAGCACTAAGATTATTACACTTCTCTTTCGAAACTAAATGCATATTCATGAAGTTCTACAGAGAAGTTCAAAAGCTGTTTAAGCAGTTTTCACAGCTCAGAATTTCTGTAATCAGATTAATCTTATCAATCATGAGTTGATTTAGAAGTTTCCTATTCTGGGTTAAAAAAAAAAAAGATAATAACCTTGTTTATCTGACAGAAATAATGCTGTTGAATTAGTCTCATTGAACTTTTCTGCAGCTGAGTGCAATGGCGTTCACTTCAGTGAGATTTCATTGTCTTTCTTTTATTGCTTCTTTCTCAGCAGCCAAGTCATGAATTCTTTAGCCACTCAAGTCAAGCTCACTTAATGTGGAAAAATCTGTATGTGTTTTGTTTAAAACAAAGCTGAGCAATAAACTAGTTAAATCATAGTGTTGAAAATAAGAAGCTTTTGGTAGTGTTAGCATATTTTGATTAGCTGCAAGATCAATAAAGAGAAAAATAAAAAAAACAAAATCTGTTGAGGTTAATTTTTTCTACGAACAGTTCAATTTTCATGAAAGTTGCAAGCAAACAAAACTTTTGAACCACTTCAGTCTACTTTAAATCAGAAACTACAGTCTCCATTGGGATTTCTTTATTTTATTGTTCTGTCAAAAATTAGGTGAGAAGAATTGCAATAGAATGAGAGACCTGAATTAACAAAAACTTGTGTGTCTTGTGTGTTACAGAAATAAATTTCCCTGGCTCTAAACAAGCATTTTAGAACCCCCAGCAGGATTTTGATGTTAGCTTATGGAAAAGTAAATGTTTGCTCAGCTCCATCTTCAAACACTTTCAGCATTTTGACCGCTGTGTGTGGCACTCCTCTGATATCTTTCCATGCTACTTTTAACTACTCTGCTTCCGTGGCACATTGAAACGAATTGTACAGGTATGTGTGATTCCTTTTGGCCATTTTTTCTGCTATCCCATCTGAGAGCTGTGGGATTCCTAACAGGTGAAAAAGGATTTGGGACTAGAAGAGACCAATTTGCACATCAAGTTATGGTGTGCTCTGTAGTTGCAGCAACTGGGTAATATATGCTTGGATCATTAAAGGTCTGCAGCATAACCACTATTTACAGTTCAAGATCACACAGGTCAGGAAATGTTCTCAAAAGCTCTGCTGCAACTGTGGTACAAAAGGCCAACAACCACAGGAGAAGATCAGGGGAGATGAAGGGGCTCGTCCTCACACTGTGCCATTGTATTGGCAGGGAATATTCAGGTGTCCAAATGATCTGAGAAAGGTCACAGAGGGTAGAGAAATACTTATATGATATTTTCATTCCATGCATTACAGCAGGATTTGGGATGTCACTTCTTAGAGGAAATCACATTAGGACATAGAGTTCTCTATTGAAAATCAGAACACTTGGATCATGCCTGTAGCTAATTGATGTGCCCAGAATATTTTCCACTATTCCTGTTTTACTTGCCTGCACTTAAACCAATTTTATGTGCCCACCACACCGACATCTTCCAGTGTGTAATGCGAATATTAATTCAGCAGGGTGAGACTGATAGCTTTTATAATGACAAAATTATTAATGCAAGTATTATAGAAATGAATATAGTTACTGTATTTCTTTGGAACAGAATTATTTTAGCATTAACCCTATGATGACGAGGTGCAGTAGATCACAATATCTGTGATATTATTTTGAATTTCAATTTAAAATATGATTCATTATAGGTGAACTACCATTCCTTAAGGGTTAGCTGCCACGATTTCCTTATTCAAATCACTCTGCGCTTCCCTGATTAGTTGTTTGACCTCCTCTGTACTTACAATTGAAACCAGAATCTAAATTTAAGAAAAAAAGCTTTCTGTAATCCATTTGGAAATCCATGGCTTCTTGGGTCTGCCCATTATGCAGTGCACTACATACTCTGCACAAACATTATATGCAGTTGTGAGAAATATGAGGAGCTGTGTTCTCCAGAACTGCTTGGTTACCTTGCAGGGGAATGGGGTTACTTACAGCATAAGCCACTGCTCAGTGGTTACAGCCTGGCCCTCAGATGGTAAGTCACAGAATCACCCGGGTTGGAAGGGACCCCAAGGATCATGTAGTTCCAACCCCCCTGCCTAGCAGGGCCACCAAACATACACATTCAATCAATCAAGTCAATCCCTGCTGATTTCCTTCACCTGAGCATCATCAAAAGCTGAGAAGGAAGTGAGACAGGAGGGCATATAAGAACGTTGCTCAGTGCATGGGTTTTATTTATTTATTTCTTTACTTATTTGAAAACAGATAACTGTGTTTATGCCTCAAACTCCCCCACGCACATGGGGTGTAGGTATTTGATGAGTCCTGTTCAGAGCACGGCTCCATTTGGGGGCCAGGGAGAAAGATATGGCTACAGCAGAAGTAAATTGATTGAATGCCATTTGGACAACATATCTTGTACATTCTTCAGTCAAAAGCCTAAATTAGGTAAGGTTATTTGTTTGCTAATCGTGTCCTAAAACATGCTTGCAAGCTTTTACTTTTAATTGAATTCATTATTATATTGCAAGATAGCCAGTTTTAAAATAAGGTGCTTATTAAATCTGGTAAACATTGCATTGTTGGGAGAAATAGTTGTGTAAGCAAGACGTGTTTAGCAGCACTTTTAGAGATATGGATAGGATTTTCTGTTAGAGAGTTGGTGTGACTTAAACACAGAGTGGTGGATGCAGAGAAAACCACCACCAGGAGCCTTTCCACTGCACCTTTCTTTCTTCTTGATTTTTCTTGATACGAAGCAGGAAACTTTCAACTGAAATCTCCATGTCTGAGTGTCTAAATCTAGGTGTTAGAATATCCTGATGTCTCAAGGAGAATGCCATTGTGTAAGATTGCCTTTGTCCTGATAGACTGGATCATGAGGAGGATTTCAGGTAAGAAAATGTGATGTAATGATATTTGACAAGGGACCATCTTTCACAGGCTCACAAGAAAATCAACTGAATTCTAAACTGGGAAATTACTATCCATATTTTATTAGCTGAAGTAATGATGGAAGAGAGAGATTTAGATGGTATTGCCTAAATCCCAAGGAAATTTATCCACTGGTTAACAATGTTCAGTAGAAGGTACCTCTAGTAAGTATGTAAATCAAAAGAGAGCTAAGAGAGAAAAGCTGAATATCTTACATAATAAGATTGCTGAATGGGAGTTACAGATGTTTTAGCATAAGTATGAAATTATTGGAATAAGTAAGACATGGCTGAATGAGAAAAATGATTGGGGATTTAAAACATCAAGAAATTACTGAAAAGATGTACAAAATGAACAAAGAGACATGGGAGTGCTATTGGTAAGGGCTTATGGAGGCTTGCATAGAAATTATATATATATTCAATACACACACACATATATATATATATTTAGGTGATATGGCAGAGACTCTGCATTGAGGTTGATGTTAATGGAAGTAGACAGATAGTTTTGGCCTTTTTCTCACTAGTTTCCAGCAAATGAAAGTCAGGAAAAGGTTTTATAAATATGATTAAAAGGTTAATGCATTAAATACAAACTGATACAGTGCATGCTTATGAAGAACAGAGATCTTACACAGTTGTGTCCCTGGAATTGTCAATTCAGTGGGAGTAGCTGCAGAATCAAATAACACAGAAGAAGCAAAATCGATAAAAAGATGCCCCAATTTCTCTGATGCAAATTTGGTATTATCCTTATCTGCTTGCTTATGAAAGTGTCAATACACTGTATTAAAACAGTTAGCTCCAAACCAGTAGCAAGCCATTGCCTGGCTTAGAGTAGGAAAAAGGCATCCAAATAATGAAAGTTCCTAAGTTTCTGGCCATTCTTGCTAATATTTGTGGACATGTTTTTCCCAGCAAGGAGCTAGTCATGAGCTCTTGCTTCAAATCTCTTAGTTTTCAAGTCTGGCATAATAATGTTAATGCCAATAATGGTGGCCTGTCTTCATGTTATTTAGTCTGTCACTTTGCCACTTGCTAGAGAAGTCATCCATTTGATTCACCTCAGTGAGAAACTTAATTGGCTTCTGTTTTGTAGACCATTTTCTTCATATTTTTAAAATTATTATTTATGTTAGGGTACACTTTCATTAGGTTCAGTTGTTAGAAACAGGATTATAATGTATGTGCATGTAAGTGCATATATACATGTGTATGTATATACATACACAACCACATCACTTGTCTGTTATGGGTATGTATAAACCCAAATGTTTCAGTATAAACTCTTTGGAAGTGGTAATTTAAGCCATAAAGAGGTCTGGCCCAGTTGTAATCATTCAAAAAACAAGCTCAGTTTGCAATGAAAGGTGTATCTGTAGGTTTCTACTGTAGGAGGGGTAACAGCTGGTGATACTTGCATCCCAGTGCATAAAGTTCTAAACAAATTCAGATGTTTTTTCCAGCTGATCTCTGTAATTATAAGTGGTGGTATGACGGAGGGGGTGAAGGGACAAAAACTCTTTCAGTAATGGATCAGCAGCTAAAATAAATGTCCTTCCCTATGAGTAGTAGTCAATGAAGGAGATTAAGGTTGGTAAATTACAGGAAGATCTTGGTAAAACCTTCTTACTCTCTCAGCTTTCTATCTTTTCCAGGGACACTAATGGTCCATTTGGATCACAGCATTACAAACAAGCTTTCTAACAGTTAAATACTGCATTCTCAGGCAGTGAAGTTGCAGCCCACACGTTTTTATGGTTGAGTTTGGGTTTTAAATACGTGTAGGCGTGTATACATGTTTGCTTACTGGACCAAAAAAGTAATTGCTAGCAGAATCTTTCCTTGAATCACTGTGTTTTTTCTTCCTGTTTTTACAATATGACATGCATTCTGTACATATGATCTAAGAGAAAACTTAAAGGTAGACAACTATCTCCTTGCCATTTGTATAAGAATTATGATGAAACTGACAGCAGTACTAAAAATTTCCAATTTTTGTTCTCAAAGCATACAATAACCAATTTGCAAAATATAAACTGTCCCTTCATAGGGCTTATTGGGCATACAGGCACAGCTTCCTGCCCAGCCACCTTACAGCCTGGTGCAAAGAGGTGGTCGTGATGCAGAACCCCTTACTGCACACTGCTTGTGTTTTCCTGTCTCAGATTGGTTTTCCAAAATCATAACTGTTCCCCAACTCATGAATAAATGTTTCCAGTTGGCACGACGATAACATTAAGCTTCCTGGAGTGTCAGTTGTCCAATATTAGTGTATTTTCATGTGCTTAAAGTTCTTGTTTGTGCTTCCAAATGTTATTTAATAAGAGACAATAAAAACAACAGCAGATTTGTTGAATTGATTCGGTTCCCATGTGTGCGAAAAAGCTGTTAAATACAGCCATTGTCAGCTAGCAGGTATAAAACTACTATTTTGTTCAATTAAGTAATATTACAAAAATTTGGACTTATTCTATGGGATATTGAAAAGGTAAAATTGCAAGGCAGGCATGCCAGCTAGATTGTGGAGTATTCCAGAGGATTTCAGCTTTGGGAGTTTTCTTTTGTGAAAGTCACTTTACAGTTCCAGATTCCCAGCTGATACAAAGCAGTGTGAAGTGATAGATATTTGAACGAATTGCAGCTGCACCCCTAGGTAATTTATACAACATATGGCAAAGCTGTAGTATGTACAGGCTGCCATTAATTGCAGGTAAGCTCTATCAACTTGGTTTGTCTTGAAATGAAGTCTGTCACTTTATTTCTCATTTTTCTTTTCATCCCCCTTTGATTTTTCCTGCTTGTGCATCAGCTCTTTCCCCATTTGCTCTCCTTTGCATCTTGGTTTGCTTTTAAACAGTTTCACCTGTGCAGACATCTCTTGCACTTTCTGATTTTGATCTCTTATTTCTTCTGTTCTGCCAGTTCAACCGTGGCACTCTTGTACCAGTTTGATAGCAGTTGTTTTAGTAAAATCAGTTGGTAACTTCATGTTCCTAAACCTGCTTTTTTTCCAGACATGAAACATCTTTCCCTTTCTCTTTTTCTGTTTTGTCTTTGTTATAAACTGATTCATATCAAATGATTGCCCAATCCATCTGTCCACTAGACTCTTTTATAATCTCAGAGAGATTTGCCACCAGGTTAGCTCCATGTTCCAGCTGTTTCATTGTCTGGCTTTGACAATTAATCTCTCTAAGCACTTTAACTTCTTTTTTTTTATTGCTTTTCTCTGTGGCTCATTATTTTCTCTAACACGCATCAAATTGTTGCATTTTTTTTCATTTTTTCAGAATAAAAACCTGGCAGTGGCCTTTCAAGAACTGTAAATATTGACGCTCTCTCGTTTCCTTCCCTTACCCGTTGACTTATATGATAGCTCATACCAAAGTCTGTGTGCAAATATTCATTCTGGCATCAAAGAATTTTTAAAGTTGGTGACAAAGGAACTTGCAAGGTAATGGCAAGTCTGAGAAAATGGTGAACTTTTCAGTAAAACTTGAGCTTCTTTCAGTGTTCCAATCATCTCTGTCTGCCGGATGGGATAATTTTGTCAATTAATATGAGAAGTCACATAAGCTGTTTTCTGAAAGAACAGAAAACATTGTAGGCTAGCGTGATATGAAGAGATTAGGATGAGATGGCTCAAAGAGTGTTTAAAATCTTGTGAGGCGACTTCATAACCCTCTTTCTGTGCTGGGATTCCATCAACATTTTGGGTGATCACAAGGTAAACTGGCCAGTGCAGGGATTTCTGAAACAATGTGTTTTGTTCAGAGTGGAAAATTATTCAATTGAAAAGAAATGGGATTTTAGGTCTGTCTTTCTGGCAAGCTAGCTTGTATTTCTTCTGAGGTCTTTTTAACAGACACTTAAGGAAAAAGCTGAATTGTGAGTGCGTAACTATTTACAGAAGCATTCCCTGGACATAATATAAATTAAAAAAATAAAAACTCATGGCCAGAGAGCAGGGAAAATATTGAGCGTATGGCAGATTGAATGGGCAGCAATTCAGACATGAGGTCCATGCCTGCAGCCTGTATTTGGAAACGTGAAATGTAATTCAAGCACTTTGAAAATCTTCTCACTTCCTTATACCATTGGTGTTGGAGAGAGATGACCTCAAAATCCATCTTTGGCTTGCAAGTAGCCCTGTGGTCTCTGAATGGCTGACTAAAGCTTGTCATGTTTTCACAGGATCCCATCAACTAAAGAAAAACCCTAAAATATGTTTTCTGTAGCAATGGTAAGTGCACTGTGTTATTTTTCTGCATTTTGCTATATGGAAATCTTTGACCTGTACTGTAAAATCAATAATTAGCTCTTCCCAGTTTGATCAGCATGTGTGTTTGATCACTAGCATCCAAATATCTTTGGCTTTTACCAGGTGTTACTGTAGCTCAGCCTCAGTTTAGCTAGCTGCAGAATTTTATTGTTTAGGAAATATTTTATAGATTTCCCACTCAGCTGTGTATTTTTAACGTGATAGGAAAAACTGGTAACTGTTTCCCTGTTCAGAAAACTGGTGTTATTTCTTGGGACTCTATGTCTGATCTCTAATGCCATTATATCAGGCTTATACCTCTGCATGGATAGCTTTTGTATGTCTGTTTTCATAAAAATAAGAAGAAAACCGGCTGAAGGGTTACCATGGTGAAACAGGAACGAAATAAAACAGGTCAACAGGGCAAAGTACCAAATGGATGTGATTTTTGTTTCTTTCTTTATTTACTATATGACCTGAGAGCTTCTTAGGTACTCAGTAAATGAACTGAGATTTAAGTTGGTGAAAAAAAGTTTGAGGTGGGATTACTATTCTAGTTCTGCTGGGAGAACATGAGTGGGATGGCGAGAATTCCCACATGACTTTCAATGGCACTTTGAGTTCAGAGATTTTTAAGACGAGTGTGAAATGACCAAATTTCAGAGTATAGTGCCCAAATACTTATTAACATAATTCATTGCCTCAGAGCATTGAAAGGATGTAATTAACCGGCTTGATGGCTTCCAACTGGAAAAATGTGGTATACATGGTAGAAAACATTCTATTACTATTGATAACCAAGAGGCAAGTGCACATGGTTATGTTGATCATTTATCAGTGACAGATTGATGACTATAATAGGCTAATAATACTGTAAGGAATGTAGTTTAATTCTATATACGGTGAGGTTATGTTATTGTTATTTAAAATGCAGAGTAATTTCAGAAGTTGGGAAACCACTCTGAAAACAAGGCAAGTGTATTTCAGCTGTCTTCTCTAATGCGGCTTCCTGACAGCATGATTTTCTGTAGCATATTAAACTTGGTTTTGGTGAGTCATGTGTGCAACACATGCTGTAAAGAACAGTTTTAATGGCCTTTTTGGCAACCCTTGATTTTTCTTTTTTCTCCTTGTACTGTATATGTGAAAATAACTTGATTGACAGTACAATCTTTGGATTGAAAACTCTGGTAGCATTTCTTTTCTATAATACTGAAACTGGAAGGAATATTCATAGGCACGTTTAAAAGCCAGAAGCTAAGCTCAAGTTCAACTCCTACCATCCTTTGGAACTGTAACTCTCCATACGTTTTAGGTAGATTAAAGTAGAATGCCACAGACTGATACTTTTATAATGTGGAATGTTTGGTGGAATGATTTTGTTAAGTCATTGAGTATCTACAGTGTAAGCATCATGGAAACCAAAGCTTACTTCTATGGGGCACTTCTGAGAAGACATTTAGGCTGTGTGGCTTCTTTGACTTTATATTTTGTTGCACGCTTTCACTGGTGCATGCCAAATAAAGTTTTGCAGTTAAAATTATGTATGGAGCAAGCATAGCAAATATAAAATCCTTAAAAACGAATGATGAAACGTAAGACTTGAGGTGGATAAGGGTGGGATGCTGGACCTCACAGATATTTCAGTTCTTGAGCAGAGCAAACAGTGCTGTATGGTTTCTTGACTCCCTTGTATTCCAAACTTTCTTCTAGTTCTTCCTTACTATTGAATACTGGCACATATTCATAGAGGCATATTTCAATTTTTCCCCATTAAAGCATTCAGACTTGAAAATAAAAATAAAAAAGCATGGAGTGAGTAGGTGGAAGTCCTTTGTTGCTGAGCCAAGTTGAAAGATGGGCATTCTGTAATTTTCTGACACAGTGGGAGCTCTGCATAGTGGGAAAAATAGCTCTTGAAGCTACATTTCCCTTCATCAGCTTGTGTGCCGTGAGTATGCTTCCTAGTTAAAACTTTTAAGTGACTTTAATTATGGAAACTAAGAAGGACTGCTGCAGAAATTATTCCCATGCAAAGTAAAAGGTCATTAAAAGTTTGGACTATCAAGCTAATTTGTGAACAAGGCTGTGCATGAGGTACTCTAAGAGCAGTAATTACAGTGCAAGATCTCCTTGTTGCTGCAATACTTTCTTACCCTTTTGTCCAGCTCCTGGCAGAGCACTTCAAACTCTTCTGCAATATGAATAACAAGTGGTCATTGCTGAAGTTTATTAACTGCAAGCCTGCCATAAAACCCACAGATGTGTGGCTCTGTAATAAAAACACAGCTAGATATGGCAGATCAGATTCCTACTGGACTTGTCTTAAATCTTGATTGAGCTGTAAATGGCTGCAAATTAACACTGATTTGCTTCTGAGCAGAAAGATGCGATGGAAGCATTGTTTTCTAAACAGGACTCTGTTCAGTGTTGAAAAAGTGTGCAGTCTTTACTGTATTAAGGAAAGAAATCCATACAGGGACATGAAAACAGATCATGATGTGAATTCACTGATTTATTCACATTCAATGATTTATTCACATTCACTGATGTGAATAAATGTATTTTCAGGTTAGGACAGCTAAACAGGGACAGTGTCTCCACCACCAGCCTGGGGAGCCCTTCCCACTGCTTTACACAGAAGTTTTTCCGAATATCCAACTCAAAGTGAATGAGAAGTATTGCAGCTGCAATGCAATGAGACATTTTCGTGAATAAACTTTTGTGAAACAGCATCCAAAGATTTCTAGCAATGTGAGTGCTTACTTTAAAAGTAAATAAATAGTAAAAACGGGAAACTTTGTCTAGATTCTATCAATATCCATGGAAACTAATAGTAGAACTTTTTGATAATTTAGAAAATAATATTCTAGTTATTGGATAGTGATGTTAATTTTAAAATACAATGAAATAGAATTAGTACAAACCAACTGTGTTTTCCAGAGCTGGGTTTCATCTTCTTGAGCACCTTCCCCTATCCCAGAGCAAGAAAGGGGAACGAGGGAGCTCTCCATGCTCCTTCATACTGCTGCTTGAAATTCGGGTTGGTTTGTAGGCAGGCTTTCATCTTTCTTTCAGCATGTACAGGTTTGTAAGTTTATCTCATTTCATGCAGAGTTCAATGTTATCGCTCACGCAGCAGCTTGTAAACTAAGTGTGAGAGCTGATAGTGCTGTAGCTGGCTGCAGCTTCTGCTCATTACAGCACGAGCTGTGTCTCTGTGCCTGTGTGAGCAGCACTTGTAGGAACCAGAGATGGGGTTTGAAGGTGACATATTTTGACATGAAAGGAACAGAGTGCAGCGAAAGGCTTGGAAATGTATGATAGCGAAAGTCAATGAGGTACTGAACCACATTTGAGAGCTTAATTTTTTCCACAAAAGTGTGTGGCTAAGGGTGATGCTTGTTAGATTAGCTAAAACGTCCTGGTTTTAATTTATTTGTAAGCCTGTCTGTGTACAAGTGTTGAATATGCGTCCTGATGATACAGGAGGTGATGTGCTCTGTTGATACCTCCCTCTTTGTACAATGTTTTCCAATATTTTTTGTGGGGGGGAAAAAAGAAGAAAAATTTCATCTTCAGCATGAAGCTATTGCCTTACCTTAAGATATTATATTTTGTGTTCTTTTATTTTGTTTGCTTGCTTTGTTTTTGTTTCTTTGTTTTTTTTTTTTTTTTAATTAAAAAGTCTTAGGGAAGTAAAGAGGTAGGTCTCAGAGGTGCCCCATAGATAGATATCTATATTTTCTTAAAGGATTTAGCCATATATATATGTATATATATATATGTATATATATATATATATATATATTTTTTTTGTGGTGTTAAATACTGGGATCCCCTTTTACCAACGTATTTTGTATGTATATATATATATTTATATATACATGTGTATGTATATTGAAGTAGTATAATAAATTCCAACTTAGAGTACTTAATGTGCTGTTGGAAACAAGGGGATTTCAATGACAGTTTGTGGTTAACATGAGCAAAGACCTCGTGTATAACTGGAGAAAACAAGGTTGAAAAACTTATTTTTCCATCTTGTAGGAAAATACTTTATCCATTGAATTTAAGATTTCATGGCTTGTTTTCAAGGCATAAACTCTTATGTTCCTCATAATACCACAAGGTATCACTGTGCCTTCTGTGCCTAGACCAAAGACATGGGTGTTCTTCTAAAACCCATGTTCTTGTACAGGAGTTCTTTTGCTCAGGATAAAACACATATTGTTTTCCTGCTCTGTTTCAATTTGGTTCTATTTTGCCTACATCCTGGTCTGAACCTTATTCAAAGACACAGTGAAACTTTCAGAGATCATCTTAAGTTTCAAATTCTTATTTGTTTCCTCAAATCCCTAAGCAAACCAATATTGTTGTTGGATATGGCATCTTTCTTTGTATTTCTTTTAAGTATAGGATGGTGTCCATGTTTTATTATTTATTTAGAGTAATAAAACAAAGCCTTTAGGAGTAATTGAGGATGAATACAAAAGCAATTGCAAAAAAAGCACAACAATATAAATGTAAATCAGCCACATTTTTAGTTTTCAGAGCAGTGTTAGGCCTCCATTAGCTGGTCCATTGTGGTAATCCTTCTCAAATTGTTTAATTTTCTTTTCTCGATCCATGCTTTCATTGATCTATATCTTTACTCTCCACAAAGTTTCTTTAATGATATTCCTGTGAATAAAAGCTAATATCTGAGAGATTTCTGTCTGCATTGCAGAGTAAGCATTGAAACAGGGATGGAGGAGAAGTTGGTTTTGAGTTATGTTTTTGAGTTTCTTACTTTTAACTGTTTACATATATATATGTCTGTGTGTGTGTATGTATGTATGTATGTATGTATATACATACATGTGATGCTCATGCTGTCTAATACAAAATATAACAGCTAGCCAAACTTGATCCTGATGGATTCTTTACTAGTTGTGGCAAGCTAGTAGCAGATTGCAATTCCTTCAAATCAATAAAGGAAAAACTGAAGTTAATTTGGGCTTAAGAAACAAAAAGCACATATATGTGAATTTTTGGTTTCTTTGATGCCCTGCATTCATCACATGAATGATGTGGTACTGCAGAGTCACTGCACTGAGGTGTCAGAAGCGAGCTGGGATAACGGAGGGATGAAAGCTCTGGGCAGAAAGCCTTCGATCAGTAAACGCAAGGCAAAACCTGACCTCGTCCTGCCTTCCAAAATGAGCAACCAGTGCAAAGAGCCCAGAATATGTCATATGAATAAAATATCCAGTTCAGCATTTGAGTTGATTAACAAAAGCATCCGTCTCTGTGGCGCAATCGGTTAGCGCGTTCGGCTGTTAACTGAAAGGCTGGTGGTTCGAGCCCACCCAGGGACGGGGGTTGTCATCTCTTGATCTTTTAAGGGAGTCTTGTAGCTGCTGGAGAGAATCCAGAGATGCAGCCCACCAAGAGATGACGTCAGGGGGGTCTGGAGCATCTCTGCTGTGAAGAGAGCACAAGAGCTTGGGACCACTCAACCTGAGGAGGCTCAGGGAGGGGATGGATCAGCATCAGTCCCTGGAGCCCAGGAGCTCTCCCTGCCCATCAGGAAGCGATGCTGTAATTGTTGAAAGCTTAATTAAATATCTTAGCCGTATATTAGGAAAAAATCTACCTGGTCAGATGTATCAGTGAAACCTTCATCTAAGGAAAGTTGTGAAAAACTACATGGATCAAACTTCTTTAATCTACTTCAAGCTGAACGAGGGGCAACGTAAGGAGTGAAGAAGTCTATTTCATGAACTGAGTCAAACTTTTTAATACATTTTTCAGTCTCGGTCCCTTTCAGATGAACGTTACTTCTTTGTTAAGTAAATCCCAGCCTCTCTTTTGTGTCTGGGGAAAATTTTAATTAAAGCTGACCAAGGAAAGGAACGTTATTCTAGGGTTTCCTGGAAGCAAAACTTCTTTGTTCGTGAAGCTCTGTTCTGTAGCTGCTCTTTGAACAAACCAAAGAAATAGAAGAGGCAACGTTGGCACATCTCTGTGAATTGACCCACAAGGTTGCTTGTAAAGCAGTTAATGGAACATTCAAGTATGGGCAAGATTTCTCATTCCTGGTGTATCTCATCATGCTCTGCACTTCTTAAACTTTCACCTTTATTAATGCTATGACACTAAATCTGTCATTAAAAAGATGGGTCTGTATGCATTTTAAGATATTCCTTTATTCTGTGTAAGGTGTGGCCCACATCTTCAGCTCCAGGGGGGTAATTTGTTCCCTCAATTCCATTTCCTCATTCTATTATATAAATGTTTTTAGATAAATAGGAGGTTGGGGGAGGTGGGAATATATATATATTCCTATATATATATATTCCTATATATATATATAGGAGGTGGCAGGAGGAACAAGCAATGCATTCTGGCTGATGTTCGGCATCATTTTAAAGACAAAGCCATGAGCTATAAATGACACAAAGACTGAGTTGAAATCTCAACTACTTGCAGAGATGCTGGCATTTTAGAAGATGTCAGCACTTTTTGAAGAAAGGGAAACTGATTTGCAGGTGGAATATATGGAAATATCATAAGCAAGGAGTGAGCGAGAATACAGAGAATTTATGCAAGAAAATTGAAAGCTCTGAAATCTGTAGAAATTCCAACATTGCCTTTGCTCTGGAGATAATGTTGTAGCTTGGTTGGGATAGATTGGAACTGTAGGTAAAATACAACATGTGGCTCTGAATGCAGAAGGAGGATTTGCTGAGCACCCGTGGGAAATGTGAACTGCAGTGATGTGATTTTAGGAGGTTGAAATAGTTATTTGCAGGTGTTTCCATCTTAAATGTTCCCCCCTTCATTTTAGGTATGAACCGTCTAGATTAGGAAATATGCTCTCAGTCTGGCTTTAGTACAAGTGCTATCACCTCTTTGCACAGACCAGTCCTGTACCATTAGTAAGGTTAGTAGTCCAACATGCTTCCTCCCCCCCATATATTTTTTGGCTCTTTGTATTAAGAAAAAGGAAATATCTGACTGATATGTTCTATCTGTGTGTGAATTCTAACCCTGTGTGTGAATTCTAACTGTGTGTTTCCAGGTGAAGACAGCAATAAATCCTCACTGACTGGGTCTTCAGTTTGACTTTTTGTCTTACTGAGGAAGGTACACATAGTCAATGGCTTTGTTTGTCTTTTCCACATACCCGGCTTTGGGCAATATTCTCCATGACTTGTGAACTTCTCTTATTTCTTACTAATTTTCCTAATTCTGGACAGTGGAATGCCTGAAATTATTGGAGAAATTATTGAGCTAACTTCAAAGCTTTCAGTTTCTGAAATCTGTCTCCCAAAATCTGAAAACTTTGGTCCAAGCCAGGGCTTGGCAATTTCCAGTATGCAGCTTCAGAGCAAGGTGGCTGCAATTCCGGGTATACTGAATTGCATTAAATATGTCTGAGCAGTTATAGTCTTGCTGCTTGGCACTAAATTCTTTCACTGTAGCTTGTTTTGAGACAAATAGTTTATTCTAAACTGTATTAGATGCAAATTGTCGATCTATGTATAAACACTCATATATTAATCAAATTTGCTGTCCATAGTAATCAAACAGTTTTCCAATATGCTTATACACAGAGAGTTTGCCTCCAGCTGGGAGCATTGTCATACTTAAAATTATTTTTCCTTGCTGCATTCTAAATTGCAAATCAAAGGCATTGATTCAACAGATTTAAAGACATTAAAGACATCTCTTCTTTCTAGTGCCTTTAACCAGGCGCTGCACATGAACTCACGCTTGGTTCAATCAACCAGATGTAAGACTGTGAAAATGATTTTATCCAAATGCAGCCAAGGGTGAAGTACAGCAAATTGAGTCCAAACTTTTCTACATAATGTTTCACTCCTGAGTGCAATCTGCAGAAAAATATAATGAGGTGTCAGTTTTACTCACTCTGTGCTAACCAATGAAGGATGTTAAAAATGTAGCATGGTTAATACAATGATTTCACTTTTAAATTTCCCTAAATCCCTGTTCATTTTGCTGATTTGCTTTCCAGCTAAATACTGTAAATGAAAGCAATAATGAGTGATGAGAATAAACACACTTTGCAATATACAAAGCAAACATTAATAAACCAGAGCAGCGGAGCAGCAATAAAGGTCACTCGCTCTCCAGAGACCATAAAAAAGAAAGTTACCTTTAGTGAAACCAAGAACCTCTTATATTCTGATAGTCATTAACAAATTTCTCATGTTCCTCAATTTCTCATGTTCCAGGGGAATATAATCAGGGAAACATGAAGTCAGAATTAGGTCTTTTGAATTTGAACGTTCATTACACTTCAAATGAAAGCCTAAAGTACAAAGCTCAGAAGAATTTTAACATATACATACCTTTGTTGCTTAAATATTTCTCCTTCTTTACTGTGAACATGACTGTTCTGCACTTAATCCAAGCACATGTAATCAGGAAATTTTTATAACTTATCCTTCTTCCAGTTAATTGATTTGTCGTGTAATTGATTGAGAAGTAGCAGAAATCTCTGCTGTGGAGATTGCTGTGTAGGATATTAACTGGTGTTAATCAGGTATTTCAAACCAATTCTGATAATAAATTCCTTGTTAATATAGCACAGGACTATTATCAGTTATGTAGTAAAAAAAAGAATTTAGAGATCATACACAGAGTAATACATATCTATAATTTATTTGTTTTAAATTATATTCAGAACAGGAATCCGTAATCCTTAATCTGAATCATTTAATTCTAGCTATTTAATTGCACTGAAAATTCTCAATTGTCTTGATTCTACTTGCTATTTTTTTCCCCACTGCTCTATGTGCATTTACTATATAGGACTTCAGGTAGAACATCTACCCTCTTTTGAGGCATGTCAAGTGATATCTAAGTATGCATAAAATGGCAGGACATGACCAGCAATATGCTGCTGTACTGGGCAAGTTGTAAACGGATTAATTATAAGTAGCAATATGATTTGCTGTAAAAGCCATGAAATAGTTAAAAATCCCAAAATCTATAAAATCTATAGATGTGCAGAAAACTCAAGTTTTCATGTAATATATGTGAATATATGAATGTGTGTAAATGCATATAAATACACAGATACATTTTCTTAAATGGGGCGTATTTTAGAGTCCAGTGGTTAGAAAAGAAAAGCAAATTGGAAAAGCTTCCTTTTTTTTTTTTTTGATCTGGTGGCTTTTTCCTTTTTTTTTTTTTTTTTTTTTAAATGTTATTTTAAGTAATGGGAATGAGTGAGAGCAGGAACACTTTAAGTTTCCTATCTGTTGATAATTATGTTCTGATGTTCATGACCTATAATGATATTTTGTGGAAAAAGATGAATGAGGTGATTTTTTTTTTTTTTTCTTTAGATGGGCTTTAAACATTACATTGTACTGCAGTATTTCAAGGGAGTTCAAGTGGGCAAAATATTTGACAAAACCAGAAATTAATGGGAGATTCCAAAGTTAGTTGAGCTTATTTCTTTGAGCGCTTCAAAACAGTTCTACATTCTTCAGTCAGGAATAAGACTGGTCCTGTTCTTAAGCACACAGTTGAAGTGTTTCCAGGTAGATCTTGCTTTCTTTTTTACACCTATTCTGCCCAGAATGCTACGGCTAGAAGTTGTCCTTTGCACTTCATCCCTGCTACGCTTGAAAAAGAGAAATGGCCTCATAAGAGCAGGCAATGAGAAATGGATCAAAGGAATGTTATGGCAGCAGTGGTTTTGGTGCAGTGTGCCATTCTTTCTGTACCTTCAGACCATGTCAAAACAACCCATCTGTTTATTTTATTTTAGTCATGTTGAAACTAAAGGCAAGCTTATTGGTATGGATGTAAGGACGGACTTAGAGGAGGCGATAATCAAGTAAGAGAATTCTTGGGAAATATTTCCTAGATAAATTGACACTTCTCTGCTCTTAAGTTGGTGGTTTTGTATTGTTGGTTGTTTTTTGTTGTTGTTGTTGTTTGTTTTTTTTTTAATGAAAACCATTTTTCAAGCTTTAGTGCACAAATGTATAAATATTTTAGTGCTTTCTAGGAAAGTAGTTCTAATGTAATTCAATATTTACACCTGCAAAAGGCTCAAATGTAATTTCTCATGACAGTGCCATTGTTATAGTCTAGGAACAAATGCAGGCAGATAACAGGCAGCATTATCTGAAAGGTCAGGAACAAATTAAATAAAAGATTGGACCCATCACTATTGTAGGCTGTTTTATGCAAGAGGCAGGGGTATGTAAAAATATCGATATAAGGTCATTATTGCCAATGATTGTAGCAATGATTTACATGCTGATGGTAATATCTGCAGTAAATGGTTTTCTAAATAAATCTGTTCAGTGAGTAAACACCTTTCTTCAATGTATTTCAGCATACATGACCCCCCCAAATGCAGCTGTATCACTCCTGAAAGCAGCATACTGTACCACTGCGGCCCAGGAGAGTGTGAGGGAGGCAGGGGAAAAGAAAACCATGGCAATTTCCTGAAAAAAATTCTTCTTTTCCTATTGCCATTGGTTTGTTTGTATCCACTATTACATGTGAAACCATGCTGTATATATTGTATGCTCTGGAGTCATTTACTGCAGTTTTCAGTGTTTGTTTTCAAAGGATTTGCTATTCCAGTGCAGAAAAGCAAAAAATACTTTTCCCTCAGGAGAAAATAAAAGTAGTTTTTATCACTATAATCTTCTAAATATAATGAAATATTTTATAAAACACAACTGAGAAATGGATTAGTAACCATACTTAAGTACGAATTGTTTAATGTGCAGTGAAGAGTTCTGGTTTCCACTTAGATAAATTGAACAGAAAAAAGGAACAAAAGGAGTCACTTCTGCAATTGGAGGGAAGCTGCCATTTTGCACCAAACATTTCAAACATAACCATAGTAATTCCAAACAAAGCCACTGTAATTTCAAACATACCTTAGACATTCAAGGAAGACATTTTTCTTTAGACTAGATAATTGTGCTGCTTAAGGAGGAATATAGATTTGTCCCTAAAGCAGAAAAACGGCAGGCCTGAAACAAATCCATTATTAGAATGATGCTTTTTTTTTCCTTTTCACTGTGATTTTTTTTTTTTAAGACCTTACCATACAATTTTATCTTGATTGAAGCTGACAGTTTGCATTGGTGAATTACTTCTTAGTGTTCTTCAAGTTCATCGTCTTGAAAACTGCTGGTCAAAAGTCATTAAAAGTTGCATACAAATATTATTACTTTCAATCTGGTAATTTTAAGGTAGAAATAACCTTCATAGTCCTATTTTCTGTATATACTTCTTGTTTTCCATTTTTCTTCCTCATTTTTTGCTGTTTATTTCTAATTTTCTATTTCATATTTTTCTTTTGGCAATCTGCAGTAAGTTAATAATCAGCTAATTTGCTGTTAGTAGATGGAGAGACAGTGAAGAGATCGTACTTCTTGATGGTCAACAAGACACAGATCACGAGTAACAGACCAAAACTTAGTTACTCTCAACAACTGCTCTTTGGTTTTGTACTTTCTTTGTTTTATAGTGCATTTATAAAGGAAAAATGTGTGGAATTTCAGAGCTTTCACTGTCACTGGGATGTGATCTTGTTGAGGTTAGAGCTACTCAGTGCGTGGTCATACAGGGAAATGTGGTGCTCTGTAAACTAGTCAGGCTGGTGTGCTTATTACCCCTTCCAGATCAAGCATGATCTCATCTTGTTAGTTCAAGGCTGCCCACATACTGTTAGATGTGAATGCAGATATGATGGAAATGAGGAGTGAAGGAACCACGCTCATTAGATGGTGAAACAAGTATCTCTGCCCTTGAGAAGATTAATGAGATTTGCTCTGCTAAAGAGCCTGCAATATTGTCATCTGAACTGTGGAAATTTGGATATCCATTTTCTCTGTTGCAAATCGATGACATTTTATGTGAGAAATGTGACTGAATATGTGTGTGTATATATACGCGTGATTATGTGAAGGAAAACTAAATTACAGCTTCACAAACTGCTATGATGTAAGGTTCAAATGGCTGTGATATGGTTTCAGAAAGTACATGCTGTAATAAAATATGAATAGGAAAATCAATATGCAATATGCAGTTTTTATGGGAATTGGTTTTGCAATGAGTTTAGAGAGATTAGTGCAATCTGGACAGTGTTGACTGTGGAGTCTGTTTTGTGATTTGGGGAAGGGCATTTACTGGCTTGTCTACACGCAGAGATTCTGTCATAGTTATAGTGCTGGAACTGAAACACTCGTGGTGTCTGTGGGGATGTTCCATGCACACCCCAAGCAATGGAGTAGCATGGATATCCCACAGCTAGCACTGCTCAAATCCTGCAGGCACTTCAGCTTGTGTAATCAAGCAGAACAGTCTGCAGGGCGAGCTTCACTTCTCTGAATAGCCAAAGAACTCGGTTAGTCAGTCTTCTGTTACTTTTCTAGTTACCCACTCTCACTGTATCCATTTTGGTTTATTTGCTGGAGCACTTTTGTTGCATCTGTACTCTTGATAGTTATGGAGAATGCAAAGAGAGGGACAGCATGTGAAGTATTAACATTAAAGAGCGTTTACATCCTTTAATTTATTATAACAAAAAGCTTTAATAACAGTGTAGATATCCCATGCTGAACTGAAGCCTTCCTAAGAAGTACAAAGAGATGCAATGTAATAGGCCATATACATAGTTGAAATATCATTGCTGCTTGAAGTGCAGCACTTTTACTGAGAGTGCTCTCTAATCCACTTTAAATTGAATATGAATAGTACCATGATAGCACCATCTTTTTTCATCACTGTGTTGTTTTCCTGAAACTCAATCATTGATCGTAAAAGCCCCACATTTCTGTTTGAGTCTGTTCCCAGAGGTGGTTTTGTATTTGTTGTGTGAATATATTTTTAGTTTTATAAAGCTTCTTAAAGTCAGAAGGAGTTTACTGAAGGCAAAATGGAGGTAATGTATGGTTATTAACACCAGAATCTCATAGCATTGTATTTTTAATGATTACTAGAGGTGTTGGCTTTCATTTTGCCAGAAGAGGCAAAAAAAAAAAGAGCTTATAAAACACTTTTCTTTCCGCAATGCAACTACTTTTGATTAAAACAAACAAACAAACAAACAAGCTAATCAATGAAAACAAAAATTCTGCTCCTGGAGTTCCTCAGCAAGCACTGCCCCATCCTTGTCATTTTTTGGAAGAGGGGCTTTATCCAACCCCATGAACTGCCCAGGGTCACTGAGATTTATTAGCAAGGCGAGTTAGCTCCTGTCACGTGAAAAGTTATTAATGGCTTTGTGACAATTCACATTAATTGCATCGTGTGAACTTCCATTATCACTCTCATCTGTAACCTCCTAAAAATATTAAGGTTATCAGTTATTTATATTCTTCCACTTGTTTCAGTGACCTCAAATTATATCACTGTTTTTCATTCCACAACAGTTTTTATTGTTTTATATGTCATGGGAGTCAAGCAGATTAGTAAAGCAATATTCTCAGCCAGCCCTAAAACCTGGTCGGGTTTCAACTGCTTGTCTCTCTACAACCCAGTTGTACATTTAAAACCATGCCTGTAAAGCAGCTTATGTACCTGTGTCTACAGCTTTTGGACAGCTTAGCCCAGCAAAACTTATTTCATACCCTTGACATTGAACAGATTGACAGCCTGCATGGAATGGGGCCTAAAAGCTCTCGGTGAGCAACCTGAACGTGGAAGATGCTCAGTTCCTCTAAAACTAGATAACCTTAAGAGCAGAATAAACAAAATACCTATATGAGTCAAAGAAAGTGTAATAATGCCTAACTATTTGCAGTCCTTGGCCATGTGCACTGTGGTAATAGGTTGTCCATTAGGAAATATTTCTTCTTTGAAAGAGATGTGATGCACAGGCTGACCAGGGAGTGGTGAGATCATCATCCCTCAAGGTGCTCCAGCACTGTGGAGATATGGCACTGAGGAATGTGGACAGTGGGCATGGTATGGTGTGGTGGGTTGGGCATCTTAGAGGTCTTTTGAAATGTTAATGGCTCTGTGATTATATGAATAAGTTAATGAGAGTCCTCTGCAATGGCAGTATGATGTATATAAGTGTCTGTGGTACTGGGGGATTGTTCTTAATGTTTTACCAATAGAGGCTGGAAGGTAAAAATTCCACCTGATTCTTAGACAGCATTCCTTTAAGGAAAATTTTGAATGGAAGATGAGATAGTTGGGTGTCTCATAGAATCATAGAACAGCTTGGGTTGGAGGAGACCTCAAGAATCATCAAGTTCTGAACCCCCTGCTACATACTGGGCCATCAGCCTCCAGATCTGGTACTGAACCAGGCTGCTTGGGGCCCCACCCAACCTGGTCTCAGAACCATTCACCAGGTAATTATTCAGCAGTGTTGAGCTGTGCAAAGTGAGCCCAGCTAGAGTAGCTGCTTACACATGTTTCTATAAGTATTTCTGCTGTAAGACTTGTCTCTGTTACTGGCACTATCAAGAGCATGTTTACATTCAGTATGGTATGATTTGCTGCATTTGGTTGTGGTTTTGACTCTGGTACCCCAAGGGCTTAGAGTGGAAAAACATTTTGAAATGAGGGAAATGTCAACAAGTGATGCCAACTGAACGAGCAGATGCAGCACCTGCAGTTACCCCAGCATGGCACAGGGATGGCACATGGCACATCATTTACATAGTCTCCTAAAGGTGACCAGCAAGATGTCCCCAGCAGAATCAGGTTTCTTTTATGGCTGGCACTGCATAAACATCAAATGAGAAGCAGCACCTTCTCTGCAGCCAAAATAGAGCTGGTAACAAATAAGAATGAGGGAAGAGACAGAGGTGAAATGGGTTGGCAAAGCAAAATGCAGATCTTGAGGTCTTATGCTATGACCATATTGTTTTCCTTGTTGATGACACTAATAAATACTTAGGAAAAACAGTTACATTACTTACAGTTTGAAAAATGAAAGCTTTATTTGCCTTTAGTCACAAAACATGAAATTGAGGGGTGGTTCTAATGCTATTAAAAATGCTAATATTTTTGTTCTGTTTTATATTAATTATTTTGAAAAATATAAGATTGAAAATTGAGGTTTATTTAATAAAATGATTTATGCTACTGTGGGATATCTGTGTTAAATCCAAAGAATTCAATGAAATAGGTGTAAAAATAGAGAATGAATTCTGAGATAATTTCCTAAATGCAGATGATATAGTCACTTAAGTCAAAACAGCTTTTAAGGTGGGTCTGTAAAGAGCAGGGAATTTGATTTTTTTAACATCTGACATTTCAAGATATGCAGAAGGGCAAAACCAAGCACACTGGCAAAGCTGTACCAGCTTTGGGCTCCTTGAACCAAGATAGGCTCTCCAACCCTCCCAGGGAAAGGCTGATGTTTGTGCTTCTTGTCTGAGGTTAATTCCAATTCTCTCTTTGTGTAGGGGCTGCAGCATGATATATAGAGCAAGAGGCAATAGTTCTGCTTCAGAGCAGCTGAAAAGTGATTTATTTTCATCAGAAAGACACTTCCAACATCTAGACAGCAAACTGAAGTTTGTGGTTGGAGCACTACAGTCTGAAATCAGTCGGAATGGCTTTATTCAGGTAATGTAATTGTTGGAATAGCCTGGAGTGCTTCCGTTTTCCTTTATGAAAGCTGGTATACAAGAATCCAAACAGTGGCTATTGCATTGCCTGTGCTCAACTTTTAGCTCTCATATTTGATTTTGAGGTCTGTCACGCACTGTTATTTCATGTCTTCTCCCTAAACTTTTCACTTAAATTAAAAAAAAGAAAGAAAAAAAAAAAAAGGAAGAAACAATATTTTGACTGAGTTTTCAAGCAAGTTTTCAAGCTTGCTGTATTGCAGTTCTCTTATATAACAGTGCATTTTCACTGGAAAATCCAAATGCAAATTTTGCTGGTGGGCATGGTCCTGAGCTAAGCGCTTGAATGGGAGATGGCAGAAGCATTCCCTGCCTTCCTGTTCAGTGACTCACTTGCACCGAAAGGAAGAATAGACTGAGCTAGTGTTCCAAAAAAACATCTTCCAAAAAACCACGGCTTCCACCAGCTCCCAGGTGCAGGTCTGCCTCTAGATTTTTGTTCTAAGATGTATTTTCTCACGTGCCTGCATTTCTGAAGGCGGTATACATTCTTTTATTAAAATGAATGTCTTGGCTCTGTACTTGGTTATTCCAAATACATATTCCAAGAATATGAAGGATGGCAGGATGGAATGATTAATTAATAAGGTTTTGTGGGAGCCTATTGCCCTATGCCAAGTTTTCCTTAAAAAATACAACATAATTTTCTTTTTTTGAAAGAGGCTTGGGAAGCCAATTAATTTTTTACCTATTTATTATTGTTTCACCTTGAGACATGAACTGCAAGTACTTTGATAAATGGGATCAGAAGTCTGTCTACCTTCCAAACTGCTTCTTGTACCTCTCTGTGCTGTTGGGTGTTTGGGATCTTTCACTGTACTTCTCACTGGCTGTACCACATTGATTCTTATGTAATTACTATACAGAAGGGGCCTGTGTCTCTCCTTTCTCAATTCACTACTTTAATGCTGTGATAGATCAGGTGCTCTTGCAAAATGGTATCACTTGCCCTTTACTTTTAATACAGAATCATAGAATGGTTTCATAGAATCATAGAATGGCCTGGGTTGAAAAGGATCACAATGATCATTTAGTTTCAACCCCCTGCTATGTGCAGGGTTGCCAACCACCAGACCAGGCTGCCAGATACAGGTTTGCCATCGCTCTGTTTTGGGAGGACTGTAGATATATTCCTAAAGAGACATAAGATTGTTTTGTTGTGTTTTTTCTCCAAATCAATTATGTCTTGTGGAATACACACAGCACCTATTGGCAGGACTAGAATGCAAATATTTATAAAAAATTATACCAAAGAGATTTTTTGTTTAGTATTTCTAAATACTAAGCTTTTCAGCGCTACCAACAGCTCTGAAAAGTATTTCCTTTCATTCTCATTTTTTCTTTAATTGTCCTGATTTTCTCTTCTGAGAGCACAAAACTGTGGTCAAGTTGGTGGACATGTTTTACCACAGAAGAAGTTGCTTCTCCACGGCATCAAGTAATGCTTATTTTCTGTTGTTATTCATGAAATAAGACTAGTATTGATTAGCCCAGGTTTCATGCAATTTGTGGAACGAGGTTGTGTGGGCACAACGAAGGAATTTCTCATCTTCTAATTGCAGTCTGACAGGGGCTGCAATCCTGTTTAAATACATATATATTTATTAACTACAGAGGAAGCATTGCAAACATGATCTGCAACTGAGATGTGACTTTTCCCTAGCCTCTAGTTGTGGCAGGATTCTAATAAACTACATGCAGGGAGCAATTTTTCATTTTGAACTAAAAAATAAAATGATATCTCAACAGCAGTATCACCTCCGGTGACCTCAGGATTGCCCGTCACAGCCCATCAGTCCTTGAGCACCTGTCACATGTTGGGATTTTGTTTAGAAAAAAAAAAAAGGCATTGTGTTAACACATTTACCATATGAAACATTTCTGTTAGTGTCTTCTCTTGTTTTATATCCCCATCGTTCAAATCGAAAGCGTTAAAAATCCTGCAACTGCCTTAGAAGTAGAGCAGCAACGTTTGGTAACAGAATGCTCATTTCCTTTAAATACTTCTATCCAGCCCTGCAGAAGTAATCACTTTACAGAGGCTAATAAAGAATGGATTAAGCTCCAGCTTTGAAGAACTCATCTAAAAAGGACCCTAAAACCAGTCTAAAAGCAATATTATCAGCATTAGAAGCTGAAAAAATTACACCAACAGATCTAGGTCAGTGCATTATAAGGAGAAACAATAGAACTGATGTCAGAAATATTACAAAAAGTCTTCCTCTAGTAGTCTGGGGGCATTGAAGTCATCAACTTGTTTTCATCTGAAGGGTTTGCAGCATGACTCTATGTAAATCTGTGTCCCTGTGTTTGAGATTTGGCTCACAAGGCTCTGTTTTGGTATTTTATTTTAATGGCCAGCCAACCACTGTAGAAGTCTTCATGAGAGTATGTTGTTGGATGTAGACTACTGAATATAGGTGTTCACATACCCATGGGTATAAATATATATTCTCACTTCTCTAATTAATCTTAAAACGGCAAGATGTGCCACACTGCAAAGGCAAGTATTTGGTCCAGAATGCTCTTCTTGCCAACTCCATCTAGAAGGTGTTAGTGGTGCTGCTGCCCCGTACAATTCATCTAGTCTCTGAAGATTTGTAGTCAAGACACTTCTATGATCAAAAGTGTCATCTTGGTAATCTCTGAGAGATTATTTTTTTTTCTTTGAATTTTTCCATTTGCTTCTTGAACCCCATAAACTTATGAGAACTGCAGCACTGCACAACAAGTGCTTCTGCAACTTTTGCTTGCTTAAAGGGAGGAACTCCAAGTGATGCTGTAAGCTGTGAATATGCTGTTTTCATTAAAGCCCATGAAAGGTGTCTCCATGAATGCATGCATGTATGTGTGTATATGTATGTATACATGATCTGAAGTCCCAAGGGCATCCTTCCTAGAATATTATGTACATTATAACACTAAGTCATTCAATGTACCTAACCACAAAAGGATGTTAATACAGACTTTTTTCTTTTCTTCTGTGAGTGATGAAACTAAGATTTCAACTTTTGTATTACCTCTTCTGAAAACACAGTTTTAGTAGTATGATTGAAGTGGGGGTAGGGAGGGTAACTGGAAGGTATATGACAAAATTATAAAAGCATTTTTTTCCTCTGTGAATTCTAGTGGATACTGGGAAATGACTTGTCTGGCAGCTGTATAGTTTGATTCTGTATTGCAAAAGGTGATTAAGCATCTGAGGGGAGAAAATGTAAAGAGCCAGAATAAAATAAGTACTGTAGATACTAGAAAGCTCTTTTAAAGAATCAATTATTCTTTGAAACATGAGAAGCTCCATTACAATGGAAGGAGCTGCTGGTAGCCACCCCACTATATATCCATTTCTCGAAATAGAACAAGCACTTCAAGAGAGAAAGCCAAGTCATTCATTATAGAATACTCACAGGATGTATATTTTTTCCAAGAGAACTTTGCATTCTCCTTTTGCAGGGGAAAGCAAATCTGAAATAAAGAGAAACGCTTAGCAGGGAAACTGTGGTGGCCTTAGAAGCTGCTATGAAGCATAGTATTTATGGGAAATGCAGTAATTTTTGTGTTCTGTTCTGATTATTCATATCATTTAAGTATTTAGAAATTTAAAAATCCTTGGTTTTGTACCAAAGCAAAACAAAAACAAAAACACCACTGACTCTGCAGGTGTAGCTGCATAGTGTGATACATCCCTTCCTTTAAACAGTTAGCCTTTAGTACACTTAACTTGCAGTTAAGTAGTGTTAAAGGACTGGAGAGGAAGAGATCTATCGGTAGAGACTGTTACTCGTGTCAAATGGCAGTATGGTATGCAAAACTCTGGGTATAATTCATGGAAAAGCAGCCAATACATACAGTAATATGCTTGCAATATAACGGATTTCCCACAAGGGAAATCACAGTTGTGCAAAATTGGCAAGCTAGATGCAGAAAAGAGCCCTTTCAAAACTGATTTTTTTTCCTGCTATTATTTTTTGCTAATAAGACAATAGAGAGACTGTGTTATGCTAATTTTTATTCTTGCTTCTAAAGATTTAACTGTAGTAAGGGATTAGCAAAGCTGATGCAAAGCAGACAGCAAGGTAAAAAGACTTTGCTTCTGTTTTCCAAGGGATTTGATGTCTGACGTCTCTGTAGAACTTCACCCTGTAATGGCTGTCTTAGCGTGTTGGAAATCTGGCCCTTTGCAAGATGGATTAACTCTGGACCTTTGCTTGGCAGATTAGTTTAACATATGAGAGAACTTTGATCAGTTTATGTACAACAAGGTGGTCTCTAATGAGTTCATTTTTAAGTACTTCTGCAGCATAAGCAGGGAAATAACCTCATTTTCTGCAGTGCTCTTCCCTATTTCTTCCTGACATAAAATGTTACCCCTCACTGAGACATATTTTTTTCCAGAAGATCAGTTAATTGGAGCTAAGCCAATCTCCCTACAAGCTCATTGCCCTCCCTCCGAGCTTCTGCTTCTTCAAGATCTCAGAAGAGTGCTGGACAACATTTCCTAGTAATGTGGTGAAGCAATGCACTTTTGGTAATAATACCAAGCGCATGGGATGAGTAACATACCAAAACCATAGCTTTTGCTGTTGTGACTTCATATAAAACAATCATGTAAAAACACATCATCGTGCCTTTGAGCAACTTTTTCAGCAACTTCAGCCAGGCTCACAAACTGGAATTTCTGACCCCCCCCAAAAAACCCTCAACTGTCTACATTTTTATCTAACTGAACTTTTATGGTGTAAATCATCCATGGGGGGGGGGAGGAGGGGAAGAACAGAGTGATGAATCTAAGTTAACCTACTACTTTTTGTAGGACAAAATGACTGATGTTGAACCAGGGCCCCCAGTTTTAGGATTAAGAGGTGTAGCAGTTCACTTGGACTGTTGAGCTGGCTATTCCTATTCAGAATAACTGATTTTGGGATATCTGGAGATGCATGGGAAGTTGGTTTACTTGTGAAAAGCTGTTGGTTAACAAAGATGATGTTTTGCTGAAGCAGAAACAGATGGAGACTGGGGGAAATTATATCACAGTGAATTCAGCATGGCAAAATAGTGGTTCTCTGAATTTTATTCATTTATTTATTGCTGGCTTGCTAATGAGAGGTTGCTAAATGAGAGACTAGAAAGAGTAGAGAGGAAGTTTGGAGCGCCCATTGTAATGAAAGACATTCATTGCAATGAAAGAGGGCATTTCTGACATTAGTTGGACTCTGAACTGGTCTCTTTCTTTCTAGGCCAAAAGTAATGAAGTATGTTATGAAATTAAGGCCCCATATTATGTGTATTGCTGTTTTGCTCAGTGTAAGTCATCTCTCATGAGCCACTTAGATTCATTTTGAGGTTGTTACAAATCTGCAGGAGTGATTGTGGGAATGTTGCTGGGTAAGCTGAGAGGTTTTCTTTAAGAAAGGACATGGTCCTATTCCAAACGTTGCTGGTGAAGGTGGCCTCAGAGACATTACCCCATATTGAAGGCTGGTAGCAGCTCCTTTACAGTGAGCCCACACAAATCCTATTTTTATGTCTATCAGAAGACAGATGTCAAATGTATGCATCAGCAGACTCATCCAGACATCTGTCATCCTGAGTGGGATGACTGGTGGTGACCTGAGGCCTGACATCTGCCTGCTGCAGTGCACTGAAAGACATCAACTTTCTTTGAGAATATGGGGACCACCTGAGCAGACCTGAAATTACGAAGAAAGGTGTCTGGGGCTTAACAGATGAAAACCGCTTGCTGAAAATAAAGGTCATATCATGGTAGAAAAGAGGTGACCTCTTTTCCAGCTCAGTTCACCAACAATATCTATGGAAAACACCTGGGGCAGCTTCGTTCAGCACAATATCCACAGATCCAAGCTGTTAAAACTGTAGTTAGTCTTCTTGGGTTACTGCTATCTGCAGCACTCCTCAAAGAAGTAAGCATTCTGCTTGAGATTGAGCCACGATTGCAGTAACTTCAGACAAATGCTGCAAAACTCAGAAGCAGGTAGGTAAGAAATTTTCATTTTTGTCTTCTTTTTCCTGTAAAGATTAATGGATGTGTGCATTTTTATTGTTTTCGGAAAGAGTCATTATATATATAATTGAAGTTTAAATCTTCCTTAAATTGAATCTTAATTGTGTTTGAGACAATGGGCTTTAAGCATTGCTCAGCAATCACCTCTCATTTAAGTAAATTGAAAAAGGTCATGATTCATTTGTGTTGAGGAATTAAGAGTGATGTTAATTATTAAGTAATTGTAGTTATGGAAATCAGGCTATTCTCTGTATCAAACAAGACTTTTTCATTCTAGCCAAAGAGCTAGATCTTTAAATTGTTGTCAAATCAAAAAATCTCTCTTAGGAACAGAGATCTTATCTGGACGGCATCAGATTGAAACAACATAGCTACTTTCTCCAGTTGACAAATGCAAGGTTATTCACAGCTGATTCTTGATTGAACTCATGAGTTGAATATCTGCTCTCTGTACATAATAAGATATTTGGATAATCAAAGCAATTGCAGTTTCTCTTTTATCATTTCATTAATTGAATGTTATTATTTGAATGTTGTTTTTATTTCCTGTTAATTAATGATTTGAGGTTTACATGTAGTTATATGTTCATTTGAACTTAATCAGGTTAGTAAATGCGGTGGCAAAATCTGTTTTTCCTTTTCCCAGCTCAAAATCATGAGAAAGATATGAACAATCTGTACTACTTGAAAGGTGATTCAGCCTCTGGGTAAGCAAAACTGTTATCGGGCCCTTCTGATCTGCCTTACTTTTCTTGCTTTGCTACAGAAGCAGAAGTCAGATGGGGAAAGCTGAATGTGCGTGAGTCTCACTTTTGCCATTAATTCTTGGGAAGACTTGCATGTTTTAGCTGTTCTTTGTGCCTTTGAAAGTATCATTCAAACAGCTTCTTAATTAAAATGGAGAACCGGACAATAAAACATTGTAATCAGTGCCTCTGTTCGTGATGCGTCTGAGGTGATACGTGCTTTGTGTTCATACACAATAGAACTTTGAAAGCCAGCAAAACAGCAGAAAATGTTATTTATTTTTCTGTCCTGCTCAGTGACCTTTGCTATTGGTGGAGCCTCTGAAGTCTGGCAGAGAAAATGAAATCCAGGTCTAGTGTGGCTAATATTCAACTCAGCAGCAAAAAGATTTTTCATTCTTCTTTTTTTTTATGCAAAGGCTCTTTGTTGAGTTGACATTGTGAAATCAGTCTGGCTAGTTGTGAATGATGTATGAAAAAGGAAAAATCCCTGCCTAGAGCAGATGCTGCACTAAAATCAAGGTGGTTGTGCTACGTTACTCTATTTGCTGTATCTGAGGCTGGAGGCATTTCTGGAGGTCACCTGGCCAACCCCTGTCCCAGTAGGAGCATACAGTTTATGTATCACATGTTTATGTGTCCAAGAGTCTATAAGTTTAGATTTTTTGAATTACATACATAAGTAACACTGGCACCATCAGAAGTAACTGCTGCTGAAGTTTGAGTCACTGCCTATCAATAAAGATTTTTTGAATTTTTTTTTCGTATGCTTCAAAAAGATTCAGATAAGTGGAATTTTCTAAACAAGATCAAATTAGTATTGCAGCTGTTTTAGGCATTCTTGCACGTAGGTTCACAAACATGAAATATCATTTTTGCTCTAGAAAATCATGTCTCTAACTCATTTGTTTTTTAAAAAGCTCAGAATGAAATTTCCTTATAAAAAATAATAAAAAAAAAAAACGGGAAATTCTGAGAAATTGAGAAATTTAAACTCTGCCTCAGTAAACTGCTGTATTACTGTAATGGTAGTATATAGTATTATTTACTATAACATCTTTATCTAGCATTTCCATAATTGCCCAAGTTGTTGCCTCCCAAGAAAAAAAGGAGGAATGAAGTGTTAAGACATCTTGACAAGAGCAGAATACAGATTTCATGAGATGAGGAAAAGTAAACACAGTTATACTGCTCTTTCCTGTGTTACTGCAGACATTGCATGTTTAGTCGGTTGTGTCCCTGCCTTGAAAGCTGAAGTGTGGGTGTGGATCCTACTGCTGGGGTGATTTCCAAATGGTGAATGATGATTTTGCTCAAAGAACAAGTAGGTAACGTAGATGTGACTAAAATTCAAAATTCCACCAGTTTGTTTCTTCTCCCTTAGAATTTTTCTCTAAATATGGGAATATTTAAATAATTACATTATTTATTTTAGCTGTGATTTTAATCATAGCCTTAATCTTCTTGAGGAGAAATAACTAGGAGGTAGATCAAATTATTATTTAAAATTGAACATACTGAACTTTGTAGTCAATGCAGAATTTTTCTCCTTTCAGATGTGAATTTGACTTAAAATCACCTTAAATAAACATAATAAATATTCACTCTTTATATCTTGTTATGTACATTAGCTTTCAACATTTTTCTATCCCTGGAGGTGTTCAAGGGCCAGGTTGGATGGGGGCCCTGGGCAACCTGGTTCTAGTATTAGATGTGGAGGTTGGTGACCCTGCCTGTGGCAGGGGGATTGGGAGCTTGATGATCCTTGGGGTCCCTTTCAACCCAAGCCATTCTATGGTTCTATAATTCTATGATTTTTAGGATTCAAAACTTGATTACTTGACCCTCAGCAGGTCATCAAAAAGGAATAATCAAGGCAAATGTAAGATATTTCACGCCAGAGTAACACTGCTTAAAATGATGCTCCATTCTTTTCGCTGAAGTACAGTGAAGGTAAAACAGTGAATCATTCAAGTTCAGGACAGGTGAATTGCAACTTTGTATTCTGAACAACCTAATCTTAATGTCATTCATCAATCACGATAAGTGATATCTCCGTACTGTATACATCAGCAAAATTTGTAGATTACTACTTATTACAGACACTGAAATGCCCATTTTGATATATTTTTCATAGGTATATACATGCCTCTTGTGGATTTTATTTATTCACACCTTCTGTCAGTGTAATTGTGCCGTAGTTAAAGTACTTGTTTTTCCTTCATTCTTATCCAGCTCAATGGGTCATGAAGGTTAAAGTAACCTTAAGCTACATTTTACATTCTTTCTAGTACGTAATTAAACATTAAAAAAAAATCGACATTTAAAAAGGTAGCAACATTCATTTTACTACTGGAACAGACACAACATGAATTTATTTAGTTCTAAAGACTGCTCTTATTGATGCCTAATTCATTTCTTCGCAGTGCAGAAAGATAGAGAAGTACGCTTTCCTCAAGGTTACAACCACCCTAATTCGTTCCAGGTTTCTGACTTGCAAGAAGTTACTCTTGCACATTCAGTGATTGATCACAATTTGCTGGAAGAAGATAAAGTTCTCCATCCAGTCCTCAATTATGACTTTTAAATGGATTGCATAATGTAATCTGATATGTACATACTACTCTTACATTTCAAGAGAATTCAATCTTACATGTACTTACATGTTCTTTAAAGGCATTAAAGTCTGCATCTTGGCTTATGTAAATAATTTCTTCAAATATCACACTCCTCATGCATTAGAAGTCAATTTTCTTCAATTTATTGTACCCGTAATTGTCTCTAGAAGTTAACTGAACTCCAAATTGAAAGCTCATGATGCAATGTTGTATGTTGTCATTGTTTGTCAGTATCTATTTCAGGGCCCTCACTGCCTCTGCTTTTATGATGCCAAACTTCAGCTTAACTTTTGTCTCACGTGTTTTTGGTATTTCTGGAAAATATTGCCAGAATGGAAAACTGAGGTCAGTCACAGTGAGTTTACACACGAGAGGATAGTCAGGGATTTGTACTTACGTTCCTTTTTTTACCAATGCATGTTTTACATTTGTATGTATTTCGTGGTGCAGTGCTCTGTACTTCAATCTGGGACTATATGTGCTGGTTGGGATCACACCACTGAATAACACTGGGTAAGGGCTCCCCAGAGAGTACAAGAATTGTCAGAAGAAGGATGGTTTGATGGATAGAGTATCAAATCTAGATGAGAGCAGAACTGGGAAGCATGGGAAAAGAAATCTTATAGCAAGTGTTCAGGAAAGAACATTATTTATCACAATGAAAAGGAAAATAGCTATGAAAAATGAGATCAAATTAGGAAAGAAAAATGTTACTCTCTGCAACCATCCTTGCTGTAGCTAAAGATGCTTCATTTTTCCCATTATCAGCCAGGAACAGTTTATGTTCATTTTAAATGTATAATTATTTTTGTTATAATAGTTTTGTATTTTATTGCATCATCTCCTTTACAGAACATGAAATATCACAAAAGGACTCTTTTCAGTGCCCTGGATGAACAATATATTTACAGTATGGGAAAGTATAGATGTCTGCCTTTCCTCCTTTGAATGGCACTACTGCCTGTGTACTGAATAAGCAGGGCTGACAGAGTTCACATTAATAGACCTTCCTTTTAGAGAGAGTGGTTGTGTGTATTTCTGATAAACAATTAAAGAAGCTTTTTTCTAAGTATTTCATTGTGCAGTAACAGACTGTGAAGGTGGAAGGACTGGAAAATGACAAAGCATTTATCATGTAGTGAGAATGCCTATGTGGTTCAGGAGGAGGAAATAACTGCTCCTTTTCTTTCAGAGATTATTCAAGTCAAATGCATCAATGGATGTTGCTGTAAAAGAAAGGTGTCAGCTTTGTTTAGGTGGAACACAGAAACCCAACAGTACTGTGGAGCAAAGTGAGAAATATTAAATAAGAATACACTAATGAGCTCTGGGTAGTGAATTGTGTGCAGAACTGTATTTAGTGTTCAACAGGTTTTTGTGTTGATTATGTTGACTGCTTGTCCATATCTAGAACATAACGTTTTCCATATGGTACTTAATATATCCTTACTTGTTGCTCCTCATCCAGCATTTTGATTTGACATGGAAAAACAAGCCTGATGATCTCCAAGCTGAAGGTGTGATGGGCCACTATACTGCCTTGGCTGACATTCCTGTTATTTTGAATCTTTTTGTGGCTTTTGAAAATCCAGAATGTAAGTACACACTTTCCAACTTTTCCTCACTATCATGAAAATGAGAAAGATATGTTTTTGTTTTTTTTTTGGTGTTTTAAAACCAAATCTCTAAAAAATTTTTTAAAGCAAGAGTTGTGATGGATTTCTGTAACTTCAGGAAATGAGAGAGGACAGCTGTATTTGAAATGTCTCCTATGGAAAAAAAAAAAAAAAGAGCTCTGCTTAAATATTTTGGTGCAATGTAATTTCTTATGGCATGAGTTTAAGCAGTCAGGGTTACACGTTGATTCACTTCTGAGACAGAGGGATGTGAACATTTTGTGGATTTAGCCCAAACACGGAAAAAAGTGCCCCAGGTATCATGGCTTTAGCATGAGATCTTTGAAAGTCTTCATCCAGAAGCATGCACAAAGGCAGATTGAGGATATTTCTTCATCCAGTGAATTAATCAGAGGAAAAATAGCAGAATGCAGAGATCGGACAAGAATAAAACATATAAGAAAGCAAATCTAATGATGTGCTAGCACAGCTTTTTTTTTTGTTTACAGCATTTGTTATTAATGGTTTGGGGAGCATATTTAACAAATAAATTGAAATATTTCAGTTTGTTTATACTATTATTCCTTTCAGTGTGTTTACTAAATAGGCGCACACGCAAATGAAAGCTCAAGTTCTCTGACAGCTATATAAGAAAGACCTTTTCTATCCCCAAATGTCCTTTAATTTGATAAAACTAAAATAATAATAATAATAAATCTCTATTACTATCACCAGTCACGCCTAAATCACTGGGAGTACTTTATTAAAAGGAAAGACTGCAACAAAGTAAATTTAAGGCAGCAGAATTTAAGTCAGTTCTTGTGGGAATGGACTCCTGTTCCTTCCTTCAGACTGTGATTAATCTCTAAATAAATGAAACTACACAGGCATGAGACTTCAGAGGCTTCTGATTTTACAGTCTCTGAAGTGATCAGGTTAAATGGTGAGACAGAAGGTTTCCCAGGATCCACTTTTGCAGACTGCTGTGAATATTGCATTTTCTTTGCCACCAGAAACACTGTACAAACATTGCAATGTGTATTTTATTCCTTATGATTCCTTACGATTGTCAGCGCCAATGTTACAGTTGATCTGAATCAGGGAGCACCCTGTAAGTGCACACTGTGGAGGGAACTCAAGGTATGGTAATGGTGTTATAATGATGCTTGTGATAGCCATATACTCAGCAACTGTATAACTGCATAAGCACATTTCTTGCTCCTCTGCTGATGAGAGGACAGCTCATCAACACGTTTGGCCCAAATTCAGAATAACCTTTGTTTTTCTACTGCTTTATGGCATATGGCACACAAAAGAGAACTTGAAGCTGGCTAATGCTGCCTTTCTGCTCAGCATCTCACTGCTGTGTGGGTTAGCAGGAGGTATTCGGCCTGGGCAAACAGACAATGGTAGTGCTCATGGGGGTGGCTTTATGTATTCATATTCAAGGGGCAGTTAAAGCTGTGGTTTAAGCTCAATGTCAGGTCTTGGTGACTCAAAATTGCTTCCCAAGCACTATACATTTAGAAAACAGTCTATAATCCTCAAACCAGCAGATCTATGACACAGACTGAAACAGAATAAATGAAATATCTTAAGGTAGGTAGGTAATTGTGCCAAATCTCATCTGATTAATATAGTTAATCTCACCACTTCCTGGCTTACAATTTTGACCCATTCTCAAAAACAAAAGTCTTAATAGAAACTAGTGTACATGCAACATCTCCTGACAGTGGGTACGTAATAGCCTGCTGAGGCTTAATTTACATTCCTGTCTTAATGTGCTTATGAAATCTGAAGACCCAAAGTAGTCATAGCAAATTCTTCCCAGAAAACAATTATTGTACATCACTAATTCAATCATATTAAAAAAAAAATCCAGTGAAAATATGTAAAGCAAAATTGAGCAAAGCTTTTTGATTTATTGCAGTTGCCAACTGTCTGAGATATTTTTCATCCTTAATCATCGCTGCATGAAATCAGGAATAGCATGTAACTGATCTGCTAAATGAGTCAAAGTGGTGTGGTGCTCCTGGACACTGGATGAAAGCAGTGTTATGTGACAGAGCTGATCTATTTTAGCAGATTTTCTGTGTGGATTAAGACTATAAATCTGTTATATGGTATGTTTTGTTCCGTTCAATATGCTTTGCTTCCAGACTGTATTTTTCAGCAGGCTTCCTATCACAGATGGTATCTGATTCATTTAGCCTAATGTGGTTTGTAGCCATTTGGCTATCTACTGAGCATAGATTTCTTAAAAAAAGTGTATTACAATTTGTCATTTTATGGGATTAATTAGCCTCAGACAATTTTTCTATTGAATTATGTGATGGCTTTGTGTAACTGTGATAAGGGCTGAGCTGGCTCTATATTAAGAAAATTTAAATATCTTCCCCTTAGGCGGTAGAAACAATACAAACTTCTAAGGGCTCCCCACATGGATTTAGTGCTTTAGACATCTGCTCCGATAGCAGCAAAGCCTGGATAAGTGACTAATACTGTGTCAAGGATTTGGAAACTTTTTGCTTAAAGTTAGAGCACTTCCAATAATGAGCCCTCTAATCTGGTTGCTGTGTTGGAGGTGCTAGAACAATCTGAAGAAGAACCATTCTCAAACTCGCAACAGAATTGTACTACTTGAGAAATTACTTACAAAAACTTATTATTTGTCCTAGGATGATTGTGATGAGAAAATATGTAATGCAGATGGACAATAGTTCCGCCATGTGCAGACTGTGTGCATTGCTGGTGTCTCTCACAAGAAAAATGGTTTCTAGATTTCTTATCTTTACGATATACATTTTTTTCCAGATAAAACTCACTGTGCGTTAGTTATTTTACTAACAGATCACTTAAGATGTTGATAGATGGGCTGGTCCGTGTTGAGAACTAGAGGCACTGACCAATATATCACATGGGATCTCAGCAACATCTCTGGTAGTTGCTTGCATAACTCAGGAAAATGGGGCAGTCAAACTGCAGTCTGTTGATAACGTTACAACAAGTTGCGCATAAAAGCATAATAAAAACAAAAAATTGAATTGAAAAAGGTGCATCCTGAGACAGTGTGTGAAATAAGAAATGGTGGTATCAAAATGGATATGACTGTATTGCTCTCCCAGGTAGCACCTAAAAACTTATGCAAAGGAGGTACCACCTGTCAGAGCATCGTCTGAGTTTTCAGGCCATGGGTGTGACTCCAAACACTGGAGAGTCAATAGGGAAAGCACGTCTTGGAGGGCAGGCTGGATGGTGGGAGCAGTCAGGAGAGGGGGTACTTGTATGCAGCCAGCAGCGATGCTGCAAGCAGATTGTGGCAGCAAAATCAAAGTAGTAAAGTCATTGGTGACTGTAATATTTGTGATTAAACAACAACAACAAAACATGATCTACATGATGTAAGCCATTATTATGTTTATTGATAGCTTTTAAACAAATGGTATCAGAAAACGTTCAAACTTTACAGGCTATTCACTGGGGCATAAAAGGTTTTTTTTTATATATTTTGCCACCCTTCAACAAGTGACAAATCAAATCCAAGAATCTCCAACTGAGGAAATAATATGACACCTGCTCATCATTCATTTCTGAAGCGTTTTCATAGTGGGAATGGCAGAAATGTGATTCAAATTATTATTATGCTGTGGACAGAGAAATAGTCATGTATTCTTTGAGGAAATCACATGAAAAGCTGATGCTTTGAAATTCGTATAAATGTTCAGGTTTTAGATTCTGGAATAGCAATTGAGGTGGTGGATCTTGAAAGGCAAAAAAGGCCGTTGTCTTTCTTGCAAAGCCTCCTAAATTAATCAGCTAGATCCCTCTAATGAATCTTGAAGTATTTGCCATTGACCAGCAGTATGCTGGCACTGACAATAGCAAATGACTGCCTGAAAGAGAAGCAAGCAGATGAGTCAAAAGAATTAGATTAAATGTAGACTGCTAATGAAATGGACTGACGCCTTCCTCCTCCTCATGGCTCTTCCTTGCAACACTTCTAGAGATGGCTTCTAGAGCAACAAAAATCGAGCCAACATAATAGTTTTGTAGAAAACATTAATATGCACAAGGAAATACAACAAAATGCCTATTGTAAGGCTGTTAAATCTAGGGCAGTAAATTACAGTTGTGAAAATTAATGCATTTGCCTTAGTTCAAGCTTGGTAAATACTGTGAAGCATTAGCAATAATTCCATGGTTGTTACACTTGAAATTGCATTATAGTTCTGATTTTGCTCCCTTCTATACCATGTCCAAAACCAAAACAGATACCAGATTTTGGCATTAGCTTTGAGATTAGGCATTATTCCAATCAGCTTTAAAATAAAATAGCTAAAATGTTTCTGAACTCCTGATAAATCTCAGTATAAATAAATATTTATATACTTTAAGCCTAGTGTGACAGACTTGTATATGACCATATCGCTATAGTTTACTGTTCCCTATGATTGCAATTAAAGGCGTAATTACAATCAAAATGGATCTGAGGTAGTAACATTTCCAAGAAGCAGTGACTCTGATGAGTGTTGTTATGCTATGGAAAACCTTGTTGGCAGGTGATTGCAGAGTTTTGTCTATCTAACTTCTGACATTGGGTTTGGCTAAATTTGAAGACACAAGACAGGTTGAAATAATACCCTTACTTTTCAGAAAGTTAAGTAAGCAAGGGACTTGACAGCACACATCAGGCCTGCCAACTCCAGCAGTGAACCAGATTTAGAAGCTGTTTATATGAAGAATCTACAGGACATGAAATTTAAATAGTTTCTCTGAATAAATACCTTCTAAACTAGGTATGTATGTAATTTGTTGAATTGTTCTTTTTGTTGGTTTTTTTTGTTTGTTTGTTTTATGCATTTGCAGTGACTTTCTTCTGTTCCAAAGAAATAGTCTTTTAAGGAAGGTTTCTGTTCAGTGATTACTACAGCTCCTGCCTCCGAAGAGCCCAAATTGCTAGGTCCAAGTGTGTCGGTGGAAATCATGATTGATAGACAAGGGAATAAACTCAAGTCTCCACCCTCAGTTAGGGATAACAGCTAGTCTTGAAAAGTGAATTGTTTGTTTTCAGAGACAGGAAGGAAGCAATGTGCCAAGAGAAACAGCTAGCTTGTTTTTCCTAATGTTTTCTGAATATTTGCAGTGCCTACGTGTTTGAGTATTGCTGGATTTTGGTAATTCTTTGATTTCTTACTTAAATACTGAATTCAAAATGAAAGGTTATTAATGTTAGTAAGGAATTACAATACAAAAAATATATACGTACATGACTGGAAAAGTCAGCAGTAATGGAAAATTTCTTCTTTAGGCAGAAGACTGTGATCAGGAGGTAGAGAACTAGATTAAGTCTTCAGCAAAACAGCACCTCTAGCAACAAATAAATAAATAAATAAATAAATAAATAAAAGTAGTAATAATAATGGAAAAAATATATTGGCTGTCAGAAGAGGGCGATAACATGGAGCAACATTTTCTTGCTCCTATTAGTCATGGTTCAACTGGATATCTTTCCAAACTTACATTGATATTATTTTCAGAAAATTATGAGGTACTGGAGATGTTAATTGCTGGTCAGTTTGCTACAATATATGAAATGAAAGCTCATTCTCAAGCCCTCTTCGTAGCCTGCATCTCTCTCAAATAGGCACACTTTCTTCAATGTAGATTTATGAATTGATCACACACTAGTAAATGTTTTGCTGGATAATTTATTTAGTATATAGTTTTTTGGAAGTGTTTTTCCTGCTGAACAGCCAGTTGAATAGCACGTAAGGGCAAGATCTGTCTTACTATCAATCTTCATTCAATGATGTGACATTTGCTTATTGAAGTAAGTAAGATTGTTACGTGTGAAAGCAAATATGAATAAAATTGGTTACCTATTTGTTCCCATGCACTTCTGCCAGGGCAGTAGCTCTATTTGCTAGACACAAGGTCTATCTGCAGGGCTCAGTATGAAAAATATCTGCTGCACAGTTGTCTGTAAAATAACTTCAGGCAGGAGCCGTTGTGCAGAAGGACATTACGTTGCAAGGGGGAAATCACAGTGGACAGATGCAGTGAATTAAACCCCTCCAAGAACCTAAAAAGCCATTTAACGTTGTCAAAATACTCAGTAAGAGCACTGTCCAAAAATATCAGAAGAAGTTAGGTGCCACGTAATATTTTGTGCTCTTGAACAAGGCAAGAATACACCAAAAATATTATTTTTGCCATTCTGTAGGCACAGAAAGATCCACACTCTCAGCAGTGTGCAAAATCTGATTTAGTTGCACTTGGTATTTCAATTGTGACACTCTTAGATAAGTTTCTATATAAATTACAGTTCTTTTGTTCTGCTGTATGCATATTTTACATAGGACCAGTGATGCAACTCAAGTCTAAACCAAAAGACATAAAGTGAAACAACCATCTTTGGTCAATTACTGGTAATTATTTTAAAATTATTGCACAAACCGCAGCACTGTGTTGCACATCATTTCAAAACTTATGCCTTCAAATAATATTCAATTCATCAGAAAATTATTTTGTGTTAACATAGGCATGCCATGCTGATACAGAAGTACCTGGGCTTTGCAAAGTGCTGACTGGCAAATCAGGGATAATGCAAAGTACATCCTCATTTTCATAGATTTCATTGGCTTTGTTGCTAGAAAACTAATGTTAAATCTAATGCTGGCACTGTGGCAACACCTGGAAAAGAAAAAAAGAAAAAAAAATTGTCATTGTAAGACAAATTCTGATAAATTCTTTTTGACAGTGCAATATGAAATAGGAAGGGGACCAGTCTCACTTCCTCTGGCAACAATCACCAAGCATGGCACCTGCTATAGTGTTGTGGCACTATTAAAAGAGAAGGGAGTATAGGATGAAATAGGTTCTCTGAATGAAAGGTTATATTTGAATTCTTCACTGCAGTGCTGTGTTCAGATTGGTCTCATTCCAGATTTTCATTAGAGCTTAATGTTCAGGGCTTGGAGGGAAGTCAGAATAAAGCAGGGCTTGCTGGTCACAGGTAGAAGTCTCTTCTGGGAGCTAAGGTATTGCCAACGCTGCTGGGAAGAAGTGGGCTGGGAAAGAAAGGGATGAATGACAGCTGGGGCCATTTGAGAGTGGGAATTAACAGAAAGCACTGGAAAGAAATTCTGTGTTGAGGAGGAAAATAAGAGTGAGTGTCTGTGAAAGCTTTGACTAAGTAGCTTCAGAAGGAAGACAAAGCCAACTAAGAGTTCTGGGCAGGCAGCAGCACAAGACCATACCAATGGATGGGCAGAACATCCCAATGGATTCACTCTCTTAAGCTTAAAATACCAGCACAAAGCACTAGAAGAAATAGAAGTATTAGTTTTATAATTTATTTGAACCCTTTAAAAAAAATTAAATGTATGTATCAATAAGGATAGTTAAGCTATAATTATGAGGAAAATGTCTTTCTAGAAAATTAGGGCTCAGATCTAACATTCACCTCCAGATGTTAAGTGTATCTTCTGTGCTGCCAAACAAAACATCAGGGCAATTTTATGGCTTAAAATGATCCAACGCAGATTGGGCTTTTGGCATTTGGGGAGGATGTCACTTGGAAACCTCTCCTGAAAGTGGCATGGGAGCCCTGTAAATGAATCTCTTATGGGCAGGGAAGGTGCTGCCTCCTAAGATATTTAGCAGTAAGCAGAATGTCAGAGTTATGCAAAGAGAAGGGAGCAGACAGCCAGTCTGTGGAGTTCAAACCATGTTTATAGAGACCTGGCAGGCATAAACAGCAGGATAGGAATGTGCTGACAACCTTGAAAGAAAAAGTCTTGCTTTTCTGAGGTCGGATGAAGCCATGCTGCTCTTTATGGCTTTTAATGATCTAAGAGAGGGTTTTTGATAGAGCAGTGGTGTTCATTACCTCTTGATCTGAACAAAATATTCCTGTTTGTATCCGAGATGGTTTCTTTGGCATGTTCCTCACTCAGCACCAGTGAGCCCCGTGCCCAATGGTGTCCTGTGTGAATGAGCTTCCACCAGTGGGCACTGGGAACTGCCCAAGTTCAAACAGACTAAAAATTTTGTATGGATAGTATTGTTATGAGTGGCGCTAGAGACATGGGTGGTCCTCACAAGTCTCTCAATTCTATTTCATGGTACTGTTTTCTAAATGATAATTAACCTGAGAAGTTCTTTATCCATGCTGGTAACAAAGCATTGACACTGTGCACTCTGCCCTACTCTACTTGCCTGGGGAGATCAGGCTCCGAGTTTCCTGGAGAAACCATGGAGACAATTTATAGTTTCCAAATCTATGTGGGAAGCTTTTTTCCCTCCAGAGCAGTGCTTTCATTAATGGCAAGGGTTTTGCTTGCATGGAACCATTACTTTTGGTCACAAATAAAATCTAATTCCCAAATATAATTGTTGTTGTGCTTTAGGATAATCTGGGAGATAAATTGGTGTCTTATGCAGTCAGAAGAGCAAACTTGCTGTCTTTTCTACTCTTTAAAATTTGACAGAAGTTCTCTTATTATAAATGTCCTTTTCCAATACTAGGCAACTTAAAAAATATTGTATTGTATTATGTAGAATCTCATTCTTGATTTTAATTAAAAAATGAACTTTGGGGAAAGGTTTACATATTTGGCTCAGACATGTCTTTATTATCTTCAGAATATGGAATATACATCCCATTTTATATTTGAGATAAGTTATTTTAGGGGCCCAGATAACTCGAAAAATGAGGGATTTTAAAACTATCTAGGTTGTACTATATTTAGACCATTTTCTTCCTGCAGGTGAATGACTCTGTGACAGATTTCAAACTAAAAATACTTGCACAATACCTATCATAATAAAAAAATTATCACAGGACCATGACACGGATCTTCATGAGCCCTGACAGTGCCAGGTGTCTGTAAGGGCAGTGGTGGATGTCCCAAAGGAACAGTGTCAAGTTCTACTGGTATTAAACTCCGTAGGCATAGAATGTCCTCGCTGTGGTAAAAGGGCAGTAAATTGTGTGCAGGTGATCTCTGCTGTTGTGTACCTTGATGACCCTCACCAACAGCAGCTTTTCCTGCAGAATCAGGGAGATTGGGTGACAGCAGCGATATGTCAGATGGTTTCAGCATGCTCCCCAGCTGAATGCTTTCCTGCTTCACCTGAGTTATTGCTTCGTACTTTGAGATGGTGCTTAGCCTAAATTCTATCCTGATTATTGTTTTTCAGACCTTTTTCAAAAAAAAAGAAGAAAGTCAAAAAAAGAATTGAATAGAGAAGTATCTTCTTCTCAGGAAGAGTGATCAGACATCGGGGTAGGCTGCCTAGGGAGGTGGTAGAGTCATTGCCCCTGGAGGTGTTTATAAAATGTGCAGGTGTTGTACTTAGGAACACAGTTTGGTGGGCAATATTGGTGGTAGTTGGACGATTGGACTTGGTTATCTAGGAGGTCTTTTCCAATGCTTATGAGTCTATGAAATAACCCACATGGATTAAAAGCCTTGTAAACAAAAATAAATTTTTTTTGTCTTATAACCAGTGAAATCTGCCCATTGATGTTAGGTGCAGCTTGTTCAGGAATCTGACCCACAAGCTCTGCTGGAGGCTGGGAGATTATTACCTGAAAGTTTAATGAGGAGGCTATCTAACTTTTTTTTTTGTTGGCATCTATTGGCCACTTGACTAGTTGGCTTATTCTGCCTGAGTCATTACAACATTACAACCTTTGTATTAGAAAAGCTTCCCTTTTGTATCCTTAATATTGTTGTGGTTTTCTTTGTTGTTGATGGTGGTGTTGTTTTTAATGAATATCCATTAAGGTGATTTTTGTATAATTTTAGCACATTTAAATGCATGCAAATACGTACACATAGTTGAAATTTTTACTGTAAGACAAATGAAATGTGAAATTGCATTGTACAGAGAAACATGGCTCATTTTTGTGGGGAAGGGATTGCTTTACACTGTGAAGAGCATTTGTTTTTCAAAATACAGTGAATTCTTCTCTCATTTCCAAGAGAAGGATAAGGTAAGTGGGCAGAATATGACGGGACCTTCCAGTAATGAGATTGTTTTCCTCTTCCACTCAGACCTATTAGCATTAAACCCTACACTGCACCTTTCCAATTGCCAGACTGATTGAATAATGCAAACCTTGATACAAGCATTCTACATTGCTTAATCTCCTTGTTTCTTTTCTAATTCCTGAAGATGAGAGATACTGTGTTTATTGCCAAGCTTATTGACAATTTAACCCTGTGAAGAACAAGTGGATGAGATGTCTGCAGTGTGTGCAGACATGTGGGAATTACAATATTTTCATGTGCAAAGTTTTCTATAAAAATCTGCTGGTGTACCTTGCAATATATCTCCTGCACCCAGATGGCAGTAACATGCTCTTTATAATTGAGGACAGTGCTTTGGCTCATAGGTTCAGAATTCTAAGTTTATGCAAGCTACTGAAACACAAACATCACCCACAAAGTAATAATTTTTAGGCAGCTTAATGATCTTGTAAGGGCTCAGTTAAATACAGCTGTGTATTTTCATCCCACAGAAGTGGGGTAGTTTTGTGAGTCTAGTTTATTATTTTATGATTTTTTAAGAGGAAGGACTTTCTAATGTTTGGGGTAGTAATCTATCCTTGTGGGATTTAAGTTTAATTATCTGCTTTTCAACAGGATTTCTTTTATCATCTCAAGTAATTTAGCTCATATCCACGTTAAGCTTGTGTCTATTTGGTTTGGGAGATCTAAATTTTAATGGGTGGCATAGGTCCCAAGGTAGGGAAGAAAATATTTTCAAGCATTTGAAGTGCTGAATACCTATGAAATATCACTTGTGTCATCAGCATCCTGACATTTGGGAGATGTCTAGATAGTTTCTAATGGATATTTGAAGTTGTTAACTGTATTATTTAACATCTGGGAGAAGGAACCTGGTAATGACAAAAAAAGGCTGTATTTTATTTCTTGCCCATATTTTTAAATTAAGAAGTAGCAGGGTGATGGCTGTAGCCTTGCTTGACCATAGGCAATGATTAATCCTTCAGCTGTACTGAGATCTTGCGCCCAGACACTGCAAGAAAGCTTGGGACCTGTCAGGGGAGTGCCAGGAGCTGCAGTGATGCACAGCCATCTGGGTTTGCTTTGGCTAATTGTAACACTCCTGATCAGATTGCAAGAAAATTCCTTGCTGTTGGCTTCTCGTAATGGGAATCTAGGTAATGCATTGTTTGGCTTGTGCAAAACATTTAGAAATACTCAAGTGCACTATGCTGGTAATGAGAGTATTCTGTATTTCCAAGGGACTGGATGTTAGAGATAGGATCAACTACTAGTATTACACGCGTATAGATTCTCTGAAAATAAAAAGACCCTGAGCTGACTGCTTTGGCAGCCACTTTGCCTCTGAGTCCAATATTGCGTTGAACAACCCTTTAAAATTCTGTTGTGTTTGTATATTTTAATCTATTTTCAGAACATAAACCAATGATCGTGTTCTCTGCTGGGGACTTGGACTTGCAATGGTCATTTTAGGTAACCATATGCTATAGGTGCTTAAAAAAATTAATACATTGTGCCAGTTCAGTCAGATACTTCCAAAATTAAATATAGGATCTTTTTCTTAGATTTGGCACCAAAATCACCAAAATTACTTTTTTAAAAATCCAAATACTATTGCTTGAATATGCATTTTCCCACCTGGAGCATAATGAAGATTCAAGAATTTGGACAGGGTAATAAGTAGCTCAAAAACTGTGTAAGATGGGCAAACGGACTGTTTCTTCTTGACCATTACAGACAATCAGTAATAAAAACACAGCACTATATTCCTAGCAAGAAATAATGTAACACTGGTGTTTTATGCATAGGCTGGGAAACTCACCACTTGCTACCGTGATGTGACTCATGGCTGAGTCCATCAGTGCCAAGTGTCATGGATAAAGGGATAAATGGTTTTTTCCTCTTACAGCGTCCTTGAGGGCACAAAGAGACCCTGTATGACAGGGTGGGATTGTTTTTTTTCTTCTCATCACCATTGCAGGCAGACAGCTGGGAAGACCAAGGAAGAGCTCTCATTCTTTTGCCTGCTTGGAGGAGAAAGTCATGAAGTGGATTATCTCACCTGATTGATAAAGGTTCACAAGTTTCAAGGCCATCATAAAAAAAAAAAAAATTAAAAAATAGCCAGAGGCATAAGTAATAGAGGCACATTTGGAGAGCAGCAGTGAGATGATCAATCATTGATGACAAATTCAAATTTTCATGTTAAGATGTGCAAAAGCACATTGTAGACATCTGTGTGCAAAATGAACAGCAGACACTTCATTTCTCAGCTCTTTTCAAATGAGTAATCTGCTGGAAATTGAGCAGAATTACATGGAATATAGTTGTTTTAGTATACATAATATAGAAAGGAATAGATCTCTAAACAGATGAACTCATAAATTATGTATTTTTGACATTTAAATACATCACAGGGGCCCTGTAAATCAAGCTCTCTTGGTAGTTACCATTTGTAGTTACTGGTAGTTACACTTTGGGACCTTGATGATATCAGTAGGCCAGCATCTCTTGTTCTGCAGCACTGAAAACTGCATTGCAAAACTTCCACCTGCCACCTTCCTTTAGCATCATTTAACTTCTAGCAGTGTTTCAAGCTTGTGCCCCTCTATCCAACCTGCTGCTATACTGTTAAACCGTTTCACTGGTGAATTTTACTTTTCTAAACCGACTTTTCTTGTTAGGTGTCCTTTATTTAGACGTTTAATCTCAGTGTGTGTGCTCAGAGTAGTTAGAACCATTCTCTCTCTATATATGTACTATATTTACATGTATATGTGTGTTTATACTATAATCTATTTTGCAAGTGTTGTAAATATAAATTTAGGTATCGATGAAGAGATAAGAAACTTTTATATAGATGCTGCTGTTACATGCAGGTATGGAGGTAAGAGGAAGAATGGTCAGAAGACCTCCCACTGCTGTGGTCCTTCTGGTGATGCCCTCAGCCATAGCATGCAGGATCCACACAAAAGGCAAGTTGGTCCTGGAGATTATTTCAACTGGCTCAGGATTTTCTACAGTTTTCATTAAAGGTCTGAGTGCAGCGGGATTTTGATTTCCTTTTCTGCAGCCATCTGTAAGACTTGTGAGAACAGCTGCTCCTAATGCGGGTGCCAGCTCCTAGATTTCCTGGGAGAAAACCTAACAAGGTTTATGGAGGTCTGTCTTTTAGATCAACCAAAGATTGTCACTGGTTATTGCCTTATTAAACGGGTACTACATTTATTAAAAATTAGTAGATAAACACTTGGAACAGAGTTCCAAACATTGCTCGAAACATTGCTATGTAGAGGCTGAAAATTGCCACAGGGAAGAACATGTATTGGAAGAATATGTGATGAAGAGAATTTCTGATCATATTTTTTTATAATTTATTTGTGTATTTGGTTTTTTGTTTTTGTTTTTGATGGAAGAGAGAGCAGAGGCAAACTGAATACACAAGAACACCTAAATACCAATAAGCAAGGCTATTCAAAACTGGTCTAAAATGAATGAAAAGGATGATTATGTTACGTTCAGTGATAAAAACCCAATATAGTTGTTCAGATAATGGCAAATACATATTTGGAGTTAACTCAGACAAGATCTAATGGACTTGTGTACTTGAACAATTTAACAAATGTTAAAGTTAAATTTTAAGTGTTGACTCACTGCCTAAGAACAGAGCATCCTCATTGTGTGAGAATGGCTTGGTTCATCACCTGATGTTCCTTACAATCTTTTCAGATCTCTATCTATAAAGTGATGCTGATTCTTTTGTCCTGGTTTCGATTTGTTTTCAAAGACATTTTCAGGCAAAGTGCTTTGCTTTTTAATGCTTCTATTTATTCACTTGTTTATTCATTGTTCTATTTATGCCCATTTTCTTTTATTGAGGCAAGCTTTTTAATGGCTCTCTCCAATTTAGGTGTTATTCCAGTTTTCTTCCTGGTTCCAGTGATCATTGTTGTTAGTGTTTCAGATCATCAGATGGTATGTTGAGGTTATAAACTTATGTTAGTATGATGCTTCAAACTACAAATTTTAAAGATGAAACCAAAAAGAAAAGGTACTTGATCTTCATAGCTTGTCCATGCTCAAATGATATAAGATAATAGTTTACACAGCAAGCCTCTAGGCTGATTGTCCCTCAGTTAAGAGTTCCACTTGCTTTCACCATCATCAGATCCAGTTATTGAAATCTCATTAACTCTGATGGCAGCTCAAGTTTTCACTGTTGCATGTTTAAGTAGTAATGATGACATTTGTCAATGCACTATCAGAATAATACTCTGAATTGTTATATAATTGTATTCGTTTGAATCAAATGTAACGTACTGTAAAAAATTTGTATGTACTAAAATTTGACATTTAATTTCTGTTGGTCTTAAGAGAAATATATAGACGAAGAACACCCATGAACATTCTGTCTATTTTAATCAAAATTCTTGTCCAGAGTAGACAAATATATTTTCATGACACTATAGCTGAAATACAAATCATAGAAAAGAAAGTAATAATCTTTCTGGGAGTTCATAACCCAATTACTTATGTCTTGGATCTCTCTAGACCTCCCTATTGAACTGCTTCAGTTTCCATAGCAGAAATCATGCAAAGGTGAATGTCTGTATCAAAAAAACTTATATTTGGATTATAAAATAGATATTGCAGGAACAATTTTTATATATATATATATATATATATATATATATATATATATATAACCATTGTCTTTAGACGTTAAGGCTAATTTTCTCTCATCATTCACTCATGAAATTATCTTAGAAATAGTAGTAACAAATCTGTATTTGATATTGAAGTTGCCCAGAGGCTTGGAAATGATGCAGTGGAGGCAGTTTCCCAAAAGAAAAGAAGCCTTTTTTAAATAGAATTTAAAGGTCAGACTGTTTCAGACATATTTTAGCTATTAGTGGAGATGCTTAAAAGCTTGAAAAAAATCTGAACTGACATCCCCAGTTTGCAGCTGTACTGCAGTCCGTTTTAAGACGGTCTCAGTTTCATTAATGTGTTGGATTGGAGGCATGAAGAAATGATGCAGCCAAATAATTAATCTACTTATAATCTTGAATTTGAGAAATTGAATTTTTGGGAAAAATAGTTTCTGTGCCTATGTAGGAAACCATCAATACAGTATCTTGTGCCATATCAGATCATTGATTTTCATAATTTGTAAGGAATTGAGCAGAGCGCTAATTACATAGGTGTGAAGTGCCCAAAAGTCTACCTTTCCACAGCTGGTGTTCTGTAACACCATTTTCTCCAGAGACACGTGAAATTATGCTGTTCTTGAGGTTGAATTAGAAGTTCTCCAGGGATTAGACACATAGTCTGAGAGTAAATGAGAAGATAGCATGGGTTTTCTTCTCCAAGAGCAATAGTCTAAGGCAAATAGGCTGTCAAAGTTTGCTGGCTCGTGATTAAGAAGAATTAATGTTTTAAGAAAGAATAACTGAAAAACAATGCAAATTAACAACTTCTTGAAAAAATCCTTTACCTGTGACTAAAATTAGGTCTACTTCAATGAGCCTGAACAGTTTCTTCTGTTGTTAATGCCTACCAACTAATTTAGTTGCTAGTTGATTCCGTTTTTATCGGCACTGAAGTAAACCCCAAGCCCATCACAAAAACACTGCCCATTGCCACATAAATTCCTTTATTATCCATTTCAAACTGGTTACATAAAACCTCAAGGACAATGTATATTAGTATGAAATAAGAAACCTATGTGACAGTCCAGAAGGATTTCAACTTCCAGCTGCTCTCATACAAATGTTATGGACTTCAAAAACAAACACTGGAGATGGAAATGGAACGGCAATGGAAATCTCTAGCAGTCAGGAATGATTGGTTAAATCTCTGACTGCAAAGGAAAGCCATCAGCGTGGAAGTACCTGCACAGCTTGGGCTTGCTCTTTAGTACTAAGTACTCAGTGCCCTAATGGCAAAGTAAATGGAGGATATTATTTGCAGTGGGCTGCTGATGTGTAGCCAGGTGATGGGATGCTTGCATGCTGGTGGCTTGGATTAAGTTAATTGGGCAAAAAAAAATTATTTAGCTCATGAAGGCAATAGAGAACTCTATACCCAGATCACGTTCTGCAATTACAGAACTATTTTTCTGCCTTTTCAAAGTCACTATGGAGCCAAGCCTACTATGTCAGCAGCTAATTCTTCAGTTTCCTTCCATTTCTCAAAATAAGGCATCCTCCTAATATGAATCTTGGAAAGAAGTGAATAGATCATAGAACTCCCATAATTTCATCACATTCCAATAGTTTTTTTTTTAATTCGAGAAAAACATATAGCCTTTATGTTGACAAGATGTGGAAAGGTTCCTCTGAACACGATTTTGCTGACTTTCTTATGAATAGCTGAGAAACAGATTTGTTTCACACTTTCTATATTTGTTTTGTCGATTTTCTTTATCATGTAGCAAGAAAATGCAATCACCTGCCAAAAGCATGCATCTGGGAGTGTTTTCAGATGATTTAATGTTATCCTTTTTTCTATTATTGTTTGCTACTGCCAGGCATTAAAAGCAAAATTGTCTCTATTCACAGGTACTGACAATATTCTCTATCCACATGCACTCAGTTTTAGGATTTTGAAGGCATGGTATTATGACATCCTAGATTTAGCTGTGTTTCACAGTCCTTGCATAAATTTCTTTGGCATTTCCAAAGCTGGGCAAGCTCCACTCTTCTCAAAGTAAGGTGAAACAGGACGTTGGCCAGGTTTGAGCTTCTTGAGCTCTTCTTGCAGCAAAACACCAAATGTACTCTTGCAAAGGTGGTTAGGTGAAAAGAATAATTTCCAAAATACACTGTGATTTTTGTACGAGAAGACTTCAGATCCGTTCAACCGCTCAGCTACTGAGATTAACAGGGCTGTGGATATAAACCTGCACATTCATGGCAGGAAAACAGCGGTATTTTGGTTGAAATTATTTTTCTCAATTTTTTTTTCTTCTGTACATGATTCCACAGTAATATATTCTGTGCTAGTTGCTGCCAGGAAGCAATAGATGCAACATGGGAGCTTAAGGAAGAGAGATGTTGGGAAGCCATCATACCTTTCCTGGCTGTTCCATATCATGTCACTCTGTTTGGAGAGACTGTGGTCCATCTCCTACACAGTAAGTTTCTCAAAAGTCAGATTGGGCAGCTCTGTTCATAATCTGGAACTTCTTCAGATTCCAGAAATCTGAATGGAATTGTGGGTTATTCATAGGAGTTGTGCAACAGGGTATTAGTAATGAGTGTTATTATGCAGAGAACATTACTGACCCAAACCTTCAGCTAGATCTTAATGTACTTATGAAAATTTCTCTTTACAGTCATGTAAAAGTCATGGCTAAGGGAGAATGGTTTTAAACTGAGACAAGAGATTTAGGTTAGATATTGGGAGGAAGTTTTTCCACACAGAGGGTGGTGAGGCACTGGAACAGGTTGCCCAAGGAGGCTGTTGATGCCCCATCCCTGGAGGCATTCAAGCCCAGGCTGGATGTGGCTCTGGGCAGCCTGGGCTGCTGGTTGGTGACCCTGCCTATTGCAGAGGAATTTAAACTCTATGATCTTTGAGGTCTTTTTCAACCCAGGCCATTCTATGATTGGTATCAGATTATTATAATTTGATTTCCTATCCAGCTGGCAGACTATGGACCTTAGAAAAGATATTTGCGACAATATACACAACACATTACACATGTAACATAAATTTAAAATATATCTCATTAATCCTAGAATTCATGAGTACAGATTTTTTAATGAAATATATGTAATTTCTCTCATCTGACTACAAGATAAGAAATGGGAGTGGGACTGAACTTTATTTACAGTTGTGTGCACTCAGCAAATTATCACATTTTTTCCATTCCACATAATCAGAAATGAAAGCGTATGCAGTTTGCTAACAGTTAAGTAGAGAAGGTTATAATAATTTCTTTGAAAGTTTTACTTGTAACAAGAGGACTTAGTGTCAGATAAACATTCTGTCATGAGACAAATAAAACCTTTTTTTTTGCTGAATACCAAAGCTGAGGAAGCAAAATTGCACAATAAAACTCCCACAGTCAATAAGCAATAAGTAACCTGTCAAACATAAGGAAAAGAGGAAAAAAATAAGCAATGTTGGCATCTACAAACATCTACTGGAGCAACAAGGCATAGCAGCAAGAAAATTAATGCCAACACCTCTTATAGAAATTACCAGCCTCTTCAGTTCAGTTTCTTGCAAGTAAATGTCAACTGAATCAAAGACAGCAAACACCTTTGTAGCTTGAATATTAAAATGACTTTGTGGGCAAATGCCTCGAGCATAGAAAGAAAGGTGCTAGACTTAAAAAGAAATATCAGTGAGGAAAGTATTAATGAATAGCAGCTGAAGGGCAGTATATATAAGTCTGGGATTTCTTTATGCATATGTGCAGGCACCCAGGTTATGTTATTCTCATTTTAGGTAAATTGCTGGCTGACAGCTGGAGCGACCTCTACTATAAATTATTGGACACACAAACAAATTGGATATCTACCATAGGATCACCAAATGCAGAGGAGTAAGTTTGTGTTTACTGTTGTAACCAAGATCTGGGGGCTGGTTTCCAGAATTACAGTCTTACATAAAGCAAAATTTTCCCTTTGTTAAGTTCCATATTGACTGTGACAAATCCTCCCTATGAAGCCTTTCTAATTCATATTTTGTGAGAGCGGGCTAGGACCCACAAAAAGCATTTACCCTAATTCATCTGCTGTATTGTAAGGCTTTTATTAGGCTTCCCAAAGTTATTGGAGTACTTTCATCTGTGTTGTCAAGCTTCATATCCCACTGGTACTTTTCCCTACAAAATGTTGGTGATGAATATTCACAAACCCTGGTGAGAGCTGTGCCAAAGACATAGTTCAAAACAATACAGTAGCCAGAAAGTGGTACAGTGGGTGAACTGTTCTCAATTCATATGCATCTCTTCCATCTCAAACCTTCATCCTATTTAAGTGCTTCAGCAAGAGATAGCAAAGAATGTTTCTTCTTTTTTCTTCCCCCCTCCCCCCCCCTCCCCCCCCACCCTGGAAATCAAATACAGAGGTTTTGAAAGAGGAAAAGTTAAGTATTGTAAGCAATCCAGAAGGAGCAAACCAGGACCCGCTTATGAATCTCCTCCCATAAGGATGGCTGAAAACCTCTAATTTGTGAGAAAACTGTGAATGTATGAAAAGTCTACTGATGTTGTGTCTAATGTAAGGTGTCTGGACAACGTGCTGCGTGATGTGGTTTTGTGCTTCTGGTGGCAATGGTGATGAGGAGACGGTTGGACTAGATGATCTTATAGGTTGTTTCCAACCTTGTGATTCTATCATAATCGATTCTATGATAATTTAGGTGCTTTCTTGATAGAGTTGGTGGAGTGTGAACAGAGAGGAAAGAGTAAGTGGATAACATTCCACTGCTGGAAGAGGCTGAGGCTGATCTTCTGCTTGAAGATTGATATGTGTAGGACCTATGTGGTCAAAACATGATTAAAATCTTAGTAAACAAATAATAATTTCATTTTTGGGTCCCTTACTTGCAACAAGATGAATCAGAGGATGAAATTTATGCTGATTCTTACAATGTTATGTCTTCAATTATTGTGAGCCAATTCATCCATAGTATAATCAAAATTGTGTTAGAAATTGCTTACCACTTTTCACTTCTCTGTATGTATGAGTCTATATAACAGAATCCTCATAATACCTTAGAAGAAAAAAACACCCATCAGACAAGACATAAACGTGTCTTCCTCTTTCATCTAAATTTAACTAGAAAAGCAGTCTCAAAAAAAATTAGACGTGCTGAACTATCCATAGGAGATTCCAATCCATTATTAGCCTACTCACCCTGTTACTTATCTTCAAACACACACACCACCAACAGAAAGGATTTAGGTTACATTTAAGTAATCCAAATCTTGTAGGTAGTGGGTTTTAGTGAAACTGGAGCACTTGTTACTATAATTTAACTACAAAGAAACAGCATTTAGTGAAGTAAGAGGTCTGACTTTAATGCACAAAAGCAGGGAGTTTTGTGGCAGTATCAGTAAGGCTGAAGCGTCAGTCTGGATTTTCAGCCTTAAGTCTGAATTTCCTTGGCTTTGTGGATTTGTCAGATGTTTAACAGCGCTTAAATGTAAACTTTCTTCTTGATGACATTCAAACCTCTCCAATGCAGTCCTTTCAAAGAGGAGAAAAAAAAACACACACACAGACCAGGAAGAATAAGTAAAATGATGGGATACGTGCGGAACAGTTCATTGCCTTTTGTGCTCCAAAGGCATTTCACTTCTCTGTGCCTCAGTTTCCCAAACAAGAACCTGAAGATCATATTTACAGATCTCAGAAATGTCCTCACTAATGAGTCAATTTAATATCTGTGAAGTGGTTTAGCATGCTTGAATGCAGGGTGCTACGGAACATTTCAGATGGGATTTTAATTGCCAGTGACCAGAGAGGACCTCGATACAGAGCATGTGTCAGCACAGTTCATCCCTTCAGAGCATCTTCAATTAAAGTGGCTCAAGGTAGAAGCTCTCAGATTATCATTCTTGCCAGACTGTTAAAGAGTGATAAAGGAAAAGGGGGACTGCGCTTCTGCAAAACGAATATTGGATTAGAAGGAACATGCCTTGTTTTGCATGTATTGCTCAAATTGCAATTTTCCAGATTTTCCAGATAGTCCAAATTGTTTGCAATACAATTTCATTTATAAAGTGCACTATCTGGAAGGAGGAAACATCACTACATGGAACAGAAATGCGTTCTGGAATGCCACAAAATCGCAGTGTGAGCTGAAAATGAATTCAATAATTACTGAGCTACAGCACACTTTTGCATTTATGACTTTGGATGGGAGCTCAGACATCATTTGTGCACGTTCTCTTGACAGCATGCCATGAGCAGCTCAGCCACTGATTAACAGAGGTTACTGTGAGGGTCCTACCAATTAATAAAAATCAAAATCAAAATTCAGTGGTCCAGCTGTCATAGATGGAGCTGCATTCCTGATGGCACATTCATTAGTGAAAGTGCTCAGTTACTACTTTCTATGTTACATCATGCTTGCTTGCTGAGGTAGATTATGAAGACAAAGTTCACTCGTTGGTGGAATAAGTTACTCTAATTTGAACTTGAAACAGATGACATCCCATTATTTAGCTTAATCTAAATTCAGAAAAACATGAAATTAAAAGTGCTACATTACCTATACAATTTAAATCCTGAACTGCCTCTAAATATCTAGCTCTGCGAGGTAATGTTTGGACCATGCATGAGAATATATAGGAAATAACCACTGAGGGCATCTAGACAGTAAATGATACAGAGGATATTAAAAAGAATGAGAAAGTCTTTTATTCTGGTGGAAATCTAATAAACAAGTACCAAGAAGAAGTGTGTCTAATGAGAACTGATGTAGGCACTGAAATACATCACCGATTCATTCACAGGCAAAACTTTACTTATTTATCATAGTTTATCAGAAAGGCCATAGAGAGGAAGTCTCAAAGCACTGGCAAGGTAATGATGCACTGTGAGATGTGGAACCCCTGCATGTTCTCATGAGCAGTGCTGCTGTATGCAGGTGTGCCAGCAGTGCCTGACCATCCAGGGCAAGACTATGACTTGTGTTATGAATATTTCTTTGGGAAGTTCTGTGCAGATTTATTTCCTACATCCAGACCTAGTCCTTCAGCCCAGGAGATTACTGCTTGCTCAAAGCTCAACAGTTACATTAATTATTCAGTGTTAACCATTTGTGGATAAAATCTTTACTTCCTTGTTCATATTTTTTATACCTAATGACAGAATAATGCTCTTTTGTGCTAATAAATGCATGGATTTTCTCCTGTATCATGATGAATGAAAGGCACTGTCATTCTTTATACTTTCACTTTCAGATAAAGCATATTTATGATCATCTTTGAGCAGATGGGAGCTTGTGTGCACATTCTGTGTACTGATACAACATAATGGTTAAATGCTTCATGGACCTTTAAAACCTGTTACTTGGTGCATAGCTGGATATGCAAGAGTTGGCTCAGTGGATGCTAATTTGAAATCACTGCTCTCAATTTTCTAACAGTAAGCAGTCAGCTAATCTCACAAATCTTCCATATATTTCCACTGCAAACTAGGAATTTAATAAGCAATTAGTTGCTGAAATGATGCATAGCTATCTGTGGTCACCATTTAAAGACACTGCAACAAAGTCAATTTGGAAGAAGAAAGTTGAGCTAGTGAATATTTCTAAGTGAAAAAAATACTCAAGCTATCTGTTGGGAAAGACAGCAACACAGCACTCTCCCACGATGTCCTTGAGGAGTAGTGATGGGGGACAATAAAAAGACAAACACCAGCAGCATTTTGGCCTGCAGGGGATGGTTTGAAGTAAATCAAAGCTTCCCAAAGACTTATGTCCAAGGTCTAGTAAATTCTCTTCTGTGCCACTTGTTTTTCTTCTGTAATCTCTTCTGCTACTCTATCTCAGCTTCATCGCTCTTCCTGTTGTGCCTTCTCCCACTGACTCTTTGCAGTCAAGGTGCCAGATCCCAAGATGCCAGAGATTGTGCAGAAATTCAGGGCCTGGGACTCTTCCCTTGCTGAGAAGATAGAGTGGCAACTCCTGTGAAATCCCACCCCTGCTTCACCAGCTGGTTATGTGTGACTGTGGTGTATTGTTGTGCTGTAAGAACACTGAAAAAGCTTTGCCAAATTGGTGATGTCCTTCTTTGTTCACTGCAGCTGGAAAGAGGACACATGATAATGTTTCCCCTTGCTGCTGTCTGGTTGCTGGTAGACATTTAGCCAAACGAAGAGTTAAAGGATCTTGCAAGAAGTGTTTGCTAGTTCAGGAGACAGAAGAATTGTTCTGGCTTCAGTTTAACCAGTAGAAACAAAACACATTTTTCTTCCTCTCCAACAGCAAAAGCTGAAGTCTAAGAAAGGTGTGCCTTTGCAATAAATCCACCAACTCATATATCTTTCCTGATCGTGCTTGGAAATGTTTAACAGCTTCGAAATACTTTTTTATGTTGTTTCAAAAAATGCCAGAGGTCTGCATTTTACTCTGCTTCTGCTCCATGAGACAGTGGCTTATACATAGCTCATTAATAAGCAAAGAGCCTTTGATTTGTTTCCCTTTGCCAAGGAGTAATGGAAACTCTCCATTGACCATTACAAAAGGATCATTAAAATGTAGCCTTCTGTATATTCGCATTCAAATCTCTAACTGCCCTCAATTAGGCTTATCAGCACTGACTAATCCTGCCCATTCTGCAATGTAAGTGTTCTGATTTTGAAAAAGTATTTAAAACAATCTGGCCAGAAATGTTTGGAATGTGTTTCTATAGAAAGAAGGGGAATGCTAAGTAGCTCTGACTGAAGACATCTTGCTAAAGGCACTATTGTCTATTAGACCCATTAGGTACTTGTTGATGCAAATTGCTATGGTCTTTAATGCCACTTGGATTTCCTGAAAGTTCATTAAAATTAAGGTACGAGCTTTATCTAATTAAGCAACCAATACCCATCTCTTTCTTTCAGTTTGTCTCGTGTTAGTCTGGTTTTAAAACCGAGATTTTCTTTGAAAGCTCTTGATGACATTTTTACATTTTTTCCTCACATCCCTAACTATATTTATCTGATCTTCCAGTAAATCCTTTAGGGCTGAATGTAGTGAATCCATTATCTAGTCTACACCACTAGAATACAATTCAATAATTCAATACCATTCAAAAAAAAAAAAAAAAAAAAAGATTAAAGCTATTATTTGGCACTCGGTTCTTCATTCAGCTTTTTCTGCATAGCAAGTGCAACTATCTGCTGCTCTGGGCAATTACTCATATTTTGACTGTCAGTGTTTTATTAGCTCTTTCAGATTGGGCTTTTAATTGAACTGAGTTAACTCTTACTAAAATAGTGCGAACAAAATATTAAGAATCACATCCAGAATTTTATAAATGTTACAAATGTCCATTGTAAGTGTCATTTTAAAGGGTGTAAACTCTCCTGGATACCATATTTGAGCTATGATCTAAAGAAAAAGGAAAATATATAGTTCAGAAGGATTCAAGTATGAGAAAATACACATTAATAATACAGTAATATAGCAGGGAAAATGATACCATACTTTGTTAGAAAGCATTTGTATGTGAAACACATTACGTCAGTTAACTTTATTGCCAAATTGGTACACAAAATTGTAAAATGGAAACCCCAAAGGAGAATGCAGCTCTCCTTTGAAAGAAAGAAGGAAAAATGCTACGACTGAAAATAATAGTTTCAGTGTTCACATAAAATTTATTGGTTTAGAAAGTGTAGAGCAAATTGTGCTACCCTTCTTGCTACTGAATACTAATTTAACATGTAAATACTTAATTAATCTGGGTGAAAATGTTTGGAATGGCACTGCCACTCAGCATGGCTCCCAAGGTCACAAGTATCTCACAGCCACTGTAAAACTAGAGCTTCCAAACTTATAATTCATTACAAAGTAGGCCTGAAAAGATGACAGATGTGATACTATAGATGAAACAATCTAATGATGAGCACAACGATGACTTTCGACATCCTTTGTTGCCCTTTGCTAGTGATTCTCGTTACCATGGCATTGCCTGCTCTTCCTATGATAGCTATGAATCTGTCCTGCAGTAAGGTCAATCTTTGGTGAACTGTGCCCATGTGGTACAATTGTATGAGTTCAGATGTTGATACAGGCTGGTTTGTTTAGCAGTAGCAATCAGTGTATTAGTTTAAGGGCCACTATATTAGTTTAGCAAAAGCGAGTGCTAATTCTGAAACTTTCCATTTCAACTTTGCTTGTGTGAGCAGCCTTGTTTTCCCTTAATTCTGCATCACAGGAAGCACTTGGAGTCATAATAGACTGCTCATCTTTGTATTTCATCAGGTGCAAGGATGTTTCCTAGAACACACACAGTGTTTTGGAAGTTATTTGTTATGGCCTATCAAGCAATGGAAGTTTGCCAAACTGGGGAAAAGCAGCTAAAGGTCAGTCAAAAGTCTCAGTGATGAAGCTGATGGTAGAAAAATGGGGATAATGCAAGTGGGCCAATGACCACCTTAAATGCAACTGCGCGTGCACAGAAGTACATTAGCACATATTAATGAGTTTTTGGAAAAGAATGAATATGTATGCTAATGTACTGTGTATGTGTGTCTGAACTTTTTAAATGTAGAGCCTAAACTCCGAGAGAGCATGCTTGTTTGCCAAATCACCTGGTATGTATCATGAGAAATAGAGGAATGCTGCTTCCTAACACCACATTGAAGTTAGAGTGTTTTCTTCCCAGATTTTGGATGACAATGTGATGTGCATCGATGCAAAAACAAAAATACCCACACAGTCTGTAAGATTTGAAAAGGAGATTGTCAGAACTGTGTTTATGAATAATGATGGTGGGTGTTTCCCAGGAAAAACATTACGGTGTTCTCTGGGAGCATACTGGGGTTTGTATTAAGGTTTCCCTTAAAATGTCACAAATAGATGCTGCTCTACACAAAGCCCGTTAAGTTCTGGGTCCAAAATTAAAAGAGAAAACATCAAGTCTTGTCACTCTCTGTGATGAGGCACGCATTTTCCTTGCAAACCTATATTATGCTTGGCAGTTTGCACCAGTAAACAAAGTTTGCTTTAGTTTTTTGTTATTTACATCTGCCTGCACCAGTAATGCTATATCACATGCCAGGGGTAGCCCTGGGCCATGAGCTGGCAAGAGCCTTGTTTTCTTGTCACAGAAGTTCTGTGATTTCCAGCCAAGGCTATGTGCTCACTGCATACATATCCTTGCCCAGCAGCAACAGCCATAGCAAACCCTGCAGCTTGTGCTTGCTTCAGGCTCAGACATGTGATGTAGGCTGGCAGAGAAAGAGTTTTACCACCATTACCCTGTGCAAATAGTGAGATCCTCACACAGATATTTCCTTATTATTTCAGATTGGTCCCCAAAGTCACCTTCCATTGGGTTCAGGCGTCTTTTGTTAGCTGGCTCTTTCTGGCCGTTAGATAATAAACCTCATAATTTTCAGTTTGTAATTTATGGCTGGTTTGATGTGGGTGCACACAAATCTGTACAGAGGGAATTGCATGCCAGCTGCTGGCAGTGCCCAGCACCCTGTTTGCACCATAAATCATAGGCAGTGGGGCTGCTCTGCAGGCAGAGGCATGTGGTGTGCCCCACAGCCACCTCTGCCAGCTCCACTTCCGTGCTTCACCTGAGCATCAGTCTGCCATGTGAAAAAGTGGTGTTTAGGATGGCTTAGGTTGAAAGGGGCATTAAAGATCATCCAGCTCCCCGTTTAAGGGATCGATGGGTGCTGGAAGACCTTGCTGAACACTTGGCCTTATTTTCAGATGAATTTAAAAGTCTTTTTCTAAGCTTTTTAAAGAATAATTTGGATCAATAACAGTTTCGGTTTCTCATGACTCCAAAGTCAGGGAAATGTTTGTAAGCAGCTGAAAACAAAAACAGACACTGCACATCCAAATAACCCCTGAACGTGAAGACGTGCCACAGAAAGTTCAGTCCTTGCAGTTTAAGGTCTAGTACGAAACCTCGTTTGATGGCTTATCGGGTCTCACAAGTTGAGCAAGTGAACATATTCAAGAGAGAGTCTGATAGGAGAAACAGCATATTTCGGGTTGTCATTAGGAGATGACATTTAGAAAAGAGAGTCAAAGACATTAAAATTTGATCTGTGCTTCAGGATCTTCTTTCAAGTGAATCCTTCATCCTTCCAGCAAGGCTTTGTGTGCGCTCCCAGGCTGGCGTGCGTATTCCCGCATCCTCAAAGCTTTATGAATTTACGATGATTATAGAACTTCAGGACTTCAAGCATCGAGCTTTCTGCAGAGCACGATGTGGAAGGTAACATTTTAAATCCCTGCCTGTACATTGTTCGGAGCCCACCAGCCTGCAGCAGACATGCTGATCTCTGGTGGAGCAGAAAGCAATTAGAGAAGTGGCTGCTGCTTGGAGATCTTGCCGTCACTGGACGTTGTGGTTGCAGGTCACAGACGTGCTGAGGGCTGTTTGTTTGGGAAGAGGCTTGCCAGAAGGAATGACATTCATACACTAGGTTGGGTGACAATTTCATGAAAGCACAAGAAGTGCTGCTTTTTGTTCCACCCTGGAAGCACAGGCTCTAGAAAAAAAAAAAAAACAAACCCTGCAAACAGGAAAGGCTGCCAGAAAGGTAAATTCTGTGGACAGATAGGAGCAGCTTGTGTTGAAAAAAAAAGCTGGATAATGAAGGAACTTGTGCAAAGACTTTGTTTCCACAAGAAGGAGTGATTAAGACATCAGTTTGTTCTGCTTCTATCTTCATTTATAAAATTGTCAGCCTCTATCTATCCCATGAGATAGCCCTGCAGTGAATCCTGACTACAGAAAGAGGTTTCTGGGGCCATGCAGGCTATTTGCAGATTTTGCTGTCTATTAAAACCATATTCATTTCAAAGGTTTGAGAAGCTGAGGCCAATAATGTATTTGGTCCCAAATTTTATCATTTGTCATATATGACTTCATTGTTAAAGTTTAGAGATGACTGTATGTCCCATCTGCCTTCAGCTTGTAAGCACAAGCCAGTCTCAAGCCCATGATCTGTGAATAAAAGGTCTTCACTTGCACAACCCATCCCCTAAGCCACCTCTGAATCTATTGCTGCCTGGTGAGGGAGGTTTCTCTTTGTTGCAGCAGACTTCTTCAAATACCACAGTGTGCTGAAAGTCACAGCATCCTTGAGTTTTCATTGCCTTTCCATTATTGTTGTTATTGTCACTGTTATTAGACTTTCTAATGCACTGAACTCCCAAGTGCTCTCTGCTATTGCTAAGATTACACAATATTTCAAGGAATTTTAAAGACAGCTGTTGTGTGCATGCTTCAAAGCAACAGGGGAGGCAGAAGAGATGCAACTTTATGTGCTGGTATGCAGCATTGCTACACAGAATTAAATTGTGAAAGCAGATGATCCCTCTTGTCATATGTAAACTGTGGAGAAAAAGCCTGTTATGAGGCCACAAATGCACAAGAAAGGGACTGCTGTTTAATGCCAGTCCTTCACATCCCCACCCTGGCATTTTGATAGAGACCAAATGAGGTTTTGCTTTGAGGCTGAAGTGCACAATCGCAACCAGAAAGGCTCCAAATGTTGTGGTCCATCCCCCATCCTGCAGCGGATCCAAGCACATTTCTCACAAGATATCTCAACAAAAGTAACACTGCTGGGTGTTGGAGAGAGGATTGAAGAAAACCTAGGGGAGGTTTGGAGAGGAAGAAAATGAGCAGTGATTTCAGTTCCAAACGACATGATGTTGTTTTAAGAGGAGGTAATGAAAGAGTTTGCAAAACTCATCTGAAATTTAAGAAGATGCTGTTCCTGTACAGAGATTATGTGGCAGGACACATCGTTGCTGTTAACGTTAAATTTTTCTAACTCATTTGAATTTTCAGGGTCAGGCAGTTTAAAGTATCTGAATGCTCAATTTCTGTCTCGAGTGGTATGTCCTTGACAGCCCGAATTTCTGACAGTTTTACTTAGGGCTGAGTCAACTTACAGAGGCTGTATCAGCCTTGGACGTTTCCTGGGCTTGCTTTTGGAAAAGATTTAAGAGAATAATACATAAATTTCTAAGCATTTGCATGGCGCGAAGCTGTTGGAATGATTTTCATAACTGGGATATTCCAAGAAGAGACACTCAGTTGAAGAAAAAGAAAAAAAATCATTTGACTCATCATATAAATAGTAACCTAATGCAATATTGAAAACAATTCAGTTAAATATTTAAGGCTGTAGAGCAACTCACTTAATTTACAGCCCAGTATACCTAATAGTGTGGGTGGGATATGCATAGACTTACTGCAGCCCAACCTGAGAGAGGTGAGCAAGGGTTATTGCCCACACCTGCAGGGTGGCCCTGAGAAGAGCTGCAACACAGCAAGCTGAGTGGAGTAGGTGAAGAGTGGCATGCAAGGAGGCAGATGAACAGTACAAGCCACAGGTAAGAAACAGATGTGGTTTGTTTGGGTTTTTGTTGAGAAGTTTGCTACTTGTAGAGGGGAGTTGAGGAGCATATCCTTGGCAGAAACAGCATAGAGTAGGACTGCAGAGAATAGAAGGAAACAGAATGAGCGCAGCTGTTAAGTTATAGTTCATTTAAAACAACAAAGCTCTTGTAATATCATAGTGGGTAACATCAGCTAATCTAATCACATGACATGACAATCAAGCTGAGCACAGTGAAACCCCAAGGCCACCAACATGAGTGTATTTCAAATGAATGGCTTTTGTTATTCTGCAAATTCTGCTACCAACTTCTGCTCAGGGTGGGGGGTTTGGGAGCACTGAGCTCCTTCAACATTTTCTACTCAGAGCACTGCAAAAGAGGAATGGGAAGATATCAGAAAAGGCATTTGGATGGCTCCAAGTATCTGAGGCCTCGGGAAAAAGGCAAGGTATAAAGAATTAAAGTGGAGAACTATGGAGGTTTCTGAAGTGCCTGACTGACAAAAAATATGTGGTTGTTTCTGCTTTTTTTTTTTTTTTGCGTCCAGTCTGATAATAGCAGCTGGTAATTGTCAGTATTCATGAACTAGCAGTTATATTTTTCTCTGTCAGAATAAACTGATATATCAACAGGAAGGAACCATCTAAAAGCTATTCACTGGTGTGTGGCAAAATCAAACCTAGTTCTAAAAGCTGCTGTTGTGTTGTATTCTTAAACTCTCTAAGCCGAATGGTAAAGAGAGACTGTAAACCAGAGGTGTTTGGTGACCACCAAGGCTAGGACAAGATAGCAGTCTCCTAATGGCTCTGGGCAGTCTGGCTTGGTCTCCAGTGGCTCTGGACAGCCTTGTCTAATGGTTGGCAATCCTGCCTGTGGCAGGGGGCTGAAACTAGATGATCTTTGAGGTCCTTTTCAACCCAGGCCATTCTATGTTAATAAATAGATAAATGCAAAAAGCATTAAGAAGAGCAAAGAATTACTTACTGTGACACTTGAAGTATTTTGAGAAATAATCAGACTGAAGCTCTGATAATTGACAACTAAAGATGAAATAACTGTATGTGTAAATAATAAAGAAGTTTTCAAAAGTATGTACATCAGTAAGGATTGCTAAAAATGGAAAACAAATACAAACATTCCACACAACATTTTGTTTTGTTTTGATTTCATTGAGTTTAGCCCAGCACAAAAGCAGGAGATATACCAGCACTGGTTGGCATTTTAGGATTTTTTTCTTTTTCTCCATCATAAGAAGCAAACTGAAGTAAGGTCATAGTCTTAGTTAGAAAGTCAATTAACTCCAGGAGCAGAATGGAAGTTCATACTAATCCAGTAACGTGAATCTCAGTTGTAATTAATTCAGGTCTTTGTAGCTGCTTCAAGGAAGTAATTTACTATTCTATAGAAGGTAACTGCAAAATGTTTTCTTTGGTCCTAGGGCCTTCAATTATGATAAATAAATAATTGGCATAGTTTTCTTTTTCAAACCCATTATGTAGTCTTGGAAGACTGGAATTGATTTCTGTTGTAAATACCTTTCTGCAGAACAAGAGAAGCGAGAGACAAAGAAGGAATCTGGTCATTTCTTAACTTGTGAACTACAATTTAATCGAGCTGAGCTAATTTCTTGCCTAGAATTGCTACTTTACAATCAGGGTCCACTGATATGGCAACTACATTTAATATTTCAAAAAACATAAAGATCCTTTTATGTTTAAGCCCGTATTTTTTGCATAGTTTCAGCATGAAATATTTACTTTGGCATAAAAATACCTGTCAGGTACTGACTGGTGCTTACAGCATTGGAAAAGAGCATTCAAGGATAATCTCAAGGGTTAATGGGGGGTTCACATTCATTCTATAGGGGCAAGCAAGCTTAGTGTGAAAAATATTTTTTTCTCAGAGTAGTAGGAATTAACAACAAAGATATATGTTATGGGACACTTGCTATACAAAGCAGTTAAGGATATTTAGAGTGCAAGACTGCTGGAACAAATGCTTGTTTTGCCATGCTAGTAGCATATTTCAGATTGCTATATTGGGCCTTAAGTTTAGAGGCAATCAAAGAGAAAGAAACAAAAACCATCCATTATGGCTCATTGCCAAACAACCTAAATCCTGGCTCTGCACTCACAGAGCAATATAGTAATAACACTTGGCTCCCTAGATTTTTATTTTTTTTTTTTTTTAAAGCCATATCCATTCATTCTTTTATCTAGTTGCTGTCCCAGATAGCTCTTCCTTTACAGATTACTCTGTTTGGGCTGCATATCTAAATTCTGTGTTGCTTTGTGTTTTAAGGACCATTTTGAATACCAGCTGTCGGACCTGTAAGCATAAGCATAGCAGTACACCAGCCATGTAACATGAAAGCATCGGAATGATGGTTCTGTAAGCAGTATTTTCCAAGCAAACACACCAGTAAGAAATTATAAAAGAGGAAATGTAAATCAGTGACTGGAAGTGTTTGTCAAATCAAGATGATCCAGACAGACTCATGCACAGTACATGCACCACTGGATGAGATACCTGGTGGAGGACTCTTCTGGTTCCTCCAGATGCAGAACAGCTGACTTGCAGATAATGCTCTTGTTGGAGATGATGATAAAATCTTCATGATCACTTGCATGCATCTCCTATTAATATAGTCTTGGAAAATCTGGTCTCTTTGTATGGAAACAACATTGTGCTGGAAACCCACGAAGCACAGCTCTAAGCACCAGAAGTAGCTGAGATTGAGGCTGAGTGGGTTTTAGTTTAGCTACTAAGTTCAGAAGATTAAGAGGGAAGGAAAAGAGTATGTTGGGAGCTGAATTCTCATAAATAAGTATAGTCCTGGGAAAACGTGCAGATGACAAAGCACAGGCAATGGAAGGGCAGCAGCCATGTGGAGAGCCAGATTGCATCTCTTAACTAAGAAAAATAGTTAAATGTGCTATGAGGGGCTTTTGTTTAGCCTCCTCTCTTCTTTTGAAAAGCCAGTATTAAAGCCTGCATTTTCTCTGATCGGCATTTTGATTTTACTTTTCTCTTGCTTTGTAGGATTAGGTAATTAATCCAAATTAATTGTCTGGATGTTGATTAAAATTGCTGAATATATAAAATGATTAGAAATTACTTCTTGATAGTAGATCCAACCAAGATTGAGTTACCCACTGGGTTACACATTCCTGTGTTGACTACTGGGTGGTTAGCTTAAATACTTAAGTGAAGACAAAGCTGTCATTAATGTCCTAGCCTAACAAGTTTTGACACCATGAAATTAAAGTTGAGTGTGAAATTGAGGTTATGTGGTTGCTTATCTCTTGTTTATTCAGTAATGTGAATCCCACCGAAAAAGTATTGTCTGTTATTCTCCATTCTGGACACTAAATGGGTATTTTAGTCAAATTTGGCTGTGAGAACAGTATATGCAACCCAAATAATTCATAGATAAACTTAGTTTAAATCTTACTTGTCACAGGATATTGGAGTGTTTAAATATTTCCTCATGTATGTTCTCCATTATTCCACAGTCACTTATAAAATTAGGATATGGCACCTCTAGAATGACTCAGTTCATTATTAAAGGACACTGAGCCTCAGAGGCTAGAGATAATTACTTTTTCATGCTATTAAAAGTCTTCATAAAAACATGACATTATTTTAAGGTTCAATGAGAGGTATATGACTAAAATAGCATTAAAATTTTATTTTAACATTCTACAAATATAACGACATTTAAAATATGGCATTTAGAAGCTAGAACCTCTAATATCAAATAATGTCAGCATATGTGGCAGTATTTCTTACCCAAAGTGCAGACAAATGACTGTCAATGTCACCTTCAGAACCTGCTGTTACCTAGTATCAGTTGCAAAATTCTATTTGTAAAAGTTCTGTAGCATTTTATAGCCATTAGCAAAGTCGATTAATTACAGTCTCTACTGCTACATGAACAGTACAATTACTTCACTGTTCACTTTGATTTTGTTGACCAGCAGTTTTCAGGTGAATGCTTGGAGTCCAATTAACCTGTGATGGGTTTGCACAGAGGCTGCAGCCCATGTTTCTGAGAGGTTTACTTGGTACCTGTGGAGTGTCAGAGCCCGACTTCTATTTAAGACTTTGGTGCCAGATCTGGAAGGCAGCATGGTACATCTTCTCTCCCTAAAGAGTTCAACAGTCCTGATAAAGCTAGGCTTCAAACTTAGGGCTTTATCACAAGGGGAATTAGGAATTATTCTCTAGCAAGCAACAATCCATATTTGTCTTTAATTTTTTTGAAACATTCTTTAATGGAAAGTAGTGCTTCCCTCAAAAATTAAAAAGAGATTTTTTTGTTGTTGTTTATATACCCATATTATTTTTTCTTCTGCTTTAAAAAAAAAGAAAAAAAAAAAAAGAAAAACAAAATGTGGGAGGTGTCAAGAACCAAACTGGTAAATGGAAACATAGAATTGAGCTGTTGGTAGAGTTGCTGTGGCTCTGGAAGGTTGGAGGTGGAAAAGTTAAGCTATGTTTACTGGAATATTCTGTTCCAATCCTATATGAAATCTGAGCTCTGCAGGTAACAGCTGGTAGATTGAATCAACTGCAACAAATGTGGATGTTTTTAAGGATTCGTGACTAATATGAGCCCAAATGTGTTTTTAGTAAATATATGTCAATATATTGGGGACATAGATACATTGAGGAAATTATTTCAGTACTAGGAAGAAGCTGCATTTACTCATACCAAACGTGGCTGGATATTGGTAGGGAGAAATGTTCTGTTATGTGAGAAATTCGCGCAGGGATAGGAAAGAAACAACAGTGCTTTTAAGCTGGTTTTCAAATCAAGGCCGTATCATCTATTAAATCATCGAAAAATATAATATGCCTTTGAACAGATAATTTTCAAATGTGGCAAATTCTTCTGCATATTTTCTTGGACAACCTTAGAACTTGGGATGTGCAAACCCTACCCTGTCAATACAGCTCATATCCCAAAGCGGCCCATCACTCCCAAACCAGCCCATCTGCTCCTGAAAAGTGAATGAACTCCTGCAGCCACCAGCATGCTTTCATTCACGTTATTTTGTCCTTAACAGAATGCACTGCTTCTCATCTCTCCTATTTATGGGTATCCACTTGTAGACGCATCACTTGAGATAACGAAGCTGACAACCAGCAAGTACTTAAGCATATGCTGAAATGCTCTCCTGTGCTGAGATGCTATGGCAAATGCTTTGTTTGCTTTATAATCAGATATGGAGAATGGAAGTGACGTCTAAGGATCCGTTCCTGAAAAACTGCCTGAAATAAAATCTTGTTTGTGCTGTTGATGCTGGTAATATAGACAGCATTTTCCCACTCTTTGAAAATAGAAAAATAATAAGCTGAGCACTTGAGCACTTTGCATAGCTTTTTTTTTTTTTTTTTTTTTTTTAACTTTTTTATTTTTTGTTTTTTGAGGAGAATAGAAATATTTCTCTATGTAGATTGAGTCTGTCATGAAGCGCATGAAGATCAGACAAAAACAGATACTGTTTCAGTTGTCTTCTCCCTCTGGTCTGAACTCAAGCCAGGAAAAGTGAGAAGCAAACTGAACAACAAAGATCAGAGAAGGGGAAAAAAAAAATTAAGTAGCTTATGTTGAGAGAGTAATGAGGAAAGGTAGTTGGAATGATTCATTTATGAGTATAAATTAGACCCACTTCATGTTACTGAGGCCTAGCAGGAGGGATGGCATGGCTGGAATGATAAAATCAATAGTGAGAACCTATTTAAGATGAATCAATTAAGGGAGAAAAAGTAAAAAGTGTGGCATTTAATAATAAAAGTGACATTTCTTTCCTATCTCAGGGGTAAATGATCTGCAGTGCTCATGGATCAGTGGTTTGTAAGAGAGAGGCAGAACTGCTACGAGCAGCAGGTGTCCCCACATCACACCTGAATGACTGCAACAGTCTCTCCCTGCTGTGTAGGAAAGATGAAAAAACAAACGAAAGTTTGTGACTCGTCTTCATGTGAGGCTTTAGAGTGGGTGGTATAGGGAGGAAATACCACTTTGATATGCCACTAAATTCAGAGGTCTGATGGAGAAAAGTCCAAACTCAAAACATGTTGCATCTTTAAATTGCGTAGTAGTTTTCCTTGATGTACAAAGCAAAGTATGACTGGGAGATTGAAGAAATAACTTCTCATCTTGAGCTGATTATATTTCTTATTCAAAAACAGAATGAAGTCCAAAATCTTGATGCAAAAACTTGATGCAAAAACTTGGTCCAAAAACATTTCACAGAGATGGAAAGTATATGTGAGCCAAAAAGATTGTTAAAAAGAATCCATAGTGAGGAAGGCAGGAATGTTATCTGTGATTCTCATATAAGGAAGAGCAGGTGAGTCTGTAAATTGGTAAACTTAAATTTATTCGCATTATAGTGATTACTAAAACTGCACTCACTGTAATTTGCTCTAAAAATGCAATCCATAAATCATATTCAAATAATAAATACCTCTCGCTATAGCAAAAATTGTTCTGTTCTGACCCACAGAGCTTTTGTTTTCACCAAGGTGTGCACCAGACTTTGTGTATCTTAAGACACGTGGTTCAGAGTGTGCTTTTGAGGAACCAAAGAAAGACAGACCTTTCTGGGCCTGGGTTTTGATCGAACAGTGGCTGAATTGGAGGCCTCAGTAGGATGCTGGTCTCCATCTGCACTGTGTGACCCAAATTAGAGCAGGAATCAGTGGGCTATCAAGAGTGAGTCACACTGAAGTATCTAACAATGTAACTGAGTCCCTGACAAGAAGAGGTGGGAGGGCTTTCATTTGTCAAATGCTGATAGAACACCAAAAAGAAGGGAAGACTGTCACACAGTGTTCCTGTGGCTGAAATCAGCCTAATTATAAAATTAGCATTTTTGGCTGAGTGATTACCCAGACCTTAGATCTTGTGTAGCCAAACGCTGCATACTTTTGCTCTGATTTGGATGTTTGTTTGTTTTCTAATATATTTGATTTTGCATTTGTTTGAGTTTCACCTTTATTTCCTTTTTGCTTTTAACTTCTTCAGATAGTGTCATATTTGTTAAATCCAGATGTTTATGCTTATGTAGGTATTCAAAATACCTACATCCCCTGCTGTACAAACACAGCAGAACAGCCTGTTGTAATGCTACCAGGGAGGAATTTCAATTCAATAGCAGCAACCAAGCTGTATTATTTCAGAAGGTTCTGCTGTCAATAGGTGGCAATGATATCCTTCACTGAAGCCACTTAATGCATGTTTACAGTTTTCCTCCACCCCATTTGGAAATTTTATAACATAGTCTCAAGTTATTTATATCTGCAAAGTTCTGCATTCCCACCATTACAATTTTTCATGTCAGTATAGGCCAGCTATGGGGGAGGTATAGCATGACATTACTTTATTAAAGCTGACACTTTGCCTTGGATTGAATGAGTTTTCATCCTCCGTAGAATGCCGCCACAAGTCATTAGCATTCCAGTTCTGTTTTGCTATCAACTAATCTGCGCCAAAATATTTGCATGAAATCAAATTCATACGCTGGTCAGATACAGGGGAAAAATACCCAACCCATGGTCAGATACAGGGGATAAATACCCAAGCCCTTGTCTTTTTCATAAGTTTTGCCCTGCTTCAGGTCGGCAGCTGCAGGTACTCACTGTTCAGCTGTTCCCCCATAAAACACTTTCCCTATATAGGATTTCAGAGATTGTAGCATTTTAAGGTTATATCTACTACACAGTTGCTAAAGCCCATTTTATAGAATTTCCCTAAACAACTCCTGAGAGGAGAAACCAGGACTTGCTCATCCTGCGTATGAATATATGTGCATAGCATGAAGCTATGCTGAGATTTGGGAGAAGGAGTCTGAGTCCATAATCTCCCCTTTATTAGCCCAAGTTCTAAGGTGCCACCCAGAGCCTTATTGCAAAGGAAGCAAGTGATCTGCAGGCCAAGTGCATGAGTTCTTGCACAAACACAGAGGATCCTTAATTCTCTCCAGCTATCACCCTTTACAGCTCTCAGTCTTCAAGAGCTCTGAAGAAGAAAGACTTCCTCTTTCCTATTTCATTTTCTGTAACTCGAAGCAGATTTCCCCAAAGGCCAGTTGAGGATGAAGCCCGTCTTTGTCCCCCAAAGCTGGTTGACACCTCTGCATGCGTGTTTTGGCCTCAGCATCTCACTACGGAGGTTGTACACAGCTCAGCTGCTGGCAGGGGAAGTTTTTGGCAGCTCAGTATTCAAAGACACATGCCATGTAGCTGTGGTTGCTGTGTTGTTTCCTTGATGTTGCTGTGATATTTTCAGAAGAATATTATAATTACAAAAACTTTCTGCCAGGATATTCTCATAGGAATATCTTTCTTCACAAGGTAAAGGCAAACTATGTGAAAGCTATCATGTAGATGACAATATCAAATAATAAATAAGTAAGCAGTTTGCACCCTTCTTTTGCCATGGAAAAAACAATCCCATTTCTGCAGTGTGGTTAGGTTTTGCTCTTAACATGGTCTCCTTGCAGGAGCAGACTGCAGACATTGGTTTGTGCCACATGAGCAGTTTCTTAGAGCTATAAGGAAATGTGCTGGTGATCATTAGCTTTCTCTAATTTACTTTGTGCTCTCTTTTATCATTGAAACATAACACTGAAAACAAATATAATCATAACTTGCTAATATCAGTGAAAATCAATCAGAAATAGAATCGTATAGTCTAGAAAAAGAGGGAGAGATATTAAGGAAACTGCATTCTCAGGGTTGTTTCTCCTTTCTCTTTCCTGTTTGTGATAATGTGATTTTTATTCCCCTGATGTGAACGTGGCAGGAAAAAGTTATCATACCGACTAGCACAATAAAGTCCTGAGTCTTCCCATGCTAAAAATTAATTATTTTATAATAATCCCTGAAGTAAGAAAAGATATAAGGATATAATAGAAATTCCACAGACTTCAAAGTGTATCTGAGAAAAGCTGTTATAACAAGAAAAAAGAAATCTGTTTTATATAATTAATCTGTATTTGCTATTAATTTCACAGCTCATGAAATAAATGGAATTAATTACTGGACTTGGATTCATTTTAAAAGTACGGTAAATATTTCATAATTTTATAATTTATCCTTAAAATCAGCAATAGTCATAGTACATTCATATTGATATTATTATTATCAGGGAAAGACAAGTTTCCTATACATTTTCTAAGTACAGCTTTAAGTACCACATCCCTGCACACTCTTATTTTCATCCCGTTGTCATGTGTGATAAAGTTAGATCTTTATCTGTCGGTATTATCCACGCTAACCTTGCCAGATTGAGTTTGTGAAAACTTTTTGGTATTGATCTCTTCTGGTTTCATCACATCTTCTCGAGCAGATTGCCTTTGGGCTTGGCACCGGGGGAATGCTGATTAGGGAGGGCTGTTCATTGTAATACTGATGGAGAATGACAATGAAGCTCCCGTTAGAAGCATCCTGCCTGGAGAAAGACTGGTGCGAAGGTTAAATGCAGATAACGGTATTGGCAAATGGTGCAGTAAATCTAATTGTGCCATGATGCACAACACACGACTTGTTCTTTCCCTATGGGCCCAAAGTTACCCAAAGGTGCTGGAGTAATGCAACTGAAAGGTGAGGTCTCCCATTCCGCCTGTGGGAACGTTGCTGCTCCCATGCTTTCAGTAAGTGATAGCAAGTGGAAGAATTGAGTACAAGTGTGGAGGTAATTACATGGAAAATAGTAGTGCAGGAAAAATAGGATTATGAAAAGGCAGCAATTAAGAACTGATAAGAGAGCTGTAACATGGGGGTGAGTGTATTAGTTCAACAGATTTGAAGTTTTAGGTAAACAGAAGCGATGTGTCAGAGCAGGCGTAGACACCATGATACAGATAAATGAGAATAGAGTAGAAAAAGAAAAATGCAGTGAATGAATGAATGTTAATTACTAATTGTAGATTAGCAGCACATAAAATATGTATAGCTTTGTATGTAGCTTGGCAAACATATATGGCTTAGGATTGTAGAGAGCTGATTCTGTTTCCCACTTTGTTTCCCAAACAGAACAGATGCATTTTTTCCACATACTAAGAACCTCAGCTTGGAAGAAATGGTGAAGCTTTGTGTAGAATCAGGGACAACCTCTGAACACAAATAGTCACCAGCAAAACACACAAAACATGACTGTTGGGCAGGTGTAGCTGTGAGCCCCACTGCGATGGCTGTACTGGGACCCTTACAGGTCAGCTCATTCTCTACAAAAAAGATGTATAGAAAAATTTGTTCAGATGCTGTGCGTGAAAGGCATTTAAGCTGAAGTTTGTGATTTGTGCAGTAACCAGTGATCCAACATTTTATTTTAAACTTCAGAAACTGGCCATGGCACCTAAAATATACCTAGACCACCAAACAAAGATCCCATAGAAATGGGACTCAGTGCGCAGCCATGAATGTATTTTATTCTTTAGCTTATCTTATATGGCTGCTCAAAATTCTTGACAATGCCAAGAATTAGAAACAGGGAAAGACCTTGAAAAATCTGTGAACTCATCTTCCATCATAAACCCCTCTTCCTTCTGTTTTCTGAAGCGCCCACTGATTTTGAAGGGCTTCAGGCTGAAGTACCTCAAAGTAAGTTTGGTTTCTGAAAAATACACGGTTGGTATTTCTGCAAATGGAGAAGGGTTGGTTTAGTGAAGTGCTGCAAAAGGAAACACTCTTAATTAGCAGAAGGTAATTCATTACTTTTTAATGATATCTAGCACATATGTCTGCATTACCAATGTGGCCTGGATACTGAAACTCTTGTGGCCAGTGAAGAAGGGCATGCTGTTCAGAAAATGTTGAATACTGTGAAATTTGAATATAGTGAAACAACACAAAACTAACGTTTGTGCTCTCTTTCTTGTCATTTGTCTTGGAAGCATCAGATGGGACTCTGCGTATGCTCCCTAGACACATGTTCTGCAATCCCCAGCTTCAACAAACCTTTGCTGAACTTGCAGAAATAATACATCTGGGAAAAAATCAATACCATTTATTTTTCCCTTTACCTAAATCAGCCCTTCTGCAGCTGAATGAGTCCGGGGGATACAGGAAGCCTGGGGCTGCTGCCAGCAGAGCTCAGCCCGCGGCATGCCGCACCATGAGGTGCCAGCTGAGCCATTTGCTCTGTTCCCAAACATCACTTTTCTGATGTGAAATCAGGCTGGGTGTAAGAACTTAATTAAGAGGGAAATGTGGCGTGCTGGCTGCAGCAAAGGAAACAATTGGCTTTTGCAGGTTTTGGGCTGCAAGTGCGAGACTTTTGTTGCTTGTCACGTTGAATTCTATACAAAAGGCAAATCTGTCTGTAGGTTGCTGCTTTTCCTATCATGGGCATTCGGCACAATGATGGAAACCTGGGGTTACTGGCAGTGGTGAGAACAGCAGCTTGCCAAGGATGGAGGGCTGTGAGACAGTTACATTTGGATGCTTTGGAAACCGAGAAGCCAGCTAGTCAGGTTCAGGTTGTTCAAGGGTTTAGGATCCTGCATCCCGCAGAGCAGTGACAGTTGACATTCCCCACACAGGCAGAAGAGCTTCAGGGATGCTGGTAAACCCCAGGCAGGTAGGCACTCAGCTCAGCTGGAAGTGGTTAGAGAAGGGAAAAGTATGCAGAGGAATCAACTGCTGGGCTTTGTGAAAGCTTTGGCATTTCTTCTTCCTTTCGGATAGTGCCACAGATTTGCCAGCTGGTTTGGGACTTTTTCTCGTCTCCACCTTGGAGAGACAAATGTGCTCTGATATGAATGAAGAAACAGGATCATTGTGGTCTGTTTTCCCCATTCTTTGAGCCATCCCAATGCAGGAGCCAAGAAGAGAAATCTCATTCTTTCCCTTCTGCCTTTGAAAGAGGTAAGTTTTGTGATAAGGATGTTGTTCGGCTCAGTACAGCTAGTGGGGAACTAAAGGAAAATTCAGATCACACCGCTTATTCTTTTCAAATTCTGCTGAATCAAGTGTAAACAGCTCACTAATGTGGCTATTTTTGAAGACAAACAGTTTTTTACTTTATTGGAAAAGCTTTGGGTTTTTTTTATATATGCCTTGGAAAGCCAATGTTAAAAATGCATTTTAACAGATTAATTGCCTTCCAAGTACTTTTTCCAATGAGACTTTGTAAAGTCTCATCCTCCCCCTTTTTAAGACATTTAATCTGTTCCTTTTCCTTGTCAGACACACAGTATCTAATTTATATGATGAGTTTTGAACGATTTCACAGTGAAGGTTTTTCCTCTACATAAACAAAGCACCACGGCAGTCCTGAATGTGGGGCTGGCAGAGCCCTATGGTAATTATACAATCAGATGCTGTTTGAACAAAATGTGTTTTTCTTCCTTGCTGGGGCATAAAAGCCCCAGACCTCTGGCTCAGACTGCAGAGGCAGTGTGGAGGTGTCCCTATTATCCCATCCACAGCACACCTCTGGAGGGCAGAACAAAGTGTGTGGGGTGTGTGGCTGCTTGATTTGTGCCTGATCTGCAGGAAGGGGAGTGGGATAAGGGCAGAATGAAGCCTGACATCAGAAAGCTTGCATGTTCCATGCAGTCAGACAGGGCCGATCAAGGCACTACGGTTTTTATGATACGTCCACTGCAACTGGGATAACAAATGGTCAGGAGGAGCTTGTGTTTATGCCAGTGATGTTTGTATGAGAGGTGCCTAATTCTAGGGATAAACTTGCTTTTCCAATGGGTGCTTGTGCAGTTGATGCCCAGGTGCTCCCTGATGCTGTCAGGTGCCATCCCTGGTTATTCTGGCTCAGTGTCTTGAATGTGGCAGGGTCACCATGCAAACATATGTAAGAAACAGGAGTTTCTTTGCAATAGTACTTAAGCCATTCTAAAGCTTTATCTTATTTACTTCTGCTTCAAGAGAAATTAATGTAGCTGTCAGTACTTCTGTACTTGGTAAAAGAGATTTTTAACAAAGCAATTTCACCAACTAATCAACAATGTGTGCTTTCTGCTTTGATTTGTTAAAGGAAAATATTGGCTAAACAAAATTCTGTCTCTTTTATCACACAATTTGCTGGGGATATATGGCCTTCAGTAGAACAGTGCTATATTAAATTAATACTTCTCCAAACTTTGAGCTGCCGTATGTGAAGGGGTAATTACCAGCTCTGGTACGATCTATGCTGTGCAATATATAGGCTATTCCCCAAGATTTACTGTAAGCACTGTGAAAGCTGCCTGAGCTATAATCTTAACAAGAAGTAGAAATACAGTTCATTTGTTATAGGCACTGCCTTTTCCAAGACACTGGGGTTTTAACTTTCAAGTAGCCAATGTTGGCTTCTTTAAAAGTTTTTTTTTTTTTTTCTGCTAATCTGACATTTCTAAGACTTTAAATACACCATTCAGGTAGGTTTGTTTTTTTTTTTTTTTTTTTTTTCTCTTTTAGTTTTAGTTTTTGTTTTTTGTTTAGTTTTTGCATGTAATTTGATAGAGTTTGGAAATGAGCTGATAAATGAAGTCATGTGCTCTTTGGGTTCCATGACTTTATATGACGAATAAGAGGGAGATTTGTAAAGGATGTTGCCACAGCTTCTTGCTCCATGGCTTTACTTCTGCAGCAATCACTAGTTAACCTTAAACATAGACCTGAGATTAAAATGTCTATTTTTTTTTTTTTTCATTTTTATTTTTTTACCTACATGGAAAAGCTGACTCACAGTCAACAAACGTTTGGGTTGTAGTCATGTTATGGGAGCTTATTTAACCAAAGAGAAGAAAATATTTTCCAGTTATGCTTGCTTAGAGAAAATGAGAAAACCCACTTCGTAACATTACAGAAGTATGCTTATTATTCACAGTATTTGTAGATTTCTGGCCTATTAGCCTTGACCAGATAGCTTAAACAGGCTCCCCATTTAGCAAGAGAGCAGTGTGCATCTCACATACACTGAAAAGAAAATGGGGGAAGATGAGTACATTTTTCCAGATGATCTGAGAATATTGTTCTTTTAAACATGGAGGGAAGTTATTTTCTAGAAAACATTGGAAGAATGTGAGGTGAATGCATCTCTGTACTAAAGAGAAGGAATAAGTATGAAAAGGCAGAACTTTTACAAGCTGACAAAAGAATCATGTCAATACATTAAATTAATCCCCATCTTTAGCAAAAGGTTCTGCAGCAGTGAGTCCAAGATCCCCACTGAGGGCATCTGACACAAGGCTGCATGATGCTTCTTGCTGCAAAATCAAGAACTGAGGATGTTCTTGACTTGTAACTTGCTTTCCTATTTCCTATTATAAAACTCTTTCATAAGGAGTAATATGTGCTGTAGGACTTGGGGTCAGCGGAGTTGAAATGATACACAGCACGAACAGTTGGAGTGAAAGAATCAGGGAAAAAACACACTGCCTTCCCTGGGGGCTTTGAATATAATCTCTGACTTCTGTCCTGGAAAAAAACAGTGCTGTATGAAGGTGGGGTGCAACCTCTCTTCTTCCAGGCAATCCCTTACTGATACCGAAATAATCTCTCAGGAAGCACAAACCCTCCAGTACTGCTGCTTCTCCTTTTGGGGATATACCTGCCAGATGTTGAGGCATTGTGTAATTTTAACAAGCTAATTAAGGAGATCATTAAATTCAGAATGGGTCCTAGGCTTGAGAAGATAAGTCGGTGTGGATAGGTCTTGTGTATCTTCATCCCTGAGTTACAGCTGCTGATCCCAGATGTATCCAAGAAGGAGATGCTTACAGTTTCTTTAGAAGTCTGAGTCTTGAAGTCTGGCAACCCAACTATAAAATCTGTGTTATTTTATTATTCCAAAGAAACACAGTGGTGGACAGAACAGATGATGTGTGCATGATTCTCTGTTTCACAAAGTGCATTCTACCATTTACTGCAGGAGCCACTGGGGTTCTCCCTAGCAGTGATATTGAAATCTATTCTAGCTGATAAGGATCAGCTCATGTGATGGATGTATTTCATTGATAATATATACAATCACACTGAAATCTGTTTGGTTTCAATCAAGGAATTAGCCTAAAGAAGATTTCTTGTTTTACAGAACAAATAGGGAAACTTATGGCTAATGAAACTGTACATCTCTTTACCATTTGGTAATTTTTCTGTTCACCTAACAGCAGTCCCTGCAATGGAGACCATTGCTCCAGATGCCTCTGCATATTTAAGACCAAGGAGTGGGATAAGGTCTCTCAGAGCAGGAACCTGTGGCTGCAAGCAGGAGCCTCCTTGGACAGAGAAATGCTCATCTCCATGGTGTTTGGGATTGAACAGAGCAGCAGCTGCTCCTGTGTCCTCCTGGACCTGCGTCCTGCCAGCAGCACTTGTAATCCTTCTGTTTTGGTGACTGATGAGAGGAGCAGAAAGCAATGTTTTTTGGGAACCTACAGGTTTTTCAAGTGTCCAGGGACACTTTTTTGGTTTGTTTGCAACCCTTGACAGCCTCAAATACCAGGTATAAATCACTTCCTCCCTCTCCTTTTCCATGGCCCTCAACCAATGTAACTTCCAAGCAGTGTAGGATCACTTTCTGCCCCTGACAGCAGCCTCCTGGGTGTGCTCCATCAGCAGCAATGCTGCCCTGGATTGTCCAGAGCCCAAAAAGTGCAGCATGTGCATCTGCTGAAACACTAGAGCCACTTTAGCTGCTTCCCAGATTTAATGAGTGACTTCCTTGTTAGTAAGGAGAAAGATTGCTTCCTTTTGAAAGGCTTATGCTACTTGTGACTCCCTTCCAAAATATGCTGACTTTTAGATAGGTTGTGGGAGCTATAACATGCAATAATGTACATAGTATTCTTTATATATATGGTGTTAAATAAGTTTGGTTTTACTTTCTTTACTTTCCAGGAAGAAAGAGGGAGAAGAAGATGTTTTGGATAATAACAAAACTGAGGAGTGGCAGAATCCTAGGAAATACCCAATAGTGTGAGGAAGGTTTATTAGATGCTCATACTTAACGCTTTCAGATGGAAACAGGTAGCTTAATGCAAAGGTAACACACTTGGAATTAGTAAACTGAAATGGTTACTTTGCACAATTTGCAATTAACCTTTGGAGCTTTTTATCACCAGATAACTTTAGGACCAAGAGCTTAGAAGGATAAAAAAAAAAAGATTATATGATATCCATGTGGATAATGAGAAGATCAAGGTTTATTATAGAAAATCAGAATGTATAAGAGAAATCCTTGTGTTTTTAGGATTTAAGGTAACTGATGGGATCACTAAGCATTGGCTGACAGGAGTAGGTCAGAAGCTTCCCCAAGGGCACTTCTTTCACCAAGTTTTTAGCACCTCTTTTTAAGAAGTATTACATATACTACTAGCCCAGATAAGATTTAAGACTGGGTAGTTTGTGAGACTAAACCTTACATGACAAGATTTAGATCCTTAGAAGCTGTTCAGAGCAAAGAATTGTTCTGGGCAGGGATTTGGAAGCATTTACAATGCTGTGAAGGCTTCTTTGATGTCTTTTAATCAAAATTTTACTACATGGTTAAATGTTTTCAAGATGGGAAAATGAATGTTGGGGGGAACTTTGCACAGAATTTATAGCAGTCACTCCCAGCACAGAGATGTAGGCATTTATCCAACTCTCCCAAAGAGCAGCAGTGAGTGCCACGTCTTCCTCAGTGTGTCTGCTTTTCACCTAAGCCCCAGCAATGTGAGCAACGACAGCATGCTTGGGATCTTGTCTCTCAAGCTTCTTCCAGACGCTTCTAAACCTAGTTCTGAGTGTTCTTACAAGTGCTGTCCCCTTATCAGGCTTCAGGAGCTCAGTGAGCGTCTCTGAACTTCACTCTTGGCCACTCTCTGCTGGTTGGTTGAATTGCTGAGGCATTGAATTGGAAAGGTTGCCAGGGTAGGAGTTGCGTATGGACTGTTCCCACCCACAATAAAGCCCTAAACATCCAAGGCTTCCTCCTTTCAGTCTCCCTTGCGAAGGATAGGCCTTCCTTAAGCATCCCTCTGGATGAGCTTTATAGAACTTTGCATTCAATCTACAGATTTAAGACAGATGATGGGAGTTCTCAACCTGTTGGAAATCCATGTGACCCCACTTATACATCTTATGCTGTTATACTTGTCATAGAAAATATTGCATGCTATTTGACGTTCATAATCGTGGATCAAGATTACACGTTGTGATGAATATTTTTTATTTATTTTTTTATCAGGAATAGGTAAAATTGAACAGTAGTCTTAAAAAATCAAACCTTGACTTGTAGATGAATCATTGCCATCAATGCTGGGAGAAGGGAAGGAATATCCCCCAAACAAAGGATGTTATAGGATGCTAATATACAGGTATGGTTCTTCCAATCCTGCTATTTTTTTTTGCAGTGGTATGCATAAGATTTTGTAGTAAAGCAATAACAAAATACTAAAAAAGAATCAGAATTCATCTGAGACGCAAGGGGATCACTTTTAATCATAATTTGCCAATCAAGCCGTTCATTTTGCAATGAATAAATAATGTATTTGATGATTTAGCTCTGCTTATTTCTTTCAGTATCATATTGTCTTATGAAGCAATTTATATACTTGGTGAGAAATTGTGCAGCGTAGTGTGAAATATTAGAAACTGTGCCTAGAACTTGAACAAAATGGATAGATTTCTACTGGGCAGATCATAAATTCAGTGCTTCCTTTAATGCAGTTCTGTTATTGCTTGCATACTGGTTGCTGCCATGCCACTGAAAACCGATTTCAGTAGATATAAGAAATCTTGCTTGTAAAATGTTGAGATCCATAAATAAAGCATTGAAAACTGGGTTATGATTATTGTTGACGTGTAAGATTTTCTGGGTTGATTTAGTTTGTGGTGGTTTCCAAGATCCCAACTCAGCTGAGAAAACAGGAATTAAAAACAACAAAAAAATAATTGTGAAAGGCTGAACTGTGAACACTACTTGAGTTCAGTAAAACTCCATATGTATAAATAACAGCAAAGTCACTGATTCTTGCTAAGGGCTGTTATTGACTTAAAGAGAAATCTCACACGCATCAATCAGTAGGTAGATTTGGCCATTAGATTTTTACTACTAAGTGAAATGAACTGAAGAAATGACCTGAAGTTAACTAAATATGTTATGTTTCACAAAGCAGTGTTTCCATGAGAAAGTGTAGTTGTAATAAAAATAAAGGCTTTCATGAAAGAGCAGATACTTAATGGTGTAACATTTAGAAGAAAAAAAAAATAAAAAAAGAAGATATATTTGTGTTTCATGTGGCTATTGCCACTAAGCAGCATAGATTGTATTTCTGTTGCTATTCCTGGCATACATAGATCACATGGAGTCACTGCAGTGACAAGGGACTGAAACTCATTGTAGACTTTTTAATGTATCTGGCTACAAGAGGGGCATGGTGACGGCTCTGCAACACTGACTTTGTGCTCCTCTGGGGAGGAGAGCCGCTCACTCAATAATGAACAAGCATTCTCTTCTTTGCTTTCTGTTCACAGGAAGCTAGCTACAGTCCAGGCATTTCTATGACCTCTTTCTACTAGAACGAAAGGTTAATTTTGAACACTTAAGTTTCTAAGAGAAATCCTGATATCTATTTATTTTTACTTAAGGAGAGCAAACTCTCGTCTATAAGAGAGCTCTGAAGGATCCGTTCACAAAAGTACACTTTTGTTAAACACTTCAGCATACATGGAGCTGAAACAATTAGAAAGGTCTTAGAAAGGTTTAGAAACAAATTAAAAGTATCCCTACTCAATAGTGTAGGCAGTAAAGCAATGTAGCAAATGGAAACCATTGTGTACAAGATCCAAGGGCTTCTAGAGGGGCAGGTCAGCTGTCTATGAAGATATTAGAAATGAGTCTTTGAATTTGTTGACATTTTCCAGTAATTCTAGGCAACTTCAGATAATCTTGAGATATTAAGTAGAGGTTTTCAGTGCTAATATAGTCTGCACGTAACCATGCAAAAAAACAAGCAACCAAAAATAACCCTTTTATGTATTACTTTAAATAATGAAGAGTAATAACAATGGCCTTATATTAATGGTCTTGAATTCTGTTTGCTTTCATATTTCAAGATCCTATATCCAAATATAAGAGGATTCAGTCGCTCAATACATACGCTAAAATAAGGTCTGCCTTCATAATAATAATAACCAATGCAGTAAAAATGTTGTGGCTACATCTTGCCAAATGACCCTTGTGCAAGGGCACAATGGAACACAACCCAAATGGATTGTGCTATTGACTACTGTATTTTTCCTTTCATTGCTCCCTATTACTGAGGCATCAAGATCCGACTTTACACCAAGTTAATTTCAAATCAATTTTATCACTTTTAAATAAGAAATCAGTCCCAAATCTTCCACTTAGTGCTATCAGCTTATATATAAATGTCTTCTGTGACAAAATAGAAGGATAATTGTGTTACCTTGAGTTCTTGGGAAACATTATTGAATAAACAAATGTTACGATCTGAAGATATTGAACTGACCTGTTAGCAGTCCGTTTTTTTCTTACTGGACATTTTCTCTATCAGCAAGTATTGTGTTTTTCTTGATGGATACATTCTGTGTAAACATCAAGCTGTTGCATTTTAACCAGTGGGTTTTGTTTATATTTATCTAAAATCTGTTGCAAGGGGCCTGACTATATCTGCAGATGGCGTTTTCATCCACATTCCTTGACTGTACTCTACTGTGTTTGCATATTTCTCAGCCCCTATTAGCCAAACAGTCATCAGGGTAATGATCATTTGTAATATGTGGCAGAAGCCCAGGGGTCAGGACTACAAGCCTGGTGCAGGGATCTGGGGGAGCCACCCCTGACCTCAGGAGGAGGTGCAGATCAACTCCATCCCTGTGTTCATGCTAGTACCGCTGGGTCCTAACCTCCCTGGGCCCCCAGGCTGTGTTACTGTGCTCCTGGTAATTACTCTGTGTGCCTTTTCACTTTAAAATGACTGTGAAAATGGTTCTGCGCAAGTTGCTGCAATGTCTGCAGTGTGATGGTGAGGTTGTGTGCTGTTGCGTGGCCTGCAGGAATGTTTGAGGACTCAGAGCTTGCAGAAAATGTCTGTGGGCTGTGCCAAGCCTTTTTGATGGTACTGCTTGAATTGACAGGTCTCTGGAAGGAAATGCCACCTTTTTGGTTTGCTCCCCGTGAGTGGAAATTTAACATATGCCTATTGGGAGAGATTAGTGCCCATGCTGGAAGACAAGGTATTTTTACTGGCTTAGTATATTATCTTCTTAATAGTTATCTGCATTTAAGTTGCTATGACACAGCCTACAGTATTATGGCTATGCCAAGTTATAAAAATAACAGAGATGGTGATCAAATGGGTGAGGTGTGATTGCAGGTTGTACCTCTCTCACCCTGTCCCAAAATCTACTAGGAAAACTAGATCAGTGAGAGCCTATGCACCTAATTAGGCACCCGTCCCCCAGTCACAGGCATAGTTTGAATACTGAGCAGTACACTAAGAGTTTCAGGTTGGTTTTTGTTTTTGAGATGGATTTCTCTGTCTGTCATGACAGAGGTGTAGTGAACTGCAAGAGTATTTCATACAGTGTCAGTTATGATGACCTATCAACTGAGTATAAAAAGATGTTGGGCAAGCAAGCTAATATTTCACAGCTGTTTAGTTTTATTTTGCTGTGATTCTCAGATATAACAGCATATATATGGAAAATAGTGCTGTAAACGTGCCTACCACAGACACCATCTAAATAAGTGGACTGATCAGACATTCTGACAATAGATATTGATATATGAAAAAATCCAACACCCAAATCCTTCCCAGGGAGATAAAAGCAGTTTGGCTGATGCTGCATCACGTCGTTCTCGAGCGCTGCAGTGGTTCATCTTGGCACATAGCACAACAGATTTATCGTCTTTGTTTTTCCTTGTTTTACTATTCAAAGTTGTGGTAAATAATTTAAAAGTAAAGGGCATTTAAACTTCAGGAAATAGATGAGACCAAATGATTAGCCATTCCTGTGCTTAATGGCATCTCAATCATGCTGCTGTGGGTACAGCTCTGCCTTGCCACCATGTGGGACAACGAGGATTTTGGCTGGCTTTCGGGGCAAACGGTGCAAGTCATGCTCCAGTCTAATAGATAACCAGAATAATTACTGACAACAGTGGAGCAGATAACTCTTTCTTAGGTATGCAGTCGTTTTTGTAATGCCTTCTCCAGGAAATGAAGCAAAAAAATGCAGAGAACCATTGTTATCCTGTAACAAAAGTCACATTTTTCAGTTGCGCTCATTCTGAATTTTTTCTTGATGATTGTTTCAAGAGTAGCTTTTTCTCTGCAGTGAAGCGTGACCTTTCTTTTCAGTATGAACTTTACAGTGTGCTCATTTCCCTGGTAAGCTAATAAGGGAACGTGTGTGGATATATATAAAAGAAAAAAAAAAATGAAGCTCACTTGTAAATTCCTGGCACACTCCCATTTTATCTCTTGTCCTCCTAAACGACCTTTTATCACCCATGTTAGACAAAATCTCTTCATGTTGTAGCACTTGCAGATGAAATTATGGTTTTGGCTAGACGTGTTATATGGATATGCAGAAGACCAGCAGAAATACTGCTCATTTCCATTTCTTCCTTGCCTACTTAGTAGGGTTGTTTTTTTGTTTTTTTTTTGTGTAGCAGGTACTGAAGCATACTATTGACCTCTGCAATTTGCTGCCAAGTGACTGAAGTGGTAATGAGCTATCTATGAAAGGTGAAAAATTGCCATTCAGGCTTTGCGTGCTTATGGGCATTAAAATATTCAGGTGTGGTTTTTGGACTGTGGCTCAACTTACAGACAGAATTAGAAGCCTGAAATCAACCTTTATTTCCTCCAGACTTAGCTGGAATACCAGACTCTTAGAAATCCTTTCAAAACAATTTCATCATTATTACTGTAATCACTGCACAAGTGGGAAATCCTGTACAGAATGCCTCTTGTTGCTATGGGACGTTGTGGTGGCAGTTCTGCTCACAAATTGATATTATCAATTGCAATTTAGTCATTACAGGTTTGCAGTAAGATTGTTGGCCTGCAAATTTCTTCTGCTTTTACTGCATGAGACTGAAGACCTATAGTACTGTGAAGTGTTAAAACATTGTCTTTTTCTTTTTTTTTTCTTTTTTGTTGTATGAATATTATTTGACTCTGCCCAGATTTTACTTTTAATAGAGTTATTTCCTTGCCTGGGCTGCCCAATGCTGGGTCTGTATAAGAAAACATGAGAGCACTCTTTACAGAGCCTTTTAAACTAGAGGACTCTTTGCAACTGAGGCAGGAGATGCATTTCAAGGGATTTCAGATTTTTTCTTTTTTTGGTATTAAGCACTGCTATTTCCAGTGCTGATTTCCTCATTGCCCCCACTGAAAACAGGGACATGATCTGGCCACATATTAGCAGCCCCTTGCTGGAACAGACTGAGCTGAGATGGAGCATGACAGTTCCCAGCTCCATGCACAAGCTGTGAAATTCTTGTCTTGGTTCTGAGTTGGGAATTTCATCTTAGTGCTTTCAGAAAGGAAAAAAGAATCATAATACAGTCCAGGCACATCTTCTGTACCAAATCCTCCTTTATCCTCCATGTCTGCCCCAGCACTTGGGTCACACAGTAGTAGAGAGAGAGGTGGAGGAGAGTGCAGAAGTCTTGATTTATGAGCCTGGAAATCAAAGGATATTTTGCAACCCGTCAGCACTAGTCTGTACTGGGATTTTCCAGCAGGAATTTTAAAAAGATTTTAAAGGATTGCCTGCAGATCTGGCTTTTCTGAGATATTCAATATACCTGCATTTGTTTGTGTGCATGTGACTAATAGGAGAGCTAGAGGGCAAACCTTCACCACTGTGCAAACCCCCATTTCAGGAATGAAGTTCCAATTAAATCTGTGTTCTCCGTGGCAGAGCATCCCTTTGACTGAAATATTCCAAGAGGCACTGCTTCTCTTATCTCTAGTCCAAGAAATTGTGATTTTAATGTCCAGCTTTGAACACTGAACCGTAGCTCAAGTATTTCTCTCACTGTGTGCTTAGGAGGTGCTTCAGCCCCTCGTTAAAGCAGCCTTCCTCTACTTGGCGGCCACAAAATCCTTGAGATACTGCTGTTGTTTTGTGCAATCATAAAAGTGCCTCCCATTCTTTTCTCCACTTGGAAGGTGAAGGTTAGACTTCTTTATTACTTTTAATTTGTTGAGGAAAGGCACTTAGTATCATCTGGATGAAAGTGACCATCTTCTGTACAATTAAATTAGTAGGAAAATTAAAGGTCTGAAACTGGAAGCCTAGACTGGCAATCAAAGTGTTCCAGGATATGCTGAGGACACAGGATGGTTACAGCAGAGACTAATATTTGTAAAAGAATAACCGTAGAAGACTATTAACTGTTGGTAGGCAGAGACCAAGACCGAATTGCATGAGTAGCAGTTCAAGGGAAATTACCAGATATAACTTTTTAAGCATATCCAAATCAAGAAATACTGATTTCATTTAGTGAAACACCTCAGATGTACCTGCATATCCTGCTACAGCCTGTCTTGTAACGTTTATGGGGAAACCTATGTCACAGAATGAAGAATCAGTTCATTTTGCTTTTTGTCTTGTTTTTCATATCACTGATTGCTCTAATTCTTGTTCTAAAATTCAAACGAAAAACCATTATCAGTTATCTTGTAGAAAAGAGCTCCTCTTGCCATGCAAAGATGTTTTATGATTATGTATTGCACATCTCTCACATTCATTTAGCGCAATAAACAATACAAAGACAGCTTGTAGGAAATGAATCCTCTCTGCATTATCTTATTATCAGAAGCTGCACGCATTTCATCTAGAGGAAAGAGTGCAGGAATTATTATGTTTATACACTGAATTATAATATTAAATCAACACACTAGAGGCGAAAAATCGGCCTTCTTGAACCCTCTCTATTTCCAGGTTCCATGTTTACATTTCAGTGTTCAGTAAAGCTAGTGAATTTCTCTACTAAGAGCTGAATGTAGAGCCAAACTTGATCCCCCAGAGTGGGATCTCTGTGATGGTGGGAAATTCATTACCTTCTTCTAAAGGAGATCTTAAAGATCAGATGGCAAAAATATCCATGTGATAGGGGAGTAGAGGTCTCTTTGTGCTTGGCACTGGTGAGACTGGACTTTGCTGCACTCAACCTCAGGCTTCTTGCTGCAAGGAATTGGCTTGCTCAAGGTTGAGCAGAGAAGATCAACAAGACTGGTGAAGGAACTAGAAAACAGGACTTTCAGAGGAAACTGTGCTGTTGTTCAGTCTGGAGAAGGGAAGGGATCCCAACACTGTCTGTAACTCTCTGAAAGGAGGTTTTATTGAAGAGAGTGCTGACCTCTTTTCTTAGATGACAAGCCACAGGACGCGAAGGAACAATCCCAAGTTGTGCCGGGGGCTGTTTAGATTGGATCATAGATAAGGGAACCAAGCATTGGAACAGTCTCCCCAGGTGAGTGGGGTGCCCCCATTCCTGGGGAATACTAAGAGTTGTGTGGACTAAGGGGCATGATCTAGTGGTGGGACTCAGGTTGGGTTGATAGCTGGACTCAATGATCTTGAATGTCTTTTCCAATGTAGATGATTCTGATTTGGAGAGAGTGTCTTATAGCTTGCTGCTGACATAGGCTTGTTTTGATTCAAAGAAAAACCAGAAGCATATTCTTCCAAAGCCAATTTTGCTTGGCTAAGAAATAAAAATGGGCTGAAAAACAAAATTGAGGCCGTTTTGTAATACTCAGCACTTGGTAAAGAGAAGAAGAAGTAAGTAATTACCGTACCAAGAAGGTTTGTATGCAGATAAATGTCTGAAGGTAATGAGAATAAACTCAGCAAAACAGAATTATGTAGAAAATTTGCCTCCTATCAAATGGGCTCATTGTTTATGTTCTCTGACAGAGGGAATGTTTAATATCTGAACAACCACTTATAGGGTACACTGGGACTAATAAGCAGCCTAATCCTCAAAGTACCTTAGCACTTCTAAATGTCATTAAAAGTCACTCCACGAGATAAGAGCTAAATATATATTCTAGCTATCAAAACCAGATTGCTGTGGGATGGGTATGAAACTGTGCATGTATAATATTCTACTCTTAATATTAAAAGATAAGTTATTTATCACTAGAAAATGATGGGGAGGGCTCCTACATCCTTTCCTTTTCCTTTAAATCCTCCTGTTAACAGCACCTGTGATCTAACTACACGACTTAATTATTTGCAAAAAGGCTAATTTGATGCTGAGGGGGAAATGATTGTGGCACAAACATTTCTATTCAGATAGATGTAAGATTTAAAAATATTAACTTTGATACAGAAAAATAGTGTGCTGGTATTATGAGGGCTGCTCCAAAAGTAATGTCTCCTATTTTATTATGTTGTACCATGTTGGCAATATTTAAGAGATATTACCTGTGGAACGACTCTCGTAGATGGACTAAGAAAAATAGATACCAAAGAGGAACTTTCTGTTAATAGAACCAGGCAGGTGTGATAACAGCAGCTCAGCACGCTGGCTTGGTGTGATCACAGCAATGGCTAATGCATGTGTTAACTCAGAGGAAGTTTTCAAATGAAATATTTGCTATCTAATGCATTACTTCTTTAGTCAATTTTCAGATTCTTTCTTGAAGCTAATGCATATTCAGTACAATTATTGCCTTCTCAAGATCATTTATGAGAGTGTGCAAATAACTCATTAGCCATACTTCACTCCATGGTGGACATGTGAATGATTTCATTTGTTTAAGCATGTGGGGAATACCAGAAAAGTGTTCCTACTTACAGTAACAGGAAGAGAAACAGCCACAACATAGCACAGGACTGAAGTGTTAGGTGGTGGTGTATGCAGATTGCACCACGAAGCTGCTCAGATCATAAAAGAACTGCTTTTGTAATGTGAAATTGCATTAAAATATGATTAAAAACTAATCCAACTTCTAATTGGAAATAGTCTGAAATTAATGATTAAATCCCCATAGCAAGATATTAAAAGGTTGCTGATGTCAATTTTTTAATGATTTTGTTTTGATTTTTGTGATGAGCCCCAGAAAATAACTTGTTTCAAAGAAGTAAATTTCAGTTTTCTGGAGTCTGGATATAACTGATACCACTGTTTACTTCCTGATCACTAATGTTGTTTGGTCAAACTGTATCTGCCTTTGCAATAGCCTTTGAGGACCCAATACCCACCATTTTTTCCAATCGCTTTTTATTTTCCCTGACTTTCTTTTTTTTTTTTTAATTGTTAAGTTTGGGTTTTGGTGGGGAATAGTATTAAATTAATTAAAAACAAATAATAAAAATACCTCAGCATTTAGCAGGCCATTTAGGTCATTCAGATTTCACTTAGCAAGCTTATTGAAGCAGAATCTTTTGAGATATATTTATATACTGTTTCATCTGACTGAGCAAATATTAAAATGCATTCAAATAAAACCTCTTGTTTCAGCTGAGTTGAGATGATGAAGGTTAAGCAACAGTTTTTCCAATTCCATATATAATAGCTTTACAGATATGCATATTTTTTAAATAATAGATGAAATAGTGTTGAAGGTGCATGTATACATAGAGCACATAAAACATGAATAAATAATCTACAGCATATTTTCACTATATTGTTCCCCCAGCATCTGATATCAGTAGTGATTCTTGTGCTATTTTGTGGATGCTGAATGCAATTATCTTACTAATAAACCTACAAATGTTGGGAGTATTTTAAACAAGAGGTGGAGCTGAAAATATACTTTGTTACTTGCTTGGAGCCTGAGGCTGCAAATCCTCAGTGATGTCTTTTCTCCAAATTTCAGGTACTTTGTAAGGAATGATGTGTGTTAGGATGAAGCTGGTAGTCTGCTCAATGTGTGAGGAGGGATTTTTATAGAGCTTTTCCATAGCCATGATAGGTTACAGAACACAGATAGGACTGGAGAACACGTTCTCTAAGTTGTTCACAAGCTCAGCTTAAGCTTCTAAATCTATGGCGTTGCACATAGCATTGGGTTTTTGCAGAATTTCTCTGGACTGAGTTGAACTATTTTAGGTTTACGTACTTCAGGTGTCTTCCTGAATGACTAACTAGCACTCAAGAATGTAATGAACCATTTTAGAAAGATTATCATCTTCGAGCATTTTTCTGCTTAGTAGAGGCAAGGAGGTTAAAATTCCCAATCACTGTATGGTGCAAACTTCAACTTATCTGCACAGTATCAGAACCAGCACTTTTTTTGTTGTTGTCTAATTGTGCTCTAATTATGTATGAAATAACAGCTGACCTATAACTGGAGTCATGATTTGCTATTCTATAAATGAAAAGAATCCTTGGTGTATAACTCTCTTGTTTATATTCAAAATTACTGCAGTTTTTACAGTAATTGGTTCTCAGGATCACAGTGTAGTTGTGTGAGGAGGATCGCAGTCCTCATGTAGAAACTGAGCTGTTCCTCTCATTTTTAGCATGTATTTTTTCACTTATGGCCTATGTAATAAATGGTTAAGATTGAAAAATAAAACAGAGCATTCTAAATAAATAACCTAGCCAAGCTAAAATATTTCTGGAGATTAATGAGGTAGTACAGAAATCCTTTGTATTTTATTTAAGAATCTTGAAAAGTGCTTATAATTAGAGTATATATTTGTCTCTAAATTTTTCCCAAATATGTATTTTAAGGTAATGAATACTGAGTAATGTTGGCTTACTGAGTTATCTTTCAATTTTTTCAAATTTCTTAGCATATAAAACTAAATTTTAGTTATTCTGCTCTTCCAAACAGTTTTATGCATACAGTCCAACCATCTAACCCTTGATACTTTGGAAACCAAAGAGTAGAACTCTACCAGACCAGCATTTCTAATGACATGTTGTGCCGTCAGTGTTTTGTTAGTGTATGGTGTTGTCTCCACCTTGCAGGACGGAGGATATGCCAAAAATCTGTGTGGGTTCGAAAAGTGACTGGAAGAAAGAAAAGAACCCACCAAAGAAAATCCTTAGAGGAAAAATCTGTCACATAGAAAGATTTCACCTCAGCTTCAGGGGATCCTTGAACCGCAAATAGCTGCAGGCTGGGAAGGTATTCTGGGGAATATGGTTGTGTTCTGTAAATATTGGCTGTGGGCAGTGTTGAAGGACGTGGGACGACGTGCATGTTCATTTTGAGCTGGATCAACCATTCCTGTGTATCTGTTATTTGTGTGTTTTCAAAAACAAACAAAAAAAACTTTCTAAGAGACGCTTCTCTCTTTCTTTTTTTTTTTTTTTTTTTTTTTTTTTTTTTTTTTTTTTTTTTTTTGTTATTCCAATCCAGTCTGTTTTCTGGGCCAAGGAGGGAGATTGTGGAGCATCTCAGTGCCCCTAGGCAGCTGGTGGATGAGGGAGGAGTGCCTGCGGGGATGGGGCTGGCAGCATCTCTTTCAGATCAGCGTGCCTTGGTCCCTTTGCATCTGAGAACAGCACAGAGCTTGTTAGTGAGTTACAGGTGTCAGCAGATAATCAACAGGATTGTTGTAAAAAACAAAACAAACAAACAAACAAAACCTGGAATAAGAAACAATTTATTTATGATGTATTGACAAGGATATGGAAAGAATCCCAAGAGACCATAACAGAAAGACACAATATCATGGCTAATAACATGCTTAAATAAATTTTATTTTACAGTGAAATCTACCCATGGCTGGAAAGGTTGATGTTAAAAAACAGTGGTGACCTGTGTGCAGCAATTGTAGCAACAGGCATGGCTCCTGCCTTCTCGTGGTGGGGCTGTCCAAGAAGCACATGGCTCCTGCCTTCTCGTGGTGGGGCTGTCCAAGAAGCACAATGATGCCTTTGGGAATTACAGCTGCAAGCATGAACTGTGTTTTCCCCAGTAGATCAATTTTTCTAACTTCAGAACAATGAAAGAAGCATAACATATTATAAATTGAAATTACCCTGCATGGTTTTAACTGTACAGTTGGCAAATGTCATTAAATAATATCATTCCCAGCCATACGCCACAGGGAGCTGTCTATCGTATATTATCTAGCATTCTGATGGAAGTAAAAAATGATTAATTTTTACTATCTCATGTATAATTTACTTATTAATGTTCCTTGTGAGACAATCTGGTTTTGATTATTGGCTAATGCATACTGAATCTAAGCTTTGTATTTTTATTTATTTATTTTTTTTTTGAAGAGATTAGGGCATTTATTGTTTTCTGCGAACCATGGACATTTGAGATCCAGAGTGATTGAATAGTATTCAATAGGAGAGAAAGAAAAATAAAATGCCAAAACGAATCATGACTGTTGAGGATGCTTATGAGATCCCCAAACATCTCATCCCACAGTGCAAAAGCATCCATTCACCAAAGCCTAAACTGAAATGTCTTTATTTTATTTTCTCCAGTTTTTGTTCAAGCTCTAAAAAACATTTCGTTTTATACTTGAATTTAGGCGTGGTTTAGTCAGATCACTTGAGTTTTCATCAAAAAGAGCACATAATAAATTAAGAGTTTTTCATTTTAAAGCCTGAAATGCATCCTGGTTGATATGAGGACAAGGACTATGTGGCTGCTGAAGCATGTTGTCAGCTTTTTGGCCTTCAAGGGCTAAATCACGTTTTGAGATAAATGCTGCTCTTCAAAGTAATCAATATTGAGTACTGTGAGTACTATGTAGTTTTAGTTAGAATTCACTTATAGTAACTAGCAACTCCTTGAATTTAGTAATAATTCTTTTAGCTTTTGTTCATAATCATATGGCAGCTTTAAAATATAAAATACCTTATTTTATATTTACATTGAAATAAAAGCCACTGAAACACTAAGAGAAGAGGCGTGTCTGTGAATGATTGTATGATCTGGCATCAATACCTCTCAGAATTTGTCTTGTGCTGTTTCATATTTTCAACTTTCATTTTGCAATTACACTGTCCTTCTGTCAGGCCTGGCAGATCATACTTCTTGTGCATGAGATTTAACTCTGACTTCTGCTTCAAGGATACTAAGTTATTTTATGTTTCTTAGCATTGTACTCAATCCTGATATCACTAATAGCTAAAGAAAAAATATTTTTTCTGCTTTTTTTTTTTTTTTTTTTTTTTTTTCCCCTAATAAAAAGGTCTAGATCTGTATCAGTAAAAACATATTTACGTAGTTGTGTTGAATAATGACTAGCATCAGCCTCTTTGGAGAAGAATCAAAATGGTGTCTTTCCAAATGACACAAATCAGCAATGCTTCAAAAAGAAGAATTTGTTGAATTTCTACCAGGAAGTTGTCTCGTGTCTCTCCTGCTCCTTAAATCAAATATTACACAGCACCAAGGTATGTCAGCTCCAGCAGTCCCGTAAGATGAAATGAAAAGCATAGTTATTTGCACAGTCTTCACATGAAAAAGAATTTGTGGTTGAGGTTGTTCAAAGGAGGCTAATGTAAAGGAGATGGAAGCAGCTGGGTGCATCCTGCCCTGAAAATCCTCACCTATGGGTTGAAGTACTTTTGATAACGATATTTCCTTATCTTCAGGAGCAGATTAATTATGTGTAGTTCCTAAAAAGATTTTTTGCACTTTTCTACTGGATTTGGGATGGAGAACTGACTGGAGACCCTACAGCCATCTGATTTCACCAACGTGCAAAGAAGGTTTTGTACCATGAATAGTGTTTATCTTAGAAAAAAGAATAATCTACATAAGGAAATCTTTATTTCCTTAGAGCTGCTATCAATGTTTGAATGTAAAATTATACTTATCCTCAATTTTTATTGATACCTGTCATAAATTGCGTATTCAGAATGGCTCAGATTACGCAGATTTTGAAACGTTTTACTGTGTGAAAAGTTGTTTTCTTTTTTTCTGTGACCTAACGCTGTACTGTACAGCTCATTATATGATCTCCTGTTGTCATAGCCAAAGAATATCCCATTAGCCATTGTTCACTGTTCCAGCACATCTACGTTTTCATGTTCTTTCTTCCCATGAATGCTTCTTCAGTTATTTTTTTCACCCCTAAGATATGTTATTCTGAAGCATTTGAAGTTCAGTCTCATTCACATTTCTAATGTCTCTGATTTGCTTCTTATTGTATTTCTGATCTTCTGGTTTCACTGGGGACATTCCTTGCTCACTTCTTTCCCCAATATTGTTAATGATGATATTACAACTGGAAATACTTTAGCACTCTTATGTACTTGTAGTTGTGTTTGTGATATACATGTAGGTTTACTTCTTCTCATTGGAGCTTCTTCAGTAGGAGCTGTGGCACCAACACCAGTGTTGGCTTAAGTCTGACCCAGACTGTTTCCATTTCTTTTAGAAGTTTTATTTTTACACTGGCTTCTGGGCAAAGTATAAGCTAACAAAACATCACTCTTTTATCTGCTTACCTCTGTCTTTCACATGTAGCCCTTTTCTGACTGGCATGTGCAAGTGGGTGATGGAGACAAGAGGCAGGTTATAGAGACAGCCGTAACTTTATAACTTACTTATCCTTCCTCTATTCTCTTTTAGCTAGTCCAGCATGAAGGTCCAACACACATCTGAGCCCTGCAGATACGTGGCTTTCAGCACATGCAGAGAATTATATCCCGTTTAACTTGGCCCAGCTGATACCAGCAGGCGGAGTTTCATTGCAAGTTTCGTAAAGGTCTGTGTCTCTTTTCCACTTGCTCTTGGAAAATATCCAGCCTAAGTTCATCTCGCTGTGGTCAGGAGTGGCCAATAGGCAGAATAGCTGTTCACCTCCACAGTCTAATTGGCTTACTAGTGTCATCTCTCAGGCTCTGAGGACAAGAGGGGAGTGTAAGCCACTCTTGCTTCTAATTAATGTACTCTTGAATTTGCCTTATTGACTTCAATTAACTGATGAACAGGTTGAGGTAGTAGTGGGTTATCAAAGATGAACCTCTCAAACAGAGAAGTTAGGGGGATTTTCCAGCGTGCAGGTGGTCTGGAAGCTAAAAGCTGTCTCGGAAATGATAAGTACCACTTAACAGTGGTGATATTTATTTATCACATTTTACCAGGTTTTAAGGATAAACACAGTATTTAATAGGACAATGCCATTCTGGAGTTACTGAGTTTACTTTCTGGAGCTAGAAATTACACACTTGTGTTGAAGTAGTTAAAAGCAAAGGATCTCGTTCCTAATTTCTTCTCATTTGTTTGGGTCTTTGGGCCAGTGCCATCTTAAAGTAGGCCGTCTGTGAAATGGCACTGAATGAAGATACTAATGTTTATTTCCAGTTTGTGCTGGTATAATTTATCCTTCAGTGCCACAGGTAATGAAGTAACAACCCATGAATTACAAACAGGAGAGATGAAAACCTGTTCTCACTGTGTATTTATTCAGGCTGAATTGCTGTTGTATCTAAGAATCTCCAGAGGAATGGATGTGTCCTCACAGCAGCTCTCTCAGCGGGTTGTGTTTTTCCCACTGTCCAGATGGGACCTGGGATGGCATGAGGTTAAATGAGTTGCCTGACAGTACACAGGCAGTCTGGAACAAAAATGAGAGCTGAACTGAACTCCTCTGCCTCTCAGTTCAGTGCCTCAGTCAGAAAATAATCCCGTAAAATACCTTTGTCAGGGAGCTGTGGAAATCAAGGGGAAAGAGATAAAAACTTTAGGGGAATAAATACCAAGTGCTTTTTTGTTCAACGTATCAGACTGCTGCAAAGTAGAAGGAGCAATTGGCTAATCATTCTGTGACCATCTTCTCTTTTACAGCTGCACCATTTCCACTGGTCACCAAGGCCCTAACCAACTCACCATTGTGTGCATGAATTCCTGCTCTCATCTGCTCAGTCCGGTAACTGAAAGTGCAAAGAGGCAATTGGGTTCATGATCAGTCCGTTAGCAAGTGCATATTCAGAATCAGATCTATGTTTTGGCATGACCAAAGCTGAAAGGTCGGCCTATAGAAATGTTTATCTGTATCACATACTAAAGTATCCGCCGTGGCTTTTGCCAATGTTTCTACTTTACCATCCCATACTTGAACTATAACTTTGCTGGAGAAGCAAGATGTTTTACATTAAACAATAAAGGCTGGCATGGATATCCTAGTCAAAACACATTGCCTATTATACATGCAAATATTTGCGTTTCAGTGAGCCTTTGGAGCAGCATCACTTTGAGGAAATCATGTTTGAAATGATCCCAAATTGAGCTATTAATGTTTTTATCTTTATTGTGCTGTATGATTTATCCTTCAGTGCTCAAGGTAATGAAGTGTTAACCCACTATGTACAAATGGGACAGAAGTAGGAATACAGTTTTCTCTACTCGTATTTACACAGCTTGTATTTATGCTCTTTCAAAGTTGAAATTATGGTTAATATTAGAAAACACAAATATAACATTTTATTGTGCTGAAGGAAGGACCTGTAACCAAAGGTGAAAATGCTGTAAGTTCATATTTCATCAGAAAAGGCTCAATCAATATCATATTTTAATGCATAAGGTAATGGACATATAAAGCATTTAAAAGCCTCCTGAAGAACTGTTATTATATACTTTACATAGCTTGATGCATGCATTTAGAGAAAATGGAGCATAACACAAGTTCTTCAAGGTTTGGATTTCTAAAGCATAACTGCAGTGAGAGGAATTGCTTTCCGCAGGTGCCAGTGGCTCTCCTTTGTTGCTGGATGACAAGTGGGCATCCACACAAAGCCATGGCCATGGAAACCTCTGCCACTTTGGCAAACAGCATGCAAGTCCAACATAGGCCATAGTAAGTAAATCATGTTACTTGCTTTTTAGCTCCAATTTAGTGGGTGCTGATCGGTGTCACTGAATGGGAGCAGTCAAACTCGAGCTGCACACAATGGAGAAAATGCACATGGAACAAACAGAGCTCTCAGAGTTTGCAATACTATTCACTCTCAAAACCATCTACTTTTCAGTATGAAACACTGACTGCTTTTTGCATATTACTTCATCTTGTAACGAGCCTTTTTCCCTTTAATTATGGTAGGTTGGTTATGCGCTGCTCTACCATTTAAGTATAGTCTTTTGTCATCAATTTCTATTAAAACAACCTTTTAAAGGTAAAATTATATATTCCTTTGGGGTTCTGCTTAAATATTTTAAAGGCGTGTTGTGTTCAAAATGTCAGCTCCAATATGTAATGCAGTTAATACTTAACATTTCAAAACTCAACCTTTGTTGTGTAAATTAAGAGAGAACCTGGCAGGAAAGAAAAACTTATTCGTGACCCACTGAAAAAAGAACTGAGGATTTCAGTTTCTTGATCTTCCACGGATCTCTTCCGACCTGGGAAAACCTAAAAAGATTTACAGCCCACTTTGTAACATATTTTCTGTAAAGCTCAGATTCTGATTTGGAAAAGTTTTATCTGTGCTTTCAAACGCATTAACCTCTTCTTTCTCTCAGAATAGGACTTCTGAAATACTTCTTTCCATCTGCAGTATAGGAATAGGAATGCTACTTGCCTTCAATCTTGCATGGCATTTTAAAGTTTCACTTTTATGTTTCGCTATCACTTTGTATTTGTATTGTACAATCGGGCTTCTATCCCTGCTAAACTCTTATTCTTCAGGTACTGTGCAGTGAATACACGTTTGGAATTAAAACTAATTTTGAATTAATTGAAATCTAATTGCTAACTAAAATTTATCATACATTTCGTACAATAGTGCATAAAAATTAATTAAGATTATGAAAAATAACTATGTGCTTTCTTGGTAATGTGGCACTTTAAATGCATTTTTGTCAGCTGAAAACACAGAACATTGAGTTGAGAATAAATAGCTTTCATTAATATAATTCTATATACGGCTTTCAGAAGGTTTATTAATTCCAGTGAGCAGTTTATGCAACTGTGAGCTAACATGCAACATTTCCTTCTGTGACATTTGAAAAAATCAGAAACTGAATCCCAATAACAGCTGTCTCCTCTACCATAAACATCTGTTTGGCACAAATTTAGTATTTATGTTATATATGATAAATATACACACTTGTGTGCAGCAGTCTGACTTTTGCAATTTGCCACTCAGGTGGATAATTGTATTGTCCTCATTGGGATTGTAACGGGGCTACCAGATGAATATCCAGCTGCTTCCATCCCTTTGAAGGAACAGAACAGAAACCTGCTCCCACCCTTACTATGGAAGGGGTTTAGCGTTCAGCCTGGTATTTTCTACCTATTTAAACTAGTGTAACAAGGAGTACAAAACCACTATTTTGACTGTAGACCCCATTCAACAGTTTCTGGAAGACCTTTTTAAAATTGCCCTGGATGCTGCTTGAGAAATCTGAGCTTCTCACACGGGAGCTGAACTATGCTCTAGATTAAGTTTGAGAGCTGACAACCTGTGAAACATTAGTCATCTTGTGAACTCCATGCATGCATATGTGCCAGGGCTATATTACGTGCTGATGTCCTTAGTGGCAGCAGGGATATGGCAAAGAAAGGAGGCGGTTGTGCCATCTTCTCTCCAAGAGAGCTAACAGGAATAAAGGGCAAGAGCTCTGTCTTTTCCTCCCTCATTCCTGCCCTAAAAATGGGCTTATCAGTTCTGGTTCTAAGCTAATACAATTATCAGAATAACTGAAAATAGAAGTGCAGGCAGTAGAACAAAGGATACTGAAATCTGAAGTATGGGGACGGGGTACCTTGCTGCCTCACCTTTTAAAAGGACATGTTCTTTACAGAGAGAGTGGTGACTTGCTGGAACAGGCTGCCCAGAGAGGCTGTGGATGCCCTGTCCCTAGAGGTGTTCAAGGACAGATTGGATGGGGCCCTGGGCAGCCTGGTTGTTATTAAATCGGGAAGTTGGTGGCCCTGCATGTGACAGGGGGGTTGGAGATTCATGATCCTTGAGATCTTTTCCAACCCTGGCCATTCTGTGATTCTGAGATGACCCCAGAAGGAGGAATAGAGCCAGCGTGCTCCATTCCATCCACTTAAGGGTGGTGATCTCAGGTGTTATCACCCCAGCTGCCAGAGAACTATTCTACTGCAGAGATGGCACAAATCATCTGTATTGCTCGTTGTCCAACATAAATTGCCATCCTCCCTATATGACATATATTTGTCTTTTAGGTATACGTATACCTAAACTTCACATATCAGGTCACATTTCTCATTAATTGCTTTCTTGTTACATTTATGATGGAGCGATATCCATTTCACAGAAAACTTATCTTTTAAAGTGTTTCAGTCAGAATTTCTTTGGTTTGCAGAACAATGAATACTAGGCTTGTTTGTCATCAACATCTAGAGTGCATGATGTTCTATGAAAACCACATTTCCCTGCTCTGTATATTTAAAGCTTACCAGTTTCCAACGTTTCAAAAGTGTCTGCTTCGGTACATAATTCCCAACAGAAAATTAAGTTTCTGGAATAATAATAATAAAAAAAAAGAAAATCGAGACTGCATTGTTTTGAGGTCATGTCACATCATTTATGCACAGTGGTTTCAAGCAGAACAGAAGTAATAAACAACCAGTTCTTTCAGGGATTATTGTTATTTTTTTTTTTTTTTCACTGAGGAAAGATTCTTACCAAAACAATGTGGTGATTCCCATCGGAACTAGGCTAATTTCATAAGAAAAGAGGTAATGATTTTCTTACATGTTAGTGTAAAGTAATTGACTGCTTGCTCTGCATTCCTGGTAGGCATAGCAGACTTGCAAGGTGACATAACAACTATTTGCAAGTCTACGTGCTGTCTGATGTTACTAAGGTAACTAAATTGCACAGCAATCTGCTTGGAAGTCCCTAAGAAGATAAAGTGGTCAGTGCTGCTCCACTTCAAAAATACCAGGTACTGACCTTCCTCTGTATTATTTGGGATCTAACAAGAAGCAGACATCATTTGGTCACGACAACACAGATAGCTTGCAGAAAATCTGTAATACCATCTATTTCTTCCCCTCCATCCAGCCCTGCTTTTTGCAGAATATTGCTGACTGACTGAAATATTGCCCAAGCAGCATCCATCCTTCAGCTTACTTCTCACAGTGGCTTCAGTTGAAGAAGAAACAAGAGCCAGGGAAATGTCTCAAAAATCTCTCTTGCATTATCCCAGTCTGAGACCAACTAGAGCAGCATCAAAACCAACAGAACATATTGCAGCATTAATGCTTGAAAAGAGTAAATAGATGGCAAGAGGGCAGGAGCCAACCTCACAGCCCATGAAGCTCTGAACCATGCTGAGGCACTTTAAGGCCTGCAGTGCCCCACCCCAACTGTTAATGAGCTCATTAACAGCTGTTGCCCCTCTCTCCCTCACACCCAGCTCAGGGTAGGGGGCTTCAGAGTAAGGAGAGATCATCTGGCTGTGAAGAGCTGTCCTCTTGGAGGGAAGCCTGTGCAGAAGCCCAGGTAGGCTTACGTGAGGCTGTGTTGGTCCTCTGACTTCAGCATGGGATGGTGGTCTCTTGTAGTGGTGTTTTTGAGCAATCAAACAGCTTTAAGTTTCAGATGCAGGTGGAGTTAATGCAGCAAGACGGGTGAAAGTAAATAACTCCTGACTGTAGGGAAAAAAAGTGCCAGTCTGCTCCATTGGTGCTGCGCTGCTCCGATGCGGTTTCCTGCGTCATTGAGTGTCTGGATGCTGGAAAACGAAAAGCACAACGTGCTTGTCTGAAAAGGACAAATGAAGGGAAAGCGTCTCTTAGGATGCTTGAGTGGGAAGATGTTACAAGCCATTATCTGGTGTGCCTGAACTCCTTCCTACGCGTGGGAGGGCGTATTTGTGAAGCGGTACAGGATAGTCAATAAAACCCACGCAAACAGGAGGCACTTGCTGTCACTGAGCAGGGTAATTAGCGTGGTGCCTCTTTTAGAAACCCCAGTGTATGGTGGAAACCTGAGTAACTCACTGCTCCTGGGTGGAAACAAGTCAGGATCATTATTCATGTGAATTACTCCTAAAGGATACGCTCATTTAAGTTAGCTCTTGCTTTCTAAATTAGCTAGGCTTCATGTTAATATTTAGCTGCTAGGGAGAAGTAATCTACAGGAGAATCAAGTCATCGTTAGTATGGTGCTTAACAAATATTTCAAGCTGTGTTACACTGGGTGTGGAGCTGCCCAGGTGCCTTGCCCTGATGCTGCTGCCCCTCTGCCCAGGCCGTGGCTTTGCTTTGTTTCCTTGGAAACGATTTCAGCCCATCATTTCTTTCTTGCTTGTCTCCCTTTTATTCACATCTCTTAAAACAAATTTCCATGGTCCTAAGGCTTCCTCTCCCCTCCAATAACCATCTACCCTTGCTGGGGATTTCTATGCTTATAAAGGTGCTGAGATTTCTGCTATTAGAAGTGAGTGAACAAGAAGTTTAACAGTTCATTGCTGTGCTCAGCAACAGTTCGTTGCTCAGCTTTGCTATGGTGGGGCAGAAAAGGTCTGCATTTGCAACAGGTTTAGCTGTCTGGTTGTGATGTGCAGGGTACTTCTGATGGCCCTATCCACTTATTCCTGATACCTTCTGTAAGCGCCTGAGTAGATCTGCATGATGGGCAGCTGGCTGGTATTAATAGCAAAGGTGTTGTGCATCACGAAGGGTCTCTGTCTCTTGAAATTGCCTGCAGATGTTCAACTGACAGGTTTTCTGGAAGGGAGGCAAAGCATATTGTTCTGGTCTGATTTACTGAGGGGCTGAATTAATTTATCCTGTTTCAGGGTAGCAATCAAGATGTAATTACAAGTGGGAGGAGTCTTAGGGATGCTGAGCTTTCTTCTGTTCTTCACCACTTGTGCATCCTTGTAGAAGTGGGGAGGAAATGAAGGAGGGCACTTCTGAAAGGTTCAGAAGTTAACAGTTAAAAGAACATGAAACAAATATTTTTGTTTATTTTGAATGGAAGAACAGTTTGCTCTTTCCATATGTCAACTGTGGAATTTGCTTCCTACTGAGGAATGTAATTATGAAGTGTGTTGAGCTCCTGTTGTCTCAAGGTTATGTTTAGGACATACCAAACAGCCATCAGTGTCTCAGTGCAAATGATCAACTACAAGAATTCATCAGAGACCGCTGAAATTCACTTGCTTAATTGTGAAATAATTCAAATGCAAGTACAATTTACTTGGGAATGGTTATAAAAATAAGCTGAAAATAACTTTTTCTTTTCTTTCCTCTTGGCATTGTGGGAGATGAAAATGTCACAGTGCAGTTACAGACAGCTGGAGAACTGAATTTCGTGGACCAGCACAGAGTGCTGGAACTGGCTGTGATACAGTTCTGTGAGAGCAAAGGTGACTTGCTGCATGCCAGATAGGTCACAGACACTACAAAAGCAAAGGGGGAAGTAAAGCCAAAACATCAATCTGATCCAGATTTGAAAAGTTCAAATACTGTTATGCACTATTTGGCAGAGTTGCTTGTGCTTAAGTGCAGTTAGGAGTGATGACATTTTGCTTACCAAGTCAGAAGTGCTAAGGATGTTGTCTGAGTATTATCAAGCGAGTCCTGCTAGGAAAAGTGCCTTTCTGTTCAACTAAGTCCTGGTAAGAGATATGTTTGTTTTAATAGTTCACTTTTGATTTGATGTACTGATAGTGGGGTCCTTTAATTGTTACTATCCTTACTGACATGAATAAGGAAAAGGGGGGATGATTTTAAACTGAGACAGGAGGTTTAGGTTAGATATTAGGAGGAAGTTTTTCACCCAGAGGGTGTTGATGCACAGGAATAGGTTGCCCAAGGAGGCTGTGGATGCCCCATTCCTGCAGGCATTCAAGGCCAGGCTGGATTTGGCTCTGGGCAGCCTGGTCTGCTGGTTGGTGACCCTGCACGCAGCACAGGGTTGAAACTAGATGATCATTGTGGTCCTTTTCAACCTAGGCCATTCTATGACCCTAGTAGCTCAGTAATGCTTATTTAGGCAAAAATCTTCCTGTTCAAACGTGTTCCCTTCTGTCCTGATTTTCAGCACTGCAGTACCCTGAAAACTCCTTCCTAATGTCTGCACCAGCACCAATGAAGTGCGTGTGATCTAGAGTCATACTGAATGGCTCAGCTTGTGACCAGCCATGAAGTGTCTAACAGTCATCTGGCATATTTATGCAAATGGGCAATTGACTTCCTGCGGCTCATGAAAGTGTGAGCATCTTTGTCCAAGAGCAGCGTTGTTTGGGTGTGTGTGCACTCAGCCTGTCCATTATTCCATCGCTTCTCTTTGACTGAAGCGTGTTTTGTTTTTAATTTTTTTTTCCCCCCTTATTATTCAGAGTCCATTATGGAAAAATAGTTTTAAATCCTTATTGAGGAGGAAGAAAAGTACTTAATGCTTAATGCCTGAGGAGGTGGTTTGAAAATATGGAAAGGGTAAACTGAAGAGGATTGTGGAGTTCCTCCTCCAGACATTTTATGCTGCTTGCCATATGCTAGAGGAGGAAACCACTGCAGCTTCTGAAGCTTGTCTTGGAGGTCTTTTCCTGATTTCCCACTGAGTTTTCCTGCTTTTCTTCTCCACTTTGAAATAAACTTCTGTACTTGCAGTGGATTTTTTTAAAATCGCTTTTTAATTTTTGATTTCTTGAATTAAAATGAAACAACTGAATGGTTGGCGTGGCTGTGGTTGCATATGAATGCATCAACAAAGCCATATATGTGTATGCAAACACACACTGACACAAGTTTCAAAAACAGATTAAAACACTAGGTAATAATAAAAGCAAAAGTAGATGTTGATTAACAGAAAGGTACTCAACTAAGGCTTTATTCCAATTGTTATGAATTTCTTCAGCTAAATGAGCTGACACGATGCTGTGCCCCGAAGCATAAAAAAATGCCACAATATTAAATTGTTTATTCAACAGAATATTGAAAAAGTATATTGTCCTGTTTAATTCTCATCTTGAGAATTTTTCTCATCTTGATATCCAGTAGTCAGTTTGTTATATTTCTGAACTGTTAAAGTTTAATCAGAATCTAGAAGACAAGAGTAAGTTCTATATGAAAACAGTTGATACAAGTGCTGTAGCTGGATCCTGGCTCCCTGCAGTAGCTCCTTCTAAAACCTGGGGGTGACTTTGCCAAGTGCTTGGTGCCAAGCAAATCTCCTTGCTTCAGGAGGCCTTCAAAGCTGGTTCAGGAATTCATGAGCATGTGGCACATGTGTTGGGTATCTCTACGACCCAGCTAATCATATGGAGAAATATTTCAGTATTCTATATGCACGCTGCAAAGTGACAACAGGAATACGTAGGGAGCATTACTTGCATTAGAAAGAAGCTGATTTACATTGGTGAAGATATCCCCAAGAACTGCTGGTTGTGCTAAATTTTTAACAACTGGCTATCTGTGGGAGACGCTCCTTATTAATTCTAGCAAGTTTTTTGGACGCTGTACGAAATCTTACAGATGGTGCTCTGAAATCACCCAACAACAACTGAATAAAGAGTTCTTGTACATCACATTAGGTTACAAAGGAAAACTGAAATAGATATCAGTGCCAGCAGAAAGCAGTTTCTTGCCTGGTCTAGACAGTTCCTGGGCACAATAACAAAGGAAAGGAAAGAAGCAGACATCTAGAAGAAACTTCATGCTTAGTTTGACTTTTTATTTATTTATTTGTTTATTTACTGTTACGAACTGATAAAAGTTGATATAAACTTTGGAACGGAAGGGGAAAAATTTGGCGGTTAGAACTCCCTCTAGAGTCTGTATTTTTTCCAACACCAATCTGAATTTTCACCTCCATGTAACTGCTTTTTGGTGACAGCAGTATTATAGAATCATATCATAGAATGGTTTGGGTTGGAAGGGACCCCAAGGATCATGAAGCTCCAACCCCCCTGCTGCAGGCAGGCAGGGCTGCCAACCTGCATATATAATACTACACCAGGTTGCTCACGGCCCCATCCAACCTGGCCTTGAACACCATGATGACGAGGCATCCACAGCCTTTCTGGGCAGCTGTTCCAGCACCTCACCGCTCTCTCTGTGAAGAATATCCCCCTGGCATCCAACCTAAATCTTCCTTCCTTCAACTTAAAAACATTTCCCCTTGTCCTGCTGTTATCTACCCTTTCAAAGAGTTGATCCCCTTCCTGTTTGTAGGCTCCCTTTAGGTACTGAAAAGCTGTAGTGAGGTCACCCTGCAGCCTTCTCTTCTCCAGGCTGAATGAGGCCAACTTCCTCAGCTTGTCTTTGCAGGGGAGGTGTTCCAGCCCTGTGATCATCTTTGTGCTCCTCCTCTAGTCTTGAGTTACTCCAGCTAAAGGACAGAGCTGAATCTTACCAATAGCCAAATAAGTTGCTCAGCACTTGTTTGAGATTCCTTTCCATTTTGCCCACAAATTGCAAAGCAGAAAAGTTTAAGTCATTAGAAGCATTAGCTTTCTGAACCTGTTTGAAGGCCTTTAGAATACTATGCGGTGAAGAGGAAAATATATTTCAAGATTTTTGCTGCTGTAAATTGTCTTTTTTTTTTTTTCCTTCTTGATTTCAAGGGTGAAAGGTGCAAGATTTTGGAACTATCTGAAAGCAGCAGTGTCACTTTTTTCTTCCAAGTGGTAACGAACTGTTCTCAACTCTTTGCAATGACAATAATTTAAAAGGTTTTGAATCTGTCTAGGTTGGAAAAAATAGTACTGTTAATCTCTAAATCTTCGCTTCTGAAATGAGTATCTTTTGAACTTTCTGCTTTTAGTATCTCTTCTCTACTCCTTCTTAATGTCTTTATGAAAAAGGGCAGATGTCTTTATGGCAGCTTATAGCCATTTGGGAGAAAAGGTCACAAAGTTAAAACAGCACAGTTGAGGGGAAAAAATGGCATATTGTTGGTGGGAAGCCACAAATAGATTTCTCAATTCAGTCTTGTCCCCGTGAACTTATTTTACAATAGAAAATTTCAGCACTTTCTGGGAAAAATACCTACTAGACAAAAGCAAGTCATGATGCCTGAGTTATATTAGCTTTGTTTAAGTGTAGGTTGGATCTGGATCCATCAGGAATCCAGACTCTGGAAAAAAGTTATGAAACTATAACTCTGCATATACATGCATACTGAAATATAGACTGCAGTCTACTACGTTCCGTTCTACATATCTTTATTTGTGGAGGAACTGAATCTTTTGGTGTTTCAATAAGCTTACTTGTAATCAGTTGCTTTTTGCATGTTCAGATTAGGCTGTTGAGCAACACCATAGGTGGACTTGCTGTAACAGAAAAGTAGGTGGTATCTTTGGCTTCCATCATAGTGTCCAGTAACATGCATACGCTTACTACTTTCTCTAATGACTGGTGTGTGATTTTGGTTCCTTACCTGCATGCACATAAAGAACTACTTAATCAGTCACCAGGTGATCTGCTGAGACTCACAGTGTCACTGTATGGCGTGATTTAGTCACCAAGTAGCCTGAAATATTGCTGTGTAGAATTTATGCAGTTTCGAATATCACTTGTGTTCCTTCTCTGCACTCCGAGTGACTCCACTGTTAATGCAAATAACCAAAGGTCTTTATTATTGCTGTGAAATTGTACCTTTATCTTATGCCATTAAGTTGACTTTAATTTCCATATCAGAAATACATCTTTGACTCATGTAGATATATAGGAACTGATGGGGACCTTGGCAGTGGGGTTGTTTGGGAACACTCTTGTGGAGAGTCTGACCTTTTGTTTTCTTCCCCTAATGATCTCTCTGGTTTGTGAGGTACGTACAGAGATCTTTCATGAGAACAAGGAAAGATATGGGAAATTTGAAATCTGTTAAGACATAACTTACTCTAAGCAAGCAAATTTAAACTCTTAGAAATGCTTTTGTATTTCTTTGTCAGAGAACAGAGCTCTCAGTACAGGCTGGGGGATACAGACACTAAAAATATTTCCTTTTGTTAATGCATAATACTTACAGATAAAAATACTTCTCCTTTAGAGGCTTCATCTCAGTAGTATGCAAAGCTATTATGCTTCATTCTTCTTATCATGGCACGATTTTCTTAGCAACGCTATTTTGTACAACGTGTAACCAAACGCTTTCCAAAGGTGGTGAAATTAGAGTTAAATAACAAGCAGAAGTAGATAAGGAAGTTGTGAGTCATTCTGAAGCTGGAAAAGAATTCAGAAGAGATAGAAGATATGTTCATTATATCACTGTGAGCAGAGGGGAGAAGGCTGTCCAAGTGAGCTTGCAATGGGGGTATAGAGGAGGAGAGATTTGTAGGAGGGAAATTGCAAGGAGAGAGCTGAATAATGGGGATGTTCTGCTCCCAGATTCATGTGTACATAAAATACACTCTGAAGTATGGAGCTGGCGTGCATTTTTTAAAATAAAACCTTTCCACCCTCTCGTTAAATATATGCAACTTTGCTAAAGCTGATCTGGTCAGTGAGAAAGGAAAATGAAGTCTGAAATTGCTCGTGAATTAAAAGAAGGAAAGTGTGTTTGTGTTGTCTTGCCTCATTTGAGGTTTTCTGAATAGTGCTTCTACATAGAAACAAACTTACCTTGTTTTCTTGGCACTTCATAAGATGAATTGCAGAATATTGAAGGCTGACATGAATGGCTCTGTAACAGCCACTAGAGTCAGAAAATAATAATCTTCCCTGCAGTCACCTTGTAAAGCTTCCTCTTTGGTCAGGGTTTATATCAGTCCTTATTGGTACACTCTTGACAGAACAGCGAGAGGCTGGCAATCAAGTCTCATTCTGACTCATTGTTTGCAAGCCTGCTTGTTTTCTCTTAGCTCGTTTGTGCTCTGCTGTGCATCTCTTTACATCTTCCAGCTGAATCGTAGTTAAATTAAAATGACTGTGGCACTTTTGATAAGGTTTTCTTCTTGTGTTTTTGTGTGTATGTGTCTTAAAATCCTTGGTTTTCAAATAGTGCAGAAGAGCTGAGCCGCAAAGACCCAGAAGCAGGTTTAATCAGTGTTTTCTGCAACAATTTCCTATAGTTATGCTAAAACATGTTTTGTCTGCTCTTAGTTTCCCCAGTGTTAAGTAGTGTTCTCTGCCTTCCAGACTTAGAAATCTTTTTCTTTTTTTTTTACAATAGCTCCAAAATCTTTAGATATCTCATATCTGGGTAACAAGCACAACCCCATAGGTGTGTACCCTCAGACTTCAGGGTTGGTAAATAACCCTTATAAAGATTGATGCTCGTGAACTTATTGCAAAGCTCCCACCTTGCAAACGTTTTGATAGAAATGCACTCCGAAGAGCGCTTTGAAAGTTGTGTTATGAAGACCTGCATGATTGTGGTGTTTTACCATTGCGTGTTACAGAAGACAGATCGCCACAGCTGCTGGGTGCCAGGAGAAATCAAGTACTGTTTCTTACAAAAAATGTTGTTTGACGTTTGTGGAGAGATTTCTAAGCACTGCAGGCTTGCTTTAAATCACCCTTTTGGGAAAATGCTGCAAAAATATTCCATGCTCATTTGAAGCCATATACGAACGACTTCTTGCTCATATAATAAATATGAATTCATAACAATCCTTATATAGAAGCAGACAACAAATATTCCCATGAGTGGGACTCCAGTCTAAGCATGCATCTGGCCAAAACTGGTTGTGCTGCTTTTTGTGAAGGCACCTGCTCAGAGCAGCCTCAGGCTTTCAGTCTGGCATCTGTTGGTGTTGTAAGGATGTGGCAAAATTACTCAGCTAAGGTTTCTATGTATTTTGTCTTTTGCTTACAGACGATATTCAGATAGAATCATAGAATGGCCTGGGTTGAAAAAGGACCACAATGATCATCTAGTTTCAGCCCCCTTGCTAATGTGCAGGATCACCAACGAGCAGACCAGGCTGCCCAGAGCCACATCCAGCCTGGCCTTGAATGCCTGCAGGGATGGGGCATTCACAACTTCCTTGGGCAAACTGTTCCTGTGCATCACCACCCTCTGAGTGGAAAACTTCCTCATAATATCTAACCTAAACCTCCCCTGTCTCAGTTTAAAACCATTCCCCCTTGTTCTATCGCTATCAACTCACGTAAACAGTTGTTCCCCCCTCTGTTTATATGTTCCCTTCAAGTACTGGAAGGCCACAATGAGGTCTCCTGGAAATGGAAGAAGAAAGATTTGTTGTAAATTGTCAGTTTGCTCAGCTGTGGTAGTGAGGATTGATGGGTTCAAGTTACTAAAGTGAATTGCAATGATTTTCCTCCCACTGGTTTGAGTGGGCTCCAGAAAACATTGAAAGTCTTGAAGAGGTTTTCTTTAGATCAATTCAGAGTCTTCCTGTTAATGTTTGGATAGGAAATGGAAAAGGACATTTTCGATGCTGGAACACATAGCAATTGTGCGAGATGATGGAATAGGAAGCAGACATCCTTTACAAGGCCATGGCCTGCTCTTTAAAATGCAGTTGGCAATTAATGTCTATCAGAATATCAAATGCTAAGAGTGTCTGCAGCCTCAGGGGTCCTGGTTGGTGAGAAACTTCTAGGTGAAAGTAGTTGGATGTTTGTCTTCTTCTTCCCCAACTCTCATTCATGTAGGATGAGACATTAAAACTGCTCTCCAAATTGAGGGCCTAGTGTAAGTTAACACTTATTTTAGCATCTCTTTGTTGTCCATAGGTTCCTACTAGTCAGTGAATCTCTATTTGAGATTATGTTTCAAAAGAATTACTTTCAAGGAAGAAAGTAATATTACTAAAAACAGCTTTCCTCGTTTCTATTAATGAAGATAATTATTTTTCCACTCCATTTATTTTCTCTACGAAACAATGTTAGCTTCAGACCATGGGTGATACCATCAGAAGACAAAGATATACGAGTCTTCTGGTGGGATGCCTCTGAATATAGTTATGTTTTTTCCCAATCCAATGCAATTTCGAATTAAGAAATTGAACAAGTAAATATTTTTAGATGCGAGTGAATTATTAGGAGAAGATGAAAGCAGTGGTGGCAATATGAAATGTAGAAAATGTTTTCTTTCAGAACTGGCACACTAGGGAGTAGTTTTTTAAAAAAAAAAAAAAAAAAAAAGAGAATAAGAATAAAATAGAAAACGTGATGGTTCATTTCTTGCTAATTTTTGATCTTACCTGAACTTTGAAAAGTTCAGATTCTCTTTTCAGTATTTCCTTTCCACTAAGAGTCTAATTATTCTTTGCTTTCCAATAGACTGAAGAATCCTCTGAGTGTTGTGGTTTCTGCATTTAGATGCTAACAAGAGGGTGGACATATAATTATCTTCCTTACAGTCATTTTTTTAAGGAGAACAGGTAGTGTAGTTAGAGGTTTTTCTTCTCTTTATTTTTCCCCTGCCAGGTCGAGCTTATCTGCTGGTGCAGTAGGCAGACAGTGTCAAACACACTAAGATATCTGTAAACTGTACTCTGAAACTTGTTTTTTTGAGCATGATATAGAGGTTTTCCTTAGCTTCTGTGACTGAGAGCTAGAGGAGGAAGAGGATAAACTTCATGGTGTCAGAGCTTTCTGGTGGGAAGCAGTTCTGTGAACTGTGGAAGTTTAACTTCTGTTGCGCATTTGTTACCAGCTCCACGACTGTTAATGCAAAGACTTTATTAATGTTGTCACTAATGGTGTGAATATTCTGGAGTACTGCATTCCGTTTTTAAGATTTTATGTATTAATGACTAAGTAACTTTTTTTTAAAACAGAAATTCAGAGTGACTTCAGCCGACCAATTCAACTTACTTTGTGATGAGTAGCTTGCAATGATAACATTTGTCTTCACGATTGTTAGGTTTCTCAGTGGTATAGCCAAGAATTTTGTTTGTAAACACTCAGTAAGTGGTAACTTTCTAACCTTTTGAAGGTAAATGTAAGATAAGTGAGCACAGAATTGGTTTTTATATTTTTATTTTCTGAAATATTGAATGTGAAAACCGTAACTGAATAGATGTATTGAGACCAAAGGCTTTGCAGTGAATTAAAATAAAAAGAACAATTACTTCCAAAGGAATGTGAGCGTCATAAATCCAGGTGTTCATTCTCTGTGCTTAAATCAGGTCAGGTTCCACCCAAGATGGTTCAGACAAATGTAATTGTTCTTTCAGGGCTTGCCAGGTCTCACCTAATTATAGAGAAAGGAGCTAATAGTACGTCAGGCTGACTCCAAACTTCTCAGCTATTGTCTTGTTTCAGATTTAATTCTCTTTTCTTCACATAAAATATGTGCTTCTACTGGCACCATTGCCACACCTCCTGAGAGTAGTATAAAATATGGAGACTGTGGATTTGCTGCCCTTCATATTCTTTCCTTTGAGACAGTAACAATGCAAGGAGCTGCATCACAGCTCACTTATAGGTGCTGTACACATCTGAACACTGTACTATAAATAAATGTAAATAAATGTTTAGTGAAACAATTGTATGGTGTTAGAAGGGAGTAGTAATGACAATTGATGTGGTTCATTAATTCGGATTTCACTGTGTGAATGAAATACCTTCTGAATGTCACTTGTGTGCATGTGGGTGGGGTTCTTATTTAACCTCAACCATGCCCCAAATTCTCAGATCTTCAACAATTTTAGGGCTTTAGAACAATCCTGTTTCTATTCCTGGAAGGAATAAAAATTAGGTACGTTTTCTGCCTGCTGCCGCTATCTTGTGGTTTAGTATTTTAGTAACATGTTGCTACTCTGCATTGGATTTTGATGTTAGAAGATCTGGAATTTATTTTCTAGCTTGTCCAGCTACAGATTTGGCTGTGCACTGTGTATTGCAATGCAGGAAGCTAGGATAAAGAGGTGAAAGTGGAGTATTATCCAAGGGATGGAGCACGTCTCCTATGAGGGCAGGCTGACAGAGCTGGGGCTGCTCAGCCTGGAGAAGAGAAGGCTCTGAGGTGAGCTGATAGCAGCTTTTCAATATCCAAAGGGCAGCAACAGGAAAGAAGGGAACAGCCTCTTTAGCAGGGTCTGTGGCGATAGAACAAGGGGAAGTGGCTTCAAGCTCAAAGAGGGTAGATTAGTTTGGATACAAGGAAAAAAATCTTGTACGGTGAGGGTTGTGAGGCACAGAAACAGATTGCCCAGAGATGTGGTAGATGCCCTGTCCCTGGAGACTTTCAAGGTGAGGTTGGATGAGGCCCTGGGAAACTCGATGGAGCTGCAACTGTTTGTTGCAGGGGAGATGGACTAGATGACTTTTAAAGGTTCTTTCCAACTTAAGGATATTGATTTTATTGGGCTTAATGCAGTAAAACCAAAACACATCCCTGCCTGCCATCCCTCACCCTCCTTAGAACGCCACTCAATTTGTTGTAGGGGTGACTGTCAAAAGGAAGGCTGTAGATAGCAAAAGTGCCAATATCTAAATGTAAATGCAACATATGCATAATAATTAATAATTCCCAAACCAAAACCATGTAAGCTATTTTTAGGGCAGAGTGAAGATTAAAGGGTGTTTTAAATAGATGTCAAACAACCATTACTTCTGCAAATTCATTATTCTTTAAGATAACAATTAAAATGTATATAATGGGACTGAAACAAGTTCACCACTCGTAAGATCCAAGCTAATTAGAATTGTGCTAAAAGCGCATGAGCTTGTTTGAAATTGCCTCAAGCAGCAGGGAATGATCGAGGATTGCAGTTACGCTGATACTATAAAAAAGAAAACCATCTGAAGCAGCCAAGGCAAACTCCTGTTTCCTAGAGAAAAAGAAAAAAAAAAGAACAAAAATTATTAACTTGAAAGATGCCAGCTTGCTTTATTCTGACCCTTTTGTATATTAAACAAGATGTGTTTGAATGGATTGTAGACAAGCTCACAGGTTTCTAACAAAAACTTCATGGAGTTTGTATTTTTTGATCCCCAAACATAATATTTTATGGTAAACTTGATATTATGCAATTCATCATGTGTTAGCAATGTAAAACTTCATAGTTTCTTCCGAAAATATCTTTTTTTTTTTTTTACATCCCTCTTAGCTTTTTCTTGGCTTGCTCTTAATTTCTGCAGCGCTGGCACTGAGCCATGCTGTTGGGTGGTGGTGGCTGCTTTCCAGGTATTTATCCATCAGTAATGGTGGGTGGTCATTCATGTACCTGTATCTCTCGACTTTTCTTCTGCCATAATGACAGTAAGTAGTTCAAATAAAAATTGCAGTGTGAATCTGTCCATTGCAAAGGAATTGGACTGGAGGGCCTTCAGAGGTCCCTTCCAACTCTAAGGATCCCATGATTTAATAATCTGTCCTATTAAGCACTGTACTCAAAATGCTGAGGATTCATCAGTCTTGGTGTATCTTCCCTCATACAGTGGCTTTCTGTACTACCTGAAGACAGGCTCATCCATTATATCTATGCTTAAAACCTGTTAAACAGTAGTGCCCACGAGTTCAGAAAAATCAGTAGTTTTTCTCTGGACTGCTTCATTTATTACATAAACAGTGAATGTGGTGCTTGATGATTATTGGAGGATGAGTAATTGTAACTTTCCCAGACACGTGTAAATGTTTGAGCTTGAAGAAGATAATCAACATCAGTATTTTCTATGTATAGTAACATACATAGCCAACACAGTGCTGTGTTTCTCCTCTGGGGTTGCTCTTTTGCCTGGGTATCTACTTTGGCCAATGTTGGGTATACCTGTGAGGCCATATTGGTCTCTGGCTTGCAGGCCTTAAATTCTTATGCTGTTCACTTTTGATATATTAAGAATAAGTTGATTTTAGTACTGCTTAACTTGAGCTGGATAGGTTCCTTGCTGCCTCCTTACCTGTCCAAGCCCTGTCTTGGCTCATGCTCCAAAATTAATGTTTTTGTGTGTTTTGAAAGATAATCACCTAAATATCTTTTGGGCTGGAAAGGAATAAGAGTGTTCGAGCAAGGAAAGAAGTTAGTTATGTCCAGTCAGTTAGGGGTCTGCCAACGTGTCTTCAATCTATGTCTCCTTATGGTCAGCCAAAGAGAATTTTACTACTTCAGTTTCTATTTTCACCAATGGAAATGTTTTTCTTGGTTTCCCTGAGGAGGGCACTGGGCTGAGGAACTGACTCTCAATTGCCTGATGTTGTGAAGAGAATTTCCCTACCCATTGTGTTTCTGTAGTCATAGTCAAGATGTGCTGAACTGAGTTCTCTCCTCTGATACTTTCTCAATATTATAATAATGTTGTGAAGTTCAGAACATAAACAAACAAAAAATTAAAAATAAGATCAAGCTGTGGGGCCTGGGTTGTGCAGGCTGTCCTGGATGGTTGTGCTGGGGACATGTCCCAGCAGCCCTAAATGCTGTTTCTACAAAGAAAGCTTTATTCAGGGATGTGCAGTTCACCTTCAGTGCTTTCTTTGTTTATATTCTGCGTGAGTACTTTGGCTGAAGTAAAGTAGAACACTTCTAATGTAGTACTAATCCATTTAAGCTGGTAAACGGCATCCAGCCTATGTGTAATTTATTTTTTTTTTTTACAAATAAATATATCTGCACTTCAGTCAAGCACTGTGGTTTGACGGATTTTCTTTCTGCATATCGACTTCAATTATTTTTGTGCCAAGTCTTCCCTTAAACTTCACAATAGATACGTTTCTTCATCTGGGCCTGCATCTGTTTCTTGTCTTTTACGTCAAGCTCACAGACTGTGTGTATTGATATATAGATTGTTTTCTGTATCACAGCATTGAACACGCTTTTAAAAATGTATCTGAATCTGTAAGGGATGGAAAAGACTGTAAGTGAACAAATGAAAGCTTGAAAACAAAACATAAACAATATATATAAAGCCTGTTTTTTGTATGCAGGACTTGCACATCTGATGCAATGTTTAACCCCACTTCCGCCTCCAACTTTCTAAGCACCGTATGGGAGATAAAATTAAATACTTTATATGTAAAACTGTTACTGAATGAAATGCTGTTTTAAAGAAAGTTTATTACAATGAAAGTAGCATCAAATTTTGATTTGTCTAGATCACCAGTTTTTCCTGACTTCTTTCCAAGACTTCTGTTACTGGGGTATTAGGGCTAAATTTCCTTGATGTAATACAATGCAGAAGCCACCTTCTGAGCATATTTGAGCTGACCAGAAAAATGATTTGCTAGAATTCACTGTGTGGAGTTCTCTCATGTTGCACAGATTGCAGTAGCTGAGGATTCCGGTCTCAACGTTGAAATGTTTGAATGGATTTTTCAAGTCTTTAATAGTTTCTCGATGTTCCATGATGTAGTAATGAATGAGACTGGCATTAATCAGTCTGATTTTGTACTGGAAAGGGAAGCAGAAATGGATGCACCAAGCAATGGCTGGGTGCACATTCCTGCAGAGGAGTGTTAACTGGTCTTGTATAGCTCATACTATCAAACTGTTTTACAGTTAGACTTACAATGAGAAGTGGGTGGGAAAATGCTGCCTGGAGCTTACGGAATCTCTTACTTAATGCATCTCACCAATAACTTTAGCTGTGCTGATTCAGTAAGGCACAAGACAAGAGAGCGACCCCTGGCCTGACCTCCCTTCCAGCTCAGAGACACTGCGATTTGGGGAAAGGGAACTTGTCAGGGAAGTGTTAGTTCTAAAAATAATAAACTAATTCTTCAGTGTGTAGATTCTTAGGCACTGCTGACAATACAATCATAAACAGAATAACTTGGAGCTATTATTGGTTGACATCTCAGATAGATTAATCCACCATTTTGTGCTCTAAACTCACTGATATTTTGCATCCATATTATGATTTGAAGAATCTAGCTCTCATTTTCCACAGGACTTAATGAAAACTTCATGGAACAAGAAAGATAATGTAATACAAAGGAAAAGATTGCTATGAAATATTTGTCTAAATTAAGTCTGTAATTGATCTCCTCAGATGTCGTGTCTGAGAAGCCGGCCAAATGTTATTTTGCATTTATTGCTAAATGACTGATTACCAGATAGATGGAACGTAGCAAGCACCATATGTTTTGTTTACCTGAAGGCTCATAAATTCAATGTCTGTTGGGTCTCTCAAACATGGTATGTTAGCAGATTCCTTCCAGGAAAACAAAAACCAGCTACAGAGTCATCAGGTTGAAGTATTATCCATTCAGATGCTTTTTCAGCCCAATTCGTTCTTTGGCTGTAAATATAAGCCAGATGCAGTCCTGAGTTCTGATTAATTGTTTGTCAGAATGTGTGTAGCTCACTGTGCATGGAAGGATTGTTGGCATCTTGGGTTGCTAATGAACTGTACCCCACAGTCTACACAAAGACTGCATGTGTGTAAACAAGAGCTCGAAAGGAGCGTATGTTCTGATAAACTGCCTTGCTTAATAATTAGCAGTGTGTCTTACAGGGAGGTGGCTGAGGCTGTTGTGATGCTTCTCCTAGAGCAGGCCCTGGAAAATAATGAACGAATTCTTATTGTAACTACATCACTGTAAGCCTTCTAAGGCAAGTGCATAACTCTTCAGGTAGATAAGCTGAAGCATATATTGCTTCGAGAATGTATGTCAGATCACTAATGGGGGAAAATGAATCACTTGCTCTCAGTCCTTGTTTGGAGCAGCAATCTGTGCTGCTTGATGTACTTACTCTGAATTTAACACGTACGTAATTTCTCTCTCTGTTGAAGTTGCCCCTTCTGTCTCATCTTGTTGGCCAGCCCAGTAGCAAACAGAAAGTGTGCCTGCTTTGTGACTTGCTGAGAGAACATACTGCCCATCGTTCCACTTCCGTGCCTTCCTCAGAAACCTTCCTACGGAGCTGATGTCAGTTGCACGAGAGCTTTGTACCCTGTGGAAATGACCAAACGATCCAAACAGGCAGATGATAGCTCCTCTGATTTAATTTTTGACATGTGAGGTGTTATCACCTTTCAGATGAGACAATATGAAAAATTTTTCCTTATGCCAACTGACAATTAGATGAAACGTAAACTTTTAAAGTAGTGCAGGGTAACCATAGAGGCTACAAAAGAAATGAAAAATAAATTAAGTCAATTAGTGTATATGTGTGTATATATATATATATATATATATATATATATATATAATGTGTTCATTCAATTTGTTGGAATTTGTTTTCATTGCTCTCTTTAAATTTCTACTGCAGCTACTCATTATAAATTGTTAGTGTAACATACATACATATTTATAAAATATTGTGTGGTCAAGAAACAGGAGAAAGAGAGATAAGATGAAGCAGAATGCAGAAATTTCAAGCAGTGATCATAGGGAAAGATGTGTCGCAACTATGAGGAAGGAAGACTTAGTAGAATGCAGGAGGCATTAAGGAAATTGTGAGATGCAGGTGAGAGGAAATCTACTCAAATAAGTGTGCAAGTACTCAAAGAATATTGTTGTTTTTTTTTTTTTTTACTGATAAATCATGACACGTAATTCAAATTAAAACTTTGCTGTACCATTTGTGCCCCTGTCCCTTTAGACATCCAAGGCCAGGCTGGATGTGGCTCTGGGAAGCCTGGTCTAGCAGTTGGTGACCCTGCACATTGCAGGGGGTTTGAAACTAGATTATTGTTATCGTCCTTTTCAACCCAGGCTGTTCCATGATTCTACAGTTCTATAATTTGGATACCAAAAATGAGCCCTGTTTTATTTGTCTGAAAGCTGGGGGACCATTCAAATATTGCTGCTTTTCTTTTTTTCTGAGAGGGAGCAGTTATGTCGCTTGAAAACCTGTTCCCTACTGCACCCCTCCATGTACTCCATTGGTAAAGTGAGATTTCTGAAAGGCTGAGAGGTTTAAAGTTTCTGTGAAAGTAGAGAAAGATAGCTTTCTCCATGGCTCAGTGAAGCTTTTTGCACATGTCACCCCCATTTATTCATAGCTGCTTTAGAGAAGTGCATGAGGTGAGCTCTTCTGTTTTAGACATAATGTTGTGTTCTTTCAGAACGAACAGCTTCCTGCTGGGTCAGGAAGAGCACGGGTTGTTTTTGTGTCTGCATGTATGTGTACGCTCAGGTAGATAGCAGGATCAGATCTCTGCTTTCAAATAAATCGGGCAACGTTAAGCCCTCCGCAAGTCTGATTCCGTTCTTGCTAAGTTCAGTGGGAGGTTTGCCTACTGAGAAGGCAATGTGGAGAAACAGAGCCTCCACATTAACTTTGATTTCATTCAAGCTCCTCCTTTGGAAAAACAGCTGATCCACCAGAATACTGTGAATGCCACATCTGTGAGTGCTAGCGGCTGTTGCTACCGTGTATGATTACCATGAAACTGCTTTGAAAAATCTGAGCAGTAAAGAGCAGGAGCCCTAGATTCTTCTCCCTGGAATCCACCCAGCTTTCATGAGCGTAATTGGAACAAGAGGCTCATTGCAGCCGTTCCTGACATCCTGAGTGTCTTCCATGGTTGATACAATATGAAGGAGAATGCTTTGGGCTGCGATCGCTGAAGCTGGGAGCTTGACTGAGCTCCTTACTTGCAACGGTTTGCTGCAGCAGTGGGGTGGGAGGGGGAACGAGGCTTCTAGGAAAATTGATGAAAATCAGCAGGAGCACTGTTTAGGCTTTGGATGGGTGTCCTGTAGAACAGCCGCAGATGTCTCCATGTCGCTGCTGCCAGCATTCATGATCTCCTGGCGTGTGGGAATGTTCAGAAAGCAGCTGAAGGCGGTTGTCCAAAACTTACTTGGGGAGAGGAATAAGGCTGTAGTCAGCAGCGTCATAGAATCATTAAGGTTGGAAGAGCCACTAAGATCATCTAGTCCAACCATCAATTCATCCCTACTGAGTTGCGTCCCTCCATGTCACATGCCCACCGTTCTTGAACATCTCTACAGATGGTGCCCTGAGAGGTTGCGGATGCCCCATCCCTGCAGGCGTTCAAGGCCAGGCTGGGTGAGAGTCTGTGCAGCCTGGTCTAATGGTTGGCGACCCTGCCCACAGCAACGGGTTGAATCTAGATGATCTTTGAGGTTCTTTTCACCCTAGGCTATTCCATAGTTCTGTGATTTGTTCTGTGGTGACTCTACCACTTCCCTAGGAATCCTGTGCAAGTTTCTGAGAATAAATTTTCACTAATGTGTGTCACTGCCACTCGTTCCTGTTCTTCACTCTTTTGTACTGTTTCTGCTAAAGGACTGGGGAGGCGGCAGGGCTGGGAGGGCTGCCGGCTGTGGGCGATGGTGGAGGGAGGAGGAGGCTGAATGCAGTTCCCATCAGGCATCTGATGCAGATGTTCCAAAAACTCCACCGAAAGAAACTTTTTTTTCCCCAGTGGTTATATAAGAAGTGCAAGTGAAGTGATGTGAATCCTCCTCGGGGTATTAGTCATAGAGCAAGCACTGTCTTGAAACATCTCCAGTTGACACATCTGTACTTTGAAAAGGAATCGTTTGGCTGTGGTGGGTCTAGTGAGTGCGGCTCATGGAGATGTGAATCCTTACTGGCACTTTTCCTCTTGTGAAGCATTTTGCAGCCTTTTATTATGTATTCCTCCTAATTGTTCAGTATTGGAAAACTTGGTCAGCAGGGAGTTGCTTTTATCTCCCTGAAATGACAAATAAAATCTTAATTGAAAGGGAAATGGTTTCTTCAGATTTATAGATTTATAAGTCTAAGAATCTGCATGAGTAACTTTAATTAAATTCATTTTCCTGCAGTGCTTCTCACTGTTTCAGTTACCTGAATTTCTACACGTGTTGCTCCTCCTCGCTTTTCAATTTGCTTGCAACATATTATTTAAATGCTTGTCAACTGCCTAAGAGAAGCAGGTATTATTTCAGATGTGGTGCGGGAGGAGAAGAAAAAAGAAAAGGAGAGAGATGTCATGGCCTTTATGATTTTTGTTCTTTCTGTGAGCAAATATAAGTCAGCACCCACCTACCTGATCTGAGCGGCAGATCAAAATAAAGATAATTGAAAACAACAACAGGGCCGTTTTCTTTGTCCTTTCGTTGTGTAAACGGGAGACCGCGCAATAGTGATAAGAACACTTTGAATATCATTAAGTAGGTAATTAAAGTGCCTGGGGGGACTGTTCACCTATTAAGTCTCAATATTAGCTTCATATATATGTGGAGTAGCAAGGCTGAGTAGAGAGAAAAATTCTTTTGCCTACAAACATGTTTTAGCTGCAGAAAGATGAGTGGTGGAGATTGCACTGAGTTTTCTATCGGGGCTGTGGAGTATTTTGATGCAGAAAGAAAAAAAAAAAGATGGCTTAGAAATATTGTAAAATGGCAATGTTTTGTGGAAAGGAGATGTGAGTCGTCTAGATATGACTCTACTGCAATAGAAAACAGTCATACACAAAGAGAGAATTGTTTTATCAAAGAAGCAGCGTGATCCCTATGGAGATTAAAAAAGGAATCGTGGTCTCTGAGCTACTGGAGATTAAGAGGCAGACAGATGAGAGTCGTGTGAAGAGAAAAGCAGTTTTGTTCTTGAACAGAGTGCGTGCCTGGTTCTTTCATTTCAGCCAGCAATGACTTCTTTTTCATCCAGGAAAAATCCAGGAATGATGGAAATTAAACTTCTTAATGTGTTTTGCTTTTTCCTTGCTGACCTTCTCTTAATGAACTTGCAAGGAAAATATGATAACTATGTATGTTTAAAAGAAAAAAGAGGCTGCTGCACACAGGGATTGAAATCTTACCCAAAATCACCGAAGGGAAAAGAAATGATTTCCTGATCTGCCCTCTGAGCAGCGCAGTGGGTCTGGAGGTGGTGCTTTGGTGGAAGTGGCCAAAAAAGGTGTGGCAGTGCTGCGTCACAGCAGGAAGGGTGTTTGCACTATGACCTCTTCTCAACCGTCATCTTGTGCTGTGTTGTTTGCCTTTATTTTTTAAAATGTATTTAACTGTCTGTTGGAAATGAGAAAAGGAATCTTTGTGTTGGCGGATAAATGCCACTAAGGTGTCTGTTCAGTCTGGTACGAAACGCTGAGAGACACCAACAATAAAACACCAGGTAGAGGTGATTAGAAGACCAGACATCTTAGCTGAATACTCATTAATTTTCTGAATAAGTCAAAGGACAGTTATCACTGTGTTAATATGCAGACTATTTGTTTAAGGAAGGACAAAGACATCAAACTGTGAAGATAAGCTCTGAATTATCATAAAGCCCATTTCACATGAGAAAACGGTATTGTAATTTGAAAGGAAATATTCATGAGCCATCTTAGTTTATGATTTGAATACAGTATGCTGAAACCTGTTAATAAGAGATGAGTGGGATTTCTTTTTCCACCATCGCAACAGGTGGCTATGTAATACAGTCTTAACAAAGTAGCCTTTCAATAATAACATCATGAATTTTAAGAGGAATTTCCAGTGCTCATCGAGGGTACAGCAATAAGATCTTACCTCACGTGGGAAGAAATTAGAGATATTTCCAAAGGCTGATGAAATCTGAGAGGCAGACTTACACTAACTATGTACAGTTGGGTTACTTTTGACAATGCTGGGCGCAGCTGCGAGGGTCATGCAGTTTCAGACTGTGACAGACTCCTTAATCAAGGAGCAGGAAATGAATATTGATAGAATTGGAGGAACTTGATGTGAACTCACATGTTGTAGACTCAGTAGGAACTTCTGTGTTTATAGGTGGGATGGGGAAAATACCAGTAACAAATATTAACTTGTGAAACCTCTTTAATTGCGAAAACTCACCAAATGCTTCTAGTTAACCTTTCTCATGCAAAGATAAAATGTGAGAGTAAACACAATGAGCATGAACTTTGTTTGGATGAGAAACAGGAATTCTAATTCAAATGTGCATAAATATTTGTAAGCAATTTGGCCCGGTATGTGACTTTCTGACCGTATTCTATTCCAATGAGGTTCTTCTAAATTTGTGACTGGCTTAAGAATCTTAGTTTTCAATTCCTGACACTTCTTGCTTCGTTTAAGTGGGTGATTAATCCGCAGAGTAAGGCCCTGTTTGTCCTTGCTGCGGTGCCCATTGAACTCATAGAACAGCTGCTCCTTTTCACCTTTTTTCAAAATAATGATCTATTCAGATTTAGTGCATCAGACGGTCAAGGTTTGGATGGTGTCTTTTTAAGTGAGATATCCAAGTTGGAGAAATTTAGAGGAAAGAAAATGTCAAAACCCTTAGCTTTTTTTTTTTTTTCCTTCCCTGAAAACTGAGATTTCTGTTCACCCTTGACTTTAAAAGATGGCTCTAGCTTCTCAGTGATAGCTCAGATTTTGCTGTGTTATGCTCACAGGGAAGTTCTGCTGCACCTGATGTACAGTCAGTTACTCGGCATGGGAAGTAATGAGCTTTTGATAAAATCCATTTTGTATTTACAATATAGAGCAGTGCTGCTGGAGAAGATTAATGAGTGATGGTCAACCGCAGTAGAAACTGTGGAGGAGAAACCATGCTGGGAGAAGGAATGTTGAGTTTTGAAGAGGCTGAGTGTTTTTGGTGCTGATATAGGAATGACCACAGTGTTGAACCTAAGCGCTGAAGAGGAAAAAATAGCAGTCAAAGAGCAAATTTAGTTTAGTCTAACAAATGACAGGAGAAGCATCTGCTGCCTTGGTCTCTCCTGTGTGGGCTTTACCCTATGCCCACTGACCTCAAACGGGAACTTCTGAGACTCCTTCAGGTTGTGTCTGAAGTAGTTCAGTCCAAGGTGGACTTCCTTGGGTCCCATTAGCTGCCACTTCTGACCAGACAAATTCTGAGTTGTACATCACAGTCGAATCTACGCAGGTCACAGTCAATATTTTCTAGCACTGCTGCGAAACAGTGGGTCATCCTTACCAGCGCAGATTTTTACAAGCACAGTGTGCAAGCTCTTGTTCATTGCTGGTCGAAGTTCAAAGCTAATGGTTGTGACTACATTGAGAAATAAATAGCATTTCGTAGCTGAGAATCTTCTTGATTAAATAGCATTGTCGTACTCTTTGTATTTGCTGTAGTTTCCTAGGAAATAAATAGGAAGCATTACTTTTGGAGCAACCTACACATTTAATTGATTTTGCAGTGATGAATTTTTTAGCATAAGGGAGTATATGAAATTATAGGTTATTCAGTATGTCCTCTATGTTGTCTAGGGAACATAAGAATGGAAAGGAATAAGAAGTGGTCTAAGCGGATATATGGTTATGAATGAGATAAAGACTGTGAAAACTCTCAGGTTTGTCTTTCTCCTGCTGCATTTGCTCTCTATGACACAAACGGATGAGATGACCTTCCCCTTGCAGAAGAAAGACAAAGTGTGTAAAGAGATGTGTATAATTTATAAGGTGTCCTCCATAGATAAGAATAAATATCCTACATAAAGCACATCCCTGCAAGGGTCAGTAGCCATTCTCAATGCTGCGAAGCACGGACTGTCAGTGTAGCACGTTTCCAGCAGTGCGTTGCACGAAACATGTATCTGCCAGGAAATTAAGGTATTATCATACAGTTTTTGTATACAATAACTTATTTTCTGTTTAATAGTCTCTGTAGGCATCAGCACTTGATTTTCAGGGTTTCTGAGAGGCATCTATTGAAAATCAGAGAATGGCTTGAGTTGGAAGGGACCTCAATGATCATGTAGTTCCGAGCTGCTGTGGGCAGGTTTGCCAGCCACTAGAGCAAGCCATATTCTCCCAGTTTAGCATTTGTGGATGTGGAAGTGCATGTGTTTGCGTATTCAACTAATCTAACGATTGTCTCTTTTAAAAATACAAGTTCAAATGTAACTTGGAGCAATCAAACTACTTCCAGAGCATATTATTACTAGCGAAGCTTCAGTCTCTGGAGCTTTAATGAGGAATACCCTGGTGCAGGTTGTCACAAGAATGCCAAAGTAGCTGTAACGAGTGTGGCTGCTATTTGTCATGGCCACAGCTTCTCCGAACAGCGAGCAGTAGCGGAGCACAAAATTACAGCTATCCGAGCAACAAGGAGAGGCACGATGATTCACAAGTACTATCCCCCTACTTGGAGATGAATTGAGTGAAAGATACGTTCTGTGCAGCCTGAGTTAATGAGTACAACCAGTCATTCCAGTGAAACTCATAACAAACAAGCGTCCTGATTGCTTTCTAGGGAGGAAGGAAATCTCGGACAGCTTTTGTTGTGCCTCCACTTGTTATCTGCTGCTAGTTGGTGTCAGGGGACTGAAAGACAACATAGCTGACAGGCAGGTATTTGGCATTTTGTAATTATGAGAAATGCTATGTAAATAAATAACCCAGTGAGCACTGATGGCATCTGTCATTCCGTCAAGCTTTCCCAGACCATGCAGGTAACTCGGAGTAGAAAGTTTTCTTTCTTACTCCAGCGATGAAATGGATAAAAACTATAACTCACGCTAGCATTCTCCTTTGATAAGGCAAAAAGTACAGCTGATCTCCTGAAGAGTCTCCATAGTCTGCTGCTACTTTCCAGTTGTGTTTTTAAAAGTATAACTAGCTAGAGCAGCAATTCTTTTACAGTCCAGTTGTTAATCTTGGTAAGGGAGCAAGGTGCATGAGCCAGGGAAAGGAGACTGCTGTTCAGATGTCACAAGGTGTTTGAGCTGGGAATAGAATGAAAGCAGAAAACTCTTACAGGATAGCAGCTACAATATGTAGAAACACTAGTGCAGTCTGAGCATGGGAGTGTTGCTTCCTGCCACTCCCTCACAAGCAGAAAGGACTTGGTGAGTGTCCCAGTGTTGGCTTTGGTTTTCTCTGACCTTTGAGAACTTTGGCAGACTGTCTGAAGTTATGGACTACATCTGGTGCTAAACAGGATGGTTTTCTTTTTTTTTAGTCTCTATATATTTTTTCCACACAATTTTCCTCTCCAGTTCTCAGGCTTCCTTCCCTCTTAGTAGGAAATAGTGCCCTTCCCTCAAACAAAAGGGAAGGCTTCTCTTAGAACTTAATGCAGCAGCTCTATTTAGGATTATGAGAAATATCCATTTTCGCAGCATTGGGAAGAAGAGAGCAAAAGGAAGTACAGAACAAACAGCTATCATTTCACGATATTGGTTCCGTGCCACAGGTAAAATTTACTCTAATTAGAAATCATCTGGAGGCTGTGCAGCAGATTGAGTCTTCAGCTGGAATTGCTTCGTGACAGGTGGCTTACCACAAAGGAGCATCACAATTACCTAACATAGCTTGACTTGTGTAAACTCTGATAACTACTCTCATTGTTTAATCAACTGTGCATGTGTTCGCACCACCCCACAGTACGCCATGCTACTCAGTCAAAATGTTCACTGTTTGTAAGTATGAAATGTTATAAGTTTGTAAGAAAGCTTTTAAGTATGAAAGCTTGTAAGTTTGTTTGTAGGCTTGAAAGCTTATTTTTAAGCTGGTAAAATTGAAAGTTTGTAAGTTCGTTTGAAAGTTTCTAAGTAAACTTGAAAGTAAGCTTGAAAGTAAGTTTGCACGTCAATTTCAAAATTTGAATGATTGTAAGTAAATTTGAAAGTTTGTAGGGTTGTTTGAAGTTTGAAAGTTTTTCTGTATATTTGAAGTTTGAAAGTTTGGTGTTTGCATGGAAGTTTGGAAGTTTGTACATGTGAAAGGTTCAAGTTTGTCTTTAAGTAAGTGTGAAAGTTTGGAAGTTTGAAGTTTGACAGTCTGAAGTATGTCTTTAAGACTGCAGTTTGGATGTTTGTTTGAAGTGTGGAAGTTTGAAAGTTTGAAGTTAGTTTTTAAGTCTGAAAGTTTGAAGTTTGCCTGGAACTTTGAAAGTTTAAAAGTTTGTCTGTACCTTTGAAGTTTGAAAGTAAGTTAGAATTTTCCAAGTTCTAGTTTCCTAATTACATTCTAAGTGTCTAGGTTTCTAAGTTCTAATTTTCCGAGTAAGTTCTAAGTTTCCAAGTTTTAAGTTATGTGTCTAAGATTCTAAGTAACTTGTAAGTGTCTAAATTCTGATTTTCTAAGCAAGTTTCTAAGTTAGTTTCTAAATTTCCACATTTCTAATGTAGCTTCTAAATTTCTATATTTGTAAGTTTCTAGTTCTGTAAGTTTAAGAATTTGAAGTCTGAAAGGTTTTGTATTTCTAAGTGCGTAAGTTTGGAAGCTTGAAATTTGAATGGTTGAAGTTTGAATTTTCAAAGATCTAGTTTTCTAAATAAGTGCTAATTTTCTAAGTAAAGTAGTTTCTTAGAAACTTAGAAAATAACTAAGTTTGAAAGGTTGAAGAAGTTTGCACATAAGTTTGAATGAAGTTTTTAGTTTTGTGTGTTTAAAAGGTTGAAGTGTGTAAGTTTTGGTGTTTCTAAGTATGTAAGTTTGAAAGCTAGCCGAAGTTTTCAAAGTAAGTTCGAGTTTTCATAAGTAAGAAAGATCTATTTTTCTAAGTTCAACAGGGTAAAATTTCTAAGTAACAAGTGCCCTCTGCGCCTTTTTTTGTTTTGTGCCTTTTTTTTGTGGCTATTTTGCGCCCTTTGTGCCTTTTTGCGTATTTTTTGCACCTTTTGCATGCCTTACATTTGACGTTCATCTTCTTTTTTCATCCTGTTTGGTGTTGCTCCACCTAGAAATCACCCCACAATCATCTTTATTGCCTCATTAAACTCACTGCATACGGTTTTGCATATCATTTTAATCTAGTTCTTGCCTGCTCTCCACTCTTCTTTTTCTTCATCGCTGCCCTTTGCTGTACGTCTTCATAAACTCTTTTGGGATCTTCTTGCACAGACAAGCATATTTGCAGAAGAAAGTACAGCGCCATCAGTGGTCAGATTAACTACCTTGCACATCACTGCTTTCTTCTTCAGCATTTCATCCCCTTCTGTGTTTGTCTTTTATTATTTTATATCTGTGCTTAGCAAATTTTTTATTATTTATTTATTTATTTTGTGCAACTTATTTCTACTACTGGTTTGTACTCACTTTAATTTTCATCTGTATTTTAGACTCAGTTTATTCACACTGCCCCTCTGCTGTCCTGTGTCACAGAGTAACTCAGTTCAATCCATTGTCGTTACATCAGTTCCACTTCCACCCCCCACCATAGCAGTGAGGCATTCAATTTCAAGTTAAGTAAAATATTTTAATTGCCATCATTTACATCAGTAGCATATCTTCTAGTTGTCATATCTGTGTGCTAGTTCAGTCCTCATCCTTAAGTCTTATCTAGTTCAATACGTTCCTTATACTACTTAGGTAGTGCTTACTCCTCTGCTATTTCATGCTTTGAAATTGTGGTTAACATTAGTACATACTTTCACAAATAGTTTCTATGATTAAGGTCCAAGCATTCCTTGAAGACTTCTAAGGTTTCTTGCAGTCTCAAGTGAAATGTATTTCATTATGTTTGAATTGCATCTGATTCCCATTTTAAATAACCCATTTGAGGAATTGCTTTTCCTTTGTTCCTTCTGCCTGGGGACCATCACAAACTACCTAGAAGCCTATTCACAAACTACCTAGTCAATTTCTTAACTGGAAAGCCAGGCTGTGTATTTTTTACTCTTCCGACTGTTAACAGCACACCACGTTGTGCTTCTTTAATGCCCTTGGAGTACCAGCTATCTATCCTTGTGAAGACAAGGTCATGTGAATTCTTATTATCTCAGATGGCCAATCTCTCCTCGTAAGCACTAAGACTTTTATAGGCCAACTCTTTCCGTGTCACTGTTATGCTGTGGTAGTAGCACTCCCCCCCTGCTGTTCGCTTTGCTTACTTGAACTCTTGCTTTCATGCAAACACAATAAACCATGCAGTGCCATTAGTGCATAATAAGCTGAGCTTCCCAAAGCCACGCCCCAGGCCCTCTCACTAATCCTTCTCATTTGCCTACCATGCGTGCCCTTTACTTGATTGATAAATCAAGTCCCACAGTGAAAACATCCCAGCTGTCAATCTTATCAAATTTGTCTGCTCATAACTGATTTTGTTACTGCTTTAGGGGCTGGTTGGGTCCTGTTCTATGGCTACTGTAGGAGGGGGACCCACACGCGAGAAAAAGGGATAGAGATGGCCTTAAAAATTAAAAGCAGCAGTGATGCAAGAAGGAATAAAGATACTGGTATGCAAGATAACACTCTTTATTGTACTGTAATACAATATAATTAAAACTAACGAATCAAGCTGGAAGGTTGAAGAAGGCAGGTCTCTTCCTCTCCACACAGCTTCATCTTTCCCTCTGAAAATGGAGAAAAAGAGAACACCAAGTGCATGAGGGGACGTAGCATGTAGTTATTCTGTTCTGAGATCCAGGTATATGGAAATATCAGCAGTCCACAGAACTGGAGTATGAACTCTAACTCCCAGCGCACTACATGATGTTATAATGTGGAATACAATTGAGAAAGAGATCCTGAAGTCTTGCCGCTTATAATCTGATTCCTAATAATACCCAGAGCAGACCTGCCTGAAAGACACTTTGGGTTACTGGAATTTGACCACTGCATTATAGTCCCTGTCGAACATCCATTTGAGCAATTGTCACTGTTGGATACGTTCTTCTCTTCTGAAGAGTGAAAAACCTTGGGGTTCAAGTAGAAAAAAAAAAAAAAAAAAAAAAAAAAAAAAAAGCGCCACAATCCCAGTTTAACTGAAGGAAATCTATTATTACCACCAATTTGTGGAATTAATTGCCCCTACATGCTTATCCTAGTTGCTTGAATCTACTCCTTGCAAACACTTTAGAACTTGATCCTCACTGCTGTCCTCTTAATGAGTTATGAGCTAGTACTAGACACATAGCAAGACCAAGAATACCTCCCCCTCCTGTGAAGCAATATATGGTTTACCATTTTACTTTTAACAGATCTCAGCATGTCACTACCTCTCCAACTGCAGTTCTTTCCATTCCCTTCTGCAGAACATCTCAAGTTAAACTCCACAACTACCCCCGTGAACCTGATTGCATGCTTCAAGTCCTAACCTTAAACTCCCCCAACCAACTTTTAAGCCCACTCCTATAAGGAGAAGAAAACAACAGTATTTGTACTCACAGCTCTCCTACTCCAGTCACTAGATAATCCATGAATAAGCCAATTCTATGAATAAGCTAAATGAATATCAGCTCTTCAGCTATGTAAATATTTAGCTAACCACAAAATCCTTAGTCCCAGTAAACGAAACCAACCATGATAACTCTTACTAAGATCACATAGCATTTGCCTGTGTAATCAACCTCCTAGGTCTACTCCCATATACTTGGTGGCTGGGGTCATGGCATCAGTAAACCTAGTCCCAGCTATCCCAGTATGACTGGTCGCTCTGCTAACGTGCCTACAAAGCCAACCCACAGCCTCCTTAGGCCACTCTTTTTCCATGCCACTAATCCTCACATTCACAGTAATTCTGACAACCAGCCCACTCTTTCACCTGCTGGCACTAAGCATCTGCCTAACAATCGACCATACCTTACCTAGGCCACCCACTAATTTAACTCGTCTCCAGAGTTACGACTGTTTGCAGTGCTTTTGAAGGGTTTTGATTGTGTCCTTAGTTTGTTAGAGCAAAGTCTGCTATTTATGTTACTAAGACAGTCACACCAAATTACTGGGGTACAATTCCTATCCTATCTAAAAGGATTGATTCTGACATTTCAATCTGTCCTAAACATACAGAAAAGCTGTACAATTTAAGATGACACTTGAGCCATATCTCATTTCAAAGCTAGAAGTGATAGAGATACTAAGCACTAATTTCCAGAACCCCCTTACGCAACACAGTTCTAATCAACCATAATGCAATCCTAATAACAGAAGCTCTGACCTTCTCACTTACTGAGAGGTGGTGCAAATCAGAATGCACTGCTGAATTCTGCACACAATTCTGAAGGTGTATAAAACCGTACCGCTCCTATGCTTAGGCCTTATTGTTCATATCCTGAAAAATACAGAAGACATAGAGAAAGTGGGCTCCCCACAGACAACCCCTTCCTTCCTCCCCTCCCCCCCCCCCCCCCCATCTGTCTCTTGCCTGACTGTTGCCTACTATTAATATAACAGCAACTCCATTCCTATCAGGATTCTACCTGAAAGAACTGATCATTGAAATTAAACCCTTTATACCTCAACATTCGAGTGCTACTATCCTCATCCTTATGTCTTCCACTAAAAACTTGCAGCCTACTCATTACCTATTTAGTCCGGAGTTCAACCATGTCCCCACAATTAGCCCAGTAAATGAAGTCAACTATCCACCCTCATTATACAACTCACCCTATGCTGTGTCCCAGCAGGATTGATCATGCTACATCATGCCAATGCTACATCATGCCAATCTCAAGTAATCACCCTTATAAACACAAAAATACATTACTATTGTCCACACAGCCCTTGACCTATCCTAGCCTTTAAATTCTCCTAAGATAAAACACACAATGAACAGCCCTCCTCCCAAAAATAGCCTCATAAAATTACTTTAATCCCCTAGTAGACTGATTCAGCTCCACAAGTGTACTAAACAAAGGACAAAAAAAAAATTGCTCCCCACTTAGCTGAGTTTTCTTGTCGGGATTTGTCAGGTATCTCAACCTTCATAGGATTGCTTTCTTCCCTATCAATCTTACCTTATCAACACATACAAGAAATATTGGCATTCAATCTTGTGAGAAACTTCAGTTACACAGTATTTCTTGGTAAAGCAAGACTGTCAGACACAGTCCAGAAGGTTCCCTCAATGTAATATGAAGATGACTTTCTGGTGCAGGTGATGGACAAGTGGACAAGGCAGAGTCTTCTGCTGGATCTTCTCTCTAAGAAGGAAGGGCTGATTGGGTAATGTGGATGTCAGGGGCAGCCTGAGATGCAGTAATCATGTGAGATGGTGGATTTTGGGATCCTGTGTGGAAGTAGCAAGAGAGTAAGTGAAGTAGCAACCCTGGACTTCTGGTACATACCTGGAGGTATCCTTTGGCAAAGCATGTTGGAAGGTAAGTGGTTCACAAGAGTTGGTCAGAGATCAAGCACAACTTTTTTCAAGCAGAAGATCCATGCAGCCTTAAGAGATAGAGCAAAATAGGCAGGAAACTTTCACGGATGAACAAGGAGCTCACAGATACACCACAAGCAAAGATGACATTCCCTCCTTCCACCCCCCTACCTGCACAATAAAAGGAAAGCTATGCAAGTCCACTGCTTAAAGAGGGTGCCCTGGTAACAGGGGATGCTGAACATCTACCGTGCTTCAGTCTTCACAGCTAAGACAGCCCCTCAGAAAACCTGAACTCCAGAAGCGAGTCAGAATCCAAGGAAATGAAGAATTCCTTTTATTCAATGAAGATCTGATCTGCAAATACCTAGTAAATGAAGAAAAAGCATGCATACATCCATGGCCCCAGTGGGATGCACCCAGGAATGCTGAGGGAAGCTTGAAGAAGTGACTGCCGAACCATTCATATTTGAAAGCTCTGGAGAATGGAAGAGGTACCTGAAAACTGATGGATAGGCAATTCAGTCATCAAGAAATGCAAGGACGATGCAGGCAGCTACTGTCCAGTCAGACTTCACCTCTGTCACTGGAAAAGTGATGGAACAACAACTTCTGATTGCCATCTCCACACAACAGAAGAGAAGCTTATCCAAACTCAGGAAGAGTAGATTTAGGTTACATATAAGGAAGAAAACATTTTACAGTGCAGGTGCTAAGGCACTTAAAAAGGCTACTTGATGATTTGTGGTTGATGCCACATCCCAGAAGACTTGCAAGACGAGGCTGGATCAGGCCCTGGGCAACCTGATCTAGCTGTGGTGTCCCTGTTCACTGCAGGAGAGTTGGACTAACTGGCCTTCCAACTCTAAGGATTCTATGATCCAGAGTAGTAAACAGTGGAGCTTGTCTATTTTAAACTTTAGCAAGACATTAGACTGTCTCTCACAACAACCTTGTAGTGAGACTAAGTAATTGCAAGATTAATGAGTAGACAAGGAGGTGAATTCACCTCATTGAATTGAGAACTGGCTGACTGGCAAAGCTCAGAGTCATAAACAACAGCAGAGTCTAATTAGAGGCCTGTAACTCAAAGTGGGTCAGTACTGAGCCCAGTTCAAGATCTTGATCAGTGACTTGGAGAAAGGGCTAGAACATACCTGCAGTAAATACAATGACAATAATAGCTGGGAGGAGTGGATGACATCAGAAAGCTGTGCTGCCACTCCACAAGACTTGGACAGACTGAAAATTGGATGGAGAAGAACCTGATGAGCTTCACCAATATTAAATTCCTGCACCTAGGAAGAAATAACTGCACAAATCAGTACAGGTTAGGGGCTGACCTGCCAAAGAAGAGCTCTGCAGTTAAGGAACTGGGTGTCCTGGTGGACAGCAGGTTGGCCATGAGGCAGCAGTATTCTCCAGGCTGAACAAGGCAGGCCACACAGCTCGGAAGACAAGGGGCATCTTATAACTGTTTATGCAGTCCAAAGTATGAAAGTCAAGTGGATGGAACCTGGCTCTTTTCAGTGATTCAAAGCAAGTATAACACAGGAAGTGCCATAGAAACATAAGGAAGAGATTTACTCTGACGGCAACAGAGCACTGGAACAAGCTGCCCATGGAGGTGGAGTCCCTTTCTCTGAAGAAATTCAAGACCTACCCAGACAGCCTTACTCCACTGAGTAAGGCTATCTTTACTGTGGAGAATCTACATTAGCTAGGTAATCAGGCTATGAAACAGAGTCTCTAGAGGTCCCTCCTTTCAACCCCTGTGATTCTGTGGACAGCTTGCAGCACCCAGAAGTCCCACCCCCTACCTAAGGGACTCCCTAATCAATCTCTCCATCAAACATGACGGATGATATTTTGGATCCCTATAAGGCATCCGCCTCATAACCCAAATTCTTATACTTCTACTGGCTATACGTTGCGCCACAGGTAGGTAGGTCCCTCACCTTCACCTCAGTAGCCCATGCTTGCCAAAACATACAATACATTTCACTAATTAAGAACTTACCCTCAAACCTTACCTCATTCTTCCTTACATGCATTTGCCCATATGTCAGCTATGGCTTCTGTTATGGCTTCTACCTGTAGAGAAACTTGAAACACAGAAGTCATCTTTCAACTCTTACAGCAACTGGCTTTGTGGGCTATGCTCTGCTCTGAGAATAAACAACTGAGGAACCACAGTTAACAGTGATTATTTATTTATTTTTTTTTTTTCCACCCTCTTATATAGGACAAGACTTGGTTGAATGGGCTTTAGGAGATCCTTAGCCCTACCCTTAACACCATTGCATCCTAGGTGTTAGCATCATCTACTTACCTTCCCTCACAAAGGACACTTGAACAAACCCCTGGAAATTTTATCTAATTGCAACAAAATCCCCTTCCACCCTCAATTCTCCTTAGGAGCAGTTCTAGGATTCAAGCTAGCCTTGTTTTGCACAACTTTCTAGGAAACCCAGGAAATTTCACCCCAGTAAATTCACAGCTTAAACCCCTTCACATCAAGCTTGAATGATAATTGCTCTTTGCATACATTATCTTGTTCCCAAATCCCAACAAACTTGGAAGAACTTTACCATTAGAAGTTCCTGTAGTAATCTTGTTCCTTACCCTCTCTGTTACAAATCCAAGCAACAGGCAAGAATACTCCACCTCCTTTCCCAACTTCTGTTCTGAACCCTAGTAGCTTGTTTCCCCATTCTAACTTGAGCGCACAGCCAGCTGGCCTCACACATTCTTTGTGATCTTGCAAGTTCTCTTCCCTGTAATTAGAACCAGAAAAGATAATTACTCATTAGAGTAGTCTAACAGTTTATTAACATTGGTCTTGTTAACTAAAGATTAAGGTTCACACTTTCTTTGAAAGCTTTCTAGGATGGAAACAACTTCACTGGTTTCTGAAAACAGCTCACTGTGGAAGACTGGTTTTTTTGAGAGCTACAGATGAGCCTCTGAAGTGTCCCTAGGAAGGCAAACCCTACACCAGCTCCAGTACAGGAAGTCCCCATCAAGCCAATAGAAACAAGCCCATTCCTTAAGAGTAAAACATAACAATCCTCCTGAGGTCTAACCCATCAACCGCTACCTAGTTTTGTCCAGAAGTGAGGGGAAAAAAAAAACAAAACAAAACAAAACACCACACACATGAAGAACACTCTAAACCAAAGCTCTAGAACAGAGTATAACCTATACCTCATCACTCGCTAACTTCCCTAGCTAGGAATCCATGGGACCCGATGGGATTCATCCACGGGTGCTGAGGGAGCTGGCAGAGGTGATTGCTGAACCGCTTTCGGTCATCTTTGAGAAGTCTTGGAGGATGGGGGAGGTGCCTGAAGACTGGAGGAGAGCCAACGTCAGCCCGGTCTTCAAAAAAGGCAAGAAGGAAGACCCAGGCAATTATAGGCCAGTCAGCCTCACCTCTGTCCCTGGAAAGGTGATGGAACAGCTTGTGCTGGATGTCATCTCCAGACAACTGGAAGAAGAGGAGGTTATCAGGAGTAGTCAGCACGGGTTCACAAGGGGGAGGTCGTGCTTGACCAACCTGGTAGCCTTCTATGATGTTGTCTCTGGCTGGGTGGATGGGGGGAGAGCAGTGGATGGCTTGATTTCAGCAAGGCATTTGATACTGTCCCCCACAACATACTTATAACAAAGCTGAGGAAGTGTGGGATAGATGAGTGGACAGTGAGGTGGGTTGAGAACTGGCTGACTGGCAGAGCACAGAGGGTCATTGTTGGTGGTGCAGAGTCCGGTTGGAGGCCTGGAACTAGCGGTGTTCCTCAGGGGTCTGTGCTGGGTCTGCTCTTGTTCAACATCTTCATCAATGACCTTGATGAGGGGATAGTGGCCACCCTCAGCAAGTTTGCTGATGATACGAAGTTGGGAGGACTGGCTGACACGCCTGAAGGCTGTGCTGCCATTCAGCAAGACCTGGACAGGCTGGAGAGCTGGACAAAAAAAAAAAAAAAAAAAAAAAAAAAAAAAAAAAAACACAGATGAGGTTTAACAAAAGCAAGTGTAGAGTCTTGCATCTGGGGAGGAATAATTGCATGCACCAGTACAGGTTGGGGAATGAGCTGCTGGAGGGGAGCTCTGCAGAGAGGGACCTGGGTGCCCTGGTGGATGACAGGTTGGCCATGAGCCAGCAGTGTGCCCTTGTGGCCAAGAGGGCCAATGGCATCCTGGGGTGCATTAAAAAGAGCGTGGCCAGCAGGTCAAGGGAGGTGATTCTCCCCCTCTACTCTGCCCTGGTAAGGCCTCATCTGGAGCACTGCGTCCAGTTCTGGGCTCCCCAGTACAAAAAAGACAGGGATCTCTTGGAAAGAGTCCAGCAAAGGGCCACGAAGATGGTGAAGGGCCTGTAGCATCTCCCCTATGAAGAAAGGCTGAGTGAACTGGGTCTGTTCAGCCTGGAGAAAAGAAGACTGAGAGGGGGCCTGATCCAGGTCTATAAGTATCTACGGTGTGGGGGGCAGAATGGCGAGGCTGGACTCTTTTCAGTGGTGAGTGGAGACAGGACAAGGGGAAACGGCTAGAAACTGCAGCATAGGAAGTTCCGCACAAACACGCGCAAGAACTTCTTTACAGTGAGGGTGACGGAGCACTGGAACAGGCTGCCCAGGGAGGTGGTGGAGTCTCCTTCTCTGGAGATGTTCAAGACCTGCCTGGATGCCTACCTGTGCGACCTACTGTAGGGTACCTGCTTTGGGGGGGGGGGGGGGGGGGGGGGTTGGACTCAATCTCTGGAGGTCCCTTCCAACCCCTACAATTCCATGATTCTGTGAATGAAAAAAGTCACCAACATACATCCCCAGATAGAAACATAGGGGTTAAAAGGGACTTCTAGAGATTTAAGTCCAATTCACCTTCTAAAGCAGATTGCATGCAGCAGACCACACAGGAAAAAAAAATCCAGGCCTCTTATGAAGATCTCTTGAAGAGAAAATTCCATGACTTCTTTGAGCAGCCTGCTCCAGCACTCAGTTGTTCTAGGAAAGACAGACCTTCAGAAACTTATACACAGCTTCTACTCATAGCTACTTACCCTATCAACATACACCAATGAGAAAAGCTTGACCCATACAAAAAAAACCATAAACAACATCAGAAGCACACAAAAAAAGCCCAGCTAGGTTTAATAGCCACCCACACCCCATTACATACCTTATGCATATAAAAGGAGAGACAGCAATTATACAAAAACAAAAACCCCATTACCAACAAGTCACCCACAAACCCAGGACTCCACACAACAGCTCCCAGCCCTTGGTCTGCCTTTATATACTGCCTTCAGGCACAGCACTTCCAATGAGGCAATCAGCCACGTCCAATGAGAAATGGGAGAGCCTCTATCTATTGGCTGATGGTGATTGTGCTGCAGCTGTAGTTCTTCCCACAGCAAAGTGCTAACAGGTGAGCAGCGAGCAACAGCTGAGCAACAAATTGAACCTTCTGTTTGAGTACTGGCAAAACTCAGGCTGCTCAAGGTCATGCAAATGTCTGACATGCTGTATTCTCAAATCATAAAATCACACGTAGTTTGGAGTGTTTTCATACTACAAGTATTACTAGCTTGATAAAAGCTCTAGAGGATAATCTAGCATACTGAATTTGATCTTAGATTTCTTGATTCCTTACTGCAGATATTAAAATGAATCTGCTTAATGCTGTGGAATTCTTATGTTGGTTTGCTTGGATCACAAGAAACTGGGAGATCAAAACATTGCTTTAATTATAATCTCTGTTTAAGTCCTATCATCTTAAAATGACAATGGTAGTACTGTTTTACGTAATGATATGAAGCATAATCTCTTTCAACGATAGCTATTGCTACATACCTTGGAATTTCCCTAAGTGACTCTGAGGTTATGTTCTGTCTCCCATGTCTATATACTCAAATTCTCAGTGGTTGTGTACTGTGAAGAGTTAATGACCCTTTTTTTTTTTTTTTTTTTTTCTAGGAACACTAGAACTCAATTAAAGTAAAAAGAGATTTTAATGAAATATAATTTAGTTTTACATCTCATCAGTAATATCTCTTTGCAACCTACTGAGGATTGCATCTCTCCTATGGAAGGTCTATATTTAAAAAGTTAAAAACAGCCTATAGCCTTAAGTCCTCTTGTCACTGAGTAAACAAAGCCCATCCACATACCCCTCAGACCATAAATAGCACCAAGGATGCAGAGTTGGTGGCTGGCTGATAAACTTCTCCATGTAGGAAAGTTGGAAGAAATGAAAACCTTTTGCAAAGTCAAGCTCTAGTGGTTGGTTTTAATAAAAAATAATAATAATAATTTTAAAAAAGCGCCAGAATTTATTAAATAAAATGGCATTCAATTCATGCTTTTTAATGTAATTTTCAGGAATGTTCACGTTACTGGGCATCTTGTTGCTGACTTCTTTGGTCTAAGAAGAAGTCACACGACATGCAGAAGTCATAATTCAATGTTAATAAACTTTGTGGTTTTACTTATCTTCTCCTTTTTTCCTTTTAAGCAGTACAAGCCAATTGTATCCAAGTACAGCGTGGTGTTAATTACAGTTTCTCTCTCATCATTCAAAACCTTTGTGAAATATGGGCCTACACTCTCAACTGAAATCATGGCAGGATAATTTAAGAACGCTCACAAGGAGAGATGGGGCTGAGTGTTGAGCAGGACTGCTAAAAAGATAGCAGGAAGGAAACATAATAAGCAGAATGAGTTGGTGTTATTTCTGAGCTGCAATCTGGTTGCTCTGTTTTGCTTTGCCTTTTTCTCTAGTTGTTTGTTTGAGAGAGAGAGATTGGCAAAGGCTGTTTGAAGAGGAGAATTTCTTGTTAGAGAACGCAAAGCAATCTAAAAACGTAATCTGAGGTGTAATCATCTTCCCACTCTGTTGGAATAGCTGTTTTGTAGTGGGTTTCCTCAAGGAGGTGTGTGTTTAATACTATTTTCTCATTGCTGTCATTCAGATGTAGGACAAACGAACATTAATAACTTACGTAATCAAACTTAAATTTGGGGTTTGAGCCACAGAGTTTCAATCAGCGTATAACGCCTTCAGGAAAAACCATGACCTTGTTTCAACTCAATGTCTACAGAGAAACACCCTAAAATTACCAACAAAATCTATCACATTGTGGTCCCTGACCCAGCATTCTGAAAAAGGCTCTTCCATGCTTCTGTCTGAGACCTGCCTCTGGGCATTGTTAAGAAATGTTCACTTTGCTAAACTTGTTTAATTTAACACTTGGCCTTCCTGTCCTATAGAGGCCTAGGGTGGCAAATGAAAAGCCCTCAAAGGAGACGGGGTGTTTTAGTGCTGGAGTATGCAGCATTACAACAAGATGGAGCCTCTGTAAAAGATATTCTTATGTTTTTAATGAGGGGTGAGGGCCTCTCAGAGGTGTATGATTGAATATCTAATGTTTTCCTGTTGCATAAGAAAGAAATAAAGTTCAACTTATAAGGAAGTGCATGTGATGGTTTACTTCAAAAAAGACAAAAAAAAAAAAAAACCAACCAAAAACACACACACACACAAAAAAAAGTAACAAGAAAACCTTCTCAGGATTTTCCTCTTTCACTGCTTCTATTTGTTTTTCCACAACTGACAGATTATATGGCAGTTTTTCAATGCAAACACATCACTCAGGTACAGAAGAGGAGTAGAAATATGGCATGAGTGGAGAATGACTACTAAGCCAGATGGTAGGAAACATAAAGCTCCTCTATATAAGCGAAGGGTTTGTGTTGTAAATACATAACAAATCAGCAAAGGAAACAGTAAGGCCTTTAAAAATAGGCAGTGACATTTCTTAGAGAAAGCAGACGTGGCTTGAAAAAAAAAACAAAACCATTTTTTCTGCCTTTCGAAAGGCAAGCATTAAAAAGTGTAACAGAATCTGGATTTCCAAAGATAAGCAGTAGTATTTGAAACAGAAGTGAGATCAGGTTAGGAAAGAGAATCTAAAAAAGAAAAGACCTCAAAATATTAAAATCATAGAATCACAAAAACATCAAGGTTAGAAAAAAGCCTTTAAGATCATCCATTCCAATTGTTCACCTATCACCAATATTTCCCTCTAAAACATGCCCTTCAGTACATCTAAACATTTCAATGCCTGCATTTGCCTAAATGTTGCAGTATTTTGAAGTCCAAAGAGAGATGGGGGCTCTGTATTCAGAAATATGAGAGAAGCCCAGTAGGAACATTCCAAGGAATATTCTTGATCCTGACTTTTATCATATGTTCCATGGAAGACAACAAATGGAGGAGGGTGTAGAAAGAATTTTTTGTGGTAGTACAAATTTTGTAGGTAGAGCACAAAATATCCACTCGTAGAATCATATCATAGAATCATAGAATGGCTTGGGTTGGAAAGGATCAAAATGATCATCTAGTTTCAACACCCCGATCTCAAATTAACATAGAGTGATAAAAGACTTTTTCTTTCAAAGGCAACATCTCTATTTCCAGTACAAAGCTTGAAATTAACTTTTGTCAAATGCAATTCCTGCTAAAAAATATGACAGTCTGTAACAGGGCAGAAAGAGGTTGCATGATTTATTGTTGTGAGAGGCTGGGATTTCAGCAGGAGTTAAAAAATAATAGAAGGATTAAGTAATCTGGAAATATCAGACTGAAACTTCTTTGGGAGCTGTGGGATATCATGGGACTTAAGAAGTGATAGTGAAAGAATCACACCTAAGTGTTTTTGCTGTAAGGAAAGAGTAGCACCTGTTTTAAAGTTTAATGTTTGGAAACCCTAACGTGTCAAAGTACTTAGTTCAAGCTTTAGTGTGTTAGTGAAAGGAGGAAAGTTGCATGTGTGCATGACTTGGCTTGTTGAAGTCCTGCAAATTATATTTGGTGGGATGCAGTAGACTGTAAAATTGGAAAATGGATATTGTAACTTCATTCAAAGAATGCAAACTTGTATGAGGAAATTCAATGTTTCTGTGGGGTTTGTTTTGAAAAGATAATTAATGGCCTGTACTTATTTTATTGGAAGAGGAAGAACTTCTGCAAAGCATCTTAGAGCAAATCAATGAGAGGCTACAGTTGTTACGCAGTGTTCACACTGTCAGATGAATAACCAGTTTTAGCTTCTCAGTAAATCAGCAGAAAGTTAACTCCTTAATAGTGTGAATAACAGGCAGATGTGTATACATTTTATATTTTAAAAAAAGAAAATGAGAATGAAATAACTACAATTCAGGCATCCAGGCAGAATAGATAATTATGCACGGTATCTTAATGAGAGAATGACCTGAAACAAAGGCTGGAGTGGTGTGGGCCAGCTGCAAGCTCTTATACGGTTAGATAGATCCTCTTAATAGCCTCGTCCTGAAGACTAAGTCTGGGATATAATGACTCCTAATTTAAGCATTACCATTGAAGAGGTCAATATCTGTCCTCTGAGGCTTCTTTTCTCGAATTCACTGTATTTGAACTTCTCTCTGACTTGCATTGGTTTCAGAAAGAGAAGGTGGGGGTTGTGCATCCTTATGCTGGAAGACCAGAGCAATTCCTGCACCATTACTGGAGCGCACAGAAACCTTTACTAGTCTTCTGTCCATGGACATGGGTCAGCTCAGCAAAGCTGTAAAAATATCAGTGATATATCTTTGAGTTGAAATGGATGTGATAGAATTACAGGACTTACTGTTCAATAATGAATAAAAGAAAAATAAAAGGAGAAAAAACTCCAGGTTGGGTCCTGTCTTGTTATACTAATGCTGCATTGTGGCACATGCTAGGAATTCCATTTATTTAAGATACAGCTGTTGAGTTTGACTGTATTCCATAGAAAAATAGATTAATAGCTCTGATTTAAAGGAGCTGAAAAAAAAATGTTAGTCTTGTATACTCCTCATCTCTCTTTCCTGCAGTGTTTCCTCTTGTCAGCTTTTAATATTTTTTTTGTAATATTCATTTAAAGTAATTAGACACGATATGGCAGTCAGCTGTCACAGCACTGTCAGCACAATTTCTGTGTTTTCAAACTTTCTGATGATTCCTGAGCTACGTTCCTAGCTTTTCTCAGCCACGACCGCAGCGGTTTCATGGTCGTTATAAAATGGCTGTGCTTCCAAATGGCTTTGTTTGGTAGAACCTGGTATGTTCAGTGCAGTTGTGGATGCTCACAGAAGAACGACCCAATAAAGGAAAATAATCCATTGAAGCAGGCAGGGGATGCAGGGTTTACTTCTACAAGTGTTTCTCATTGAATAACAGTATATTTTGAGCGACAGGTGGGTGGAAAATCTAAGTAAATCATGCAGAGCTGTACAATGTGTGATGCTCCACTTTGTAGCTGTACATTTCCAGTAGCATTTTCTTCACCTAACTGTTATGATGTACCCAATAGGAATCTATTTGATAATTAGAGGTTGGTGGTCGTGAGCAATTAACTGGAATATTTATCAGTTCAGTCTCTCTATGTGAATTCCTATTATAAATATTGTTTTTGCTTATCTGGCACCAACAATAATAGCTGTGTTTTGACAACTGCATCCATAACATATAATTTACATAACACATACAGATAGCATCAAAAATGTTTGAGGATTGCTCTTTGTCAAAGGTTCCCTATTCACTGAAACACATTCTTTTAAACTTGCAGGAAAAATAGATTGTTTCGGGAACATCAAAGCTGTTGTAATCTCTCTGTATGGGGATTCAGTCCCCTTTGAAGTTCCTACAGCGGAACTCCTCGGCTTCGTTAGGGTGCCTTACTACTTGCATGTTTATAGAAAATAATAATACAACTGCCAGTCCTTCTCCTTCACCTCTCCGTTTTTTTCTTCTTTTTTTTTTCCCCTCAAATTTCATCTTTGAGACAGCAAATTAATTGGAGGCACCAAGTGATTTAAAAGTCAGCGTCACGGTAAGAATTTGCAATGCGTAAAACTTCCCCAAGCGCCCTATTGCTGAAAAGTTGTGAGGCTTTCCCTCTGCGAGCACCACAAGGAAATGCATGAGAAAAGCAGATGAGGGCATCGGCCTTTAAGGAGCACCTCCTTTGCATTCAGTTTTCTGGTCCAGCAAACAAACAGAACCATGCCTGAGCATTCATAATTTTACCCATGTAGGCTCTGGGAGGCTGTGCACTCCCAAGATGTCACAGACCCCTCTGTAGTGTACTCCAGTGTTCCTTCTTTTCATGAACAAGCCTCTGGAAAGGAATCTGGGATGCAGTTCTGTGGGAGACATCGCAGCTGACCTGGCCTCCTCACATTTGGTAGCTGCTAAAACGTAGATGTGTGAACTGTAGCTGTGTGGCTAATGGAAAACCTAGATTTCACAATGTTTACTGAAGCACTGAATTAAAGAAATCTGAATAAATGGCTTATGACAGGGTGGGAGGGACTCTGAAGCCTGGGGAAAATGCTTCAGGTGGGTGTCACTGCTCTTACTTCATTATTGATCAAGTGATGCATGAATGTCTTTCTATTTTTACTGTAAATATAGCATTAGTTATGTTAAGGAAAGAAAATACCTACTTTTCTGGGTTAATTTTAAGGAAGGTGTACTGAACAAGAAGTCAGTGTATCTTTGTGTTTAAATCAGATCTTTGGGACTTGGCAATGTTTTTAAATGGCAGTAGATTTCAGCAATCACTTTGTTCCAAGTGGATGCTCAGAGCAGTGCTGGGTCACCTTTCAGGACTTTTCCCTTGACTTTTGAGCAAGTATGATTATGTGTGATGAATTTCAAATATCTATTATTTCTTCAATTTCTAAATGTGTATGGTTTCTTTCATTTCCATGCATTTCCATACCTAGAGCAATTCAGTAATAATCTGTGGTTGAAGTAATTTGGTCCTGTTCTTTAGCTCTGTCCTGATTCATAAAGGTGACTGTTGCTTTTAATTACTATATGCATATTCAATAGCTGAGTGCGCATTCTTTTTGCTAACAAATCATTTGCAGCAGTATCAGTACAGGTATAGCATAAGGGACTTGGGCTTGAGGGTACTGAGGTATGATTATGACAGTACAAATAGAAAATCATGACTTATAGGAAGGAAACAGTATTTTCCAGAGCTCAAAGCCCATCAGTGTCTCCTGCTGTCTCCATCTATGTCATACTGGAGTCAAAAGCAAGGAAAACCTCTGAATTTCTTGATTTGCAACATGCTTTCATTTCTCTTCAGGGAAGAGAGTCTGGTTGCAATGGTGAAAACATATCTTTAAAGCTATCACTTATTCAGGATCTTTCATTCCACGTATGCATGTTTTTCCCTTACTACTTGCTGATCTGCTTTGCAGTACCACATGGCACACGCTTCTCTTGCTGTACATTAATATGTATTCAGCATCAGCTGATGTTTTGCCCTTCAATTCTACTGTGCAGACTTCTCCGTACCCTCTTACTAAAGAAGGTATGGAGCAGATTGGATTGCTAAATTACTGAAGTAGAAATACAATCCAAATTCTCCTTCATTTGCTTCCTCTTGCAGACAAAACCACAGGATGATACATTTTGAGCACGTATCAGAAATAGTCCAGATGAGTACCAGAGAGAAGATATATTAAACTGTATTTCTTTTTGTGTGTGTTGCTTGGTGTATAATGTGCCTCATCAATATCAAATGTTGTTTTAAATATCATCCAGAATGTGTATTGGTTTTTGACCTCGACTCATATTTCCAACACTGATGTCATGTGCACAAAATAAATTGTGCAGCGGTCTGGCATTAACAACCTCATCTTGTGAGTTAAATAAACCAAGAACATTTTATTGGTTATTCAGTTTAGATTTTCTCGTTCTGAGTTCCAATAAGCTGCAGATATGTGCTCTTGCCTGCTCGACTGGATATTGTTTTATGATGTCTCTGGTTTATATAAGCCTTTGATCTGTATTTTTCTTTAGCATAATTGGATCAAGCTCAGGCAAATTTAAAAAGCAAGAAAAATAATTTGTTTCAGTGCATTTTAGGTAGGTTGCCCTCTCATCCAGATTGTCTATTGACTTTAAAGATTGTGTATGTAGAACTGTTGCCTGTTTTCAGTTTGACCTTACTATTTCAAACCCTCACCAAAATGAAATTCCTATCCAAAGGAGGCTGACATCTCACTTCAGTTATTATGTTTTTCACTTGTTTTAGCCAAATGAACTCAATGGCTTCTGCTAAGTTTGTAAAGGTGGAAAAGCTAGTTTTCCTACTAGTAAGTAAATTGCATTTACTCAGACATCCACACATAACTTTCTCATTTGTTACTTCAGAAGCACTTTGAATTATTCAATTAGGATGAAGAGGTTGTACCTTAAGCCCAGAAACCATGGCAGAATTCTCTAGTTTCCCAGAAAGGACTGGAAGTTTTGCAGCATTGAGGTCAATGCCAGCAACCCTGCTAAAGATCAGTGCATTCACCTATGCCTGTAGCAGTTACTTCAGACCAGAGGTATAGTCATACAGTCACATGTGATGAAGAAGCAGTGTCAGCAGAGATGCATTTGGAGACACAGGTCACCAGACACACAGACAGCGTGCTTAGCTTTGTGATGCTGTAAACTTCAGGGTAGGATTTTCATTTTCTCTTTCTCTCTCTCTTTTTTTTTTTTGAAAGAGCAAATAATAAAACAAAAAATTATCTTGATTTTCTTTTCTTAGCCTGATCTCTTGTTGAATCCTACTGAATGAAATTTGAACTCAGTGCAAGATTTCAATGCTTATTTTAAATACAATTGATCTTGCTTGTATTCACTGTCATTCACTCACAAGCTTGCACCAGCATGCTCACAGCCTCCAGTGTTGGTAAATAGGATCACCTCTGTGAACCCTGTAGCATGACAGACGTCTTTAGGTTTCTTTATGATAAGGGAATATTAATGATTTTTAAGTGGGCCTGTCATACCATGTAGGAAAAGGTTCTGTTTGTATTCATCTAACTGTATTTCTTGCCATTCATAAATCTAAAACAAAACTTTGGAACTCGTTTTCCTCATTGGATGTATTCAGTGGTTTTAGTGCTGTTCTTACCTGAGGAAGCTCTTCCCCTTCTTGCTGTAATGCCCAAATGATGCTATGTCTTAAAACTCATTCTGCCGTTCCTTTGGAACCTTCAAATACCATTTTCTATTCCCACTGATCTCTGTGTTTGTTAAAAGTTCTGCACTACCCTTATCTTTCCTACTTGATATGGTTAAACTGGGCTTGTTTCAAAGGTGGGTCTTCCAACATCTTTCAGAGCCTTCTAGAACATCTCACGGTGCGGTATCATAACGCTGGCTTAAAGCTACCTAACGTTAAAATGAAATGCAAAATCAGTGCTAAATATCTCCAATCCATAGAGAAAACCAAATCAAATGTCTTCTGTTTGGATAAATGCTTCACCACAGCAGTCACTACATTTATCCAGGGAACAACTCAATAGCCATAAGAAATGAATTCTACCAAACCCCTTAAAGCACTTTGGTGGCTTAGTCACAATAACAGTTCAGGCAGTACTAAGAAGTCCTCAGGCAATCTTTATAGTGGATTTCTAAAGAGAGAAAAAATGAATGCTTATCATACCTAAAATATAATGAGGCTCCAGTTCAAAGGAACAGTGAGGCTCATCCCTAAACTTAAAAACAGGAGTGCTCCAACTGAAGCTGGCAAATCCACACAGACTTAGCAGTTCTGCAGCTTACAGGAAAGGTGTGAAACAGAACAAACCCAGAGCTCTAAAAAAGCAACTCAAGAATACTGAACTGAGGAGAACAAAATGATACCTTACCAGCAGCAAAACTTTTCCTTCTCTCTGCAGTACACATTGAGTTACTAAAAGAGAGAAGAATGCATTAAGTTCTGTTAATATGCTACTCGTTACTAATTTAGCACTGCATCTATTTTTGACTAAAAAAAAAAAAAAAAAAAAAAAAACAACAAAAAACCAACCAGTGAAATGCATTTCATTCTCCAAAAAGTAAGCAAACTTCTCAAGCTCCGTGTCCCAAGTACTATCCAGGGAAGCTGCAGGGACGGCAATATTTTGCCATTAGAAATGGCTGTTATGGTGCACTGACCTCAAGAAAACTTACCTGGCAAATGAAAACAAGCATTTACTTAAGCACACACACAAAATCAGCTGTTCTTATTCTGGTTGCTAAAATGTTACGTCAGTAATTTCGTTCATAATTTTTTAATTTTGTATGGCTGCTGCCATGCTGCCATTAAATATCCATGGAATAAGTCATTAGGGTTCGCAATGAAAGAAGTTGCCCAAGAAGGTTGTGGATGCCCCATCCCTGGAGGCATTCAAGGCCAGGCTGGATGTGGCTGTGGGCAGCCTGGTTTGGTAGTTGCCAACCCTGCACATAGCAGGGGGTTGGAACTAGATGATCACTGTGGTCCTTTTCAACCCAGGCTATTCTATGATTGTATGATATAGTTGTTAGTGACTTCAGGAAGAGTAAAAAAGACAAAAGCAGACACTAAGCATGCTGGTTTGGTGCACAACTTTGTAAAGAAATGCAAAGAATGTTTGAGCCTTCACAGTTGTGGGAGCAAATAGGTATTGGGGAAGTATTTTCCTTTAGAGGTGGCAAAACAGAGTAATTGATTGTAGGAGTACATTTTTTTTTAGTTATCTGGAGACAAATGTGGACTTTAAAAGGAAGATGTATTTGTTTTAAAAACATTTTTGACTGAATAATGAGTTTGCTAGGGAGCGTGCCCTGCGGATTGCTCTCTGTAATGGGCAATGGGAGTAATGGGCAAAGGGGTGGTGGGAGAATATCCCTATTTCATTGTACAGCCTGTTGAAGTTTCACCTGAGACAGAGATGATCACGGCTTCCTAAGGCTTATGGCAGCTAAGTGCCTTGCAATGGCTCTTGCTCTTTTCAGAGGGCCCACATGCAGCCCCAGCAGCCTGCCGTGCAGCAAAGCTCCCACTGCTTTAGCAGAGCTGCGTCCTCATTTGTTCCTCTGTTCAGAGAAACCCTCAAACAGATGGGAAAGATGAATAGGATGAGTCACTTTAAACAAAAAGCACTAATGAGAGAAGCGTTGATTCACAGGCATGAATGTAACCCCACCAGTTGTGGATTCAGTGTTGTCAGCTCAGGAAGAACAAACCAATGCTGTAATTTTGCTTGAGAGACTGCTGAAAAGAAATACTGATTGCAGCACTGCTGAGGGGATCCTGGTGTTCTCGCAGTAGGTCAGAGACAGACAGATCTTCTGCATTGATGTGTTTTTTTTTTCCTCTAGTTGCTCACTCCTAAGACAGACTGGTTTTGTAACAGACTGTTTTCTACTTGTTCTGGAGGCTGAGAGCTCAGCATAACTTACATCGTCCAAAATGATTCCTTTCCTATGAACGAGATCTTTTCCTGTAGGCTTTTCTATTCCACCTAGCTATCCCTCATCAATTTGAGTGGCATAATATTGTTCATAATTATTCCCTTTCTAAATGACAGGACAGCCTCATTCCTTGAAACCTGGGCATCCAGCAGCGAGCCTTGCCTGCCCTCCCCAGGATGCTACTGCCCCCCACCGCCTTCATTTTGTAGAATAGGATCACTTTGAGTTTAATGACATCTCTGTGCCATTTCAGGAGTGTTGCAGAGCTGTTTTACTGAGAGGGTTTGGTTGAGTGGTATTGATTTTTATTGCTGCTTTTAAGATTTGGGAGCTGGTTTGATACTAATTTTTTTGCAGAATGCTTGGGAATATGGCAAGAGTTTCCCAGGCCTAGTAAAGTCTGTTTCAAAATAACAAAACAAATATTCCTAGAATAGGACTCACACCTCTGGTTTTTATATCCCAAAATTGTAAGAATTGGTGTCTTTTTTGATTTTACTGTAATATAATAGTGAGGAAAAAGTTACTCCTATTGCCTTACAAAAAGGTGTGATGTTTGAGTATAAGTACTAAGAAATTTAGGTGAGGTTACCTCTGGTTATAACTTTATTTCTACATTCTGTAGGGTTAGAGACAAACAAAGCATTTGGCAATATTCTGTGCTAGTTTAAACAAGATACTCCCCAAATCAAATCTGAAATGCATTCAGATGTCTTTATTTTGCTTCATGAACCTATAGAGCTTCATGATTACAAAATCTTGTGCTGAAAAGGAACCACAGGGGATTCTCCCTAGTCTCCTTTGGAATGCTGTGTTTTTCCTTTGAGATGGTTTCTTAGCAAAAAGATGACAGCCACTTGCTTAAAATACATGCTTATTGTAAAAATACTGTGATTTATCTGCACAGAATGTAGCATGTCAACAGATGCTGCTTAGCTTTTAATAAATAATAACAAAGACTGGCCTGGGTCAGCAATGAGTAACACTTGGAAAAACATTGGTATCCAGAAATAAAACTATAGGACTTTGCTAAGATTTAGCTTCCAAAACATTGTATTCACACTTGGATCTCAGCCTTCCAAACAAAATCTTGCTTTAAGGATTTCATTTGAATGTCCTCTTGCTTTTCTGGCTCTACCTTCTTCTGTTTGTAAGACTTTCCCTTTGCATGAGCGTGTGCTTGCTTCAGGTTTGTTCTTGGTTGTATATTCAGCTGGAAAATGCAAGCTCTGATAGAAAGCAATCCCACTGGCCACAAACACACAAAGCTTACATGCTCTAAAGGCACCTGGGCTTCTTTCCTCATCTGCCCAGCACAGAGCTAGAATGGCCATGGAGCTAATTATGTTCTTGCAGTCTCTACATCTTGTCAAAAGTAGAAAAGATCAAAGCTGAGCAACTTGGCCCTCAGCTATCGCTGAAGTTGTCATGGGACTCAGTGATGAAAGTGATTCTTAGAGAGTTACACAGATCTTTGGGATGAACCTTTATTTCCTAAAGCTGTGTGCCAGTACTTCCTGTAACGTGCAGTAACCAGCAAACATTGCATGCAATGACTGCAAGGAAGAATACTCCAGTAACCCCCCTCCCCTTTTTTTTAATCCAGTTGTTTTGTTTTTAATATATCTTTGAAGGTACCTCTTTAGTCTTAATCCTTTCTATAGACTTACATAGAATCAGCAGCATTGCAGTGATCCAAGCCGGATGCGCAGCTGTTGTGGCAGTTAGCAGTAGGTTCTCACTACCATCCAGAGGCATAGGATCCCGTGCTGTATCCAGTGGGATCCCAGTGGGTCCTATCTCATCCATCACTCATGAACTGCTCAGTGGCACAGGAAATTCCACTTGGAGCAATTCATGCCATGCTCTCTGTAGCAGATCTCAGTTGGTGAGAAGAATTCACAAACATTTAAATTCAGGTTCACAAGTACATAATTTTTTCTGAATAAAACCTGAGATGCATAGACTCAGCCAACAAGCATACGCTTCTGGTAAGAAGCATCAGTACACCTCCCAGGTTACTGAGTACACATCTCAAACAGCACTATTAGATTTTAATACACCTGTTGCTTTCAGAGCCCACACCTATAGCCTTCACATTAAAAGGCTTCTGGTAATTTCTTATGGATGGAATCATTATTCACGTGATTTCACACTTCTCATGTGAAAGCATTGCACTTTAATAGTAAAGCATGGATCCACTGTGCCACTTATGCTTTGGTAAAATGCTGTATTTACGCTTCACAAAGCACAGAACAATTAATGGCACAGAGGAAACAGGCTTTTGTGTCACATTACATCTCTGATCAAATCTCACGAATTACATCAAACAAGCATGGATTGCTGACATGCTTAGAAAACAGAAAATCTTTGTCAAGGAAATGAGCACAAGAGTTGGGAGATTACTTTTTATTTTCTTCAGCACACCAGAAATCATTTAAAATCTTTAACTATAGACCTTGGAGCTGTGGTAGTGAAAGCATGATGGCTGAAAGTGGCCAAATCCTTAGGGAAAGGTGTGGGGAAGGAAGGGTGATGGCACAGCTTGTTCTCACATCAAGGCTGTCCACAGCCTTTGCGTGGCACTGAGTATAAATCTGATCATGCTTTAGAAACAAAGGGATTATTACAGCTGAAAGAATTGGAGCTGGAGGCTCTCTCCTGGCCCTAAATTAAGCAGAAACAAAACAAAAAACAACTAACATATATTAAGTACTATTACTAACTATAATGCAGTAGAAAGTACAACAGTAACAGCAGATCAGCAAGATCCCAAACTACACCAAGTGAAAATTCACTGAAATAAAACAGTGGTGGGAACAGAAATAACAAATAAGCAGTGCTCACCTTCAGAAGACCTCAGATATCCAGAGATCCCCAAAGAAATGCCCTCCACTGCCAACCCTTAAATGAAGTCTGGGAACGGGTGGAGCCAGGATCCACCCCTTCCAGTCACTCAAGTACATTGCATGCACCCGAGCTCTCCTGAGTTGGCCCTGCCCTTCCACTAGATGCTCAATCACTGGTTCAGGCTATGACTTAGCATTTCCACTGCACTAGCATTCTAGTTAATTTTATTAAAAAAAAAAAAAAAAAAAAAAAAAAAAAAAAAAGCAGAAATATTGTCATTTAGGGTCTCATTCAGAATATTTTTACAAAATAGGAACAGTTATAAAGTACAGGGACCATATACACTCTATTAGCATTGTATGTAAATTTACCACCTTAATCTGCACGTTTACTTAGAAAAGTGCACGTGGTCTCTAAATGTGATTTAGAACACTGATGCCAAAAGGGTTTCTTATGAGAAAGTTTTGTTTTCCTTTTTGTTAGGGGGCTTAATTAGCAATATGTCTAAGATACAAATTTCTGGTAACAAAAACTATAAAAAAAATCTCTTATTAAAACATGATTTTAAAAGCCAAAAAGGGATTTAAAAGTTTTGGTTTTCTCCAGAATGATGGTAGCCCATTGTCTGATAATTTCCCAGAAGCACACTTGCAAAGAAACATAAACTTGATCTGTATTACCAGGGAATGATAAATGCATAATTTGACATTTACATGGAATGGCAAAGCAATTAAACTCTAATTTGTGGTAGATAAGAGACCTAACTATGTGCTATCTTTTTTGGGGGAAAAAAAAATAACAAACAACTATGTGTGTGTAGATTTCCATGTGTCCTTTACCCTCCATGTGCAATCTGGCCATTTCTAAAAGGCTCTCAGCTGAGGTAAATGGATGCTGGGCTATGTGCTTCTAAAAGTCATGGAGACATTTTCCTTCGAGCCATAAATCAGAAGCCAGCAGTGAGTCAGAGTTGACAGGTGAGAAGAGACAATTTTAAATTCCCCACAAATGTAAAAGTGCTCTGTAGAAGATAATTTACTAAACTTCATCAGTAAGAATTTTTCTTCTAAAGGCTTGCTAAAAGCATAAATGTTAATAATATTGTTCGCTCTTCTTCCCTCTTGCCCATCAGCTATGTTAATTTATTATTATTTACCGAAGCGTAATTCTTACTCCAATTAACTTATAATTAATAAGCACTTGACATTTTCAGAGTACTTCAGAATTAATCCTCTCAATGTGCCTCTAAGTAGTTTGTTGTTGTTGAAGATGAGAGAACTAATTTCAGATTATTCATATTTATTGAAATGGAATACATCACAAAAGGAAGAAAAAAGAAAATGCAGCAAGATCCCAGTTGTAAAGAGCTCAAAGCTACGCAGAAGTCGAGCATGAATTAATGTGGTTTCAGAAGGTTTAGCAACCAGGAGCGAGTGGTGCCAGCCCTTTGCTGGTGGCATTTTGGAAGTGGGCTTGTGTGTGCAGCAGGGCAAGATGCTGGATACTGTGGTAGTGTATCCATTGGGGGTTTCCACTGTGCAGCCAGGATGTGCGGTTGGCTGTGGGTCTTCTTGGTTTGGTGTCTCCAAACCCTCACTTAACATTTTCTGTCTGGGAGGGTCAGACATTAACACACCTACATGGCCGTGCACAAGTGCAGCCTGTCAGACTTGATCCCAGAAACCTACTTGAGTGTGGTCCTTTTCCTGTTTTGACAGAGCAGAGGGGCTGAAAACCAGTGTCAGGTGGGCCCAGGCTCCCCTGGAATTAGCAGCAGTGTAAACACGAGGCTGAACTGAAGAGCGAGCCCTGCAGCGAGAGCAGGCTCTAGGTGCATCCTTCAACCATTTTCCCTGCTGTCAGCACTTGGGCTTTGCAAAACCTGGTCTGTACTGGTTTTGAGCATTAGCATCCCATCTGTGTCATACTGTAAGCTACACACACTGATCTGAGATACTCCAAGAGTTTTTGGGTATGGAAAAGAATTTATCACACTGTCTCTTTTTTGCCCTTGCATTTGTTACTTATTATTTAGAGTATGCGAGAACACTGTCTTGTTGCAAGGGTATTTGCTAGCGCACCTGAGGGTGGATGCTGTGACTTAGCTGTTAGCAGGCATGTCTCATTGGTGACAGCTTGACATGGGTTAGAAAGGGTCAAGTGGGTCAGGTGGTAATACTGCAAGTCACTTCCTATTTACGTACTGCATAGACACAAATCTCAGAGCATAGCACTGTTAGCTGAAGTAAAGGGACGCTCTGAGCTGTTCAGCTGTTAAAAACATTGTGCAGTTCTTTAAAGCAGGCCATTTGATCTGCTAGAATCTTTGAACTGCACTCAGCTGTAATAAAAGTGAATGCCCAGCAAATTCGGCGTTGGCACCGTACCTTTTAGTGAGAATTTCAGTAGGAGATGGAAAGCAGGAGTCTTACACCATATTGATTCCATTGGTGCCGTGAGGTTGAAGGTGTCATCCAGGTCCTTCTGATTCAGCAAGTGAAATTTGCCCGTCTCTCCTTTCTGGGTATGTTTGCCCAAGGAGCTCTGTTGCCCCATCCCTTTGGAAATGGGACCTCCATCAGTTTTCCCATCTGGAGCATTTCCATCAGTGAACATTCCAGAAAAACGTGTGTTTGTTTGTTTTTTTTTTTCCATGCTGGTAAAGAAAGAGCAAACCACAGAAATCACGGCGTATTTTAAAAGAAGTGGGTAGTTTTCCAATTTTTTTGGTCAGACTGCAATCGACAAATTGGTTTTTCACACAGCCTTAACTGAAAGAGCAATTCATCACTTGGACATAACAGGAGAAAAAAAAAATCTCTCTTATAGATCAATTTTAAGAGGTCAAAATTGTAATCCTTTCACTTTTTCATTCCCTGTAGATATCCAATGCAGCTGCTATTTAAAAAACAAACAAGGTACCTGCTATTGACTTCAGTAAGGACTAGATAAGACCCTATCTATGCATGAGCAGCAAGAAAATTATTGCAGGAGATGTAGAATATAAGGCAAGTAGATTATCTTCCATGCAAGGTTATTTCTCCTTCTAAATAATAAGAGATTAGTATGCCAGTTTCTACATCAGTAAGTAAACTTGAACTTTCTCTCAAAGTTCACTTTCCAAGCCTTTCCGTTCAGTTTTTCTGCCATGATGAAATGTTCAAGTACCTGCATTTAGTTTATTTTGAAATAGTGCTTTTCTATATGTTTTGTAGGATCTGCTTAAATTAGTTGCCTCCCTTCAAAGTAACATACAATCACAGAATCATAGAATGGCCTGGGTTGAAATGGACCACGATGCTCATCTAGTTCCAACCCCCTGTTATGTGTATGGTTGCCAATCAGTAAACCAGGCTGCCCAGAGCCACATCCAGCCTGGCCTTGAATGCCTCCAGGGATGGGGCATCCACAGCCTCCTTGGGCAACCTGTTCCAGTGCCTCACCACCCTCTGTGTGGAAAAACTTCCTCCTAATATCCAACCTGAACCTCCCCTGTCACTGTTTAAAACCATTTCTCATACAAGAGCACTGAGCTCACAGGTGCCTGCCTATAAGATGAGGATTTTTACTTATGTCTATAGTAAAAAGTAAAATAATAGATCAATGATTGGAAGTAAAATAATTGAATCACATGGATTTCTTACCTGAAATAATACCGAGATGCATTGTTCTATTTGGATCCCATAAAATAGTTTGAAAAGAACACAGTCTGAAAAAGAAAAATAAAAAACAAAAAGCCACGACACAGCCCCCTGAGCCTTTGGTGTGTAGCACACGCAGCATTTCGTATGAGGGAGTCGATCTGCTGAATCCCTGGAGGAAAGAGAAGAAGAATTATTTCAGATTTATTAGGGCTACTTCTTCGTTTCCTGAGAAGGTCACTCTGGAAACTTTGCTAAAACTTTCAAGCCAGTCTCCAACTTTTCTATGTATAATTCATCTTTGGTCTCTTGCATTTCTTTTCTTTATACCAGGTCCTAAACCTTTCAACTGATATTATAAAATCCAGGATGAAATGAGCGTTCTGAAAGGGGAACCAATAAGACCTGCTTGTTGCTGAGGTTTGTAAAGATCAGCTTTTAATAGTTGCGACTATTACAGGCTTTGATGTCATCACTTAAAAAGTAAAACTGCATTTCTCAGTGGGCTTTAGAGCCAGCTTAATGCCATGCAGCAGGCTTTGTAAAATTGAAAAGTTTGTCTTATGGTATCAGGCAATGATCGTGTATATATATATATATATATATATATATATATAATTTAAATTCATTCACACACAATATAAAATGCTGGAGAATTCCAAGGTATATGCAGCTGCTTGTTTCTGTTCAGCTAAAACTGTTAGGTTGTCTCCGACAAACTGTGTTTTCTGGATCTCAAAAGCATAAAATGAGCTAATGACTCAGAGGAAATTATTGGTATTGCTTACACTGCTACGTTTGCTTGATTTCCTACTGTCTACATTGAGTTTTCCCAAGGGCTCTGTTTTATTGTGCTGAAGATACTTTAAAATATGCAGATGTCAGTGTTAGTGCAAGTTGGGAACTGAGGATAAGTGCTTAGTCACAAATAAGTGTAAGACAAATCGTCTTTGCTGAAAATAGGAGTCTAGACAATAGATGGGAAGACTCAGAGGGCTCATTACAGTGGATGCAAGCTAAAGAGAAAGGTCTGCGTATTTCATTACAAGGAACCACATTTGGCACACCTTTGATGCATGTGCAGGTACATGGAGCGTTTGCTACAGAGGTGTTTTGTATCTGAGCTTCTGCTGCATTTCCTCATTTCAGGCAGAGATGCAGCACTGTATTTTACAATTTATAGATAATACCCTCTATATAGTCATTGCAGAGGTACGTGTAAGTGACAGCTCTTTGGTGATAAGTTGACAGCCAAGCAGAGCGGCAGGCTTTTTGTCTATAGACTCATGTTCTCCTCAGAGACAGAGATATCAAACATATGTCAGGAGTGCATTTAGCTGTTTGCTAATAGCTGATGTTGCAGTACTTTCTGAAACAGTACTGAAGAGTAACTTCCGTTTAATCAGAAGCTTAGAGTTTCCATAAAGGCGTAAAATTAAATTAGAGGCAGCAAGGTTTTATGAAGATGTGGTATGTGTTAGCTTCTGAGCGAAATGGGAATGGTCCTTACCAAAATGTAATAAATGACTTTTGTGAGTGGTGTGGGTGAGGTAGAAATCTCAATCTTGTCCACCCAGAAATCAGCGGGGAGAAGCTATGTCACTTTGCTGCTGTGACTGTCAGGGCTGGATAATACAACCGAAAGAAAGATGTTCCCTCTTTCAAAGTGCACTACAGAAACCTGAGAGAAAAGTGCAATGTCTAAAGAAATGGAGCAAGCATTCCCTATGAATAGAGTGATATAGCAAGAGCAGGCATTGTAAAGCTCCACAAATGCTAACTGCTTTTGCACTGAGAACATAAAATAGCCCAAGGTCACCGTGGTAGCCAAAATGAATCTCTCCCAAAATGCAGACATGCTAACCAGTGCAGTGACCAACACACTGTATGGTGACACTTGGGCCACTGCAGCATCTGGGCATTTCTGGAAACCTTACAGCACAACTGGTTTCAGTGGAACCCACAAACAGAATCTCATGTATGTTTTGGAAGTGAAACTTTTTTCCAAGATCTCATTTCTGGATGTCTCCATTGTATTGCTTGCATAATGCTCACATGACATGGAACTCAAGGGAATGGTCTGGTAGGTTATTCAGGAAACTTTTTTGCTGGAGTTTTTTGTTTTGACTTCTGATGGCTCCTATCTTAATCAACTACGAATAGATGGAGATGATACGGCGTGTCTCTAAATACTGAAGTGTGGCAGTTCAGTGATTTTGAAATTGTCCTTGTTGAAATTACACCTCCAGGCAGTTAAGATCACATTACCATAGAATGGCTTGTGTTGAAAGGGATCCTCAATCCCATCTAGTTCAGACTCCCGTGCTGTCAGGCATGGTTGACCTCACCAGACCAAGCTGCCTAGGACTCCATCCAACCAGGCCTTGAATACTTCCACGAATGGGACGTGGGACACCCACAACTCTTTTCAGGAAGAAGGTATAGAGAGATATCTTTACGTCAACCATAGCTTTGTGTCTCACAAATCAGTTTTTAACATGCTGGATGGCTTCCAAGATCAGACAGGAGTGGGCACATTGCTGGGCTCTCTGCGCCACTGTTACATAGGGCTGTGATGTGGTGAGCAAAGTGGTGGTCACAAAGATTGAAGGAATCTCCATTTCCTTGCCCCAAGATGACTATATTGGTTCAGTGTGTCAAAGTTAAGTATTTGAAAATTAAAGTTAAAAAAAGTCACAAATGAAATAATTAAATTACCATTATATATTTATACATTTAACCAGAGTGTGTATGCCTGTTCTGCTCGGTTCATTATCTCTCTTGCAAAAAAGAACAAATTCATTCTGATTAAGGATCAGATCTATATCGCCTGTGGCAACCAGACACATCAAAAGTGAAAGAAAACAAGCAGGCAAAGCAACGTGCTTCTGAAGCCTGTAGAGTTTCCCACTGTGCCATAAGCATCACCATCCCCTGGTGGCAAGTTTCTTTCTTCCTCAGTAAAGCTGGGCAGCAATTTCTGCAGGATGTGTGCTGGAGGTTTGGATGGTCTCCCCAAACTTTAATGACACTCCAAACTGTGTTCAGCAGGGAATTAACCTCAATCCCCTCTGTTCTGTAGTGCCACAACCAGCTCCCCACTGCTGCCTTCCTTCTGCTCCCATGGTTCCTCAGCTTGGCCCTGATACGTGAGTCAGTCCTCTGTGATGTTTGCTAACAGAAAACTGGGAAAGAGCTGTGACAGAGTGGGCATGTTGAGATGCAGGGTGCTCGCCGAGTTTTCTGGAAGGAGGTGGCCAACATGCCTTGGAGCTACAGGAGAGGATAAATGTAGCTGGTACAAGGAGAGGGCAGCTGGGTCAGAATCATAAAATGGGTTTTCGTGGTCCTGGCGCCAGCATACTTTGTCTTCATTAATAAATTATTATACTGAACTGTGATGTTTAATTATTAGCAGGATTCTTTATATTTTCTTTCTCTAGAGCAATGCTCCCACTCTAACAGGAAAAAAAAACAACAAAACACCCAGCTTGGCTTTGTCCATATGTTTAATCATATCTAAGCAAGTTCTAATGAATTTTGTATTTAAAATTTTATGTTATCTGACTCTCTGTTTAGTATTTTGGGAACGTGTCCATATTTAGCTTATGTTAGAGGGGAAGATCCTGTTATGAAGGTGAGAGCAGCTGAAGTGGGGCAGGGTGAAATTCTCTGCTGCACATTATTTCTGATGGTCACAAAAAAGTCATTAACAGAAAACTTTGAGGACTGTTAAGTTAAAAGTTCATCTAAAAAGCTGTTCATCAAAAGCAAGAAACGTCTCCCTTACCCTCACCGAATGAGAGTTATGGGGAGAAGAATCATAAAGGTGTCACGGAGGAAAGTTATAGTTCCTGATATAACTGAGATGCCCCTATTTAACACGAAGTTGAAGGGGTACAGCATACCAAAACTTTCCCAAATTATAATACAATTTTCCTTGAACGATTTGGGAAGATGAGCTGATGAGACTGATAAAATATATGTAAGTATGTATTTTAAAAAGAATGCATTTGGATGAAAAGAAGATCTGAGGTTACTTTCTGAATTATTTAGAATATTGTCAGGAAGAGGAAACTGATTAGTTGTTTCTACCAAGTCCATGATGCAACATGATCAATAAGCACGAGCTATTCTTAACCTCACCCCCTGATTTATGGCCTCCTTAGTCAAGACGCCTGAAATTTCTTTTATTCATCTTTTATTAAAATAGTTTGGAACACATATATATTTTCAAGGCCGTGGAATTTCTAATGAAGCCTCCAGAAGTGTTGTTATGAAACGAGGAACTCAAAGTCTAAGTGATGGCTGTGCCCAAAGGGAACTGCATCTGGGGAGATGAACTGCACAGCACGGTAGCCGTAGAGCAGGCTGTAGCTGTGCTGCACGTGGGAGATGCTGCTGCCTGCCCTCATGCACAGCCAGGTGCTCCCAGAGTTGGGCTGGGAATGGGCAGCACAGAAGGGCTGCTGATGTGCAGGTTATGAACCATCAGCTCACGGATCCTTTGAGAACATGGAGATGTGAACCTGTTGGGAAACAAATCTTTATCTTGTCTTTCAATTAACCAATAGAGAGAAATGCAAATTTGGCAGCGTTTGTTCAGTGGTGATGGACTCTGGATTAAAGGGCTTGTCTGTAGAGTTAGGCACATTTCACTTGAACAAAGACTTTCAGGAACTTATATACCACTTTGTCAATAATAAAAAGCAGACTTTCTGCTTTCTGCACAGAGCTGTCTTGCAACTAAACAGTGACAGATGCTTTCTTAATGCTCTAGTCTGCTCTCATGGGATAGCAGCAAATAAAATTTATATTTTTGTATCTTTCCTATGTTTCCTCTTTCCAATGAAGCTGAGCAAGGTGCATGTGGGAATGCAAAGTGCAGTTTTCATACTGTGTCCCATAGAATTGGGGAACATCATTTCCATTGGTGTGGAATATGTTGAGATCTTGCTTCTTAACTGTTCCTTGTTCAGTGCTCTCTCATTTGTCATCGTTGCCTAAGTTGCATTTTTGAATGTAGCGACCTGTTTCCATTAATTAACAGAAAGTTTGGAATTAAATTCGCAAGAGAAATTACTGTCATAATCATAAACATAACTGCACCTTCTGGTTGATTCTATTTCTGGTTTGTTTGTTTTTTGTTTTTTAATTTAGACAGTTTTAGTTTAAAGTAAAATCTGGTATTGATTTTTTTTTGAAGTGAACTGGAAGTCCATTCAAACACACTGACATGGAACATGATAATTCTCAGTGCAGCAGCTAAACTGACTTATGATCTCAAATGGGAACTTCACATAGGCTGAAATTCTGTATTTTAATTGCATTTTGAGTATTAAAGATATATATATATTCACGTCCACCATTAAAGGCCAAACCTGTGTAGCATCTTCAGCTCTTATCATCAGCCACATGTGGGTACTGGGAATGAAAAGTAGAGTCACTCTCTTTCAGTAGCAAGGAAGGAATTCCCAGTTGATTTACACTGCAATTTTTAATAAAAGAACAGAAAGTCTATACCTCCATTCTGTAGATTCCTTACATGCTAATAAATGAATCTCTGAGAATGGCATACACAGAACAAGAGGTTCCAGGAAGAAATGTTACAATCCATTTTGAAAATGTTTGGTGATTTTTGAAAGCATTTCAAACAGTGACACACAATAGAGTAGGACACTTTAATTTTTGTAACACTGATTGGTGTTCTTTAAATTATTTCTTTTGAGAAAGCAGAGCTCTGTAAGAAGATTACTTCATTCATCTGCAGCCTGTGAGGGTCAGGCACCGCCAGAGAAATTGGAATTGGATGTTTTCATGTAGATAGTCCTTCAGCACACTGATCTCAGTCTTCCCACATACAACATCAGGGGCGAAATAAATGTGCAAACTTTGACTTGTGTTTAAAAATAATTTTGACAGATGGTATATGCACAGGCAACATAAAGTCTGGCCTTATTTTGCGTTTATGATTTTATGTCAATAATTACTTCGTTTCTTCTGAAGGAATAACATCTTAAGAGATAATTACACCTTGAAAATGGTCTGCTTAGTTCAGTTTATCACAAATCATAGCGTCTTTCTATTAAAGCAAGTCTTCCTGAGTAGTGTATTTTATTATGAAGCAGCATTGCATATAACAATTACTTCCTTTCCTGTTGTGCTGTTGCAAGAATCCTCGAAATCTACACTGTAGATACACCTGCCAGGCTTCATGCTCCAGCAATTATTTTATTATTTATTTCACTCCTGCTCCTCATATTACCCCAGAAATTATCACGCAGCTTTCCTTCCCATCCATTCTCATGTTTCAAGGCAGAAAACAGAAAGTCAGGTGAGACTGAAGTTGGATAAACCCAGACGAGCTTCCAATGTCTATGAGTAAGATGACCATTCAAGTTCCAAAGGGAGTTCCTGGCCCTGTGTGTGGACTGCCCATACCTTGCTGCTTTCTCCTAGCCTCAAGGAAAGGTCTTACACTGACTGAACATTTATTAACATTATTCATTATTCACTAGTTTTGTCCACTGCTCATTCAACCGTGCCATGCTAAATCTATCTGCTTCATGGCTCACATCTCCATTTCTTCTCCTTTTATCAGGCAGAGTCATTCTGAATTACAATATATGCAGTGATAACAAATGCACTGTGGTGCATCTGTTCCTATAAGTTCTCTGCCTTCAGAAGTATCCTCTGAAGGCAATGTGATACTGAGAAGTAATCATACATGTGATAGAGTTTACATTATCAAACGTTATTTAACCTCAAGTAGAATTCACAGGTTGGCTTCTCTTATTAAGTTACGATAAACTCATGCAAAATCAATACTGAAGAGGAAATTTAAACCCACTGTGCAATGCTCAGAGTTAATATTTCACTTATTTATGTGAGTGCTACATCGTACAGAGGAAGGAGTTGTGCATTACCCTACTCAATATCATATAGTGGGGGAAGCGATATAAGTTACATCCTCGTCCTTCGAAACAAAAGAAATAACAACAGTGCATTTGGAAAGTCACTCAAGAAAATAAGTTGCATTTTACTTAAAAGTACAACTGGAATGTTATCTGCCAAGATCTTTGTCTTGTAGGACCAAAGTTCCTCTGGTACTTTCTGGAAGAGCAGACTTCAAGTAGAAAAGCAGGGAATACCACTGTTCCCATCCCCTCAAAGCATAAATCCCAGCAAAAGCAAGCACTTCGAACTAGGCTTGAATGGCTGAATATGATTTGCATAACAGTAACATGTCCTGTAAACACACTTTGCCTGTAAAACATGGAAACACGGCTGAAAATTGAATTTCCAGAACAGAAACTGTGTTAATACACCCTCACTGATGTGCTGGAGGTCCCAGACACAATCAAGAACAGAACAAGCAGGCTTTCAACTGTTTCAAATCAAATTCTTTACAGCATATGACTAAGGTGCCACCTCGTAAAACTCATTCCGCAGCAATTAAATTCAAATGCTGCTGGAACTGTTATTCTGTACAGCTTACAAATAAGGCTCCTACTGAACTGTCTCACACAGCTCTGATTCCTTTCAAGATACTGTGGCAAACACAGCAAGTTTCTGTGCACACAGATGTGAATGATGGCAAGGGGTTTGCCAGGTTTGTCCTGCATTTTGAGCCTTTTGTGCAGCTCTCCAACAAAATTAGGTTATTAAGTCCTAAATGTGACCACTTGGGATTTGTCTTTATTAAGAAAGAAAGAGAGCTTGGCTTGAGCTGGTCTCCTGGCTCCTATTTCAGATAGGCTAAATTGTTCCGTAGATCATCTGTCTCCAGAGAATCATGCTTCCTTTTTGGAGTATCCATATGTTTATGCCTGAACTTCCATCTCACTCAGATACATGGGAAGTAAGTTCACTATTTGTAGGTTTTTCTTTGCAGTATAAACACAGCAACTAATCTCAGAGTCCTGAAAGCTTATTCTCAAGATGATCCAAGTTGTCCAAGCACTGGCAGAGCCATATCAGGCAGGGCTCAGGACTAGCTGGGGGAATTCCCATTCTGTTGTGATCACTTTAATGCTGTGTCTCTGCTTGGCATTGAAGTTATGGTATATGCATTACTTTACCTTTCTTCAAACGTCATCACATCAAATGCACTGATGCATGGTGGTCAAAATTGGCATGACTGACTTTTGGAGAAGATGAAAAGCAGCAACAGTTAAGTAAAAGCAGATGTGAGAGAATAACACAGTTCCTAATTGCACAACCACACAATCCAACAATTCTTTCAAATATTTTTTTATGATTTCTATTACCTAACTGCAGAAATATTCAACACATTTCAGTTGATGACATGAGGAGTTCTAGAGGATTCTTGTAGTTCTTATAAGATTTATCAGCAGCCACTGATGTATGACTTTGGAATTTGTCCCTGTGCTTTCACTGGTTGTAATGATGAAAAAGTACTTTTTCTTTATTTGTATCACAAAGCACAACTTATATCCTTAAAATCAGGTGTCACCTTCCACCTCTGATCAGTAGAATCCTACATTAATTCCTTTAAGACATTATCATCCCTTGAGCTGGCCATCCAAAGGCTTCAGGAATTGCAGAATGCACTTAATTAACTTGCCTGAACCACTGGTCTTTTTTTCCCTTTCTTGTTTTGGTATCACAGTGGCATCTGCTTGCTCTCATCCTTTTCCACCTGCCCCTGCTAATTATAGGTGAGCAAAATGAAAATCTAACCTTGCTGGAAATCTGTTAATATTAAAATATTCCCTTTGACAAGCCCGTAAATCTCTAAGCCAGATAGTTCATCAGTGCCTTCCACGTGAATTCACCTTTGGAGTGAATGCAGATCTGCAGTACAAAACAGTAATTGCTTCTTGCATATCTAAATTTACTTTTCAACTTAGAAAGCTGGGCAAAACTCCTGTTTTCATGCTGAGAATTGGCAGGGATGAACTGTTCCCAATCTTAATGGAAGACGAACAAATAATTTTTTAAAGAAATTATTCTGTGAATATGTCCTTTTAAGAACTCAAAGTTATTTGCTACCATTATTATAATCATTATTAAATATACATGTAACACTATACAAATACAGCGGGTAGAAAAGTTGGTGTTCTGAAAACTAAGAATTAGATTGTAATATCCTTGCTCTCGGGACTTTTCAAGATGATTTCACTAGGACTTTTTGAGTAATTTGAGATGTACTTCTGACCTTTTGCCAAAGGTCTGTCAACTTTTCTTTTGATTAAAAAATACAATTTTAATAAGGAAAAAAAATAGAAACAAAATAACCCAACTGAAATTACATCCTGAATTATTTAGAGTTGCACAGGAGATGAAAGCTTCTTAGAAGTTTCCAGGGTGGAGATAATGCATCATGATCAATAAATGAATACTGTCCTTCCTAAACCCAAATATATTTGGCATACATTATTAAAAAGGCATAAAACTCTCTGATTTCATTATTAATGCAAGGTTATGCTATATCTTACGTGCACAGCTGAGAAGGTGAAAAAGCACAAAGTTACTATTTGATTTCATGGGTTTTATTTTTTTAAAGCTTTTAAAGGATTGTTGAGGACTAGATTTAGGTATTTGTTCACTTCAATCTTTCTGTCTCACACCTAGGTCCACCTTATTACATGACGGGAAGTTTAGGTTTGGAGAGATACTGAGGAGGTCTTAAAATTCAGAGTGCTTGGGGAGTACGCCTTCATAAAGGCCACCCCTAGAAACAGTCTTTCAATTACAAAAGGAAAGGGTAATAGACACCTGAAAAAATGAGTGCTGACACTACACTTGCTTTGTTCATGCCT